>NC_083233.1:72034493-72681235 GCF_032191835.1 Heteronotia binoei | reverse complement strand
TCTTAACCACTACACCAAACTAGCTGTCACACAGGGCCGGAAACACTTTTTTTTTCGCCACATAAGCTGTAATCCCCACGTTCTGTGGCCACACTTGAACCATCAAGCAAAGGGGGCCCCAGTGTGGTGCCCATGGGTATCACGCTGCCCACCGATACCGTTTCTGGTGCCTGCCAAGTGTTTTCAGAAAGTGGGTTTTCAGAAAATTGAGGCTTTTGCCCAGCAAGACTTCTAATGGGCTACGGGAGATTTGATTGGCTAGGCAGATCTTTAAAAGCATTGCTTCTGCAGCAGTTGCCATCACAGCACAAAGATCTTCACTGTGTGACTGACGGCAGAATCACAGATTTGGAAGGGACCTCCAGGGTCACCTAGTCCAACCCCCTGCGCAATGCAGGAAACTCACAAACACCTCCCCCTAAGTTCACAGTGCCCGCACTGCGCCCCAGAGCCCCAGATACTCACAGATCAATTCTCCATTCTACCCTATGGGAATTGGTCTCCACAGGGAACCATGGAGCGCCCAGCGGACATTTCCCTCCCTTCTTCCTGCTTTCTGATGACCCTGAAGTGGGGAGAGGGCCACCAAACCGGGGGGGGGGGGGAATCTCCTGTCCCCACCTGGGGATTAGAAACTAGCAAAACGCTGTGCAAAATGCATTTCAAATAATCATGCTGCAGCCATTCCAACTATGCCCAACCGGAAGATATAGGACTGCTGCCTAGAGGAAAACAAGAAGTGCTTCCACGGTACTACCTGTGTCTGGAAATTGTGAACACAGCAGAAAGTTGGTACCTTTTTTTAATTTCAAGAACCCAGGATTGGATTTCACTTTAAGTGGATTTATGAATTTTGGACTATGATTTTGACTGAAATGTTATGAATTATGGATTTACGAAGCATACTGATGGCAAGCAAATGGACAGTTTGAATGGCTATAGCATGATAATTTGAACATATGCACCTATGAAGCTGCCTTCTACTGAATCAGACCTTTGGTCCATCAAAGTCAGTATTGTCTTCTCAGACTGGCAGCGGCTCTCCAGGGACTAGAGGTTTTTCATGCCTACTTGCCTGGACCCTTTTTTGGAGATGCCAGGGATTGAACCTGGGACCTTCTGCTTCCCCAGCAGATGCTCTACCACTGAGCCACCATCCCTCTCCTGCTCTCCAGGGTCTCAAGCTGAGGTTTTTCACACCTATTTGCCTGGACCCTTTTTTGGAGATGCCAGGGATTGAACCTGGGACCTTCTGCTTCCCAAGCAGAAGCTCTACCACTGAGCCACCGTCCCTCTCCTGCTCTCCAGGGTCTCAAGCTGAGGTTCTTCATACCTACTTGCCTGGACCCTTTTTTGGAGATGCCAGGGATTGAACCTGGGACCTTCTGCTTCCCAAGCAGATGCTCTACCACTGAGCCACCGTCCCTCTCCTGCTCTCCAGGGTCTCAAGCTGAGGTTTTTTCACACCTCTTTGCCTGGACCCTTTTTTGGAGATGCCAGGGATTGAACCTGGGACCTTCTGCTTCCCAAGCAGATGCTCTACCACTGAGCCACCGTCCCTCCCCTTTAGTGACTCTCCAGGGTCTCAAGCTGAGGTTTTTCACACCTATTTGCCTGGACCCTTTTTTGGAGATGCCAGGGATTGAACCTGGGACCTTCTGCTTCCCAAGCAGATGCTCTACCACTGAGCCACCATCCCTCCCCTGCTCTCCAGAGTCTCAAGCTGAGGTTCTTCATACCTACTTGCCTGGACCCTTTTTTGGAGATGCCGGGGATTGAACCTGGGACCTTCTGCTTCCCAAGCAGATGCTCTACCACTGAGCCACCGTCCCTCTCCTGCTCTCCAGGGTCTCAAGCTGAGGTTCTTCACACCTCTTTGCCTGGACCCTTTTTTGGAGATGCCAGGGATTGAACCTGGGACCTTCTGCTTCCCAAGCAGATGCTCTACCACTGAGCCACCGTCCCTCCCCAAATTTGAAATGCATTTTGCTAGTTTCTAATCATCTGTACGTTGTGGTTTCCCGTTGTTTTTGACCCACCTGGAGACTGGCAACCCTCTCTACTTGGGACTGTAAATTAAGTCAGCTGATTGGATGAATGGGACCCTCAAGAGGGAAAAAAACAGGCTCCTGCTATTGGTCCATATCCAAAACCTCCGACAACAATAAAATATAGAGGGAGCCTAAAAGGGACTTGGGAATCTGAGCCAAATGAACCATTATTGTTATAACCCCAAACAGGGCGGAGAGGGGAGGGGAAAGAGCCCCCTCAAACCTCCATCAACCCTTTCTTCACGCAGCGGCATCAAGGTGAAATTACTTTAATTCCTGAAACTTAAGATTCAATTAAATGAATTTATAATTTAAAAAGCAGTGAAAAGAAGACAGTGAACTAATGCTCTTCCCTTGACATTTAAAACACAATCTATTTCAGTCAAAAGAGCGCCAGTGTTTTTTAAAAAAGTAGTAATTTTCCCTTTATGGGTCGGGACGTTCACACCAGACAGTGGGCTTGCCTTTTTCTCTTTCGTTAAAAAAACGGCAGAAATAATGTAATTGTTCAAGGGAGAGGCTGGACACTGGAGTGCCTGCAGATAACTTAAGCTACATCATCTGGGAAAGAGAGTACATCAGCTACATTGGGGAAGGGGATGCAGAAGACAGTTCAATGAACTGGGGCAAGCAAAGGATGAGGCTCGGGGGGTTTCCACCATGCTGAGCTCCCTATTGGACGGATGAGATTTTTAAAATGCTAACAAGTGGAGAAGGGCCCCTTGAAAGTCTTTAGCGCAGCGGGTGCCCAATGCAGGTAAATCCCTGGTAGACAGATCCAGGGCTTTTTTTGGTAGCGGGAACTCTTTGCATATTAGGCCACACACCCCTCAATGTAGCCAATCCTCCAAGAGCTTACAGGGCTTTTTGTACAGGGGCCTCCTGTAAGCTCCAGGGGGATTGGCTACATCAGGGGTGTGTGGCCTAAGATGCAAAGGAGTTCCTGCTATGAAAAGAGCCCTGGACAGATCTGGCCCCAGGGCCTTGATCTACCTACTCCCCAGTCTAGGATCCGACCACAATCCTGGCCCACTTTTTAAAGATGTCCATAGGAAAGCTGGTCAGAGAAAACTGGGCCGGGGCTGTGGCTCACTGGTAGAGCGTCTGCTTGGCACGTGAACGATCCCAGGGTCAAGAAGACGGCAGATTTATACCCCGCCCTTCTCTCTGAATCAAGAGACTCCGAGCGGCTTACCGTCTCCTATATCGGGGTGGCCAACGGTAGCTCTCCAGATGTTTTTTGCCTACAACTCCCATCAGCCCCAGCCATTGGCCATGCTGGCTAGGGCTGATGGGAGTTGTAGGCAAAAACTTCTGGAGAGCTACCATTGGCCACCCCTGTCCTATATCTTCTCCAACGTTCCCTCTAAGCTGCAGAGCCCTGTGAGCAAAAATTCTACTTTATGAGCTCCTGGCATTAAAGTTGTGAGCTGCTGCATAAATTATTGTGCTCTGGGGTCATCCTTCCTGAGCTAAGACAAAAATGTGTGAGCTGGAGGCTAAAAATCTGTGAGCTAGCTCATGCTAACTCAGCCTAGAGGGAACACTGATCTTCTCCCCCCACAACAGACACCCTGTGAGGTGGGTGGGGCTGAGAGGGCTCTCACAGCAACTGCCCTTTCAAGGACAACTCCTGCCAGAGCTATGGCTGACCCAGGGCCATTCCAGCAGCTGCAAGTGGAGGAGTGGGGAATCAAACTCGGTTCTCCCAGATAAGAGCCCGCACACCGCTACACCAAACTGGCTCACAAGCCCCGGCCTCTCCAGTTAAACAGGACCAAGCAGTAGGTCAGGGATGGCCAACGGTAACTCTCCAGATGTTTTTTGCCTACAACTCCCATCAGCCCCAGCCAGCATGGCCAATGGCTGGGGCTGATGGGAGTTGTAGGCAAAAACATCTGGAGAGCTACTGTTGGCCACCCCTGCAGTAGGTGATGGGAAAGGCCTCTGCCTGAAACCTCAGAGAGCAGCTGCCAGTCTCAGTAGACAGTACAGACTTTGACGGGCCAGTGATCTGATTCAGTCTAAGGGAGTTTCCTACGTCTCCACGTTCATAAAACTTACCAAAATCGACGTGGTTGCTCATCCAGCCGATCTGCGGAATCGACACCAGCGCTAGCAGCCCTGAACCCACGAAGGACCCGACTCCAGAAAAGAAGAAAAAGAGACCCATAATGGCGCTTTGCATAGATTTGGGCGCGGCAGAATAGGCAAATTCAAGACCTGGAAGGAACAAAAGAGGGAAAAGACATTAAGTAGGATCCACTGAGCTGGTGAAGAATTTTCCCATCCGTCAGTGGGCTGCTGAGACGTCCAATCCCATTCCCTAACGAGCGGGTGGGTGCTCTGGATCAGCTTCAAGTCCTTTGCCTGCACAATGGGAAGGTTAACCACTTATTTGTCAAGGTTGTTGCAAAGAAAGAGGAGGTAGGTAATGGGAACTGTGTTCCAAAAAAGAGAAGCAAACAGTTAAAACAAAAATGAAGTGTAACAGCTTTGGTCTGCAGTAGAACAGGTAGATCCAGTAGCACCTCAGAGATCAGGGATGGCCAAACTGTGGCTCGAGAGCCACATGAGGCTCTTTCACACATATGAGAGCCAGTTTGGTGTAGTGGTTAAGTGTGCAGACTCTGGGAGGACCGGGTTTGATTCCCCACTCCTCCACTTACAGCTGCTGGAATGGCCTTGGGTCAGCCAGAGCTTTTTGCAGAGTTGTCCTTGAAAGGGCAGCTGCTATGAGAGCTCTCTCAGCCCCACCCACCTCACAGGGTTTCTGCTGTGGGGGGGGAGAAGATATAGGAGATTGTAAGCAGCTCTGAGACTCTGATTCAGAGAGGAGGGCGGGGTATAAATCTGCAGTCTTCCCCACCCCATCAACCAGCTTGGAGAAGCATTTCTCTTGTTAAATTGTTTCGCCAAGCCCAACCAGCTGGCTGTTTAGATAATGCACTTAAAATTAAAGTTGCTTTCTTTCTACCTCTCCCTCCCTCATCTATTTCCCTTCCTTCCCCCCTCCCTCAAATATCTTGAGTTAATGTCTTTGAGGCTCTCGAACATCTGATGTTTATTCTAGGTGGCTCTCGCATTCACCATGTTTGGCCGCCCCTGTTAGAGATCAACAAGCCCAGACAAGCCCAGTCTTGTCAGAATTCGGAAGCTAAGGAGGTTGTTCGACTCTGGCAAGTACTTGGACCGGAGACCGCCTTGGAACACCAGGAGCTGGGAAGCAAGGGCAGGATTTATTCAGCCACCTCCCTGAATATCCTCCGTGCCCCCAGTAGGGGTCAGTCACCTGATGTCGCCATGACTCCCAGGTGTACGTGCACACACACACACACACTACAACCACCATCCCCCCAAAAAAATACAAAAAACCCCACAAGAGTTCCAGGTTATAAGCTTCTGAGGGTCAAATCTCATTAGGGTTTGTAGAATCTTTCGGGATCAAGTGCTGTGTTCTACTGGAGAAAGTTTTCCTTCCAGACGTTTCATTCTCAGCTGCGGAGAACATCCTCAGTGGCGTTGCAGCCGGAGCAGGCGCTCAGACCTTCTTGGCTGCTGTGCATTGAGTGGGGCCAGGGCTGCTGGAGAGCTGCTATTTCTAGGCTGCAGGGGGTGTGATGAAAGGGCAATTAGTCAAATCTCACTTCCTCACACAGCCGAGTGGAAGCGAAGATCTGAGGCCTTTTATCCCAGTCAGGAGGTGGGAAGGGTGTTGTAAAGAACTGCATGCAAAGGATGGGGAGGGACGGTGGCTCAGTGGTAGAGCATCTGCTTAGTAAGCAGAAGGTCCCAGGTTCAATCCCCGGCATCTCCAAAAAAGGGTCCAGGCAAATAGGTGTGAAAAACCTCAGCTTGAGACCCTGGAGAGCTGCTGCCAGTCTGAGCAAACAATACTGACTTTGATGGACCGAGGGTCTGATTCAGTAGAAGGCAGCTTCATATGTTCAGAGGTACCGTACGTATTGCAATCCACTGGACTGAAGCTGAGGAGAAATGCTGGGGACAGAAAATGACCATCTCTAAGTGAGACTTATCTCCCGTGTCCCCGTTCAGCGGGGGGAGGGGAGGGGAATCCATTGTTCTGAACTTCTGAATTATCTCAGGTTAAAAAGTAAAATAATAAAAACCTGGAAACCCGTCAAAATTAGAGACCGGGCCAAGGGGAACATGTGAATGAAATATTTCTAATCTCATTCGTCACCCCTTTCTCAACTCACGTACACCCTTGGGGGGACTGCCACACACCGCATCGCCAGAGTCTGACCTCTCGCCAACAGCAACACGCACCTACGTACATAGGTGTCATCAAGATGCAACTTAAAGAGGTGACCCCAGCAAGGGGCTTTCAAGACACGTGAGAAGCAGAGGTGCAGAGTCTTCCTTGGTGGTCTCCCATCCAAGAACCAACCCTGCTTACAGCAATCCCAGCAAGGGGCTTCCAAGGCAACTGAAAAGCAGAGGTGGTTGGCCATTTCCTTCCTCTGCAGAGTCCTCCTTGGTGGTCTCCCATCCAAGAACCAACCCTGCTTACAGCAACCCCAGCAAGGGGCTTCCAAGGCGAGTGAGAAGCAGAGGTGGTTTGCCTTGGCCTTCCTCTGCAGAGTCTTCCTTGGTGGTCTCCCATCCAAGAACCAACCCTGCTTACAGCAACCCCTGCAAGGGGCTTCCAAGGCGAGTGAGAAGCAGAGGTGGTTTGCCTTGGCCTTCCTCTGCAGAGTCTTCCTTGGTGGTCTCCCATCCGAGAACCAGCCCTGCTTACAGCAACCCCAGCAAGGGGCTTCCAAGGCGAGTGAGAAGCAGAGGTGGTTGGCCATTTCCTTCCTCTGCAGAGTCCTCCTTGGTGGTCTCCCATCCAAGAACCAACCCTGCTTACAGCAACCCCAGCAAGGGGCTTCCAAGGCGAGTGAGAAGCAGAGGTGGTTTGCCTTGGCCTTCCTCTGCAGAGTCTTCCTTGGTGGTCTCCCATCCAAGAACCAACCCTGCTTACAGCAACCCCTGCAAGGGGCTTCCAAGGCGAGTGAGAAGCAGAGGTGGTTTGCCTTGGCCTTCCTCTGCAGAGTCTTCCTTGGTGGTCTCCCATCCGAGAACCAGCCCTGCTTACAGCAACCCCAGCAAGGGGCTTCCAAGGCGAGTGAGAAGCAGAGGTGGTTTGCCTTGGCCTTCCTCTGCAGAGTCTTCCTTGGTGGTCTCCCATCCAAGAACCAACCCTGCTTACAGCAACCCCTGCAAGGGGCTTTCTAGGCAAGGGAGAAGCAGAAGTGGTTGGCCATGGCCTTCCTCTATAGAGTCTTCCTTGGTGGTCTCCTATCCAAGAATCAACCCTGCTTACAGCAACCCCTGCAAGGGGCTTTCTAGGCAAGGGAGAAGCAGAGGTGGTTGGCCATGGCCTTCTTCTGCAGAACCTTCCTTGGTAGTCTCCCTTCCAAGAACCAACCCTGCCTACGGCAACCTCTGCAAGGGGCTTTCAGGGTACGGGAGGAGCAGAGGTGGTTGGCCATGGCCTTCCTCTGCAGAGTCTTCCTTGGTGGTCTCCTTTCCAAGAACCAACCCTGCTTACAGCAACCCCAGCAAGGGGCTTTCAAGGCAAGGGAGAAGCAGAAGTGGTTGGCCATTTCCTTCCTCTGCAGAGTCTTCCTTGGTGGTCTCCCATCCAAGAACCAGCCCTGCTTACAGCAACCCAGCAAGGGACATTCAAGGCAAGGGAGAAGCAGAGGTGGGTTGCCTTGGCCTTCCTCTGCAGAGCCTTCCTTGGTGGTCTCCCATCCAAGAACCAGCCCTGCTTACAGCAACCCCAGCAAGGGGCTTTCAGGGCACGGGAGGAGCAGAGGTGGTTGGCCATGGCTTGGCTCTACAGAGTAGGCACCTGGATTTTGGAGCTCATTGGCTCATCTGTTATCAACTTTATATATTTAAACCGGGGGGAGGGGGGGTTAAAGAAGCAGAAGTTTCAAAAATAATTTGTCTTTTGCTCCATGTGAATAGCATCTTCTAAAAAAAAAATGTGCTTTTTGAGCCAGTAATGCATCCTAATTGCTTTAATTTAACTTCTTATGCGAAGTCAAGAGCCGTGCTTCACGAGGCGGGCGTGCACCCATCAAAAATTCAAATCTGCAGCTCTCCGGGTGCATCTGATTCCATCTCAGGGAGCCGGCCTTCTCAACGATGAGGGGTTTTTTTTTTTTTGCTCAGATATTCGATCTTGAAACAAAAGCTTTGGAGGGGAAAATGAAAGGAAGGAGGCGATAACGTCGAAAAGCAATTAAGATCAGCACAGAATCCCCAGTTCAACCCAGAACATTTGCAATTTCCAGCCGTACTCGGCTCATTAGAAGTGGTTGTTCTTTTTTTCTCTTTTAAAGATGGTGTTTGTATAGCTGCAAAAATATTAAAATGAACAGGTGGCATAAGCCCGGATGCTGTTTTGGGCTCCTTCCTCTGCAGTTGGAACGCTCACCTCTAAAAGAAGGCAGAGACATAGCTGAAAAGAGAAGAAGCAGAGGGGGGATTCATCCTCCCCTTTCAGACACTGAAGACTTAAGGAATTTCGGTTGCCAGCCTCCAGGTGAGGCCTAGAGATCTTCTGGTATTACAGTTGATCTCCAGACGACGGAGATCAGTTCCCCCGGAGAGAATGGCTTCTTCGGAGGCTGGACTCTATGGTATTGTGCCCAGCTGAGGTCCTTCCCCTCCCCAAACCCTGTACTCGCTAGGCTCCACGCCCCAAATATCCAGGTATTTTCAAGTCCAGGGCTGGGAAACTTAAAAGTGTACATTGTCCAGGAGAATCAAAAGCTAAATCAGGGGTGGCCAAAGTTGCTTAACGTAAGAGACAAATAGAATAAAGATCAGATGTTTGAGAGCTGGAAGACATGAATGTCAGACGTTTGAGACCCAGGAAGGAAGGGAGGAAGGCAGATGGGAGAGGGAGGTTGAAAGAAAGCAACTTTAACTTTAAGTGCATTGTCCAAGTCACTGGTTGGCTTGGCTTGGAGAAGGGATAGAAGAAGACTGCAGATTTATACCCCGCCCTTCTCTCTGAATCAGAGCGGCTTTCAATCTTCTTCATCTCCTTCCCCCAGAACAGACCCCCCCCAGTGAGGTGGGTGGGGCTGAGAGGGCTCTCACAGCAGCTGCCGTTTCAATGACAACCTCTGCAAGAGCTATGGCTGACCCAAGACCATTCCACCAGCTGCAAGTGGAGGAGTGGGGAATCAAACCCGGTTCTCCCAGATAATAGTCCATGCACAACCACCACACCATACTGGCTCTCCAAATGCCTTCTCCAAGCAGGCTGGCGGGGTGGTTGGAATGTTAAGAGCCATTTAATACGTATGAAAGATCCACATGTGGTTCTGAGCTGCAGTTTGACCACCCCTGAACTAAAGCTTTTCATGAATTGCACCTCACCAGGCCTCAGCTGCTGCCCAGCAGTACCAACTCCTGAGTGAAAGGGCATGTTCTTTCTGATCTGGGCTACAAAATTAACATGCCAGTTTGGTGTAGTGGTTAAGAGTTCGGACTCTTATCTGGGAGAACCGGGTTTGATTCCCCACTCCTCCACTTGCACCTGCTGGAATGGTCTTGGGTCAGCCATAGCTCTGGCAGAGGTTGTCCTTGAAAGGGCAGCTGCTGTGAGAGCCCTCTCCAGCCCCACCCACATCACAGGGTGTCTGTTGTAGGGGAGGAAGGTAAAGGAGATTGTGAGCCGCTCTGAGACTCTTCGGAGTGGAAGGCAGGATATAAATCCAATATCTTCATCTACCTCACAGGGTATCCATTGTGGGGGAGGAAGGTAAAGTAGATTGTGAGCCGCTCTGAGACTCTTCGGAGTGGAGGGCGGGATATAAATCCAATATCTTCATCTACCTCACAGGGTGTCTGTTGTGGGGGAGGAAGGGAAAGGAGATTGTGAGCCGCTCTGAGACTCTTCGGAGTGGAGGGCAGGATATAAATCCAATACCTTCATCTACCTCACAGGGTGTCTGTTGTGGGGGAGGAAGGTAAAGGAGATTGTGAGCCGCTCTGAGACTCTTCGGAGTGGAGGGCGGGATATAAATCCAATATCTTCATCTACCTCACAGGGTGTCTGTTGTGGGGGAGGAAGGTAAAGGAGATTGTGAGCCGCTCTGAGACTCTTCGGAGTGGAGGGCGGGATATAAATCCAATATCTTCATCTACCTCACAGGGTGTCTGTTGTGGGGGAGGAAGGGAAAGGAGATTGTGAGCCGCTCTGAGACTCTTCGGAGTGGAGGGCGGGATATATATCCAATATCTTCATCTACCTCACAGGGTGTCTGTTGTGGGGGAGGAAGGGAAAGGAGATTGTGAGCCGCTCTGAGACTCTTCGGAGTGGAGGGCGGGATATAAATCCAATATCTTCATCTACCTCACAGGGTGTCTGTTGTGGGGGAGGAAGGGAAAGGAGATTGTGAGCCGCTCTGAGACTCTTCGGAGTGGATGGCGGGATATAAATCCAATATCTTCATCTACCTCACAGGGTGTCTGTTGTGGGGGAGGAAGGAAAAGAAGATTGTGAGCCGCTCTGAGACTCTTCGGAGTGGAGGGCGGGATATAAATCCAATATCTTCATCTACCTCACAGGGTGTCTGTTGTGGGGGAGGAAGGTAAAGGAGATTGTGAGCCGCTCTGAGACTCTTCGGAGTGGAGGGCGGGATATAAATCCAATATCTTCATCTACCTCACAGGGTGTCTGTTGTGGGGGAGGAAGGTAAAGGAGATTGTGAGCCGCTCTGAGACTCTTCGGAGTGGGGGGCGGGATATAAATCCAATCTCTTCATCTACCTCACAGGGTGTCTGTTGTAGGGGAGGAAGGTAAAAGAGACTGTGAGCCGCTCTGAGACTCTTCGGAGTGGAGGGCAGGATATAAATCCAATATCTTCTTCTTCTTCAACATGCACCTCCACCCCCACTCCCCCAAATTGCAATGCATGGAAAAGCCCCTAACTTTGCAGTGGAAGCATAGTGTTTTCTGGGGAAGCAGCTTCAACGTGTTCCTAATTTTACATGCACAATTCCTTCATAACTGAGAGCACCCCCGATTACTGCACAGCCAGGATCCAGAACAAGAAACCGAGGGGGGCTTAAATGCATTCCTTAAGATATCAAGTTTTGAGAGTCCCCTCAGCAGGCTGAAAAGTCCTGAAATCCTGCCATCTAGTGGTCACAACAGGACAAACAAAATCTAGCGGTCACAATAGGACACAGAGCTTCACTTGAAAGTTTTGAGGTGATGCTGAAATTTCACCTGAGGCAAACCCTGGCCACGTGGGATGGTGGGGGTAATTCTCCTCAGGTAAAACTTGGCAGGAATTTGTGGGGGAAATGGATCAGTTTAGCAAAATTCTTCAAGGAAGGTTTCACATTTCTCTCATTACACCGTACGAAATGTGGTTTCATGGCTGCACCACTTATTTGTTAGATTTATTTACTTATTTGACTTAATTTTCACCCTGCCTTTCTCCTCAGTGGAGACCCAAAGCAGCTTACATCACTCTCCTCTCCTCCGTTTAATCCTCACAACAACCCTGTGAGATAGAACCATAGAGCTGGAAGAGATCTCCAGGGTCATCTAGTCCAACCCCCTGCACAATGCAGGAAGCCCACAAATACCTCCCCTAAATTCACAGGATCCTCATTGCTGTGAGATGGCCATCTAGCTTCTGTTTAAAAACCTCCAAGGAAGGAGAGCCCACCACCTACCGAGGAAGCCTGTTCCACTGAGGAATCGCTCTAACGGTCAGGAAATTCTTCCTAATGTTGAGCCGGAAACTCTTTTGATTTAATTTCAACCCATTGGTTCTGATCCTACCTTCCGGGCCACAGAAAACAATTCTACACCATCCTCTAGATGACAGCCCTTCAAGTACTTGAAGATGGTGATCGTATCACCTCTCAGCCGCCTCCTCTCCAGGCTAAACATCCCCAGCTCCTTCAACCTTTCCTCATAGGTCTCCAGACCCCTCACGATCTTCGTCGCCTTCCTCTGAACTTGTCTATATCCTTCTAAAAATGTGGTGCCCAAAACTGAATACAATAAGGAAGGTTAGAGTGAGGGTGTCTGACTGGCCTAAGGTCGCCCAGCGACTTTCCATGGCGGAGCAGGGATCTGAACCCGCGTTTCCCAGATCCTGGTCTGATACTTTAACAACAATACCATGCCATACCCAACCTTCCTCCCCAATGGGAAGCCAAAGTGGCGTACATCCTTCTCCTCTCTTCCATTTTGTCCTCACAACAACCCCGCGAGGCGGGTTAGGCGGAATATGACAGGTCGAGGCCACCCAGCAAGCTTCCATGGCAGGGTGAGGATGCAAACCTGGGATTCCCAGATCTTAGTCTAGGGGTGGCCAGATTTACTTAACGTAAGAGCCGTGTACAATAAACGTCAGATGTTTGAGAGCCGCATGACATGAACCTCACATGTCTGAGAGCCGCAAGACAGGAAGCAAGGAAAAATGGCAAGAAAGGTGAAAAGAAAGTAAATAGATTGGGGGGGGGGGGAGGTGGAAGTAGAAAAAAAAGCAACCTTAACTTTAAATGCATTTTCCAAATCGCTGGCTGACTTGGTTTGAAGAGGGATTTAAAAAATCAAATGCCTTTTACAAGCTGGCTGATGGGGCCGAGGGGCCTTCAAGAGCCACACAATAGTTGTGAAAGAGCCACATGTAGCTCCTGAGCCACCGTTTGGCCAACCCTCTCCTAGTCCAACCCTTCATCACTGCACTATATTGGATCTTCAGTATAGATGGTTCAAGTCAGTAGAAAGCAGTGTGATGTCTTGCGGACCAGTATTGCTCGCCCCCCCCCATTCTCTTTTGAACCCAGAGAGGGCTCAGAGCTTAGTCCTAGGTGACTTTGCCACTCTCTCACCTAACCTACCAGCTAAGGTTGTTGTCAGGGTTTTTTTTTTTGTAGCAGGAACTCCTTTGCATATTGGGCCACACCCCCGGATGCAGCCAATCCTCCTGGAGCTTACAGGGTTCTTAGTGCCAATGTTCCCTCTAAGTTGCAGAGTCTTGTGAGCAAAAATTCTACTTGGTGAACTACTGGCATTAACGTTGTGAGCTGCTGGCATTAAAGTCGTGAGCTCCTGCATAAATGAAGAAGAAGACAGAAGATTTATATCCTGCCCTCCACTCCGAAGAGTCTCAAAGCGGCTCACAATCTCCTTTATCTTCCTCCCCCACAACAGACACCCTGTAAGGTGGGTGGGCTGGAGAGGGCTCTCACAGCAGCTGCCCTTTCATGGACAACCTCTGCCAGAGCTATGGCTGACCCAAGGCCATGCTAGCAGGTGTAAGTGGAGGAGGGGGGAATCAAACCCAGTTCTCCCAGATAAGAGACTGCACACTTAATGCTACACCAAACTGGCTCTCAGGAGACAGACACCCTGTGAGGGGGGTGGGGCTAAGAGGGCTCTCACAGCAGCTGCCCTTTCAAGGACAACCTCTGCCAGAGCTATGGCTGACCCAAGGCCATTCCAGCAGCTGCAAGTGGAGGAGTGGGGAATCAAACCTGGTTCTCCCAGATAAAGAGTCCGCACACTTAACCACTACACCAAACTGGCTCTCCAATGAGTGTGCTCTGAGGTCGTCGTTCCTGAGCTAAGACAAAAAAATGTGTGAGCTGGAGGCTAAAAATCTGTGAGCTTGGTCACGCTGACTCAGCTTAGAGGGAACACTGCCTTCTATCAGCTCCAAGAGGAGTTCTTGCTACAAAAAAATAGCCCTGGTTCTTGTAAAAGCAGCATTAGAGGAGAGGACAACTGCGGGTGCTTCCCTGAGGTTTCTGAAAGAAGGGCCAGATAAACATGCTATTCCTCTGCTTGGAACAGAGCCACCGAATATCTGGGCGACTGCTTTGCTCCTAGCCGTGCCCTTGTAAATCCAGCAAGGGCTAAAACGAAACAAAAATGTTTATGGAGAAAGAGAGAGAGAGAGAAAGACCATCACAGTTATTTAATTAGAAAACTACGCAAAGCAAGCCACGTACCAAACAGCAGCGGAGAAGGCCGGAGCTATATTTTTGCTAATGAACCTTGAATGTGTGTGAAACAGACCAGAAAATAAGATTTTATGGCCGTGTTCACTCCTCCCCGTTCTCTAGTCCTCCAAAATCAATAGGCGCCTCGGCGGTCGGCCGCTACATCAAGCAGGCAGGGCACGGAGACAGTCAAGGACACGCGAGCCCATTAAAGCCGCCGTTTGGAAGCTGTGCTCTCGGACCCTGCGAGGCGGCCTTATTTGCAGGTCAAGCGGCTGGATCCGGCTAGCTCAACCACTGCCTGGCAACTGCTCTCCAGGGCCCCGGGCCAAGGCTGCAGCTGGAAGCGGGGCTTCTGTGCTCCTCCGCAGAGGGAAAGATTCCCCGCATGTAGAAAACGAGAGCATCAGGGTGAAGACGCCGCTAGACCCTGACATGCTATTTTTCTAAGTGGAAGGTTAAAATCCAGAACTCCTATAGGTTTTATAATTATTGTTTTTTATTGTGTTTTTTTATAATGTTTCATTTATATTGTAAGCCACCTTGGCCTTGGGTCAGCCATAGCTCTGGCAGAGGTTGTCCTTGAAAGGGCAGCTTCGGGGAGAGCTCTCTCAGCCCCACCCACCTCACAGGATGTCTGTTGTGGGGGAAGAAGATAAGGGAGATTTCAATCCGTTCTGAGACTCTGCTTCAGAGAGAAGGGTGGTGCATAAATCTGCAGTCTTCTTGAATTCCACAAGGGAGGAAGGTGGCCAACAAGTATTTTAAATAGATAAACAAATAAAGGAGAGCAAAACTATGGAAATTACCAGGATTGAGGCTAGCAACCCCCCCCCCCCCCCACAACATGTAGGCGATTCACATGGAAATCACTGCCACGGTGCGGCTCTCAAATATTTGATGTTTATGTGGCTCTTACATTATGCAAGTATGGCCATCCCTGGACTAGAGAGTATAAACTGGGTGTAAACAGCAGATGAAGTGGTAAACCCGTGTATGGGCTGCGGCTCTTCAGGTTAACAAGTCAGAACACTCATCAGAACATTTTTTTTTTAATAACGTTTTATTTATATTGTAATCCACCTTGGCCTTGGGTCAGCCATAGCTCTCACAGAGCTGTCCTTGAAAGGGCAGCTTCTGGGAGAGCTCTCTCAGCCCCACCTACCTCACAGGGTGTCTGTCGTGGGGGAGGAAGATAAAGGAGATTGTGAGCCACTCTGAGATTCAGAGTAAAGGACGGGGTATAAATCCAATATCTTCAAATAACTTTCTGTGGAAGGCCATGCAGCTGGAAGCAATGAAGCTCTCTCACTCGTTTCCCATCCCAGTGAGAATCAGATCTTTCAGTTCAAACCCTTTCTTTGGAATGTCATCCAAAGAGAAACCCCGTCGAGTTCCAATAGCTTTTAGGAAGTCAAACATCCCTTCTTCTAGTAGGCTTTTGGGAGAATTGCTGCGTTAATACACTGGTAGCATTTGCAGCCTTCAAAAAGGTTTGCATATCTTATCGCAACAGCTCTTTCAACAGGCCTGCTAAGGTAAGCCGGTATTATTCTTATCCCCCTGTTGCAGGCTATATTTCCCTATTGCTGGCACATCAAAGTCCATCGGGAGAATGCATGCTCAGATATGACCGAAATGCACAGCCTTCCAGATTGTGGCTCATTTCCTTTAGTCACGGAGCTGTTCTGCAGGACAAATACTTTTATTTTAAGAACCCCATCTGTAGGGTTGCCAGCTCAGGGTTGGGAAATACCTGAACGTTTTTGGGGTGAAACTTAGGGAGGGCAGGGTTTGGGATGGGAAACACCTCAGTGGGGTGTAATGCCACAGAATCCACCTTCCAAAGCAGCCAATTTCTCCAGGGGAACCTCTCTCTGTTGCCCGAAGACCAATTGTGATTCCAGGAGATCTCCCTCCATCACCTGGAGACTGGCAACCCCTCTCATTTGAAAACCATTACTTTTTTATCCAGATTTGTCTCTTTTTTAACAAAAGTTTCAAAACAATATGCTTTTAATACCATAATTAGAAAAAGAAGCACTGAAATGCAGGTAATTAAAGTAAGGTGAACATATGAACATAAAACATGAACATATGAAGCTGCCTTATACTGAATCAGACCCCTGGTCCATCAAAGTCAGTATTGTCTTCTCAGACTGGCAGCGGCTCTCCAGGGTCTCAAGCTGAGGTTTTTCACGCCTATTTGCCTGTTCCCTTTTTTGGAGATGCCGGGGATTGAACCTGGGACCCTCTGCTTCCCAAGCAGATGCTCTACCACTGAGCCACCGTCCCTCCCCAAATGCACTAAGGTGCATCTTAGTTTTGTTTTCAAGCGCATTGAGAAAATGAGAGGTCCCAGCCGTGCTCTGACTGTATCGCATAAGAGATGCAATACAGTTACGCAAAACCACATTTTAAAAATATTCACTTAGAATGTAGTATGGTAAGCCTCTGCCTTGTAGCGTGTAGCCACACTGCACTGTTAAGACCAACAACTTAAGTATGTTTTTTTTTAAAAACCTTTAATTGCGTTTGTGTCCTTTATAAAATTTATCTCTTTGCAACCTGGCATTGCAATTTCTCACACACGACTAGCCCTACAAGGTCTCATTTATGTCAGATCCGGCCCTCATAACAAATGAGTTTGACATCCCTGTTTTAGAAGCTCTACTGGACATGTGTGGCTTACCACACTACATTTCAAGATACCTGGGGAATGGTGTAGGCAATGGTGAGAAGAGGATGGCATGGTGGATGGTGGTTGATAACCCCCTCCCCCTGCCCACCTGCTAAGGAAAAGGAAAGGTCCCCTGTGCAAGCACCAGTTGTTTCCGAATCTGGGGTGACGTTGCTTTCACAACGTTTTCACGGCAGACTTTTTACGAGGTGGTTTGCCATTGCCTTCCCCAGTCATCTCCGCTTTTCCCCCCAGCAAGCTGGGGACTCATTTGACCGACCTCGGAAGGAGCGAAGGCTGAGTCAACCTCGAGCCGGCTACCTGAAAACCCAGCTTCCACCGGGGATCGAACTCAAGGTCGTGAGCAGAGCTTAGGACTGCAGTATTGCAGCTTTAACCCTCTGTGCCACGGGGCTCTCCACCTGCCATATCCCCTGCTTAAAGCTGTCACCTTTTGCAGTTTCAACTGGCCTCTGGAAAACTCTCTGAGCTGAACTGGGAGGAGGTGGGCAGGTTGCCCATTGTGGGTTCGGAACTGGGTTGCCAAGCTGTAGGTAGGGGCAGTGGATCCCCCAGTTTGGAGGCCATCCCCCCGCTTCAGGGTCATCAGAAAGCTGGGGGGGGGGGCGAAATGTCTGCTGGACACTCCATTATTCCCTACGGAGACCAATTCCTTTAGGGTATAATAGAAAATTGATCTGTGGGTATCTGGGGCTCTGGGTGGGGGCTGCTTTTTTAGATAGAGGCACCAGATTTTGAGCATAGCATCCAGTGCCTCTCCCCAAAACACTCTCCAAGTTTTAAAAACACTGGACTACAGGTGGACCTCCTGATGGCACTTGGGGGTTTTTTTGGCCACTGTGTAACACAGACGGTTAGACTGGATGGGCCATCGGCCTGATCCAACATGGCTTCTCTTATGTTCTTATGGGACACACAGTGTTGGACTGAATGGGCCACTGGCCTGATCCAACATGGCTTCTCTTATGTTCTTACGTGACACAGAGTGTTGGATTGGATGGGCCATTGGCCTGATCCAACATGGCTTCTCTTATGTTCTTATGGGACACACAGTGTTGGACTGAATGGGCCACTGGCCTGATCCAACATGGCTTCTCTTATGTTCTTACGTGACACAGAGTGTTGGATTGGATGGGTCATTGGCCTGATCCAACATGGCTTTTCTTATGATCTTATGTGACACAGAGTGTTGGACTGGATGGGCCATTGGCCTGATCCAACATGGCTTCTCTTATGTGACACAGAGTGTTGGACTGGAGGGGCCACTGGCCTGATCCAACATGGCTTCTCATGTTCTTACGTGACACAGAGTGTTGGACTGGATGGGCCACTGGCCTGATCCAACATGGCTTCTCTTATGTTTTTACGTGACACAGCGTGTTGGACTGGAGGGGCCACTGGCCTGATCCAACATGGCTTCTCTTATGTTCTTATGTGACACAGAGTGTTGGACTCGATGGGCCACTGGCCTGATCCAACATGGCTTCTTTTATGTTCTTATGTGACACAAAGTGTTGGACTGGATGGGCCACTGGCCTGATCCAACATGGCTTCTCTTATGTTCTTACGTGACACAGAGTGTTGGACTGGATGGGCCATTGGCCTGATCCAACAGGGCTTCTCTTATGTTCTTATGTGACACAGAGTGTTGGACTGGAGGGGCCACTGGCCTGATTCAACATGGCTTCTCTTATGTCCTTATGTAACACAGAGTGTTGGACTGGAGGGGCCACTGGCCTGATCCAACATGAATTCTCTTATGTCCTTATGTGACACAGAGTGTTGGACTGGATGGGCCACTGGCCTGATCCAACATGGCTTCTCTTATGTCGTTATGTGACACAGAGTGTTGGACTGGAGGGGCCACTGGCGTGATCCAACATGGCTTCTCTTATGTTCTTACCAGGGGGTCCAATTCTATGAGCCCCAATCCTTCATTATTTCCAATGGAGGGAAGGCATTTAAAAGATGTGCGGTCCCTATAAATGTGATGGCCAGAACACCCTTTGGAGTTCAATTATGCTTGTCACAACCTTGCTCCTGGCTCCACCCCCAAAGTCTTCTGGCTTCACCCCAGGTATTTCTTGAAACTGGACTTGGCAACCCTAGTTGGGAAACACCTGGACATGTTGAGGGTGGAGCCTGGAGAGGATGGAGTTTGGTGAGTGGTGGGACATCAGTGGGGTATTTGGGGTCCACCCTCCAAAGCTGCCATTTTTACTAGGGGAACTGGTCTATTTTGCTTGGGGATCAGTTGTAATGGCGGGAGATCTCCAAGTCACACATGGAGGTTGGCAACCCTAGGGAGGGGCCACGAATCAGCTAGGACTTAGCAGTTAGTGAGTTCTCCTCAGAAGAAGAGCCCCGTGGAGCCAACGTTGAGTCATCAGCAGGAAAATGAGCTGCAGGCTTGTCAGAATTAACAGTCAACAGCTGGTGCAGAGCCACCAACACCCTCTAGTGCTGATTCAGCAGGTGAGCCTCAGTTGGCCATTCCCAGCCCGCCAGCATCACCTGTACCCTTAGAACACCACAGACAGAGGCTGAGAGTAGAGTTACAGACAAGACGGCAAAGTGCACATCTCCTGGCCTAACGCCTGATGATTGCTAATAACAAAGATGAGTAGTTGCAGGATTGCTTCTGAGAATCTGGCTGCAAGCCTGACCCTTAGGTGTGTGAATAAAACCACCCAAGAAAGGCTGTTAGGTGTGGACACAACACGTACAATAGATGCTAAGCCACAGCCTTGCCCGATTCTTGGAACCTGACCTTGGACTGAACAACTCTGCATTCTGAAACCCCGACACTGAACAACCCCGCCTTGTCTGAACCCTGATATTCAGAGCCTGCAAGCCAGTACAGAGGCACACAAAACGCATTCAACAAATTAACAGCGAGGCAAGAAGTCAGATCCAAGCTGTCACAGAGGGCAAACAAGCAAGATACCCAGCTCCCCTCTGCCTTTCCAAACTTACCAGCGATGCTTGCAAATATTTCGCTGAACCCAATCAGGATATATTGAGGGACCTGCCACCAGATGGACATGTCAGCGGCATTATACACCCCGGTCCCAATCTTCTGTTTGATCGTTTTGACCTTCACAGCATTTAGCCGATTGCTTTCCAGTATTCCTAGAAGGGAAAAAGAAAGAGAGGCACATAAGTCGATGCGGCGGGAGGGGGGAATCAAAAGGGGCCACAGGTCCTTTGTGTCAGCCTCCTCCTTGGCAACTGTTTCTCTTTATCCTGTGGCATTGTGGGATCTGGTGTGTGTCACAGGCTTCCTGAAAAATTCATCCCTACCAATTTATCAGGTTTCTAGTCCTCAAGGGAATTTGGCAAATTGTGAAACTGAAATCTGGTTTGCGTCACAGGCTTCGTAAATGCCTGGGGGGGGGAGAATCACCATCACCGATTGATCAGGTTTCTAGTCCACAAGACAGTTTGGAAAGCATGTGGACAGTGCATAAGGAATCCTTGCTTAACCACAGTCAAATGGGTAAGGTTGAGAAAGTATGTGCGTGCATAATGGGGTGGGATGGGGGCTTTGAAGATTTACAGCTCCCCCCATATAACTATTTCCTCCTTCTAAGGATAAAATGGAGCAGAGGAGAATAATGTAAACTGCCAACAGGTGGCACCTAGAGATCTCATGCTTTTACAGCTGATATAAGAGCTGAAAAGTTGGTTTATATACCCCCCCCCCCATTTCTCTATCCAAAGGAGTCCCAGAGCAGTTTAAAATCACCCTGAAGAAGATGAAGAAGATATTGGATTTATATCCCGCCCTCCACTCTGAAGAGTCTCAGAGCGGCTCACAATCTCCTTTCCCTTCCTCCCCCACAACAGACACCCTGTGAGGTAGATAGATATTGGATTTATATCCCGCCCTCCACTCTGAAGAGTCTCAGAGCGGCTCACAATCTCCTTTCCCTTCCTCCCCCACAACAGACACCCTGTGAGGTAGATAAAGAGATTGGATTTATATCCCGCCCTCCACTCCGAAGAGTCTCAGAGCGGCTCACAATCTCCTTTCCCTTCCTCCCCCACAACAGACACTCTGTGAGGTAGATGAAGATATTGGATTTATATCCCGCCCTCCACTCCAAAGAGTCTCAGAGCGGCTCACAATCTCCTTTCCCTTCCTCCCCCACAACAGACACTCTGTGAGGTAGATGAAGATATTGGATTTATATCCCGCCCTCCACTCCAAAGAGTCTCAGAGTGGCTCACAATCTCCTTTCCCTTCGTCCCCCACAACAGACACCCTGTGAGGTGGGTGGGGCTGGAGAGGGCTCTCACAGCAGCTGCCCTTTCAAGGACAACCTCTGCCAGAGCTATGGCTGACCCAAGGCCATTCCAGCAGCCGCAAGTGGAGGAGTGGGGAATCAAACCCGGTTCTTCCAGATAAGAGTCCGCACACTTAACCACTACACCAAAGTGGCTCTCCCTTCCCTTCCTCTCCCCTCCCCTGTGAGATAGCGGCTTAGAGAGAGAGAACTGTGATGGGCCCAAGGTCACTCAGCTGGCTGCATTGACAGGAGGAGGAAAATCAAACCTGGCTCTCCAGCTTACAGTGATGAAAAAGATCAGTACCAACCCCCTCCCCCCGGCTATGTGTTATATGGTGTATGAAAGACGTATGGCATTATTATAGAAGAAGTAGAGGGGAGAAGGTGTCTGAGAGGTGATAGGATCACCATCTTCAAATACTTGAAGGGCTGTCATATTGAGGATGGTGTGGAATTGTTTTCTGTGGCCCCAGAAGGTAGGACCAAAACCAACAAAAGATGTCTGCAAGTTAGAATGCGACCTTGGAGAAGAGTAACACCAGAGTCTGGGAAGCAGGGGTGGAATTCTAGCAGAAGCTCCTTTGCATATTAGGCTACACACCCCTGATGTAGCCAATCCTCCAAGAGCTTACAAGGCTCTTTTTTGTAAGCTCCAGGAGGATTGGCTACATCACGGGTGTGTGGCTTAATATGCAAAGGAGCTCCTGCTAGAATTCCGTCCCTGATTCCCAGACTCTGGTGTTACTCTTCTCCAAGGTCGCATTCTAACTTGTGGACATCTTTTGTTGGTATCTATCTTCCATTACCAGGGAGACGAGATTAGGCCCTTGTTTCCCACAGTGGCTTACCTTCTACTGTGGCCTCCTTTGTTATCTACGCTATTCTACATAAATCTTAAAAGAATGCAATGAATATATGTGAGGATTAGTGAATACTGGTATTGTAGTACATGGGTTAAGCCCGGTGGCACAGAGTGGTAAGCTGCAGTATGGCAGTGCAAGCTCTGCTCCTGAGCTGAGTTCGATCCCGGTGGAAGCTGGGTTCAGACAGCTGGCTCAAGGTTGACTCAGTCTTCCATCCTTCCGAGGTCAGTAAAATGAGTACCCAGCTTGCTGGGGGTCAAGCGTAGATGACTGGGGAAGGCAATGGCAAACCACCCCGTAAAAAGTCTGCCAAGAAAATGTGATGTGTCGTCACCTCTTGGGTTGGTAACAACTCAGTGCTTGCACAGGGGACTACCTTAACCTTTTTAATACATGCGTTAGTACAGTCAGTACAGTTGTGAACATATGCACATGAATACATGTAGGAACACCTAAAACAACACAGCTATGGACAGGACTGGAATGCTAGCAGAAGCTCCTTTGCATATTAGGCCACACCCCCTGATGGAGCCAATCTTCCAAGAGCTTACAAGGCTCTTTTTTTGTAAGCTCTTGGAGGGCTGGCTACATCAGGGGCGTGTGGCCTAATATGCAAAGGAGCTCCTGCTAGAATCCCACCCCTGGTTATGGATATATGAATGTCCTTTGCGTAACTGACTCTTCATCAGCAATGACAATACAATGATGAAAATCAACAGACAATTTCTGAACCACAAGTCAGAGAAAAATCCTTGTCAGAGACTTGTCATCATGGTTAAGGTCAACTGTTCTTCACATTTGAACCCATCTTTGATGTCTGGGTTTCTGGAGAAACTTGAGAATAGCAGAAGCCTCCTGTGGCCTCCTCAGGGACCAACTTGACCTGGATGGCTCAGGCTGACCTGGACTCATCAGATCTCAGAAGCTAAGCAGGGTTGGCCTGGCTCATATTTGAAAGGGATTCCTCCAAGGGATACCAGTGCGATGATACGGAGGCAGGCAATTGCAAACCACCTCTCAACCAATGCTCCCTCTAAGCTGTTAGTGTGCGCTAGCTCAGTTTTTTTAGCCTCCGGCTCACACGTTTTTGTCTTGGCTCAGGAAAAATGGCCCCAGAGCAAGCTAACGTATGCAGCAGCTCACCACTTTAATGCCGGTAGCTCACGAAGTAGAATTTTTGCTCACAAGACTCCACAGCTTAGAGGGAGTATGTCACGTTCTCAGGGTGCAGGCAGGCAAGAGTCCAAAGCCAGTCCAAGGTCAAAGTCCAGGAAGTCAAGCAGGAGCCAAGTCACCAATGCAGAATCACAAAACAGAATCAGAAGTCAATGTCCAAAAGCCAAAGGGTCAGGGTGCCAGGGAAATCAAGCAGGTCAGAATCAGGGATCAGGAAGGAGCGTGGATGCAAGCCAGAGAATAGACTTGTTGCTTCCACAAGGTTACCAGGTCCTGGGTGGGAGCTATATGGGAGTCTCAATCAGCCTGCTCCCTGGGTGGCAGTGACTCTGCTAGAACTTAGGGCTGAGAGATCTGAAGAATCGGCGTGCCTCATGTCTTCACTCTGGAAGTTCTTTCTGGAGCCTGCTTTGAACTCTTGAGATGGGAGAAGGAGAGTTTGGAGGAGATTGATCGTCAACAGCTGATACTGGTGCCCGGAGAGTGATTGATGGGCCAGCTGCTGTTTGTTCAGGTGAGGAACTGGCTGGCAACTCTTCCAGGTCTGTTAACCCTTCCAGCTCCTCCTCGTCAGGGCTCATGACAGAGTATTGCTCTCAACGTCTCTTGCCTCGAAAGGGTCATCCTAAATCGGCTGTGATTTGATGGCATTTTTCCAACACCACCACTTGAGGAGCTTGGGCTAACCAATGGGATAAATACAGCGTGTACATTTCAAAGAAGGATCTCGGATACAAGATACTCAAGCTAGTGAGCCAAACCACCCAAGGCGGTCGCTCTTTGCATTAGAAAGAGATAATGAATTGGGATCAATTCAATTTGGAAGGGGATTACCTGAATTAAGCAACTCCCGGCTTAATCACAGTTTCTACTACTCACACACAGAGAAGCCGTAAGAGAAGGAGGGGGAGAAAGAAAGAAAAGCCCCATTTCAAGAAACCAAGTTCCTGATGCTGCATGATTTGAGCATTATTGTATTCCCTTGTTAGCATCAAGGGGAATTACACAAATCCATACCGCGTGGATTAGCTCAGAGCTACCGATGCACGCAGACATTCTTTCTGTATCAAGGCAATCTTGTTACAACTAAGAGACTCCCATGCAAAAGCAACAGGGAGAGCCGGTGACCCACAATACTTGGAGGGGGGGGGAGAGATCACCTCACCCGCTTGTTGGTCTTATGTAAACACTATGGTACAGTAAGCTTGCAAGAGCAGGACTTAATCCTCTTTGCTTCCTATGAATTCTAAAATATTCATTCAAAAACAGGTTCGGCAAGCTATGCGGTATGGTTCGGAAACCACTTGATGTGGCGCTAAATTGCAGGTTTTTTGTTGGGAGGTTGGAGAGCGGCGATAAGGCCTATCTAGCCTGTATTGCCTACTTCAGTGACTTCTCGACAGCACGCTTGGAGAAGCAGATCTGTGCTCTAAATTTTCTAACTGGACGTATCTGTTACTCCGTGCCACTTGGAGCAGGGAAACTGCGCACAGCATCAACCCACTCTCCCCGACATGCTTCCCATGTAACGACAAGCCACCGTTTGGTGTAGAGAGCCAGTTTGGTGTAGTGGTGAAGTGTGTGGACTCTTATCTGGGAGAACCTGGTTTGATTCCCCACTCCTCCACTTACAGCTGCTGGAAGGGCCTTGGGTTAGCCATTGCTCTTGTAGGAGCTGTCCTTGAAAGGGCAGCTTCTGGGAGAGCCCTCTCAGCCCCACCCACCTCACAGGGTGTCTGTTGTGGGGGGAGAAGATATAGGAAATTGTAAGCCGCTCTGAGTCTCTGATTCAGAGAGAAGGACGGGGTATAAATCTGCAGTCTTCTTCTTCGTTGTTGTTGCACAAAGAAGTCTGGAGGGCAGGGCTTCTTTTGTAGCAGGAACTCCTTTGCATACTAGGCCACACACCCCTGCTGTAGCCAATCCTCCCAAGAGCTTACAGCAGGCCCTGTAAGAAGAGCCCCGTAAGCTCTTGGGACGATAGGCTACATCAGGGGTGTGTGGTCTAATATGCAAAGGAGTTCCTGCTACAAAGAAGCCCTGCTGGAGGGCATCCTCTGTGCCACAAATGACCACCTCTTCCTTCAGGGAAGATAAAGGCTTACAGATTCACAACAAACCGCTGCTTGCTTTTATGTCCAATCCTCAAGTTGCATTCCCTCCAAACCAGGATTTGAACCAGTGCGTCAACCACCATCTGGAGCCAATGACAAAGCTCAGCTCGCTGATGATCTGAAAGCTTCTATGACTGGAGAATCTGCAAGGGACAGAAGGAGTGCCTAAGCAAGCCCCCCCCCATTTTGTTCCCTTAACAACCAATCAGGATTTGTCATTATATGAGCACACGAAGCTGCCTAATACTGAACCAGACCCTTGGTCCATCAAGGTCAGCATTGTCTACTCAGACTGGCAGTGGCTCTCCAGAGTCCCAGGAAGAGGTCTTTCACACCACCTGCTATCAGATCAGAAATTAAATCAAAAGAGTTTCTGGCTCAACATTAGGAAGAACTTCCTGGCCGCCTTCAGAGCAGTTCCTCAGTGGAACAGGCTTCCTCAGGAGGTGGTGGGCTCTCATTCCCTGGAGGTTTTTAAACAGAGGCTAGATGGCCAACTGACAGCAGTGAAGATCCTGTGAATTTAGGGGGAGGGGTTTGTGAGTTTCCTGCACTGTGCAGGGGGTTGGACTAGATGACCCTGGAGCTCCCTTCCAACTCTAGGATTCTATTATTTGATCTGGAGATGCTAAAGATGAATCAGGGACATCCTGCACACCAGGCAGATGCTCTACCAGTGAGCCATGGCCCCTCTCATAAGAATATCCTTTTTCTTAATATTCTCTCATTCAAGTATTGGCTCCACTTTCTACTGAGTCAGGCTTTTGGTCTACCAAAGTCAGTTACTCAGACTGGCTGTTGCTCTCCAGAGTCTCAAACAGAAACTTTTGCATCGCTACTGCCTGGTCCTTTTAACTGGAGAGGCCGGGGATTGAACCCGAGACCTCTTGCATGCCAACCGGAGGCTGTCATGGAGCCACAGTCCCTTCCCATAAGTGGCTCATGCCTCTGCCAATACATGAATCATGACATCATCCATTGGGAGAGAGGAAGGATATATTGGGATGCTCTGATCCTATTGGTGTGACAACAAACAGACATCCTGGATTGGACTGTTACTTATAATATTGATTTATGGACATTTATGGACAAATAATATGATTTATGGACATTTATGGACAAATAATATTGATTTAGGGGCTCTGAATTTGAATTAAGTGTTCAGAATTATGTATTTTGAAAAAAATAAAAAGAAAGGTATGAGCATGTAAATTGTAGCATGAATATTTGAAATGTTTTATACACAGTGCTTATTGTAAGTTTCGAATGATCTGTACACTGTGCTTTCCCATTCTGTTTAATACATGGATGGAAAACCACCGCCTTCCTAAGATTGCCCTGTACGGCGAACTTTCCACCGGCCATCGAAATACAGGGGCACCAAAGAAGAGGTTCAAGGACTCCTTGAAGAAATCCCTTGGTACCTGTTGCATTAACCATCACCAGTGGCCTGACCTAGCCTCAGATCGCAAAGCATGGAGGCACACCATCCACCAGGCTGTCTCTTCCTTTGAGAACGCACGCATAGCTGGTCTTGAGGACAAAAGGAGATTGAGGAAGAATCGCACTGCTACAGCACCAACCCTAAATCAGACTTTTCCCTGCAGCCACTGTGGCCGGAGCTGCCTGTCCCGCATTGGTCTTGTCAGTCACCAGCGAGCCTGCAGCAGATGTGGACTACTGCACCTTTCTTAAATCTTCGTTCGCGAAGTCAAGCCGAGAGAAAGAATACATGAATCATGACATCATTCACGGGGAGAGAGTAAGGACATATTGGGATGCTCTGATCTATCGGTGTGACAACAAACAAGAAATGCAAGAATCACAGAAATATTTCTACCGCCAAGAAAGTAATGTCCTACCGCCTGACTTCTGACTGAACAGAGGAGGGAACAGGATCTATCCTATAACTGGGATATCACAGGCGCGAGGCAGATGCCTTCTCACTGTTCTTGAAGTAGCCAACAAAACACATCCCTAAATAAGGAGAACTATTTAAATATGTGTACCGCAATCTGAAAAACGCTCTCATGGGAGTAAATACCACTGAGTACTCTGGGAAGGATTCTGAACAGAGCCATTTAGAATAGTGCTGTTTAAAAGACAAAGCATTACATTCCAGATATGGTATATTACAGAAACAATGGTCTATCTGGATCGTGCTTTCATTTGTAGATTTGTGAGTGAATAAGAAACGGGAAGAAGCTGCTTTTCCAGCCCCTGTGCAGGTGGTATTACGACTGAGAAGTCTGTTCCTCTTTTGTGTGTTGTGTCGGCCCCGTGACATGGGAAATGTGACCCGCATGGGTTTCCTGTTCCCCCACAAGCCGGTGACACATGCCCTTGGTGCCCATTCCACCTGGCGTCAGTTAAAAGTGGAGGGAGAGAGAGAGAGATACACCCATTAGCCAAGCCCTACCAACCTCCAGGTGGGATAGCCACAAAAGTGAGAATCACGGAGAATGAGCAAGGAGAAAAAAGGCACAGCCCCCATGACAAGTAGTCCTATAACCTATTAGTTATAGGTTATTCATTCACCCTGCAAATATATGAGACACAAAAATTCCAACGTTCATTCCTATAGAGACGTTCAGATAAATTTATGGCAATAATCCATGGAACAACCACAAGGAGGGTAATATGTCAGAAAGTCCTTAATAACAGATCATAAATGAATCCAAAGATGC
Organism: Heteronotia binoei; assembly: GCF_032191835.1. Lineage (NCBI taxonomy): Eukaryota > Metazoa > Chordata > Lepidosauria > Squamata > Gekkonidae > Heteronotia > Heteronotia binoei. The sequence goes on along the minus strand of NC_083233.1, from coordinate 72,653,345 downwards.
TTTGGTGTAGTGGTGAAGTCTGGAAGAACCGGGTTTGATTCCTCACTCCTCCGCCTGCAGCTGCTGGAATGGCCTTGGGTCAGCCAGAGCTCTCCTAGGAGTTTTCCTTAAAAAGGCAGCTTCTGGGAGAGCTCTCTTAGCCCCGCCCATCTCACAGGAAGTCTGTTGTGGGGAGGAGGAAGGTAAAGGAGATTGTGACCACTCTGAGGGGTTGTTCAGACGCACAGTATAATCAGTTGTCGCTACTGTTTCATACCGGATTAAAAGTGGCTAATCAGACAGCAACATCTGCCTCCTGGTAACTCGTAGTAGCCCCACCCACCCCAAATCCTTCTCAGAACCGGAGTATTTTGTTACCTGCTCCTTTGCGGTGTTTTTTGAGTTCTCTGGTTTCACCTTGTAGTTTCCCTGTCTAGATAGTTCTCAACCAACTTCCGGATGTCTGAAGGCTGTCCCGGAGCAAAAGGAGCCTCAGACATCTGGTTTATGGTCGCCATTTTTTTAAAAAAACTAATTAGCTATATGCACAAAACTGCATAACCACATAATGTTTTAACCTGTGCGCATAATGCACGCATGTGCATAATGCGCATAAAACAGAGAAAAACAGAACTGCATGGTGCCATCGTGTGGACGGCAGAAGACGGCTTCACCACGGAGTGATTCGAATTGCAGTATGGCAGTCTGATTGATAATATCCAGAACAAAGATATTCGGAACAGAACCGGGTCAGTTTAACACGGACTCAACACGCTGTGTGAATAGGGCCGGAGACTCTGAGATTCAGAGTATAGGGCAGGATATAAATCCAAAATCCAATAGGAGAGCCAGTTTGGCGTAGTGGTTACGTGTGCGGACTCTTATCTGGGAGAACCGGGTTTGATTCCCCACTCCTCCGCTTGCACCTGCTAGCATGGCCTTGGGTCAGCCATAGCTCTGGCAGAGGTTGTCCTTGAAAGGGCAGCTGCTGTGAAAGCCCTCTCCAGCACCACCCACCGCACAGGGTGTCTGTTGCGGGGGAAGAAGGTAAAGGAGATTGTGAGCCGCTCTGAGACTCTTTGGAGTGGAGGGCGGGATATAAATCCAATATCTTCATCTACCTCACAGGGTGTCTGTTGTGGAGGAGGAAGGGAAAGGAGATTGTGAGCCGCTCTGAGACTCTTCGGAGTGGAGGGCAGGATATAAATCCAATATCTTCATCTACCTCACAGGATGCCTGTTGCGGGGGAGGAAGGGAAAGGAGATTGTGAGCCGCTCTGAGACTCTTCGGAGTGGAGGGCGGGATATAAATCCAATATCTTCATCTACCTCACAGGGTGTCTGTTGCGGGGGAGGAAGGGAAAGGAGATTGTGAGCCGCTCTGAGACTCTTCGGAGTGGAGGGCGGGATATAAATCCAATATCTTCATCTACCTCACAGGGTGTCTGTTGTGGAGGAGGAAGGGAAAGGAGATTGTGAGCCGCTCTGAGACTCTTCGGAGTGGAGGGCAGGATATAAATCCAATATCTTCATCTACCTCACAGGATGCCTGTTGCGGGGGAGGAAGGGAAAGGAGATTGTGAGCCGCTCTGAGACTCTTCGGAGTGGAGGGCGGGATATAAATCCAATATCTTCATCTACCTCACAGGGTGTCTGTTGTGGGGGAGGAAGGGAAAGGAGATTGTGAGCCGCTCTGAGACTCTTCGGAGTGAAAGGCGGGATATAAAACCAATATCATCTTCTTCTCTCCATCCACAGAAAGACACATCTTGTTCCAACCACGGAAGTATCCAGTATCCAGTATCCAGACATACAGCTATGCAGCTTAATGAGGATTTCTGGAATATCTAGGACTCCATTTTTGCTGACATTCCAGAAATACTCGTCAAACTGCATGGCTGTAGGCCTGGGCCACTACCTGCCTCTCCAGGTTGGTGTTAGGATGATGCTGGACAAAAATGCAAACTATCACAGCAATCATACCCAGCTTCTTATGATGAAGGTTCATCAGTTCTTTGTTAGACCGAGCTGAAGAGCAGCGCAAAGCTAGATCAAAGATGTTTTTGGACTACTGCAAGTTCAGGATTAGATTTTGGCTGCAATGGTTCCAAAAGTTTGGCAACCGGATTGATTTCCTGGCTGAGCAGCCTCGAACACCGCCGCTTGGAATTTACAAGAAAAGCCCAGAAGAGTCAGCGTGGCTGATGTTCGTTAGATTGAATCAGCCGCATTCCCACACAATTTATAAGATGTTTAAGATAATCAAAACTCCCTAATGGATGGCTCAAATTGCATCAAGGACATCAGCCGCAAGGCTGAGCGGGATTAAAATGAAGTTCACCCAACCTGCAATGTTGGGTTATTAGAAATATCCAAATTCCTCGGATAGCAATCCAGTGATATTTACCAGTTCGACCAACCAAAAACAAAACAAAACCCCTGGGAAGATTTCACTCCAAATGCTGATACGCACATGCTGCAATTCATACCATGAAGACCTATGTACCAGGAAGGTGGGGTACAAACAAACAAACAAATTACCTATGAGCAGGATATTTGCTTCCTCCTTGTTTGCTACCAGAGACAAGGCAAGTTTCCAGACCTCAAGACAAGATTAGATTGAAATATATGCCAGGGGAAATCAGAATCTAAGAGGGTAGAGACTCAGTGTCTACAGTTCTGTGCCCTACCCCACAAACAATAGATCGCTGGTCTTCACCTACCAGTTCGAGACCTACAATTAGGATAGGGCCTGACCTAAGTTGAGTCCTCTAATGCAGGGGTGTCGTTATGTGGGCCAGATTTGACATAAATGAGACTTTGTTGGGCTGGGCCATGTGGGTCATAAAATGTAAGCAGAGATAGAAACTGTATAAATGACACACACACAATTAAAGATTTTTTTTTTAAAAAAACCTTAAAATAAAATATGCTTAAAAGATTACCACTCTTGCAATATTTTGTTCATTTAACAGTTTCTGATAACTGACACCACTTGCATCAAAATTAGTGCATCAAAATCTGGAGACAATGTCCGAGCTGCAGCAATCTTGACTATGCTGTTCAGGTGTGTGTCTGTAAGTTGCAAATCTACTTCTGACTTATTGACATTCATCACAGAAATCTCATGGTCAATGCTTTGAGCCTAAGACCCAGGGAGAAACATGAAATGGCTGGGCATTGTGAGCTTTTGTACATAAGTTGTTTCAAGTGCTAGTCAGTCAATGGAGAAAGCAGAGGCTTTGCTCTGCTGCTCTTGTGCGATTAAGCAAGCCAGACAAAGCAAACGGTGATGCAGAAGGAAGCAAGAGAGAGAGAGAGAGAGGAAAGAAGGAGATGACAGTGAGTTGCTCAGGGGCCTGATAGGAGCCCTCCAGGGGCATGATCTGGCCCTCGGGCCTCACGTTTGACACCCCTGCTCTAATGGAACTTCATCCCTCACATTTATATCATAGTCTTTTCCAAATAATTCAAAATGGCATACCCACATTGGGTGAGCCAGGGTTTTTTTTACACAACAACCCTCAGAGGAAGGTTAGGCTGCGATTGAATCAAGGGCCCAAAGTTAGTTAGTACTAGTTTCTCCAATACTAAGAAAATGCTATAACCACTATGTCACACTGAATTCCCCACATGGCCTTATTACTGCAGCTGTGTGTGCATGTGCCATCAAGTCACAGCTAACTTATGGCCACCCCGTAGGGTTTTCAAGGTAAGAGACATTCTGAGGTGGTTTGCCCTTGCCTGCCTCCGCATCACGATCCTGGTATTCCTTGGGGGTCTCCCACGCAAATACTAACCAGAGCTAACTCTGCTAGCTTCCAAGATCTGATAAGATCGGGTTAGCCTGGGCTGTCCCAGTCAGGTATCACTGCAGCTAGGATCAAACCATTTGTATTAATCATCAGCATCTCGTATTTTGATAGAAGAAAAAATGCAATAGGAGAGAAGAAATGAGTGAGCACAAACATCCTCCAAATTCATGTTGGCACCATTCTGGTTTAATAGACCTATCTCCTCCTTCCCGCTGAGAACTGTAGTTTGCAACATGTGTTAAGAAGAAGACCGTATTTTTATACCCCGCCCTTCTCTCTAAATCAGAGTCTCAGAGCGGCTTACAATCTCCTTTATCTTCTTCCCCCACAACAGACATCCTGTGAGGTAGGTGGGGCTGAGAGAGCTCTCGCAGAAGCTGCCCTTTCAAGGACAACCTCTGCCAGAGCGATGGCTGACCCAAGGCCATTGCAGCAGGTGCAAGTGGAGCAGTGGGGAATCAAACCCGGTTCTCCCAGATAAGAGCCCGCACACTTAACCATTACACCAAGACACAACGCCATTCCCTGCTTGCTACAGAACTACAGTTCCCAGGATTCCATGGGCAGAAGGCATAGTGAAAGGAGGGAGGTCCGCATAATAAACATGCCAAGAGAAAGACCAAAGGCACGGGGTGGTGCAAGAGACAGAGTGGAAGACCACATCTATACATTACGTCAATAAAATAAAAGATTCCTAGCTGCAGGTTGGAAATGGAGTCCCTTATCTGAAAGAGCCAAAATTCTACGGGTGTGGATCACATCGGCACCTATATTCCCATTTGGAAAGCACAAATCCAGGAGAGCAGGAATCTGGATGTCTCTGACACAGAATTTGGGGACTCTTTAAAAATACGCAGGGTGTCTATCCCTGCGCATCCAAACTGACACAGGGATTTACATATTCCCTTAAAAATCCAAAGAAATATCCTTCTTTTTGAGTTTCAATGACTTTGCACCAGGAACCACGCTTGGCCACAGATCCAAAATGACCTTGTCCCTAATAAGGTAATTACCTCTCTCATCACAAGATGCCTTAATGGCCCTATAAAGTGTCCCTGTCCAGAATAAATGGGGACGATTACAAGCCCCCGGCATTAATTCACTGGACGCTATAATGCTTTATCAATAACGTTCGTTACGGCAGACAGCGGGCGAAGGCTTGTGCGGCCCCTGAAACATCGCTGAGAGACAGGCGATGCTGGCGGCGCTCGGGGGGGTGCTGGGGAAGGAAGTTACTCTTAAGGCAGGTCATCCGCAAATCTTACATGGATATCACCTCCCTCCTCAGCCCCGTCTATTAAAGGAGGGGTGGAAGAAGACAGGTACCCCCTTTAGGTGCATGGATCTAGCTCCCACTGTTCTGCTCCCTGCAGCTTCCACATGAAGCTGACTTACAACGAATCGAATCCTGGTTCCATCAAGGTCAGTACTGCCTACTCAGACGGGCAACAACTCTCCAGGGTCTCTGTCTGAGGTCCTTCATATCACCTACTGCCTGGTGCTTCTAACTGGAGGTGCCCAGGATTGAACTGGAGCAGAGGTCCATCGGTGGCTATTAGTCACAGGGTATTAATGGAACTCTCTGTCTGGGGCAGGGATGCTCTGTATTCTTGGTGCTTGGGAGGGGGGCAACAGTGGGAGGGTTTCTAGTGTCCTGGCCCCATGGATGGACGTCCTGATGGCACCTGGGGTTTTTTTTGGCCACTGTGTGACACAATGTGTTGGACTGGATGGGCCATTGGCCTGATCCAACATGGCTTCTTTTATGATGATATTGGATTTCTATCTGCCCTCCACTCTGAATCTCAGAGTGGCTCACAATCCCCTTTATCTTCCTCCCCCCACAACATACACCCTGTGAGGTGGTTGGGGCTGAGAGGGCTCTCACAGCAGCTGCCCTTTCAAGGACCACCTCTGAGAAAGCTAAGGCTGACCCAAGGCCATTCCAGCAGGTGCAACTGGAGGAGTGGGGAATCAGCCCCAGTTCTCCCAGATCAGAGCCCACACACTTAACCACTACACCAAACTGGCTCTTATAGGTTCTTATGAACCTGGGATCTTCTGCATGCAAAGCAGAGGCTCTTCCGTTGAGCCATATCCCTTCCGCGGTACGAACTCAAGAAGTTGCCTTAAGCAGGGCCGGAGCCAGGATTTTAAAAGTCGGGGGGGGCTTTTTCATAAGTCAGGGGGCACCCTTTCCCATCCGCTGCGGGGCTTGCTGCACCTCAGAAGCTTTCTGGGGTAGGGCCAGACTCTGGAGGCTCGGAACGTGGCCAAGTCGAGACAGTCAACTGTAAAACTTTGGAGCCAAGAAGGGACTGCAACTTGCGTGCAAGCGGGGGGGTTTTCCTTCCGCCTCCTTCTCCCCCAGCCCAGCACTTGGCAGCCAGCAGCTCTATCCATCCCCACTCCCTGGCCCATTCCACGCAGCTTCCTCTGCCTCTCTCCTCCCCACTTGCTGCTTTTGCTGTTGCAGTGCACTGTGCCTGGCTCAGCTCTCCTGACTCTGGCCGCTGCTGCTTCGCCCGCTCAGCCATGGCAAAAAGAAAAAAGGGGGGGGGGGGAAGCAGGCTACACCCTGGAGGATCCCGGAGGCCCTGATTGGAAGTCAGGGGGCGATGCCCCTACAGGCCCCCTGTGGCCACAGGCCTGCCTTATAGTGAACCAGATCTGTGGTCCATCAAGGTTAGTGTGGTCTACTCATTCCGGCAGCGCCTTTCCAGGGTCTCAGGCTGCGGTTTTTCACATCCCCTGCTGTTTGGTCCTTTTCAATGGGAGAAGAGGGGAATTGAACTTGGAACCGTCTGCGTTCCAAGCAAAAGCTCTTCCACTGAGCCACGGGCCCTTCTCTCAAAGGGCCTTTGCAGGAGGGGGGGAAAGAAAACAGCCCCGTCCGCTCAGTCGTCGCCAAGTCAAGCTCTATCCGAGAGCCTCTCTATCCAGTTTCTGGCTGTCGCCATGAAGCCAGCAAAGAGAGGCCCAAAAGCAACAAGACGAAAAGTAACTCCCCAAGGAATAAAGGGGCACGATAAAGAAGACGAAAGCCGGGAGATCAGAGAACAGCTGGAGAGATTTGGAAGGGAAGGGAAGAACGTCAGCGCCTCGTCTACTCCGAATGTATTCCTGTATGCATTTGAGTGTTCAGAGCAGTTCACATAACAAGCACAAGAAGAATCCTTACAAATAGCCCTACAAAAAAAGGTGAAGGTGTGCAAGCATCAAGTTGTTACTGACCCACGGGGTGACGTCACATCACAACCTTTTCACGGCAGACTTTTTACGGGGTGGTTTGCCATTGCCTTCCCCAGTCATCTACACTTCATCCCCAGCAAGCTGTGTACTCCTTTGACCCACCTCGGAAGGATGGAAGGCTGAGTCAACCTCGAGCCGGCTACCTGAAAACCCAGCTTCCGCCGGGATCGAACTCAGGTCGTGAGCAGAGCTTGGACTGCAGTACTGCAGCTTACAGCTCTGCGCCATGGGGCTTCTCAAACAGCCCTATAAAGTAGTCCGAAATCAGTATTCCCTACACAGAGATAGAGAGAGACTGCGAGCTTGCCTAAGCTCACCAAGTTATTTCAAAGCAAAGGGAAGATTCAAACTAGGGACACTGCCATAAACATTTATTCATCTTGCCACGATAACTGACCTATGCATAAATGGAAACAGGCAGGCCTCAAAGTAAATTCTCAGGGTTTGGTGGGCATTTAGCACAGAATGATCAAACGTTGGCCTCTTGACCACAGCAGAAAGAGAAATACAGATCTGGACTCAAGCACTCACTATATAGCAACGTCTCCCTTCTTTTTTTCAGGGTTGCAGCGGGACACATGCATCACTGTTATCTGAAAGTTCTGCTCCGCTGCTGGAAGAAGAGGTCTTTTACCCTCCTTGCGACTGGATGGCAGCCCAAAATAACGTCTCAAGCTCCTGTTTATCTAACCATGCAGAGATGTGACTGCACAGTCAGCACTATGGGAATTTTTCCCCCGATTGCTCTGCATCCGTCAGCTCTAATGCTGGTCACGTTAAAGCTGGTGTGCCCATGGGACGGGCAACGCTGCCCGCAAATCAGTAGGGGTAGAATCAATATTGTATGGCGGGGTCCCCAACCTCTTTGACCCTGTGGGTACAGGGGGAATTCTGAGATAGCATGCTTGGCCCAGCCAGAAAACAGCTGCTGCAGAAACAGACATACGAATGCAGCACCCTTCTTGCAGTCAACTCGGAACCAATTGGTAATTGAAACTGTTGCAAATTTGTTATCTCTAGCATCTAAAGTAAAAAAAGGTAAATGTAGTCCCCTGTGCAAGCACCAGTCGTTTCCGACTCTGGGGTGATGTTGTTTTCACAACGTTTTCATGGCAGACTTTTTATGGGGTGGTTTGCCATTGCCTTCCCCAGTCATCTACGCGTTCCCCCCAGCAAAGCTGGGGACTCATTTGACCGACCTCGGAAGGATGGAAGGCTGAGTCAACCTCGAGCCGGCTACCTGAACCGGCTTCCGCTGGGATCGAACTCAGGTCGTGAGCAGAGGGCTCCGACTGCAGTACTGCAGCTTTACCACTCTGCGCCACCCATCTAGGAGGCGCTTAATGTATTTGCAAATTGCCATTTGACGGATGGATTGGTTCCCCGTTATGTCTGATATCATGCCAATAATGGTTGTTGTATATGGTACATACGAATGCTCATGAAAATGCCTTATACTGAATCAGACCCTCGGTGCACCCAAGTTAGTACTGTCTACTCAGACTGGCAGCAGCTCTCCAAGGTCTCAGGCAGAGGTCTTTCACATCACCTATTGCCTAGTCCAGGGTGGCCAAACTTGGTCAACGTAAGAGCTGCACAGAAGAAACATCAGATGTTTGAGGGTCACAAGACACGAACATCAGATGTTTGAGAGCCAGGAGGGAGGCGGGCAGGCAAATAGATGGAGGGAAGGTGGAAAGAAAGCAACTTTAAATGCATTCTCCAAGCCGCCGGCTGGCTTGGGCAAGGGTTTTAAAGAGAGAAATGCCTTCTCCAAGCCAGCCAATGGGGCTTTGAGAGCCACACAATACGTGTGAAAGAGCCACATGTGTCTTCCAAGTTGCAGTTTGGCCACCCCTGGCTTAGTTCTTTTTAGATGGAGAGGCTGGAGATTGAACCTGGGACCTTCCGTATGCCAAGCAGATGCTTTACGCCTGAGTCACAGGTCCTCCCAAGAGGGAAAGCAAGCCACAAAATAGCTGGCAGCTGCTGCCAAAACATCATTTTTAAGAACCTGTGCGGGCAATCAAATTTCCAATGACCAATCAGAAGCCTTGCTGAGCGGAAGCCCCACCTACTTTCTAAAAAACCTTGGTGGGCACCAGAAAAAAGTGTCGGCAGGGGCCGCAACACCCACAGGCACCACTCTGGGTATCCCTGCTGTATGGGATTTGTTCTGTTCTGAGAGCCAGAGAGGACACAGCAATACAGTAGCTTCATTTCCCAAGACACCGCTTTACTTACTCCGGTTGCCCGCTAGCAATGCCCAGAAAAAATGCCAGGCTGAAGAAAAAGAAAACCACAGATTTACACCCCGCCCTTCTCTCTGAATCAGAGTCTCAGGGCAATCACAATCTCCTTTCCCTTCCTCCCCCACAACAGACACCCTCTGAGGTTGGTGCAGCTGAGAGAGCTGTCCCAGAAGCTGTCCTTTCAAGGACAACTCTGCCAGAGCTATGGCTGACCCAAGGCCATTCCAGCACTGCAAGTGGAGGAGTGGGGAATCAAACCCGGTTCTCCCAGATAAGAGTCTGCGCACTTAACCACTACACCAAACGGGCCGTCTGTAATACTTCTCCAGGGCTGTGATCCAATACACTAAATACTGCACTTTCAATCCACTTTCAAACTGGATTTTACCATGCAAACTGGCAAAATCCAGTTGTAAAGTGCACTGAAAGTGGATTGAAAGTGCTTTATTTAGTGTGTCTGATGGCAACCCAAATGTTCCAAACCACCCCTCCACAGTCAAAACAGACCACTGGAAAAGCATCGACCAGCAGTGTTCCCTCTAAGCTGAGTTAGCGTGAGTCAGCTCACAGATTTGTAGCCTCTGGCTACAAATTTTCGTTTTCGCTCAGGAAGGATGACCCCAGAGCGCAATCATTGATGCAGCAGCTCACAACTTTCATGCCAGGAGCTCCCAAAGTAGAATTTTTGCTCACAAGACTCTGCAGCTTCGAGGGAACTCTTCTGCCCGGCAGTCCTTCCCCCTTCTTCTTACCTGCAGCAAATGCTGAGCACATCACAAAGAACATCCCGACCGCAATCCTCTTCAGAGACGAAGGCAGCAGGCCGTTCCTCTTCAAGATGGGGTCGACCACTTTATCTTTCAGAGGGATCAGGAAGAGAATAAGCACCGCATCAAACATGGTCAGCCACGCTGCCGGGAACTGGGGAAAAGAGAGGAAGCCATAAGCTGCAGGTTTCATTTGCAGGCCTTTAAAAAAAAAAGACAAGATGGCTTTTCGTGCCCCCTGGATGGCACTGAAAAACATCAAATGCATTCGATGCCAAGCAGTGAAGAAACTACAGCAGGGGTGTTGATCTCATTCGATCCCATTGCAGGCCTGGCTTTCCTTGCGTTGCTTGGCTGGGTGCACTGGCACTCGAGGGAAGAGTGGCGGTGGCGGGGGGGGGGGGGGGCTGAGAGAGCCAGTTTGGTGTAGTGGTTAAGTGTGCGGACTCTTATCTGGGAGAACTGGGTTTGATTCCCCACTCCTCCACTTGCAGCTGCTGGAATGGCCTTGGGTCAGCCAGAGCTCTCTTATCTGGGAGAACCAGGTTTGATTCCCCACTCCTCCACTTGCACCTGCTGGCATGGCCTTGGGTCAGCCATAGCTCTCTTATCTGGGAGAACCAGGTTTGATTCCCCACACCTCCACTTGTAGCTGCTGGAATGGCCTTGGGTCAGTCATAGCTTTCTTAACTGGGAGAACTGGGTTTGATTCCCCACTCCTCCACTTACAGCTGCTGGAACGGCCTTGGGTCAGCCATAGCTTTTGTATCTGGGAGAACCAGGTTTGATTTCCCACTCCTCCACTTGCACCTGCTGGAATCGTCTTGGGTCAGCCATAGCTCTCTTATCTGGGAGAACCGGGTTTGATTCCCCACTCCTCCACTTGCAGCTGCTGGAATGGCCTTGGGTCAGCCATAGCTCTCTTATCTGGGAGAACCGGGTTTGATTCCCCACTCCTCCACTTGCACCTGCTGGAATGGTCTTGGGTCAGCCATAGCTCTCTTATCTGGGAGAACCGAGTTTGATTCCCCACTCCTCCACTTGCACCTGCTGGAATGGCCTTGGGTCAGCCATAGCTCTCTTATCTGGGAGAACCGGGTTTGATTCCCCACTCCTCCACTTGCACCTGCTGGCATGGCCTTGGGTCAGCCATAGCTCTCTGATCTGGGAGAACCGGGTTTGATTCCCCACTCCTCCACTTGCAGCTGTTGGAATGGCCTTGGGTCAGTACTTCTTCATCCAAAGGTAGTACTTTTTCACCCAAAGGGTGATTAACATGTGGAATTCACTGCCACAGGAGGTGGTGGCGGCCACAAGCATAGCCACCTTCAAGAGGGGTTAGATAAAAATATGGAGCAGAGGTCCAGCTGTGAGAGCCCTCTCAGCCCCACCCACCTCACAGGGTGTCTGTTGTGGGGGGAGAAGATATAGGCGATTGTAAGCCGCTCTGAGTCTCTGATTCAGAGAAAAGGGCGGGGTATAAATCTGCAATTCTTCTTCTTCTTATCTGGGAGAACCGGGTTTGATTCCCCACTCCTCCACTTGCAGCTGCTGGAATGGCCTTGGGTCAGCCATAGCTCTCTTATCTGGGAGAACTGGGTTTTACTGCCTCGCTCCTCCACTTGCACCTGCTGGAATGGCCTTGGGTCCTTGAAAGGGCAGCTGCTGTGAGAGTCTTCTCAGCCCCACTCACCACCCAGGGTGTCTGTTGTGGGGGAGGAGGATAAAGGAGATTGTGAGCCACACTGAGATTCGGCGTGGAGGGCAGGATATAAATCCAATATCATCATCATCATTTGTTATGAGGGCCGGATCTGACACAAACGAAGACACCTTGTTGGGCCGGGCCGTGTGTGTCGTAAAATGTAATGCCAGGTAGCAGAGAGATAAAATTTATGAAGGACACAGACAAACACAATTAAAGATTTAAACTTTAAAACTGGGGTGTCAAACTCATTTGTGATGAGGGCTGGATCTGACATAAATGAGATCTTGTCGGGCCGGGCCGTGTGTTTCATAAAATGCAATGCCAGGTAGCAGAGACATAAACTTTATGAAGGACACAGACAAACACAACGATTTTTTAAAAGCTTGAAATAAAACATGCTTGAAACATTAGCATGTTGGTCTTAAAGGTGCTTGCTTTGTATCTCTCCCTTGAGATCCAGGGAAATGGACAAAGAAAGCTCTGGTTCTTTCCTTCCTTCCCCAGGGAACCAGGAGGTGGACGAACCTCAGCCATCAGAAGGAAGAGAGGCTTGCCTCAGTAGCTCTGCTATGTGACAAAGCAAGTTCTTCCTCCCCAAGGGAGGAGCCTCAGCCAGTGGAGAAAATAGGGGTTTTGCTCTGTAGCTCCTGTGCGATTGAGCAAGTCTGGCAAAATAAGCTGTGATGCAGAAGGAAGCAACAGAGAGGGAGAAGGAAGCAGATGACAGCCAGTTGCTCGGGGACCTGATTCCACCCCTGGGCCACATGTCTGACACCCCTGCTCTATACGATTGCCAGAAGTCACCTGATGCTTTCTACCACCACCAAAATGTTTGTTAAGGAGGGGATTCTCAGCTGGTTCCTTCCACTCCTCCTTCTGAGAAGACCACAGATGGCTGCTGAAAACACGGGAGGGGGGCCCTCAGCTGGATCTGGGTCCAGAGATGAGGGAGGGGTCCTAGCTGCTTCTTGCCCCCCCCCCATCATTTCATGCAATTTCACTGAGAATGAATCAAAACCTGCCTTTCCCCCCATCCAGACAAAAAATACGTACCATTGGTGACCTAGAGTTGAGAATCCTCAGGAGGGGGCAGGGGCTCCCCCAGTTTGAAGACCCTCCCTCCACTTCAGGGTTATCAGAATGCGGTGGGGGGAGGGAAATGTCTGCTGCGCACCCCATTATTTCCTATGGAGACCGATTCCCATAGGGTGAAATGGAGAATTGATCCCTGGGTATATGGGGGGGGGCTTTTTTTTTTAGATGGAGGCACCAAATTTTCAGCATAGCATCCAGTGGCTCTCCTCAAACTTTAAACCCTCGAACTCTCCTCCAAGTTTAAAAAAGATTGGACCAGGGGGTCCAATTCTATGAGCCCCAAAAGAAGGTGCCCCTATCCTTCATTCTTTCCAACAGAGGGAAGGCATTGAATAGGCGTGCGGTCCCTTTCAATGCGATGGCCAGAACTTCCTTTGGAGTTCAATTGTGCTTGCCACAACCTTGCTCCTGGCTCCACCCCCCAAAGTCCCCAAATATTTCTTGAATGGGACCTGGCACCCTATGGCAACCATCTCTGCTGGCATTTTAACAACTGGAGTATTGTTGCGCGTTCCAAATCTTATTTTTTGACAATGCAAAAATATCCCCCCTCCCCCCAGGTAAAGCAGCCCAAAGGGTAACAAAACAGGGTCAATCTTACTGGTTTGAGGGGAGAAGCAAAACCAAGCATTCTCAAGAGAACGGTGGGGGGGGCATTAACGTTCATCGTAAGACCTGCTAGCTCCGCTTATCTCGAAATCTCGTTAATAGAACACGATCGTCATGCTGGAGGCTTAGACGCCATTAAGCCCAATTAATCATGGAAACACCTGTCTCCCGAATGATGGATTACGCCACTCATTTCTGATAAACAAAGCCCCGTAAAATTATTGAAATAAATACACACCAAGATGGCTTTTTAACAGCCGTCAGAGCTAATATCGGAGGCATGTGTGACAGCCAGCAACTGAGGATCGATTCCGTATTCCCCAGTGCTCCCACGTGCCTTGAAAAGGGTGAGAGCCTGAAATGATTCTCCTTAACTGTTTTGTGGAGCGACAAAGCCGGACTCTTACGCTGGCCGCTTTAATCATCTTCAGTATGTCCAATACTCCGTGTGGCCCCATCTGTGGATACTTCAAATGGCTGAACGGGGCCACGTGGAGGGAAGGGAGATTTTTCTATAACTTTGAGGGGATCCCTTAGTTTGCAGGGAAATGAAAAATGAAGGGGGGATAAATGTTCTCCAGAGAAATGTCATCTCCACTTGAGCAGATAATGATCCTCTACTGGTCTGGCAGCGTCCACCGTGTGCGGAAGACAATGGAGGGGGAGCCACTGCCTCAGACAGATAGGAGGGGGAGAAGAAGAAGATTGCAGATTTATACTCCGCCCTTCTCTCTGACTCAGAGACTCAGAGCGGCTTACAATCTCCTATATCTTCCTCCCCCCACAACAGGTGGGTGGTGCTGAGAGGACTCTCACAGCAACTTACCTTTCAAGGACAACTCCTGCGATAGCTCTGGCTCACCCAAGGCCATTCCAGCAGCTGCAAGTGGAGGAGTGGGGAATCAAACCCGGTTCTCCCAGATAAGAGTCCCCATACTTAACCACTACACCAAACTGGAACCACACTTAACCACTACACCAAAGTGGAAACCACCACTTCCATATCACTGGTCCCTGTAGAGTGGTAGGGAGGGAGATGGACAGGAGAGATTCCCCCCCGCCTTCTGAGTTTCTAAGTGGGGGGAAGAATGGGAGACCATGTCACTACGTCAAATAGGCTTGTTGAGGTGATGGAGCTGAAAGCCAGAGAGCAAAGCAGGGAGGTTGGATTTACACGGAGGTGCTGTACACGGATTAGGGCCTTCTTAGTGGCAGCACCAATGATGTCGAATGCCCTCCCAGAGGCCATAAGAGCTCTGCCAATTGCACAGGGCCTGTAAAACTGAATTATTTCAACAGGCCTACAATGCCTAAAAGAGCCCCATGGCACAGGGTGGTAAAGCTGCAGTACTGCAGTCGGAGCCCTCTGCTCACGACCTGAGTTTGATCCCAGCGGAAGTTGGTTCAGGTAGCCAGCTCCAGGTTGACTCAGCCTTCCATCCTTCCGAGGTCGGTAAAATGAGTCCCCAGCTTTGCTGGGGGGGAAAGTGTAGATGACTGGGGAAAGCAAGGGCAGACCACCCCATAAAAAAGTCTGCCGTGAAAACGTTGTGAAAGCAACGTCACCCCAGAGTCGGAAACGACTGGTGCCTGCACAGGGGGACTATCTTTACCTTTTTTACAATACCTAAACGGGAGAGGACTGCCACGTCACACTGCTAAGCAATTCTGACTACTATAGGACCGCTGTCAGAACAAGAACTAACTGCTGACTGCAGCAAGTTGTGATCCCGCCTAGACCAAAAATCTGAGTAGCACCATGAATGTATTGTATTTGAATTGTTACATTTTATTGGGTTTTTTTAATTGTAACTTTAAATTGTGTTTGAATGACTGCTAGCCGCCCTGAGTCTGCTTGCGGAGAGGGCGGGATAGAAAAACGAAAGTAATAAATAGATAAATAACTTTATACTCTACCCTGCCCTTCACTAGCTGAAGGAGTCTCAGAGTGGTTTACAACCTCCTTTCCCTTCCCCTCCCCGCACAGACGCCCTGCGAGTTAGGTGGGGCTGAAAAGGCTCTCCCAAGCACTGCTCTTGAGAGGACATCTCTGAGCGAAACACATGGCTAACCCAAGGTCACACCAGCAGCTGCGTGCGGAGGAGCGGAGAATCAAACGTGATTCTCTCAGATGAGAGAGTGCACTTAACCCCTACCTCAAACTGTCTCTCCCAGCCCCAATGTAGCCGGCTGCCTCCCCAGAGGAACTTTCTTTTTAAAAGACTAGTCTCGGAACTGAACTTTTCCTAGAAGCTCAAATGACTAAACGGAGGTTTTCGTACTTCGGTCACATGACGAGAAGATGAGAGTTACTGGAAAAGACAATAAGGAGACGCTGAAGGCAGAAGAAAAGGAGGAAGTCCCAGCCTCAGATGGACTGACTCAACAAAGGGAGCCACAGCCCTCAGTTTGCAAGACCTGAGGAGGAGATGATGATGATGATATTGGATTTATATCCCGCCCTCCCCTCCGAAGAGTCTCAGAGTGGCTCACAATCTCCTTTACCTTCCTCCCCCACAACAGACACCCTGTGAGGTGGGTGGGGCTGAGAGGGCTCTCACAGCAGCTGCCCTTTCAAGGACAACCTCTGCCAGAGCTCTGGCTGACCCAAGGCCATTCCAGCAGCTGCAAGTGGAGGAGTGGGGAATCAAACCCGGTTCTCCCAGATTAGAGTCCGCACACTTAACCACTACACCAAACTGAGGAAGGCTGTAAGCAAAACTGACCTAATGCTGTTGAAAGTTAAACTAATTCATTATATTTCTTAAAACGTTTGTTTTTACCTGTCTCAACAAGATATATAAACAGAGTTAGATGAGCTATCCCTCCATTGTATTTTTATATTGCCCTTCTGCCAGCAAGCTGAGGGCAGGAGAACTGATTCTCTGTTCTCCATTTTTTATTTCACATCAATTTCACAACAATCCTGTAAGGCGGGTATGCTTCTGAGGTGAAGAGAAAGAAACTAATCCATAGCTACCCAAAGAGCTTCATGACATTGAAAGGATTTGGATTTAGGTCTCACCAACCCCAGTGATACGTTCTAACCACAAAACACCACCAATAAGCCGCCCTGAGACACTTAGGTGAGAAGGGCGGGGTATAAATCCTAATATAAATAAATAAGCGCAGGCCTTGTTTTGAGCAGGAGTTCACAGGCGTGGAGCTCCGGAATATCTAAATTTTATTGTGCTCTTTCTTTCTTAGCCCCCCCCCCCACAAAAAAAAACCCCCTTGATTCTGGGCTCCACTGTTCAAGTCCCCTGTGAGAATTTTGCTGAACGCTACGATTTGACATACTTTCTGATATTTTTTCCTCACAAAACATGGGAAAATAACCAAAACATATAAAGCAGACAGATGGAAATCTTCCTCATGCACTGTGGCCACATAGGAGAAAGTAATTTAAGAAGTATGATGGGAGTAAGGTTTTATGATGACAACTGTAATTCAAGAAGCATTTTAAGGTAGATTCTGAGGTGATATAATTTAGTACACCTTCTAGCGATGTCAGGGATGTGTGGCATATGCAAATGAGTTATACAAATCAGTTGTGCTAATGAGCTCCGGCTCCTCTTCTTCTACAAAATAACCCTTGCTCAAGTCTGTTAATGACTGAACTCTCCGCTGGTGTAATTAAGTTCATACTTCAAATATACTCAATTGTCATTGGACTGGCCAACAAACGAAAGCCCTTTTCGATTGGCCTGTCAGCCAACTCGGAGTTCCAAAATCAAACCGCTAACTTTGAGTTGCGTTGACCTGTAGTGCGTTTAGCCAATTCCAGTTTTAAATCTTGCATGTTACATAAAATTTATTGCAATTTTCATTGCTTGAAAAGCCTGGGGATAGACTGATGAGAGAGAAAGAGCAAGAAAGACAGAAACAGATAGCTAAAAAGCAGTTACCACGCTGGGTTACGGAAGTGTCATTTAAATTATCAATCAGGGAACCGGGATTAACGCTGCGTTATCTTGGCTCCAAATTCAGAACCACTTGAATAAACACATCAAGAGGAGGTGAGCAACTTTCTCTCTCTCTTTTTTTCAAGGAGGCACATCAAAGCCAGACAAAAAGAGCCCCAATTTCAGGAATGGCATTTGAGAGCACTTTCATCTTCGAAAGAAACTAATAACAGCCTTCCCTGCTTGCTTTAAATGTGTTTCATATTTTTCTGGCTTTTTTTTTTTTAACTTAGCAATGCCACCTATCCAAGAGATAAAGCTGGAGGCAATGTTTCTGGCACGCAGATACTTTTTGAAACAAAAATGCTCTTTGAGAAAATTTCCTTATATTCATTTCGGCTGGCTTAACCAATTAACATCCGTGGTCTCGGATGGAGACCTCAACCGTGTTTGGCACCAAAGTCCTTGAAGAAGCTGAGTTCTGGAAGCGAAGAAAGAGGCCGTTGGGAAGTTTAGAGCACAGGAAAGGCCATGGTCAAATGGAAAGCATTTCTGTCACACAATTAGCCTGTGGAACTCGGTGCCACATGATGCAGTGAGAGTCCATAGCTTAAAAGAGTTTTTAAAAGAAAAACAGGGAAATTGACAGAAAAGATGTCCATGAAGGGCTATTGGTCGTGATGACTAAATAGAGCAAGGGTCCCCAACCCTTTTGAGCCCGTGGGCACCCTCGGAATTCTGGGACACTGTAGTGGATACAGCACAAAATGGCTGCCACAAAACAACTGTTCAGGGACATTGTACCTTTGAATGCCTGCTGATGGGGAGGGGGGTAATGCCAGGGGCTTATGGGCATTTTAGGGGCATCTGTTTGGCCTCTACAGGAAACGGAATGACAACATGGGCTGACCTTCGGTCTGAGACAGCAGTACTCTAGGGTAAAATTGCCCTCAAACCAGAGTGTCCCCAGCATGACGACATCACTTCTCTTCATTACATCTCGTCAGGGGTTTTTTTGTAGCAGGAACTCCTTTGCATATTAGGCCATACCCCTCTTATGTAGCCAATCCTCTAAGAGCTTACAGGGCTCTTTGTACAGGGCCTACTGCAAGCTCCAGGAGGATTGGCTACATCAGGGGGGGGTGGCCTGATACGGAAAGAAGCTCCTGCTACAAAAAAAGCCCTGCATCTCATCATCACATCAGTGATGTTGCGCAGAGACGTCGCTGTTTGGGGGGTTGGGTTCCCAAAATCCGGGAATTGCCCACACACACCTGCGGGGCTGGCAACCCTACCCCTTTCCTACTCTCAGATCAAAGTCCTGCTACAACTTTGAATGTTGCACTTATTTTTGAGAGCCAGTTTGGTGTAGTGGTTAAGTGTGCGGACTCTTATCTGGGAGAACCAGATTTGATTCCCCATTCCTCCACTTGCACCCTCTGGCATGGCCTTGGGTCAGCCATAGCTCTGGCAGAGGTTGTCCTTGAAAGGGCAGCTGCTGCGAGAGCTCTCTCAGCCCCACCCACCTCACAGGGTGTCTGCTGTGGGGGGGAGAAGATACAGGAGATTGTAAGCCACTCTGAGTCTCTGATTCAGAGAGAAGGGCGGGGCATAAATCTGCAATTCTTCTTCTTTAACCATTTGCTTTCAGGAAATAAACAGAGATGACAAATAAAATTTCAGATTGTTACCCCGCTCAAGGCATTGAGCCACAGAGCTTTCATTGGACAAAGGAACGGAAAGGAAGATCTTCACCAGCAAACTGGACATCTTATGACTCAGCAAGAACTCCTCTGAACTCTCCCCCCTTTTCCTCCGCACTTAAGTCTGCGTCTCCTCTCTCCCATAAGCTGCTAGTGCTTGGGGTTAGAACTACCATCACCTTTGCGTCCCCTAAGGGCACTTGCAGACTGCCAGCACTCCATGCCTGTTGCACAGAAGCCAAGGAGCCAGAAAAGGGGAAAGAGAGATTAGGAATTCATTTTCCCCAAGGCGGCCAACTCATTAAAATAACATAACATACCATGCGCAGCGGCTCGGAGCATTCAGTTAAAAAAAAAAAGATTTATGACTGCATTAGAGTATTCTGGGAGGTCGCAGGTTAAGCTTCCTGAGCAAAGGGCTCGTGCACAAAGTGTTTATGACAGAGATATTTTGTACACGCAGCAAGGTCCATTTGCACACTAGACTGTCCTTTGGGGAAAAAAAACATACTTAATGCTACTGATCGTCTTGCCTTCATTAAAATTCCTCTTGACAAGACAATGGCACGGGTCAAACTTTGTCAAGTTTTTGACGGAGGAGGACGGCTACTCTGTTTTGCAGCGCTCAGCAGCCACCGGAAAAGTTCACGCAGGCGAGTCGCGAGGGCTCAATTAATATTTCTGAAAGCCGCGCCGGGACCCTTGATTTAAGAGGATTCATTTTTTAAAAAAATTAAGCATTCAGGTTTGCAAAGGGGAGGCTGAGACCTTGGGCCGCACCGGGAATTCTAAAACAGGCCAAAGTGCTATGCGACACAGTGAGAGAGTTGCAATCCTTTCCTTATTGAATAGAAGTTTGCTTGTGGAGCGTGGCTCCGGCACTGCTGTTTCTTGGAAGCTCCAGTCATGCTGGTTACTAAGTTTTTTAATAGGGTTCCCAACTCCAGGTTGGGAAACTCCTGGAGATTTGGGGGTGCAACCTGGAAAGGGACAGGTTTGGAGAGAGGAGAGACCTCAGCACGGTATTTTCTCTGGAGCCTGGAAGTCTGTTGTAATTCCAGGAGGTCTCAAGACACTGTTGGGAGAATGGAAACCCTTCTGTTGGCAGTCGGCAATGAATAAACCAGGGGTGGCCCAGCTTGCTTAGTGTAAGAGCCACACAGAATATATGTCAGATGTTTGAGAGTCAGAAGGCAGGCAAATAGACGGAGGGGAAGGAGGGAGAGAGATGGAAAGAAAGCAACTTTAAATGCATTCTCCAAGCCGCCGGCTGGCTTCACTTGGAGAAGCGATTTAAAGAGAGAACGGCCTTCTCCAAGCTAGCCAATGGGGTGGCAGGGGCTTTGAGAGCCACGCAATATGTGTAAACGAGCCACAGTCTGGCCACCCCTGGAATAACTATCAATAACAAAAATGGAAGCTCCCAAATTGCTCCTGGGTCTAATAAAAGTGTTGTCTTTGACCTGTGAAGCCCTAAAGGGATTGGGTGCAAATACCCCAAGAGCCCGTCCACCCACACCAGGGATGTCAAACATGTGGCCTGGAGGCCAAATCAGGTCCCCAGAGGGCTCCTATGAGGCCCCCGAGCAACTGGCTGTCATCTGCTTCCTTCTCCCTTTCTCTTGCTTCCTTCTGTATCACAGCTTGCTTTGCCAGGCTTACTAGAGAGTCAAGTCTCTGTTTTCTCCTTTGGCTGCAGCTCCTCCCTTGAGGAGGAAGTGGGGGAGGATTAGCTTGTTTTGGGCCTACTCAGGGCTGCCCTTCTGCAAAAGAAATTATTTAAAGGAGTCTCTTGTAACTGGATCTGAGTTCTGAACTTAAAAATAACTGCTCTTATTTAAGTGCTACATCTTCTGTGCTAATAATTCATAGTCCCTATCTGCTGAAGAGAAACTTGGGCTCAGTGAGCATTCTAGAAACTTCTCTTTGCCTATGAAGAAATCACTGTTCTTGTTATCATCCCTTCCTCTGAAGCCCCACACTTGGAAATATGACAGCCTTCTGCCATCTGAAGATAAATTACAATTCCAGGAGATCTCCAGTCTCTACCTGGAAGCTGGCAACCCTAAAGTGCAGTTATTTATGCCAGCGTAGAGAAAAAAAAATCAAAGAACACAGCAAGGCTTAGAATGTGCCTGCTCCTTTCGGAAATGCCTCTCCTCAAAACCAGCAGCTTCACACGAGTCAGTTTCAAAATTATGGAGAAGCACTGACTGGTTAATACGAAGCAGGTTAGCGCCTGGATGAAAAAGCCTCATTTATAAATACTGCATTAAAATCATCATACATTATGGATACGGGTTATTAGCATGTTACGGAAGCAAGCAGAATGCATTAGGAAGACTTGTAGGCACGGCCTGAGGAAAGAGCTAAGGAGGCAGTGGCCTGATGGCTGGGCTAACCCTGTGTCTTGCTGTTACACCGATTAATCATTCAACAGCTTTGCCAGGATGACCCCAGAGTAAGGGCAAGACAAAATTTTCAGTGCTGAAAAAGATATAACATGGACATCGTCCCATGAGTGGATTCTAAGAGGAGTGAGCAGGAAGGTGGCCATTTTGGGCCTATTCAGAACGGCCTCTTTGCTCCGGCAGTGCTTTTATTTCCATAGAAACAGCATCACAGGGCTCCATGTCACATTTTATCCTATTTTTCCTCACAGAAGCTCAGAACAGTGTACGTAAGTTCTCCCATCCTCCACAACAACCCTGTGAGGCGAGGTCAGACTGAAAATGACAGCCCACCGTCACCCAACGAACTTCATGGCTGAGCGGAAATTCGAACTTGCGTCTGGTGTAGAGCTGGACTGAAATACAGGATACCCAGGTTCAAATCACCACCAAGTGGTCTTGGGCCAGTCACTCTCTCTTAGCCTAATCTACCACACAAGGTTGTTGTGTGAACAAAATGGAGGAAGGGAAAGCCAAGTCCACTGCCCCAAATTTCAAGGAGAAAATGTTAATCGATAAAACCTGCCTCATTTGAAGGAGTAACTTTAAAGTGCTTTTTAAAATAAGGTTGAACCAACCTGTGGTTTTAAGACAAAAGATATAAAGAACATAGGTCAGCGTTTTCACTCAGAGTTAGGTACATGTAGATCTGATGGTTCCTGTGTCTACTTATACTTCTGCCTCAGAGAGACACCTACGATCCAGATAATCCCATGGATAACTCATCTTTCGTTTACTCATATTTTGGTACCCTGAATCGACTGCCTTTGAGCATGTTCAAAGTTCTTTTTTCCTCCACAGATAGAATGTTTCCCTTCCTGCCTCAATATATCGTGGAATCCTATATCTCACACTCAGCTGCCTAGGATGGCAATTCCCACTCTGCCCACTGGATTTTGTGGTGACTCTGAGACAGCCAGTAAGGAAATAGCAGGACATCTTTCGAAGAAGGAGATACTTTGGGCTGGCTGTCTGGGAGAGAAGTACACACAAGCACACACGCACCAAATTGACAAATGCCCTACTCAGCCCTTCTACTAAGAGGGCAGAGCTCCACACATAATTCAACACACAGTGGGCCTGAGTATATGAATCGAGCCCAGGAAACCATAACCCAAGATGCATCTCTCCTTCCAGGTCTTTTACAGGGCTGCCAATCTCCAGGCAGTGGCACCTGGAGATCTCCCGGAATTACAAACTGATCTCTAGGAAACAGAGATAAGTTCACCTGGAGAAACTGGTTGCTTTGGACGGTGGATTCTATGGCATTATATATCCCACTGAAGTCCTTCCCCTCTCCAAACCCTGCCCTCCCCAAACTCCACTTCCCAAATCTCCAGGTATTTCCCAACCCAGAGTTGGCAACCCTATTCAAGCAAGAGATCCACTTCTCCTCACTCACCGCGTGGGTGTTCGACGTGCTGTTAGAAAACTGAGGGATTCTCAAGTGCAGGCTCTGGAGGACGTAGGTCGTCTGCATCTGAAATTTAAAAAACACCAGCTGAATTTAAGAGACACCAGCAAAGACAAATCTTCCACCTTCAGTCCCCAAAGTGGGCATGTTTTAGAAGACACAAACCTGTTTCTATTTCTGCCATTGAAACAATGGAAGGTTTGCTACTCAGCTCAAAGCAGCACAGAATCCAGACACCCTCAAGACTCTCAAGAAGTTCTCCCTCAAGACTCTCTCAAGAAGCTCTCAAGCTCTCAAGACTGCAAAAGGGAAGAGTAATTATTCATTGTTATCCTGACTTTCCCCCATATTAAGACTCAAGGCGACATGAAGGGCAAGCCCTGCTACTAGGCAATTGCCTAGGGCGCCGGCCTTTCAAGGGCGCTGAATTGGGTGCCCCATGTGACTCGGTGATGTTATCAGTGCAGGGGTGGGGGGGTGGCAGACGTTAGCCTTGCCTATGGTGCCAGACAGTATAGGGCCGGCCCCGGCAACATGCAGAATATGTAAATGTCATTACTAAGCAATCCAATCCATGAAGGACCCATACCCTCCAGCATTTCATAAACAAGAAAAAGATATGCCTGTAACCCTGACAAAAACTTAAGAACATACGAGAAGCCATGTTGGATCAGGCCAATGGCCCCTCCAGTCCAACACTCTGTGTCACATAAGAGAAGCCATGCTGGATCAGGCCAATGGCCCCTCCAGTCCAACACTCTGTGTCGCATAAGAACATAAGAGAAGCGGTGTGGGACCAGGCCAATGGCCCCTCCAGTCCAACACTCTGTGTCACATAAGAACATAAGAGAAGCCATGTTGGATCAGGCCAATGGCCCCTCCAGTCCAACACTCTGTGTCACATAAGAACATAAGAGAAGCCGTGTTGGATCAGGCCAATGGCCCCTCTAGTCCAACACTCTGTGTCACATAAGAACATAAGAGAAGCCGTGTTGGATCAGGCCAATGAACCATCCAGTCCAACACTGTGTCACATAAGAACATAAGAGAAGCCATGTTGGATCAGACCAATGGCCCATCCAGTCCAACACTCTGTGTCACATAAGAACATAAGAGAAGCCATGTTGGATCAGGTCAATGGCCCATCCAGTCCAGCACTCTGTGTCACACAGTGGCCAAACAGCCCAGGTGCCATCAGGAGGTCCATCAGTGGGGCCAGGACCCTAGAAGCCCTCCCACTGTTGCCCCTCCCAAGCACCAACAATGCAGAGCATCACTGCCCCAGACAGAGAGTTCCATCAATACACTGTGGCTAATAGCCACTGATGGACCTCTGCTCCATGTTTATCCAGTCCCCTCTTGAAGCTGTCTACAATTCTGCCACAATCCTACCCTATCTCTTGCCATCATTAGTACACAAGGATGAAGGGGCATCACGGCTACATGAGGCAACCATTTCTCTTCAACGGCCTGCCTCCATGGGTTTCAAAGCTAGGGTTGCCATATCTGGGTTGGGAACTTCCTGACAATTTGGGACTGGAGTGTGGGGAGGGCAGGGTTTGCGGAGGACAGGGACCTCGGTGGAGTACAAGGTGGCAGAGTCCGCCCTCCAAAGTAGCCATTTTTCTCTAAGGGAATGGGTCTTAGTCACCAGGAGATCAAGTGTAATAGCAGGAGATGTCTACTTGGAGATTAGCAACCTATTCAGAGCTAAGACAAGATAGATGTAGTTCTTTGAGTGGAAGTTACATGCGTAAAGAGATATATTTACCACTGCGGGTTGTTTTCTTAGGATGTCATTGGATCAATGTCATTGATAATTCAGCCTAAATTGTGTCATGATTAATCTAATTCTATTGTTGTACTGAATGTTTCATTGAGGTGTTGTTTTTTTTTATTGTTGAGTCTGGTTGTTGGTTGCTATGGCATTTTGCTGCTAACGCAATAACGACCGATTGATCATTGCGAACGTCCCGCGACGCATTATCAACTGCAGAGTGGGAAACAAACTGAGAGAAGCCGCACCTTAGCATTCAGGCACATATATTTACACGCGTGTGATCTAGAGAAGGCGGATCCATTCACAAGCCAGATGCTTAATTTATAGAGAAAGCCCCGAGGAATTTTTTTGTTGCGTATTTATTTCATTTCTCCCCCATCTTTTTCCCTGATGGGGACCCACAGCGGCTTACATTGTCTTCCTCTCCTCCACTTTATCCTCACTACAACCCTGTGAGGTAGGCAAGGCTGAGTGCGTGTGAATGGCTCGAGGCCACCCAGGAAGCTTCTATGGCACAAGTGGGGATGCAAACCTGGGGGGGGAGGGGTTGGGAAGTTTATATGTGCATGTGTGTGCACCTGGACGTCATGGTAATCTCAGGTGTCCAACGCCTACTGGCAGCCTGGAAAATATTCAGGGAGGTGGCTTAAGAAAGTCAGCCCCTGCCCTCCCGACTTCTGGTATTCCAAAGAGGTCTCCCATCCAAGCACCTGCCAGAGTCTGCCCTGCTTAGCTTCCAAGGTCTGACAAGACCGAGCTTACCTGACTATCCAGGTCAAGGCACCTGCCTGTCACTCTTAACCGCTACACCACACAGGCTCTCAGACTAAAAATCATAACCAGAAACCCTCAATTGAGGAGGGGAGACTGCAGTAGGAATCAGAAATTGATTGTCCCAAAGGAACAGGGAAAGACAGTGTGAGACTGATTCCCTACTAGCCTTACACTGCTCTCACTCTCCTCTTCTTCACGGGGCTTCCGTCGGATTTTACACTATCTGCTCGGGGCGGATAGTGTGAAATCTGGCGGAAGCCCCGCGGAGAAGAGGAGAGTGAGAGCGGCATAAGGCTAGTGGGGAATCGGTCTGAATCTCTGGATGCTACACCAATCAGATACAAGGGAATTAGATACACCAATTAGATACAAGTTGCCGCCACCAACCTGAAAATACACCGTCCAGTAAGGTATGAGTGCCAGGAAGACCGGGATGATCTTGACAAGTGCCTTCACGTCTTCGACTTTGTCTTCTCTGAAGGGTCCTCCCCGAGATGCTTTGGCCGTCTCAAAGAGGCTCTGCTTTACAGGAGGCTGCTGGAGTATTCCTTGGGTGTCCCTTTTGAAAGAACAGGAGAGCATTGGAGGGAGGAGGAGAAGAGGGAAGGGCGATGGAGGGGGGTGGTGGTCAAAGATGCACTCTCCAGCTTGCAAAGAAAAATGTTTGGATGAGCTCCTGCGGGGCTTTTTCTACAAAAAAAGCCCTGGGTATACGCATGATTACATTGTTGTAGCCTGTTTGTGGGGGGAGGGCAGGCTAAAAGCCTAATGAATTAAATTAAAAGCTCTTTGAGCGTATTATCTTGTTGATTTCCTTATAAGAGAGCCCTGTAAGATTTAAAAAAAAAAAAAAAGGTAAAGGTAATCCCCTGTGCAACCACCAGTCGTTTCCGACTCTGGGGTGACGTTGCTTTCACAACATTTTCACGGCAGAGTTTTGTTCCTGGGTGGTTTGCCATTGCCTTCCCCAGTCCTCTACACTTTCCCCTTAGCAAGCTGAGTGCTCATTTTAATGACCTCGGAAGGATGGAAGGCTGAGTGAACCTTGAACTGGCTGCCTGAACCCAGCTTCCATTGGGATCAAACTCAGGTCGTAAGCAGAACTTGGACTGCAGGACTGTAGCTTTACCGCTCTGTGCCACGGGGCTACCCTGTAAGATAAGCCTCATATTATTATGCCTTTGCTCCAGATGGGGTGCACACGTGTGTGATGAAAGTTGGCTTGCCTAAGCTCCCTAGGTGAGTTTGTGGTAGGATCTGAATCAGGAACCTCCCAGATCACTGCTTAGCCAGTGTCCATGGTTCCCACCTTGATAGCAATGAGATCATCCCTCCGGCTCCTCCCCTCATCCTATCAAACGGCTCTGCTGTCCCAGGACTTTGTGAAACGCAACTGCAGTTCTCAGGTCTGGTCAAGAACAACCAAGGAACATAAAAGCCCTACGCAGAGATGAGCTGGATCGGTTTTCAGCAGCTACACTTCAACTCACCCGTTGCTCGAGTGTTCTCTGGGCCTTTTTCTGGAGCAACACGAGTAAGCCAGGATCTTAAACATGTCCGTGAAGGCGCTCCCATCAGGGGGCTTTGTGATGAAGAAACCCTGGCTGCACAGGAAGACAACGAAAGAGACCGCGAGACAGACGGTCGGGATGATGTAGCCTGTGATGAAACTAACGTTCTGTTGGATGTACGCGATGCCTCCCAGGGACAAGATGGCGCCCAGGTTAATGCTCCAGTAAAACCAATTAAAAAAACGGCGCGTCGCTTCAGAGCCTCGATCTTTGACCTGCGCACGATTCACAGAAAGAGAGAAGACAGTCATTAACTGTCTCCAAAAGGAAACGTTCTATCAATACGATAGATACGATACATACACGCAGGGCTTTTTTTTTTGCAGAAGCAGCCCAACTTAGTTGCATATTAGGCCACACCCCCTGATGTCACAGTTGTTTCACGCAGGGCTTTTTTGTAGATAGAGCCCAGCAGGAACTCATGGATATATTAGGCCACACCCTCTGACATCAAGCCAGCTGGAGCTGCGTTCCTGCTCAAAAAAAGCCCTGCATACACATTCTTTTAAGAAGGGGGAGGGGGACAGAAACGGAAATTTGGCGGGGGGTGGTGGTGGTGAAATACATCGCTGCTTTCCTTCTTTTTCAAATCTACCCAGCGCATTTGTAAAAATTCTAAACTATAAATACTTTCTGCGAGCAGAATTTCAAATACCATCCAGCATCAAACAGAGAAGGGAATCTGCAACCCTTTATGCTACCATAGCAGATGTATCTTAATTTTTGCCATATGACGGGGGGGGGGGAAGAAGTCAAAAATAGAAAATGCGTATTTTATATTAAACAACATTGAAGTATATCTATTGGACAAAACGCAGCAGCTTCATGCAGTCACTAGGGGGCTAGCAACATCGCCGGATTAAACTTAATATTGTTGAAAACACGGAAGAAGAAGAAGATGAAGATATTGGATTTATATCCTGCCCTCCACTCCGAAGAGTCTCAGAGCAGCTCACAATCTCCTTTCCCTTCCTCCCCCACAACAGACACCCTGTGAGGTAGATGAAGATACTGGATTTATATCCTGCCCTCCACTCCGAAGAGTCTCAGAGCGACTCACAATCTCCTTTACCTTCCTCCCCCACAACAGACACCCTGTGAGGTAGATGAAGATACTGGATTTAGATCCCGCCCTCCACTCCGAAGAGTCTCAGAGCGGCTCACAATCTCCTTTCCCTTCCTCCCCCACAACAGACACCCTGTGAGGTAGATGAAGATATTGCATTTATATCCTGCCCTCCACTCCGAAGAGTCTCAGAGCGGCTCACAATCTCCTTTCCCTTCCTCCCCCACAACAGACACCCTGTGAGGTGGGTGGGGCTGGAGAGGGCTCTCCCAGCAGCTGCCCTTTCAAGGACAACCTCTGCCAGAGCTATGGCTGACCCAAGGCCATTCCAGCAGGTGCAAGTGGAGGAGTAGGGAATCAAACCCGGTTCTCCCAGATAAGAGTCCGCACACTTAACCACTACACCAAACTGGCTCTCCATTCGTGTATTATCATATACATGATAGCATATTAACGGCGAGGCAAAATTAGGCACGAGGAAACAATAAACATATGCTTGAAAATATGTGGTATGGTTATGGGGATAGACAGGAATTATTCTCTAATGCTCTAGATCGTCTCCCATTAAAAAAAGTCTTTGTACTAGGTATCTCTACACCACAGTTTTCCTTGCAATAACCTGAATGCTTAAATCAGGGTTTCTGCATAATCTCTGACTAGTGTAAACCACTCTTTAGAAACACAGAATCATAGAACTGGAAGGGACCTCCAGGGTCATCTAGTCCAGGGCTGGCAAAACTGTGGCTCAGGAGCTACATGTGGCTCTTTCACACATATTGTGTGGCTCTCGAAGTTCCTACCACCTCATTGGCCAGCTTGGAGAAGGCATTTCTCTCTTTCAATCACCTCCCCAAACCAAGTCAGCTGGCAGCTTGGAGAATGCATTTAAAGTTAAAGTTGCCACCTCCTTCTCCCTTCCCCATCTATTTGCCTGCCTTCCTCCCTCCCTCAAACGTCTGAAATTAATGTCTTGTGGCTCTCAAACATCTGACAGTTATTCCATGTGGCTCTTGCATTAAACAAGTTTGGTCACCCCTGATTTAGTCCAACCCCCTGCACAATGCATGAAACTCATAAATACCTCCCCCTAAATTCACAGGATCTTCATTGCTGTCAGATGGCCCTCTAGGCCTCTGTTGAAAAACCTCCAAGGAAGGAGAGCCCACCACCTCCCGAGGAAGCCTGTTCCACTGAGGCACTGTTCCACTGAACACGAAGCCTGTTCCACTGAGGAACATGTTTGAACAGAGTGAATTACTCTGAATATAGAAAGCTGGGATTAGAAATCCAGATGAGTTGTCTGGCTCAGAAAAGAAGCATGTGTGTTTGTACGGAAGGGAGAATCAGCGTTGTATTTTAGGGGTTGTTGAGAACCCCTAGGTGGGGCCTGGAGATCTCCCAGAATTACACATGATCTCCAAGATGACAAAGATCTTTCCCCTGGAGAAAACAGCAGCTTTGCAAAGCGGAGTCTGGCATTATATTTAGGATTGCGAGCTCTGCATTCAGAAATTCATGGAGATTTAGGGGGTGGAGCCAGAGGGAAATGGAATTTGGAAAGGGGTATAATGCCATAGAGTCCCCACCTGCTAACAGCCATTTTCCTCAGAGGAACTCATCTCCGTTTCCAGGAGTTCAGCTGAAATTCAAGGAGATCCTTAGACCCCACCTGGAGGCTGGGAGTTCTAAAGACCCTCAGGCATTATATCTTCAGTAGGGGTCCCAGTTCATACTACCAGTTCATAGCCTGTTAACAGTTGGGCCGTGAGTTGTACGATTATTTCATTATAGGAGGAGGAAGAGGAAGAGGAAGAGGAGGAAGAAGAAGAAGAAGAAGCCCTCCACTCAAAATCTCAAGAGTGGCTCACAATCTCGTTTATCTTCCTCCCCCACAACAGACATCCTGTGAGGTACGTGAGGCTTAGAGAACGCACCCAGAAGCTGCCCTTTCAAGGACAACTCCTGCTAGAGCTATGGCTGATCCAAGGCCATTCTAGCAGCTGCAAGTGGAGGAGCGGGGAATCAAACCTAGTTCTCCCAGATAAAAGTATGAACACTTAACCATCACGCCAAAAGAAAGTACGCAATTTTATCTTCCTGAAACCATTACCCCCACCCCCGGTCTGTGGAAAAATTGTCTTCCACATAACCGGTCCCTGGTGCCAAAAAAGGTTGGGGACTGCTAGTCTTCAGGACACAGGCCTTATACCTTTCTGAGCTCCCTCCTCTTCTGAAAGCTGCACCCTCCCCAATCTCCACCCCCCAAATCTGCAAGAGTTATGTGACCTGGAGCTATAATGTGTGGGGGTGGAAGGGTGGGGTTAATTCTTGCCCCCTGCCATTTTTCCTATTGCAAACGCGCCTACCCAGTTGCTTTGAAGGAGGTTAATCACGCAAGCTATACTGGACCTTTTCATTCCTAAAAGTAGTGGGGGAGGCCTAGCATTTTCAAATAGGAATCTGTGCAGAGAGCAGGAGAGTAAAGGAGCTTCCCTGCTTCCCCAGGATTATTTTGAGAGACAAAACCCTGTTTGGAGTTCCCGATAAAGAATTTTAGCATCACATAAAGCTTAGCCCTAAGTGACCTTGGAGAAAGGCTTGGAGAATTGACTCTATTATCTGCCTAATCAGTCCGAGGGTTAAGCACTAACCTGAGGATAATGCCCTCAGATAATCGCACTTCTCTTATGGAGCCCTCTCTATCGGAGAATAACTTCCTCTGTTCTAAACCACTGTTATCAGACCACTAGAAGTGCACTTCTATCTGGATAAACAAGACTGCAAGACATTCGACTGCTGACAGCATGCGGGCGTCCTTTAAAAAGACAATACGCTCACCGCTGAGCTTTGAAATGTTTGAGAAACAACATAGCACAATAGAGAGAGAAAAAACCATGAGGTGGTTAAGTGCTGACAAATCGCTTCCAATTTATGGAATTGAATTATATAACTATAAATTAAGAACTTAAGAATATAAGAGAAGCCATGTTGGATCAGGCCAATGGCCCATCCAGTCCAACACTCTGTGTCACACAGTGGCCAAAACCCAGGTGCCCTCAAGAGAAGACAGAATGCTCCATCTATAAGAACATAAGAGAAGCCATGTTGGATCCGGCCAACGGCCCACCCAGTCCAACACTCTGTGTCACATAAGAACATAAGAGAAGCCATGTTGGATCAGGCCAATGGCCCATCCAACCTAACACTCTGTGTCACATAAGAACATAAGAGAAGCCATGTTGGATCAGGCCAATGGCCCATCCAGTCCAACACTCTGAGTCACATAAGAACATAAGAGAAGCCATGTTGGATCAGACCAATGGCCCATCCAGTTCAGCACTCTGTGTCACATAAGAGAAGTCATGTTGGATCAGACCAATGACCCATCTAGTCCAACACTCTGAGTCACACAGTGGCCAAAAAACCAGGCGCCATCAGGAGATCCATCAGTGGGGCCAGAACACTAGAAGCCCTCCCACTGTTGCCCCTCCCAAGCACCAAGAATACAGAACATCACTTGCTCCAGACAGAGAGTTCCATCTATAAGAACATAAGAGAAGCCATGTTGGATCAGGCCAATGGCCCATCCAGTCCAACACTCTGTGTCACATAAGAGAAGTCATGTTGGATCAGACCAATGGCTCATCCAGTCCAACACTCTGTGTCACATAAGAGAAGCCATGTTGGATCAGGCCAATGGCCTATCCAGTTCAACACTCTGTGTCACATAAGAATATAAGAGAAGTCATGTTGGATCAGACCAATGGCCCATCCAGTTCAGCACTCTGTGTCACATAAGAGAAGTCATGTTGGATCAGACCAATGACCCATCTAGTCCAACACTCTGAGTCACACAGTGGCCAAAAAACCAGGCGCCATCAGGAGATCCATCAGTGGGGCCAGAACACTAGAAGCCCTCCCACTGTTGCCCCTCCCAAGCACCAAGAATACAGAACATCACTTGCTCCAGACAGAGAGTTCCATCTATAAGAACATAAGAGAAGCCATGTTGGATCAGGCCAATGGCCCATCCAGTCCAACACCCTGTCACACAGTGGCCAACAAAATCCAGGTGCCCTCAGGAGGTCCACCAGTGGGGCCAGGACCCTAGAAGCCCACCCACTGTGCCCCCCAAGCACCAAGAATACAGAGCATCACTGCCCCAGACAGAGAGGTCCAACAATGCGCTGTGGCTAATAGTCACTGATAGACCTCTGCTCCATATGTTTATTCAATCCCCTCTTGAAGCTGTCTACACTTGTAGCCGCTGCCACCTCCTGTGGCAGTGAATTAAATTCAGGTGGGCAGCCATGTTTGTAAAACCAGGAAAGCAGATGGGCAGATGATTAAGCCGCTGAAACTCTGTTGATCGGAACAGAGTAGCAGCAATTAAGAACAAGAACGGGGAAATGCCCAGGGCAGGTCCCACCTCTGCTGTGAATTCTCTCTAGCAGGACATCCCGAAACGAGGATGCCTTCAGGTGGCCGTTTCATTGGCTGGCATTTTTTTAAAGTTTCTGAACGATTCCCTTTTTTCTTCTTCCTTGCAGAATGATTTAAAATGCCTTGAGTGTAAGACAGGAGCATAAGACGGCCCTGAGGAAGGCTGTTAACGAGAGGGCGTTTTGGAGGTCATTCATTCATAAGGTAGCCAGAAGTGACTTGACCGCACTTAACACAAGACAGGATATGTGTTTTGAAAGACTGTGCATTAATATATAGAGGAGCCTTCGATCTGAACAAAGCAGGGGAGGAAGGGAGGAGACATCTTTGCGCAAAATGCAATCTGGGCTGAGTTTTTGGTCTTTCCCCCCCACCTCCGCCTGCAGGTGTTTAAGCCTGGCTGTGGGACAGTCCTGAACTGAATGCCAAGAGTTAAAGGGTCCATAATGGAGTTTTTTGTAGAAAAAGCCCAGCAGGAACTCGTTTGCATATTAGGCCACACCCCCGACGGCACCATTATTTCACACATGGCTTTTCTGTAGAAAAAAACCCAGCAAGGAACTTATTTGCATATTAGGCCACAGCCCTGGCACCATCATTGTTTCACACAGAGCTTTTCTGTAGAAAAAGCCCAGGAGGAACTCATTTGCATATTAGGCCACACCCTGACACCGCCATTGTTTTCACGCAGGACTTTTTGTAGAAAAAGCCCAGCAGGAACTCATTTGCAGGTTAGGCCACACCCCCTGCCACCAAACCAGCCGGAACTACGTCCCTGTGCCTTCCTGCTCAACAAAAGCCCTTGCCGTTGACTTCATGACTGCATTCCAAAGTGCGCTAATCCAATGGATCAACAGTCAGTTGAGAAGTGGGCGGTGTAATAAAATTTAAGGAAAAGAAAAAAATATATACATTTTTCTGGGGGGGAGGGGTTTGGAGGGGAGTGTTACAGTGGATCTCCCATGGGGAGAAAATTACAGTATAAATACTTCAATAAATAAGTATGGCCCAACAGGTACCGTAGGTGGCCTCTGTGAAAATCAACCCATGTCAAAAGAAGTTTAGATCCAGATTATAAATTATAAGAACCCCACTAAAAGCATTTGTTTTGCATTTATTGCCCAATTTATAGTATTCTTCTTACTTGGTTGATTACACCTTTCCCTTTCCTTCCTTGCGTATTAACAACTATTTACGAGCAGTATTTGAGTGCTCTTTCTGGGGAATTAGTACCTAGGGTATTGCTGTTGCTATTACTGTAATAAGGAATGAATTTTATTATATTATGTCTTTCATTGAGCAATCTTGTGTTTTGAGCTGCCGTTTAAAGCTATCGTAAACAATGTGAGAAAATAACAAAAGCACAGAAAAGCAAAGATTCTCCACAGGAAAATTAATGTGGATATGCACAGGAGGAAGATGGAGGAAAATGCAAAATAAAGGTCCAAATGAAGGCTGCCAACCTCCAGGTGAGGCCTGGAGTTTGGAACTACAATTAGAGATCAGCTACACCGGAGGAAAAGATCCAGAGGAGTTAGCTGTGTTAGTCTGTTGCTGAAAGGCCTTTTTTTTGGTAGCAGAAACTCCTTTGCATATTAGGCCACACCTCTTTTATGTAGCCAATTCTTCAAGAGCTTACAAAGCTCTTCTTACAGGGCCTACTGTAAGCTCCAGGAGGATTGGCTACATCAGGGGTGTGTGGCCTAATATGCAAAGGCGTTCCTGTTACAAAAAAAAGCACCCTGGACTTACTGCAAAACAGTAAAGAGTCCAGTGGCACCTTTAAGACTAACAAAATGTTACTGTAGCATAAGCTTTTGAGAAACACAGCATCTGACAAAGAGAGCTGTGCTTCTCGAAAGCTTATCCTACAATAAAATTTGTGGGTCTTCAGGGTGCTACTGGACTCCACTATACTGCAGGAAAAGGCAGCTTTGAAAGGTGACAAGAAGAAGAATTGCAGATTTATACCCCGCCCTGCTCCCTGAATCAGAGACTCAGAGTGGCTTACAATCTCAGAGCAGCTTACAACTGTAAAGTCACATTCCAGCAGAGTTCCCTCTGCTTCCCAAACTCTGCCCTTCCCAGGCTCTACCCTCAAATCTCCAGGTATTCCCAAACCAGAGTTATCTTCCTTGGGAAAACAGAGAGACCCCCTTAGTCCAAGACCTCATAGGAACATAAGAGAAGCCATGTCAGATCAGGCCAATCGAGTCCAACACTCTGTGTCACACAGTGGCCGAAACCCACGTGCCATCAGGACGTCCCCCAGTGGGGCGAGAACTCCAGAAGCCCTCCCGCTGTTGTTCTTCTCTACACTGCCCCAGACAGAGTGTCCCATCTATACCTTGTGGCTAATAGGCACTGATGGACCTCTGCTCCGTATGTTTATCTAGCCTCCTCGGGAAGCTGTCTATGCTTGAAGCTGCCGCCACATAGAAGATGATATTGGATTTATATCCCGCCCTCCACTCCGAAGAGTCTCAGAGCAGCTCACAATCTCCTTTCCCTTCCTCCCCTACAACAGACACCCTGTGAGGTGGGTGGGGCTGGAGAGGGCTCTCACAGCAGCTGCCCTTTCAAGGACAACCTCTGCCAGAGCTATGGCTGACCCAAGGCCGTTCCAGCAGCTACAAGTGGAGGAGTGGGGAATCAAACCCGGTTCTCCCAGATAAGAGTCCGCACACTTAACCACTACACCAAACTGGCTCTCCAAGACCTGTTCACAAGTTCACAAGTGCAATGCACTCATAACCCGAGACCTGTTCACAAGTTACAGAGAACACACATACGTATGTGAAAGGAGCACAGGAAGATGCTAATGGTATTGGATTTATATCCCGCTCTATACTCTGAATCTCAAGAGTCTCAGAGCAGTCACAATCTCCTTTACCTTCCCCTCCCCCCCCCACAAGAGACACCCTGTGAGATGGGTGGGGCTGAGAGAGCTCTCCCAGAAGCTGCCCTTTCAAGGACAATTTCCCGTGAAAGCTGTGGCTGACCCAAGGCCATTCCAGCAGCTGCCAGCGGAGGAGTGGGGAATCAAACCCAGTTCTCCCAGATAAGAGAGCTATGGCTGACCCAAGGCCATTCCAGCAGGTGTAAGTGGAGTAGTGGGGAATCAAACCCGGTTCTCGCAGATAAGAGTCCGCGCACGTAACTCCTATACCAAACTGGATGGGATGAGCCAATGCTTGACTCTCATGGCCCTTTCTTACATGCTAGGGGTAATGTTGATCTCTACTCAGGGGTCAGCAAATAATTTCCTTCCAAGCCAAATTGGCCCAAGGATCCTGGAGGTTTTTTTTGCTTTCCTTTGGTCACAGAGAAGGGGTCACTGGAAGAAGGTGAGGGTAAATTTCCGGCATTGTGCAGGAGATTGCACTAGATAAGCCTTGAGGTCCCATCCAGTTTGAATATTTCCTCACACAACATTCAACACGTGCACAGCGAATGCGTAATGGAAAGCCACATTTATCCAGCCACCGGTCCTCAGTTTCATTTGCAAAGTGAAGGTGCGTTGGCTCTTTTGTACAAACAGGTGTAGGGACATCCACACAGGCTGTACGTTTGTTCACAGTAATGTGTGAAAAGGGCAAAAGAGTTCTGCAAATGCAAAACCCACAATTCGAGGCATCGCAACACTGCATTAAAGGGAAAGTCACCATTTCTGAACACCAACTCGGAGCTCTCTTACTCGCCAAGACCAGTGTGGTATGGTCATTCCAATGGCAGACGGGTATCTGGCAGATCAGGTTTCTTCCCCCCCACCGTACCATGATTAGGTTTGTTTGTTTGTTGTGATAGTGGTCCTTGGACTGAACATACAAAAGGAAAGTACAAACATACAAAGTTTCCAGGATTTTAAAATACTTAAATAAAACATTTTTTAAAAGCAGTTTAAAATTTTGTGTAAAATCTAATAACTGCCTATTTTCTAAGCATGCATTTTCTGTATGGCCATGCAGAAACTGGCTACTTTTGGTGTAGAGAGTCAGTTTGGTGCAGTGGTTAAGTGCGCGGACTCTTATCTGGGAGAACCGGGTTTGATTCCCCACTCCTCCACTTGCAGCTCCTGGAATGGCCTTGGGTCAGCCATAGCTCTGGCAGAGGTTGTCCTTGAAAGGGCAGCTGCTGGGAGAGTCCTCTCAGCTCCACCCACCTCACAGGGTGTCTGTTGTGGGGCAGAAAGATAAACGAGATTGTGAGCCACTCTGGGACACTGGGATTCGGAGTGGAGGGCGGGATAAAAATCCAATATCTTCTTCTTCTTGGTAGGGTATTTATCTGACAGAAGGAGCTCAAGTTTAGCTTTTTCTGAAAGACCCAATTTTTTTTTTCAATCAGTGGGGTGATGAGCTCCTTATGGGTCACCATGGTTAGGGCTGCCAACCTGCTGGTAGGGGCTGAAAATCTGGAATTACAACTGATCTTTTGACTAAAGAGCTTGGTTCCCCCAGAGAAAATGGCTGCTTTGGTGGGTAGCATTGCGTTCTATCGAGGCCCCTCTCCTTCCCACGCTCCACTCCCAAAATCTCCAGGCATTTCCCAACCCAGAGTTGACATGATGCTTGCCAGGTGATCTCTGGCCGTTCTCTTATGGCCTAACCTACCTGTCATGATCCTGGCCCTAGCAAGGCCTGCAGGCCCCAGGGAAGCCTGCTTAGGAGTTACTGGGAAAAGCCTACATCTCCCAGGATCCCCTCTGTCCCTGATTGGGTAGCGAGGGATTTGGAGGGAAACAGGCCCAGAGAGGGGTGGGGCCTGGGAAGAGAATACAAAGGCCAAGCCCAGGAAGTGGGTCTTCTTTCCCTGGAAGGCTGAGCTGGAGGTAGGCTGTGCCTGAAGAGCTTGAGAAGGGGAAAGCTCCCTCACCCAAGGGAAGGGGTGAGTGCTGGTTAGTAGTTTAGGGACTGTAAGTTCAGACGCGTTAGGACGTTTATTTTCCCTTCACCCTTTTACTGGTTAATGCACCTTGTTCATTTATATTGCACTGCAATAAACCTTTTTGTTGTTGCTCACTCTGCCTGGTCCTCACGCCTATTATTTGGCCTAAGCTACAGGAGGCCTGAAGGGCTTGGGAGGGGACTCTGGGCCGTCTCAAGGGGAACCCTTAACCCAGAGCTGTGGAAGCAACTGAGTCGTGACACTACCTCACAGGGCTGTTGTGAGAAGAAAGCAAGGAAGGGAGAACCACGTATGTTGCCTGGAAAAAACGTGGGATGAAAATGCACAAGATATTTTTCCTCTGAGTCACTGGACCTTATTTTGCTGAGCTCACTCCCTCACGTCACCCCTTTCCCAGCCTTGCAGCTGACACAGTAACGTGATCTTAATCTCCAGCCACAACTAGCGCGTACTGTTTTGTTGACCTAATTAAAATGTCCAGTTTCCTTCTTCTGGGGACCAAAAGACCGTGTGCCAGCTAGCCTGACTGAAGAGCAAAGCCAGGCAGAGCTGGCTCCATGCCACAGCCAAACTCGGCAACGTTTGGCTGGCTGGCTTCCAAGAGCCAGTCACGAGGAAGAGTCCCGTCTGACTCAGACATTGGCATCTGACCTTACCCACTAGGTGGTTCAGCGCAAGGCACTGAGTAACTTTTGCCCCGCTCTGAGGGAAGGCAAATGTGTTTTTCAAGGAGCAGTTTGTCAACTAGGTTTCTGAGGATCCTGGAAAGTTTACAGAAGGGGTGTCGAACATGCAGTTCGGGGGCCATTCAGGCCCCCAGAGGGCTCCTATCAGGCCCCCGAGCAACTGGCTGTCATCTGCTTCCTTCTCCCTATATCTTGCTTCCTTCTGTATAACAGCTAGCTTTGCAAGACTTACTCAATTGCACAGGAGCTATAGAACAAAACCTCTATTTTCTCCATTGGCTGAGGCTCCTCCCTGGGGGAGGAATACCTCGCTTTGCTAGGCTCTCTCAATTGAACAGCAGAGCTACTGAGCCAACTCTCTCTTCCTTCTATTGGCTGAGGCTCCCCCCCAATCCCCTGGGGAAGGAAGGAAAGAGCCAGAGCTTCCTTTGCCCAGTTCCCTGGATCCCATGGGAGAAATACAAAAAAAGCATCTTTAAGTCAAATGAGTGCTAATGTTTTAATTGTGTTTGTCTGTGTTCTTTATAAAATTTATATCTCTGCTACCCAATCTTAAATAGGTACACACATGGCCTAACCCAACATGGCTCGGCACAACTCAACATGGCCTGGCCCAATAAGGTCTCATTTATGTCAGATCTGGCCCTCATAACAAAAATGAATTCGACACCCCTGGTTTACAGAGTTGTACTGAGGAGACATCCAGTTTGGTGGAGTACAGGTGTCTCCGAGGTGGACTGCACAGCGAAGCTGACTAGAGAGTTCAGTTCCCCTGGAGAAAACAGCTGCTTTGGAGGATGGACTCTGTGGTATTATACCCTGCTGAGGTCCCTCTCCTTCCCAAAGCCACCCTCTCCTGGCTCCATCCCTCAAATCTCCAGGTATCTGCCAACCCAGAGCTGGCAACCCTATAAGATCCCCCTGAAGATGAACATGCGAAACACACAGGCACTCTACAAGCCGAATAAAACAATTCTTTCCCCCACTGCACCGTTGTTTTGTTGTTCTTTGGCTCCGCCTTTCATGCAGCCTTCTTTTGTAGGCTGCAGGTGCAGGGGGGGGGGGGGAAGCCCCCTTGAATCAGGCTCAAGGTCACGATGAGCTATTTGTGACTTCTGAAGTGTGGTTTCGATTCCTTGTGGCCCCATTCAGGACATCGAGTGGCAAAACTGAGAATGCATCACATGGCAAAGCAGGAAGCAAACCTTGCATGACGGTACCCAAAAGCAGAAGAGGACAAGGAAACAGAAATCCTATTTTTGTGAACTGTGAGAGTCAGGATTTAATCACTGCATTGCACCACCCTACAGTCTCGGGCAGGGACAGAGAAATAAAACAGGGGTTGAAGATTCATATATTATATATGACCGACTTGACTCCATGACAAATGCACACGTTGTTTAGGAATTTGATGAGCCAAGATTATTTTCTGATGAAACGTTTAACTCAGATGCAGCAGTTAAGCTTGCCAGCTCTGGACTGGGAAATACCTGGAGATTTTGGGCCTGCAGCCCGAGGAGGGCAGAATGTGCAGAGGGAAAGGGCTTAAATGGGTATAATGCCATTGAGCCCACATGCCAAAGCAGCTATTTTCTCCAGGGGAACTGATCTCTGTCACCTGGAGATCAGTTGTAATCCCAGGACATCTCCACGCACTACCTGGAGGTTGGCACCCCTAGGAGAGCCAGTTTGGTGTAGTGGTTAAGTGCGCGGACTCTTATCTGGGAGAACCGGGTTTGATTCCCCACTCCTCCGCTTGCACCTGCTGGCATGGCCTTGGGTCAGCCATAGCTCTGGCAGAGGTTGTCCTTGAAAGGCCAGCTTTTGGGAGAGCCCTCTCCAGCCCCACCCACCTAACAGGGTGTCTGTTGTGGGGGAGGAAGGTAAAGGAGATTGTGAGCCGCTCTGAGACTCTTCAGAGTGGAGGGCGGGATATAAATCCAATATCTTCATCTACCTCACAGGGTGTCTGTTGTGGGGGAGAAAGGTAAAGGAGATTGTGAGCCACTCTGAGATTCTTCGGAGTGGAGGGCGGGATATAAATCCAATATCTTCATCTACCTCACAGGGTGTCTGTTGTGGGGGAGGAAGGTAAAGGAGATTGTGAGCCGCTCTGAGACTCTTCGGAGTGGAGGGCGGGATATAAATCCAATATCTTCATCTACCTCACAGGGTGTCTGTTGTGGGGGAGGAAGGTAAAGGAGATTGTGAGCTGCTCTGAGATTCTTCGGAGTGGAGGGCGGGATATAAATCCAATATCATCATCTTCTTCTAGCAGCAACCCATATTCCTGGCAGACACATCCACCAGGGTATAGGGCAGCAGGGAGAAAGCCAA
This sequence comes from Heteronotia binoei, assembly GCF_032191835.1. Lineage (NCBI taxonomy): Eukaryota > Metazoa > Chordata > Lepidosauria > Squamata > Gekkonidae > Heteronotia > Heteronotia binoei. The sequence goes on along the minus strand of NC_083233.1, from coordinate 72,612,831 downwards.
ACAGAGCCTCTGTGAATAAAGGCAGTATATCTGATTGCTGGATGTGAGGGAAACAAACAGCAGTCAGTCTATTGCAGGGATGCCCACATGTGGCTCTCAAAGCCCCCTCCGCCCCATCGGCCAGCTTGGAGAAGGCATTTCTCTCTTTAAATCACTTCTCCAAGCCAAGTCAGCCAGCGTCTTGGAGAATACATTTCAAGTTGCTTTCTTTCCCCCTCCCCCATCTATTTGTCTTCCTCACTGCTGCCAGAAGGGACGGGCATTCCTGCCGGCTCTCTGGTCCCGTAACCAAATGCTTCCCACGCAGCAACCTGATCTCTGCTACTCAGTTCTGGTCAGTGTCTCAACTTCAGCCGAAGCTTTCTACAGAGCTGCTTTCAAGTATCTTCCCGGAACTATTGATTGCGAGAGCATCTACGTTACAAAACCCATTAAAAAAAACCCGAAACGCAAACACTGAGAAAGTCCTTTTCATTTCCCCAATCTGTGCCACTGCTACAGCAGGGATTTAATCACTGAACTTCCCCGTGGTATTACCTTCATGCAGAAAAGAAAATCCTTGGGGGTTTTCCCCCTACATTCCTGCAAATTAAGTGAGAATACATGGAATCCTCCCCGTTAGGGGAAAAAGCGATACATACATAATTCTTCCTGAGAAGAGAAAAACAGTTTTACTATCTCATCGACACTATCTTTGAAATGTCCTTTCAAAAAAAAAAAAAAAAAAGGCAGGAGAAACTGCTAGATTTTTTCAGTTACATAAATTCTCAAGGCTGGACAATACTGTCAGCTAACTGCCTCTCTCTCTTTTTGACTGAGAGCAAAGATGATGATGATTTTGGATTTATATCCCGCCCTGTACTCTACATCTCAGAGTCTGAGCGTTCACAATCTCCTCTACCTTCCCCCGCTCCACAACAAACACCCTGTGAGGTGGGTGGGGCTGAGAGTGCTTTTACAGCAGCTGCCCTTTCAAGGACAGCTTCTATGAAAGCTATGGCTGACCCAAGGCCATCTCAGCAGGTGCAAGGGGAGGAGTGGGGAATCAAACCCGGTTCTCCCAGATAAGAGTCCGAGAAGAATGCAAAAGGCAATTGCCGGTCTTCCTAGCTGCACCGTACAAATTACCTTCTAATTTACCCTTTCTCCAATTAATTTCTCCAACGTACATGGTCTTCCCCTCTCTCAGTCTACCCTCACAACAACCGTGTAAGGTAGGTGAGGCCAAGCGAAAGAACACAAGTACAAACCAGGGTCCATCCTGCCTAGCTTTCAAGAGATCGGGTGAGTCTGGGCTATCCAAAACAGGGCAGATTAGATGGACCAACTGTCGAATCCAGCATGGATGTTCGTACATTCTTACATTTCTCCCCAGATCTTCAAGAGCCTCACAAGGTCCACAAACAATTTCTTCTAGGGCTACAATCAGTGTTCCCTCTAAGCTGAGCTAGTGTGAGCTAGCTCATGGGTTTTTAGCCTCCAGCACACAGGTTTTTGTCTTAGCTCAGGAAGGATGACCCCCGAGTCCAATAATTTGTGCAGTTGCTCACAACTTTAATGCCAGTAGCTCACAAAGTAGCATTTTTGCTCACAAGATTCTGCCGCATTGGCTACAATTAGAGTTGCCAGATCTTCCCTGGCTGCTGGTGGGGCATGGAGGGGGGGGGGGCAGAGTTGTCAAATGCAGGTTGAGAAACTCCTGGAGATTCGGGGATGGAGTCCCGGGATGACAAGGACCCCAGTGGAGTAACAGGCTATAGAATCTATCCTTCAAAGTATCCATTTTCTCCAGGGGAAATGATCTCTGTAGTCCAGAGACAAGCTATAGTTCCAGGGGATCCCCAGGTAGGGTTGCCAATCCCCAGGTGGGGGCAGGGGATCCCCCAGTTTGGAGGCCCCCGCTTCAGGGTCATCAGAAAATGGGGGGGGGGAATGTCTGGTGGGCACTCCATTATTCCCTATGGAGACTGATTCCCATAGGGAATAATGGAGAATTGATCTGTGGGTATCTGGGGCTCTGGGGGGGGCCTCTTTTTTGAGGTAGAGACACCAGATTTGCAGCATAGCATGAAGTGCCTCTCCTCAAAACACTCTCCACGTTTCAAAAAGATTGGACCAGGGGGTCCAATTCTATGAGCCCCCCAAAAAGGTGCCCCTATCCTTCATTATTTCCAATGGAGGGAAGGCATTGAAAAAGTATGTGGTCACTTGAAATGCGATGGTTAGAACTCCCTTTGGAGTTCAATTATGTTTGTCACAATCTTGTTCCTGACTCCATCCCCAAAGTCTCCTGGCTCCACCCCCAAAGTCCCCAGATATTTCTTGAATTGGACTTGGCAACCCTATCCGCAGGTCCCACCTGGAGACTGGCATCCCTAGCTGTAACATATTTCTCCCCAGGGCTTTTTTGTAGCAGGAACTTTGCATAGTAGGCTACACCCCCCCCCATGTAGCCAATCCTCCTGGAGCTTATCGTAGGCTCTGCACAAAGAGTCCTGTAAGCTCTTGGAGTATTGGCCGCATCAGGGGTGTGTGGCCTAATATGCAAAGGAGTTCCTGCTACAAAAAAGTCCTGCTTCTCTCTGTGTGTAAATTCCCTCTGTAGTTATTTGGGGCCCAACTGCTGCCTCCAGAACTAACACTTCTCTCTCTCAGAAATCTGGCGAGGATCCATCCATCTAAAGACGTCCAAACATCTGATTTAAGAGGCGGTCTTGTGTTTACAGGAATAAAACTCATCCTTCCAGAACACCATCTGACAAGGAAAAAAAAAACACAAAACCACACGATGGAGAGAGAAAAAGAGACCCTATGAAATATGAATATTGAAAAACCCAATGAGGAAGCTGGGCTCTAAATTCTCCCTGTAAATAATTTGCAGAGAGGTCAACAAACGCAGTCCAGATTTGTGTTACACTCCACTGGTAATCACCTGTCTCCTTAAAAAACAACCCCTCTTTAAGTTCACATCCGCCACCTCAAGGTTTGCTTTAAATTGCTCTTTGGCGTTATTTATCTCAGTTGCCTTCAGAACCCGTTTGGGGAATAGATGGCTTTCAGAACCACCCTCCAAGGAGGTTACTATGCCTAATTGGCTAGGCGTCGAGATCGGGGGCACGGGCCAATCCATGCTGGAAGAATAAACAGTTTGGGTGTGGGGGTGGTGGAATAATTTAGTCTGTAAGGCTCAAGCTATCCTACTGTTACTTGATGTGCCAAGATGCTCTGCAATTAAAAGTTATTCATCTGAAGTGAGAGACCCAGTCCTGCGATGCTGAATATCTGCAACCGGGGTCGAAACTAGAATCATAGAATCGGAAGGAACCTCCAGGGTCATCTAGTCCTACCCCCCCTGCACAATGCAGGAAACTCACAAATACCTCCCCCTAAATACACAGGATCTTCACTGCTGTCAGATGGCCCTCTAGCCTCTGTTTAAAAACCTCCAGGGAAGGAGAGCCCACCACTTCCCAAGGGAGTCTGTTCCACTGAGGAAGCACTCTATGGGAATTGGTCTCCATAGGGAATAATGGAGCGCCCAGCAAACATCCCCCCCCCTTTTGACCCTGAAGCGGGGGGGGCCTCCTAACCGGGGGAATCTCCTGCCCCCACCTGGGGATTGGCAACCCAACAGCCTGAGTAGACAATACTGACCTTGATGGACCAATGGTCTGATTCAGTATAAGGCAACTGCATGTGACACACAGTCACCATGGACACAACACATGCAAAGCAGGTGGCAGAGCTCTGATGTTCAAGCAATGCCAGCCCCAAAGCACTTTCGGGCATGAGGAGAGCCAGCATGCTGTTGTGGTTAAAGTGCCAGATTGAGACCTGGGGAATCCCAACTGGAATTCCCCCTCTGCTATGGTGGCTTTCTGAGTGAGCTTGGGCCAGTCACAGAACTCTCAACCTAACTTACCTCACAGGGATTCTTGTGAGGCTAAGATGGAGGAGAGGAGAACTGCTTTGGGGTCCCCACTGGGAAGACAGGTGGGCTACACGTAAACGAAATAAAAAATACCTACACAGGGCACAGATACGAAGACCCTACCCTCCAATGGAACTTCTTGATCAGTAGAAAAATGAGTCCAGTAGGACCTTAAAGGCAGCTTCAAGAGGGGATTGGATAAGCATATGGAGCAGAGGTCCATCAGTGGCTATTAGCCACAGCTTATAAATGGAACTCTTTGTCTGCGGCAGTGATGCTCTGTATTCTTGGTGCTTGGTGGGGAGGGCACAGTGGGAGGGCTTCTAGTGCCCTGGCCTTACTGATGGACCTCCAGATGGCACTTGCCTTTTTGGCCACTGTGTGAAACAGAGTGTTGGACTGGATGCGCCATGGGCCTGATCCAACATGGCTTCTCTTCTCTTATGTTTTTATGAGCTTTCATGAGCCACTGCTCACTCCCTAAAGCTCATCCCCCCCCCCACAAATTTTGTTAGTCTTTAAGGTGCTACTGGACTCTTACTCTTTTCTACTGCTACAACTGACTATGGTGACCCATCATAATCTATCTCCTTTTGATCAGTAACTTATATCAGTCCTCTCAAGACAACAGTGTTGATATTTTGGCTAGTAAGCAGCTCAGTGAGAGTCAACAGCTGACACCCTTTCACCTAAAGTAGGGGTGGCCAAACTGTGACTTAAGAGCCACATGTGGCTCTTTCACACGTATTATATGACTCTTGAAGCCACCACCACCCCATCAGCCAGCTTGGAGAAGGCATTTGTCTCTTTAAATCACTTCTCCAAGCCAAGCCTTCCTTCTTTGAGGCTCTCAAACATCTGACGTTCATGTCTTGCGGCTCTCAAACATCTTGTGGCTCTCAAACGTCTGATGTTCATTCTATGCGGCTCTTAAGCAAGTTTGATCACCCCTGACTTACAGTATCTCAGCCATTCAAAGGATACCACTCAACCTGATTCAGTTTTGCATAATCCAGCCCAACTGTTGGCAAGATCTTTGCTTTACCAGCAACTGTTTGAAAGCCTCCATGTCAGCTTTTGATTGACATAAGCCTTTCTTTATCACGGGAGTGGGTGGGGGACCAATTTAAAGGAACAAAAGAGCAGAGAAGATGCTCGAACTGGTGCCAACCCGCTGAAGTGGGGCATCCTGAACAAACGAGAGGAACGACAAGATGGAAGAGAAGGTTCTCAAGCGGAAAAAGAGAAGGGGTAGGTGTTGACATGTCAGAAGAAAAAGCAAGTATCTAAAGCTTTCTAATGCTCATTTCCCCCCGCCTTTTTGTCGTCAAGTCCCAGCTGACTTATGGTGACCCCACAGGGTTTTCAAGGCAAGAGATGTTCAGCAGTGGTTTGCCATTACCTGCCCTCTGCGTAGCCACCCTGATGTTCCTTGGTGGTCTCCTATGCAAACACTAACCACAGCTTGACTCTGCTTAACTTGCAAGATCTGATGAGATCAGGCTAGCGTGGGCTATTCAGGTCAGTGGAGCAGTGGTCTATCAGTGGCTATTAGCCACAGGGTATAGATGAAACTCTCTGTCTCAGGCTCTATATTGTTGGTGCTGGGGGTGGGGGCATCATTGGGAGGGCTTCTAGTGTCCTGGCCCCACTGTGGACTTCCCGATGGCACTTTTTTTTGCCACCATGTGACAGTGTTGGACTCGATGGGCCATTGGCGTGATCCAACATGGCTTCTCTTATATTCTGAAGTTGGCTTATTTTTCTTTTGGTTGGAACATGCACATGAATTTCAGAGTCATTCTCATACCAAAGACTACCATCTGACACCCTCCATGCTCAATTACACAATGCAATACTGTCCATCAAATGTGGCATTCATCAGCTCTGTAACAGGTCCAGGCGTCGTCTCTTCTTTCATTTAACAATTCATTCAAGAACAGAGAACTAATCGTACGCTATCACAGTACAAACTATTCCTTATTAATCACCGTGGTTTGCATGTGTGACTACAAATTTGGGTTTGTAGATGGAAGGCCACGCCCCTCAGTTTGCCAGACCTGAGCAAGGCTAATAAGGATGGGTCAGTTTGGAGGACATTAACTCCTAGAATTAACTCATAAGCTGGAAGTGAATTGAGGGCACTTAACACGCACAAACACATACAAGAATAGGCATGCTAGATTCTCAGATTCCCATTCTCAGATTCTATTTCCAAACCAGGGGAGTCAAACATGTAGCTTGGGGGCCAAATCAGGTCCCCGGAGGGCTCCTATCAGGCCCCTGAGCAAGTGGCTGTCAACTGCTTCCTACTCCCTTTCTCTTGCTTCCTTCTGCATCACAGCTTGCTTTGCAAGGCTTGCTCAACTGCAGAGAAAACCCTCTATTTTCTCCATTGGCTGAGGCTCCTCCTTTGGGGAGGAATAGCTTGCTTTGCCAGGCTCTCTCAGTTGCACAGGAGACCAACTGAGCCAAGCCTCTCTTCCTTCTATTGGCTGAGGCTCCCTCCCCAGTCCCCTGGGGAAGGATGGAAAGCTTCCTTTGCTCAGCTTCCTGTATCCCACGGAAGAAATACAAAGAAAGCATCTTTAAGACCAATGAGTGCCAACATTTTAAGCATGTTTTACGGTTTTAAAAAATATATATTTGTGTTTGTGCTCTTTACAAAATTTATATCTCCGCTACCTAATCTTAAATAGGTACGCACATGGCCCAACCTGACATGGCCTGGCCAAAAGATCTCATTTATGTCAGATCCAGTCCTCATAACAAATGAGTTTGACACCCCTGTTCTAGACTTTCCAGGAAGAGAACCCTGTCCTGAAGAAAGACAATGTGAGCTGCTCACATGCAACGGTTGAACAAGACATCCCAAATGGGGCAGGAACAGGTAACGAAAAGGGGGGACCATCACTGGTAAGGCAAGAAACATGGAGTGGATGATGGTGTGGATTCTTCAACAAGAAGTTTTAGATAACCACACAAAGGTGTTCCTGGATAGGCCAGTCCATGTCAAAATGATCCAAAGGCAGTAAAAAGAGATAGAATCACCCCGAGCTGCCTGATACCGAACTGGATAATTGGTCCATCAAGACCAGTATTGTCTACATGGAATTCACTGCCACAGGAGGTGGCGGCGGCTACAAGCACAGATGGCTTCAAGAGGGGATTGGATAAACATATGGAGCAGAGGTATAGATGGAGCTCTCTGTCTGGGGCAAGTGATGCTCTGTATTCTTGATGCTTGGTGGGGAGCAACAGTGGAAGGGCTTCTAGTGTCCTGGCCCCACTGATGGCCTTTCTGATGGTGCCTGGTTTCTTTGGCCACTGTGTAACAGTGTTGGACTGGATGGGCCATTGGCCTGATCCAACATGTCCTTTCATGTTCTTACTCAGACTGGCAAGGGCTTGACAGGATTTCAGGAAGAGGTCTTGCGCATCACTTCCTACACGATCCTGTTTGAACTGAAGTTCCCTGAACCTGGGACCTGCCGCATCCCCAGCAGATGTTCTTCCACTGAGCCACAGCTCCTCCCCTGATGTTACAGGAGGGAGAGCAATGCAGGAGCTACATTTGGACAAAGAGTCCACCCACTTGGCCAAATTCCATTTTGCAGAAGAGGGCGGCTGGCTTGCCTTCTTCCATCCACTACTTAATGTGGATTTCCTCTAAAACCAGTCACGGATCAAGGCCACACTGTCCGTGAAGACACAAAACAAGAGTTGAAAAAAACCCAGAATCCCCAAGAGTGCATGGAACTCTTTGGATCCTGCAACTTGAAGAACCAACACTTATAAACCCTGTATAAATCGATGGTGCGGTCTCATTCGGAATACTGTGTACAATTCTGGTCACCGCACCTCAAAAAGGATATTATAGCATTGGGAAAAGTCCAGAAAAGCGCAACTAGAATGATTAAAGGGCTGGAACACTTTCCCTATGAAGAAAGGTTAAAACGCTTGGGTCTCTTTAGCTTGAAGAAACGTCGACTGAGGGGTGACATGATAAGAGGTTTACAAGAATATGCATGGGATGGAGAAAGCAGAGAAAGAAATACTTTTCTCTCTTTCTCGCAATATAAGAACTCATGGGCATTCGATGAAATTGCTGAGCAGTCAGGTTAGAATGGATAAAAGGAAGTACTTCTTCACCCAAAGGGTGATTAACATGTGGAATTCACTGCCAGAGGAGGTGGCGGCGGCTACAAGCATAGACAGCTTCAAGAGGCGATTGGATAAAAATATGGAGCAGAGGTCCCTCAGCAGCTATTAGCCACAGCATTTTATTGGAACTGTCTGGGGCAGTGATGCTCTGTATTCTTGGTGTTGGGGGTGGGGGGCAAAGTGGAAGGGCTTCTAGCCCCACTTGTGAACCTCCTGATGGCACTTGGGGGTTTTTTTGGCCACTGTGTGACAGAGTGTTGGTCTGGATGGGCCATTGGCCTGATTCAACATGGCTTCTCTTATGTTCTTAACACTTACATTGAAATCTTTTTTCTCCCATCAGTAGTTTCCATCCTCCTGAAATTAACATTTCTTTCTTCCTATCCCACCTCATGGCCACAGGTTTTTGAGGCAACATTCAATAAAAAGGATTTTTTTAAAAAAAAACCCACAACACTAGACAACTTTCTAAGTATTCATTAAAGCAGAAGCCTGAAACCTCTTAAAGGCCAGTAAACAACATCAAAACCAAAGCAAATCATATTCAGAAGCAGCGGCAAGGCTTGGGTAAACAGAAAGGGTGCATGAAATTGAGAGGCAAGTTGCCAGGGAGCGTTCCATAGATGAGTTGCCACAGAGAAACTTCCTGAAAGTCACAAATCTGAAAGCAAGAGCAGAAACTCTTGTACACACGTTCAGGGGAATAAGACGGTAGAACGGCTTTGCAGCCAGATTCATTCTTTGGCATTTCTAATAGGGTTTGGGTGTTGGGTGATGTGGAAGGCCTCAGTGAGAGACCCTGGAGAGCTGCCACCAGACTAAGTAGACAATACTGACTTTGACGGACCAAACATCTAATGATAATTATCGTATGGCAGTGTGTGTAGTTTAGCCAGGAGATCCTAAGATTGTCTGGCAGCCACAAATGGTAGCTCTTTTCAGCATTATGCGCCACTAGATGGCAAGCTAGACTGGTTTGGGGGGGAAGAGATGTTTCAGAGGTGGCTTGCCATAGCCTGCCTCTGCGTCACACCCCTGGTATTCCTAAGAGGTCGCCCATCCAAACACTAGCCACGGTTGACCCTACTTAGCTTCCGAGATCTGATGACATCAGGCTCGCCTGGGCTATCCAGATCAGAGCAATGAGGGTCTGATTTAGTACACGGCAGGTTCATGTGTTCAATAGATACTGCAGGTAGAAGATCGCGTGTTGAAATATTAAAAACTCCCTGCAAAGAGGAAAGCAAGCAAAGCTAAGGGGTGGAAACTTTCTTCCTGAGGTGCTAATTTTCTACTTCCAGAGAGGTTGTTTACACATTCACAACACTGCAGTGGTTCTGGTCCTCCAGCCATGGCCAGTGCATGGGAGTAGGCCAAGTAAGCGGCCACCTAGGGTGCCACCTGCCTAGGGGGCACCGCTAGGCACCCCCTCTCCCCACGTAGGGTTGCCAATCCCCAGGTAGGGGCAGGTTATCCCCCGGTTTGGAGACCCTCCCCCTGCTTCAGGGTCATCAGAAAGCGGGGGGAGGGGAGGGAAATGTCTGCTGGGAACTCTATTATTCCCTATGGAGATTTATTCCCATAGAAAATCATGGATAATTGATCCACGGGTATCTGGGGCTCTGGGGGGGCTGTTTTTTGGGGTAGAGGCACCAAATTTTCAGTATAGCATCTAGTGCCTCTCCCCAAAATAACCCCCAAGTTTCAAAAAGATTGGACCAGGGGGTCCAATTCTATGAGCCCCAAAAGAAGGTGCCCCTATCCTTCATTAGTTCCTATGGAAGGAAGGAATTGAAAAGGTGTGCCGTCCCTTTAAATGTGACGGCCAGAATTCCCTTTGGAGTTCAATTATGCTTGTCACAGCCTTGATCTTGGCTCCACCCCTAATGTCTCCTGGCTCCACCCCCAAAGTCCACAGATATTTCTTAAATTGGACTTGGCAACCCTCTCCCCACATGCAGTGTGAGTGTGCTCCTTGGACCCTGCCTTCCCCAATGGAAAGCAGGTTCCACGGAGCGCAGACACTGCCTGGCGGGTTTTGCAGACCTAGGAAATGCAAAATCGGATGGCGCCCGCACAGTGTGCTCCTCGGAGCCCGGCAAGGATAGATTAACCAATTGTAAAAGCTGAAAAAGAGCCAATTACAGTTTCTAAAAACTGGCTCCTGTTGGAAGTTGTATGCTGCCACTCATCCTTCCTGCTCTACTTTAACAGAGCCATGGGGTAGGACTGGAGCCATAGCTCAGTGGTAAAGCATCTTTCTCGCATGCACAAGGTCTTGTCCCTGGCACCTCCGGCTAAAAGGATCAAGTTGAAATGGTCCTGTGAAGGTCTTGTCGCTGGCACCTCCAGCCAACAGGATCAAGTAGTATTCTCACAATTTTTTATTGCTTACAATTGTGTAATCTCACAATTTTTTTTTAGAAAATTAAAGTTTTAAAATAAAAAAAACCCTGTAAATTAAAAATGTGAATAGTTTCCAGTTTCTTCATTTCTCTTACAATTATCTGTTTTTTAAATTTTTTTTGGGGGGGGGGCACTAGTGGGCACAGCTCGCCTAGGGCAGGGGTCCCCAACCCCTGGGCCATGGACCAGTACCGGTCCGTGGCCTATTAGCAACCAGGCCATGAGTTGTATAATTATTTCGTTATATATTACAATGTATTAATAAGACGACAACGATGACATTGGATTTATATCCCGCACTACACTCTGAATCTCAGAGTGGTCATAAGAACATAAGAGAAGCCATGTTGGATCAGGCCAATGGCCCCTCCAGTCCAACACTCTGTGTCACATAAGAACATAAGAGAAGCCATGTTGGATCAGGCCAATGGCCCATCCAGTCCAACACTCTGTGTCACATAAGAACAAAAGAGAAGCCATGTTGGATCAGGCCAATGGCCCATGTAGTCCAACACTCTGTGTCACATAAGAGAAGCCATGTTGGATCAGGCCAATGGCCCATGTAGTCCAACACTCTGTGTCACATAAGAACATAAGAGAAGCCATGTTGGATCAGGCCAATGGCCCCTCCAGTCCAACACTCTGTGTCACATAAGAACATAAGAGAAGCCATGTTGGATCAGGCCAATGGCCCATCCAGTCCAACATTCTGTGTCACATAAGAACATAAGAGAAGCCATGTTGGATCAGGCCAAAGGCCCATCCAGTCCAACACTCTGTGTCACACATCCAGTCCAACACTCTGTGTCACACAGGGGTCTATATATATACACACACACACACACACACACACACACATATATATATATATAAACACTCTGGCTAATAGCCACTGATGGACCTCTGCTCCATATTTTTATTTACCCCCCTCTTGAAGCTGTCTATGCTTGTAGCTGCCGCCGCCTCCTGTGGCAGTCACAATCTCCTTTGCCTTCCTCCCCCACAGCTGACGCCCTGTGAGGTGGGTGGGGCTGAGAGAGCTCTGACAGAAGCTGCCCTTTCAAGGACAACACTTATGAGAGCTATGGCTAACTCAAGGCCATTCCAGCAACTGCAAATAAAGGAGTGGGGAATCAAACTCGGTTCTCCCAGATAAGAGTCCACACTCTTCACCACCACACCAAACTAACAGAAATAAGGTGCACAGTCGTAGTATCCTGAAACCATCACTCCCCCCCCATCCCCATCCATGGAAAAATTGTCTTCCACAAAACTGGTCCGTGGTGCTAAAAAGGCTGGGGACCGCTGGACTAGGGCACCAAAAACCCCAGCACCGGCCCTGCCTCCAGCTCATTTTCCTAGATGTGTAAACCAAGATTTTTGCACAACTTCCTATACAAGGAGTTAACACACCGCAAAAGCAAGGTAGCATACTTGACCTGATCGGCTCCAAAAGGCGTGATGTTGGCCTTGACGGATCCCACGCCAATCCCCACGAGCACCAGGCCGATGAAGGCGGCAACGCCGCAATAGGGGGCGCTCCCCTCCTGGCGGCACGGAGAACCGGTGGTGTTGATGGATGTAGAACAGTTCTCAACGGCTGAGAGGGAGACGGTGCCGCAGAGCCACTGCATGGTGGCAGGGATGGCCATGGCGGGGAAGGCCAGCATCCCTAGCAGGTAGAGGACCATGCTGGCCAAGATGGTGGGGAACTTGCCCAGCAAGGCGTCAGCCAGCCAGCCTCCAAAGGGTGACACCAGGTAGGTGACCCCCATGAAGAGCAGCAAGGCCTGGCTGGCCTGGGTGCCTTCCCAGTTGTAGGGAGGACCGTTCAGGAAGAGCACGAGGTTGGACGTGACGCCGTAGAAGGCTGCCCGCTCCAGCAGTTCAGTCAACAGCACGGCGGCGCAGGCCAAGCGCCGGCCACGGAAGACGCTGGGGGCACCGCTGCCCGGGGAACGGGCAACCTCGTAGCTGCCGCTGCCCAGAAGGGGGCTTCGTTCGCTTGGCTCTTCCATGGTGAGACCCAGAAATCTCACTGAATGGGACCTCTCCTCTGCACCTCGGGCAGCTTCAACCTGCTGTTTCTCTTGACCCAAGACTGCCTAGCCCAGTTTGCCTTCAGATCTCTCCAATACCCCCGCTGTCCGCTCTCTCCCAGGCAGCCCCCTAACCTATTGATTCTCCAGTTCTTACCCACTCAGCTCTACCTTGCGTTAAGCTTAGTTCCTACCCTTGTACTTAGGACAAGCCCCCAATTTACTGGTCCACCTAGAGACCCCTGCCAGACGGGGGCCCCAAATTCGGATTAAATGCAACCTCTCCCCTAACCCTAGCCCCGATTCTCCAGTTCTAGCAACAAGTACGCTCAACTCCCCCAACCCAACGCCCAGATCAAGTCAAAACCCTCCCCTGGGACTGAGCCTTTGCCCAGTTCCTGAGGGAAAGAGTCGATCCTCCTGTCGCCTGAATCTCAGCTACCCCTGGACGCCCACGGGCCCTCACCGCTGCTCCATCCAACCCGCCACTCGGCCGCCCCACCCGGGACTCGAACCCGCGAGTCGCACCGAAGGCGCCTCCTTGCAGGATCACCCCCCCTCCGGCGCCGCCGCCGCCGCCAGCCCCTGCAGAAGCCTCGCGCCGGCTGTCCGCCGTTCCAGCCCCGCGGCCCCCTCCCTCCGCAGCAGCAAAGTTCTCCTCTCGCCGCTTGGAACGCCCAGGGCCGCCAAGAGCCCGCCTCCCCCCCCCGGCGCGCTCGCCGATTGGCCGCGGTGCGCCGTCGCTCCAGCGGAGAGGTTCTTCCAGGTTCAGCTCTCACGTGGTCGAACTTGCAAAACAAGAGACCCCCCTTTTGTGGGGAGGACGCGGCGGGTGGGTTGGAGGGAGATGGCCGGGGTGCGTGTGCAGGACAGGTACACGTGCAAATAAAACAATCGTCCCTTTTCCAAGATAGTTGCCTGCATTGCTTTCAGGGCCATCTAGGGCGGGTTTTGTTTACTAGCCCTCGGAAGGCCGAGCCTGGCCCGACGACTTCTCTGTAGCAATCTGGCTTAGTTCCGTGGATGAGAGGAGTGTGAGTCACGTTGCAATAAACATGAATGGGATGAGACGCGGGGAGGAGGGGGAGTCTCCTAGATGAAGCGTTGCGTTTGCAACGCATGACCTGCTTTCAGATGACTCGCGAGACGCTGCGTCTGCAGTTTTGCTGTTTTGTTTCCCCTTTGCAATCCTTTAGGAAGCTTAGCTCAGGGCCGTCGGTGCGGATTTGAGAGCCGGTGACTTCTCTCCCTCTTGTCTTCAAGTTAAAGCTTAATATATGCAAGGGCGGCCCTGCCGCTAGGCAAACTAGGCACTTGTCTAGAGCGCTGGCCTTCTGGGGGCGGCACAGTGTGTGTGTGTGTGTGTGTGTGTGTGTCAAAAGTTAACCTTGCCTAGGATGCTACACTGTCTAGGGCCAGCCCTGAATATATGACAACCCCATAGTCCAGAGACATTTGGAGGTGGTGTGCCATTCCCTGTCTTTGCCCAGCCAACCCTGATGGCCCTTCCAAGGACTAAGCAGGGCCAACCAATCAGTTTCTGAGATCTGACAAAATGGGGCAAGCCTGGGCCATCCAAGTCAATGCAAGCGATGAACACAGGCAGTTTACCATAGCCTGGCTTTGTGTAGAGACCCTGGACTTCCTTGGTGGTCTCCCATCCAAGGACTAATCAGGGCTGATCCTGCTTAAGCTTCTGAGATAGGGCTAGCCTGGGGCTGCAGTGGCTTAAAACATACGTATTATTAGCAAACCTTTTACATTTCATTTTTCCTTGCTTTCTGAACTCTTGCTCTCTGTCCGTGGTTCTCACTCAAGCTCAGGGGAGTTGGGACGTGCGCTGGGGACGGCAGGCAACCAATGTGTCTTCGTTTTCCCGTCTCGCTATTAGGAAAGCTTACCTTTTGTAGCCATTAGAACATACGAACATAAGAGAAGCCATGTTGGATCAGGCCAATGGCCCATCTAGTCCAACACTCTGTGTCACATAAGAACATAAGAGAAGCCATGTTGGATCAGGCCAATGGCCCCTCCAGTCCAATGCTCTGTGTCACATAAGAACACAAGAGAAGCCATGTTGGATCAGGCCAATGGCCCATCCAGTCCAACACTCTGTGTCACATAAGAGAAGCCATGTTGGATCAGGCCAATGGCCCATCCAGTCCAACACTCTGTCACACAGTGGCCAAAAAACTTTATATATATATACACACACACACATACACATACACATACACACTGTGGCTAATAGCCACTGATGGACCTCTGCTCCATATTTTTATCTAACCCCCTCTTGAAGCTGTCTATGCTTGTAGCCGCCACCACCTCCTGTGGCAGTGAATTCCATTGGGCGGCATCTGAGAGAAGGCTGCTTAGAACTAGGTCCCACTGAGGATCCTCAGGAATAATCCAGTGGGGTTTCCTTTGAAGCAAGCATGCATGGGACTGCAGCGGAAGTGAACTCAAATCGAACAAGCGTCGTGACTGCAAGGAAATATTCAGGCACAGGAAGAGAATGCCTTGATTAGACCCAATCGATGTTCACAAACAGGGATGCGGGCTTTTTTGAGTTCTACAGAACTGGGATGGAAGCACGATCCATGTAAACGTGTCTGCCCGTCTGCTGTGTTGTTGCTTTTACTGTTTTATCGTCATAATAACCTTGTGAGATAAGTGGCTCGTCCAAGATCACCCAGCAAGTTTGCATGCAGAGTAGGGATTCAGACATGGATTTCTTAGACCAGGAGAGGCTAAACTTGTTTAATCAGGTAAAGCAACAGGACCAGATGTTATTCCCTCTGAAATCCTAAAGTTAGACCCTGAGACACTTCGGTGAGAAGGGCGGGATATAAGTTCAAATATAAATAAATTAATTAATAAGATTGGTGGGCTACTCCGCTCGCATCTCTCTTTGCTAGTATTGACAGAACTGGCATAATTCCTAAAGCCTGGCTTAATTCAATAGTGGTTCCAATTTATAAAAAAGGAGATCCCGCCATTCCAAATAATTACAGGCCAATTAGTCTCCTATCCACCATTGGTAAATTATATTCTAAGTATCTGCTGAGGAAACTTGAACAATGGAACTTGTTTGATGTAAGACAAAGAAGAAGATATTGGAATTATATCCCGCCCTCCACTCCGAATCGCAGAGTCTCAGAGCAGCTCTCAATCTCCTTTATCTCCCCCCCCCCAACAACAGAAACCCTGTGAGGTGGATGGGGCTGAGAGGGCTCTCACAGCAGCTGCCCTTTCAAGGACAACCTCTGCCAGAGCTATGGCTAACCCAGGGCCATTCCAGCAGTTGCAAGTGGAGGAGTGGGGAATCAAACCCGGTTCTCCCAGATAAGAGTCCATGTACTGAACCACTACACCAAACTGGCTCTCTTATTCCGCATAGAATAAATAAAAGACATGAATTAGGGTTTGTAGAATCTTTTGGGCTCAAGTGCCGTGTTTTACTGGAGAAAGTTTTTCTTCCAGACGTTTCGTTCTCAGCTGCGGAGAACATCCTCAGTGGCGTTGCAGCCGGAGCAGGCGCTCTGACCTTCTTGGCTGCTGTGCATTGAGTGAGGCCAGGGCTGCTGGAGAGCTGCTATTTCTAGGCTGGAGGGAGTGTGGTGAGAGGGCAATTGGCTTGTGGATGTGCCCATTGTTTGGTAGGGCTTGCTGGAAGGGTAGTGATAAGGAAACTGGCTGTGGAATGTGGCCATTGTTCTGTGTTGATTGCTGAAGATCAGATGTGGGAAGGAAGGGAGGCAAATAGATGGGGAGAGGTGGAAAGAAAGCAACTTTAATTTTTAATGCATTCCCCAAGCTGCCAGTTGGCTTGGCTTGAAGGAGTGATTTAAAGAGACAAATACATTTTCCAAGCTGGCTTTGAGAGCCACACAATAGGTGTGAAAGAGCCACAGTTTGGCCACCCCTGTCTTAGACTGTAGTCTGACACTCTAACTACAGTCTAGGGCAGAGGTGTCAGGCTTACTTGTTACGAGGGTCAGATTTGACATAAATGTAACTTTGTCAAGCTGGGCCATACGGGCTATAAAATGTAAGGTCAGGTACAGGAGATTCTGACTTTATAAAGTATGTTGGCAAACCCAATCAACAATATTATTTTTTAATCTCAGAATACAAACATTGGGGAGGGACGGTGGCTCGGTGGTAGAGCATCTGCTTAGTAAGCAGAATGTCCCAAGTTCAATCCCCAGGAAAGGAAAGTTCCCCTGTGCAAGCCCCAGTCGTTTCCGACTCCGGGGTGACGTCGCTTTCACAATGTTTTCACGGCAGACTTTTTACAGGGTGGTTTGCCATTGCCTTCCTCAGTCATCTACACTCCCCCCCCCCCCAGCAAGCTGGGGACTCATTTTACCGACCTCGGAAGGATGGAAGGCTGAGTCAACCTTGGGCCGGCTACCTGAACCAGCTTTCGCTGGGATAGAACTCAGGTCGTGAGCAGAGAGTTCAGATCGCAGTACTGCTGCTTTACCACTCTGCGCCACAATCCCCAACATCTTCACTAAAAAGGGTCCAGGCAAGCAGGCATGAAAAACCTCAACTTGAGACCCTGGAGAGCTGCTGCCAGTTTGAGTAGACAATACTGACTTTGAGGGTCTGATTCAGTAGAAGGCAGCTTCGTATGTTCAAACATGCTTAAAACATTAACATTCTTACAGTATTTCCTTACAACATCTCCCTGGTGCCTACCCTCCCACTTCCATCGCCCCTTACTCATTAGCACAGGGACAGTATACAGGGCTGTAATGCACAGCCTCTGTCCTCTGACACTAAATGTAATGGCCAGCTGCTTGCAGATAAGAGCCCTGGACAGGCCAGTTCCAGCCCATGGGCTGTATGTTTGACACCCCCTGGTCTAGGGAGCAGGATGTAAGGAAATGCAACCATATCCTTACGAGATGCCATTGCAAAACACGCAAATAAGGCTTGTAGTTAAGTTAAGCACATCGTGCAGAGCTTTTTAACCCTGTTGTCAGAACTAATCATACTGGGCTGCTTTATAAGGACTCTGTGAGAATTACTATGATAATAGAGGAAAGATGCTTTAAACCAGGGGTGTCAAACTCATTTGTTATGAGGGCCGGATCTGATATAAATGTGACCTGGTTGGGCTGGGCCATGTTGGGTTGGGCTGAGCCATGTCATGCCGGGCCATGTATGTACAAGGTTCGGTAGCAATAAATTTTATAAAGAACACAAATATATATATATATATATATATATATATATATATATATATATATATATATATATATATATATATATATATATATATATATATATATATATATATATATATATAAACATGCTTAAGATGTTAGCATGTTGGTCTTAAAAATGCTTTCTTTGTATTTCTCCCATGGGATCCAGGGAACTGGACAAAGGAAGTTCTAGCTCTTTCTTTCCTTCCCCAGGGGACGGGGAGCGGGGCGGGGGGAGCCTCAGCCAATAGAAGGAAGAGAGGCTTGGCTCAGTAGCTCTGCTTTGCGACTGAGAGAGCCTGGCAAAGCAAGCTATTCCTCCCCCCTTCCTCCCCAAGGGAGGAGCTTCAGTCAATGGAGAAAATAGAGGTTTTGCTCTGTAGCTCCTGTGCAACTGAGCAAGCCTTGCAAAGCAAGCTGTTATACAGAAGGCAGCAAGGGGGGGGGGGAGGAAGCAGATGACAGCCAGTTGCTCAGGGGCCTGATAGGAGCCCTCTGGGGGCCTGATTCGGCCCCCAAACTGCATGTTTGACACCTCTGCTTTAAACACTACATGGGGAAAAGTTCTCAAGCAAAACAGAAAATGGCACACCCCCTGAGGTTTTGCTCTTCGTCCTGAACATCTCAAAAAGCAGGTATCCTGAATTTTCCAATTCAAGCAGTGATTCGTAGTGGGGTCTAGATGGGCAGATGGAGTGTTCTTGATTTATTTATTTGTGGTAGGAAGTGGGAATTAGGTTATAAATGCTGCATACCAGGGAGGAGGCAATGGGGCTTCAAGGTTACAAATCAAACTCTGGAGACCTGGCATTTTAGCGGCCTTTGAGAACCCCTTTCTGCCCACAGATTGTCCCATTGGAGCAGAAGGTTCTACACAAAGTGCATTTTAATGCTCTCAGTCCAATTCTGCATTTGAAAGTTACTTTGATAATAGCGGGGCTCTTCCCCTCCCCCAGTTTTCCCTGCATCTGAATAGCCTGTGACCCATATCAAAGACTGACTGACCAACTCCCAGATCCTTGGCACTGAGTGTCGTATCAAAAATGAACCTCTCCCCACCCTACTCTCAATCCCTTTATTTATTTTATTTATTTTATTCGATTTATATCCCGCCCTACCCCACCAAGTAGGGCGGGATATAAATCTCCCTCTTGCTTCCTTCTGCATAACAGCTTGCTTTGCCAGGCTTGCTCAATCACACAGGAGCTACAGAGCAAAGCCTCGATTTTCTCCATTGGTTGAGGCTCCTCCCTTGGGGAGGAAGGGGGAAGGCAGAGCTTGTTTTTCCAGGCTCTCTCAATAGTACAGCAGAGCTACTGAGCCAAACCTCTCTTCCTTCTATTGGCTGAGGCTCCTCCCCCTCCTGTTCCCCTGGGGATGGAGGGAAAGATCCGGAGCTACTTTTGCCCAGTTTCCTGGATCCCGCGGGAGAAATACAAAGAAAGCACTTTTAAGACCAACAAGTGCTAATGTCATATTTGAAGTTTAAAAAAAAATAAAAATCTTTAGTTGTGTTTGTCTGTGTCCTTTAAAAGGTTTATATCTCTGCTATCTAATCTTAAATAGGTACACACAAGGCCCGGCCCAACACGGCCCGGCAAGGTCTCATTTATGACAGATCTGATCCTCATAACAAATGAGTTCGACACCCCTGGGGTTTTCAAGCAGGCCGCATCTGGGGCAGGAGCTCACAGAAGCTGAGATCCGGAAATTTTATTGTGCTCATTCTTTATTCCCCCCCACCCCTTCAAAAAAAAACTTGCTTCTGGGCTCCATCGTTGAAGCTCCCTGTGAGAATTTTGCTGAACTCTTAAGATCTGAGAAACTTTCTAATATTTTTCCCCACCAAAAACGGGGAAATAACCAAAACACACCAAGCAGACAGATGGAAATCTTCATCACACCGCTGTGGTCGCAAAGGAGAGAGTCGTTTTAAAACGTATGACGGGAATAAGGTTTGGTTCTGCCAATTCTAATTCGAGAAGCGTTTTAAGGTAGAAGCTGAGCCGATATAATTTCATACACCTTCTGCTGATGTCGGGGGGGGGGGGAGGGGTGTGGCATAGGCAAAGGAGTGATACAAATGAGTTGTGCTAATGAGCTCCAGCACCTGGTTTTCTATGAAGTGACCCCTGTTTTCAAGGCAAGAGACAAACAGAAGTGGTTTGCCATTGCCTGCCTCTGGGTAGCAACCCTGGCTTTCCTTGCTGGTCTCCCATCCAAATCCTAACTAGGGCTTACAATGCTTAGCTCCTGAGATCTGATGCGATGATTGGACTAGCCTGGGCTATCTAGGTCAGGGCACTCCCAAAATTACCTCCTATAAATCCAAGGACAGCTGCCACTTCTGCAGATGAGTTAGCAAGGGGCGTGTGTGAGAAGGAGTCACGAAGATAACTTTATGCGGAGTTGTAAAGCCCAAAGGACTAGATCAGGGGTGGCCAACGGCAGCTCTCCAGATTTTTTTTGCCTACAACTCCCATCATCCCCAGTCAGCATGGCCAATGGCTGGGGCTGATGGGAGTTGTAGGCAAAAAACATCTGGAGAGTTACCGTTGGCCACCCCTGGACTAGATGATGCAAATCCCTAGATAGCAGCCAATAAACATAGGCGTTGTGTAATGCTCTGGGAAGCTACCTGGATTGAGAAAGGTTATCCAAGGCTCCCTTTTGAGGAAACAGCCACCCTACTGGCAACTGGGAGAATCCATTTAAAGTTGCTTTCTTTCCACCTCTCTCTCTCTGTCATCCCCTCCCTTCCTTCCTTCCTTCCTTCCTGATGTTTATGCTGTTTGGCTCTTGTTAAGCAAATTTGGCCACCCCTGGTCTAATAGGAAAGAAGATGTCGGTGCTATCAAGTTGCAATCAGCTCATGAGAGCCAGTTGGGTGTAGTGGTTAAGTGTGTGGACTCTTATCTGGGAGAACCGGGTTTGATTCCCCACTCCTCCACTTGCACCTGCTGGAATGGCCTTGGGTCAGCCAGAGCTCTCTTATCTGGGAGAACCGGGTTTGATTCCCCACTCCTCCACTTGCAGCTGCTGGAATGGCCTTGGGTCAGCCAGAGCTCTCTTATCTGGGAGAACCGGGTTTGATTCCCCACTCCTCCACTTGCACCTGCTGGAAAGGCCTTGGGTCAGCCATAGCTCTCTTATCTGGGAGAACTGGGTTTGATTCCCCACTCCTCCACTTGCACCTGCTGGAATGGCCTTGGGTCAGCCATAGCTCTCTTATCTGGGAGAACCAGGTTTGATTCCCCACTCCTCCACTTGCAGCTGCTGGAATGGCCTTGGGTCAGCCATAGCTCTCTTATCTGGGAGAACCGGGTTTGATTCCCCACTCCTCCACTTGCACCTGCTGGAAAGGCCTTGGGTCAGCCATAGCTCTGGCAGAGGTTGTCCTTGAAAGGGCAGCTGCTGTGAGTGCCCTCTCAGCCCCACCCACCTCACAGGGTGTCTGTTGTGGGGGAGAAGGGAGATTGTAAGCCGCTCTGAGTCTCTAATTCTGGGAGAAGGGCGGGGTATAAATCTGTAATTCTTCTTCTTCTTCATGGCAAGGCCCCATCTGCAGGGTGGATTGCCAGCTCTGGGTTGGGAAATTCCTTGAGGTTTGGAGGATGGAGTTGAAGGAGGGGACTCAGCAGGGATGTGACGCCATGATGTCCACCCTCCAAAGCTGCCATTTCTTTCAGGGGGAACCGATCTCTGTAGTCTTGCCATCAGCTTTAATTCTGGGAGACCCACCTGGAGGGTGGCAACCGTATACAGCAGGGGTGGCCAACGGTAGCTCTCCAGATGTTTTTTGCCTACAACTCCCGTCAGCCCCAGCCATTGGCCATGCTGGCTGGGACTGATGGGAGTTGTAGGCAAAAAAACATCTGGAGAGCTACTGTTGCCCACCCCTGCTATACAGGCCTGTTAGGCAAGAGATGAACAAAGGTGCTCTGCCATTGCCTTCCTCTGGTGAGCCCGGTCTTGGGTTGTCCGCCATCCCAAGTACTTACCGCAGGCCAACTCTGCAAAGGTGGACTATAAAAAATGCAATTAAAAAAAAATCACCAGAGATTTTAAAAATAGAGTTTTCAAATGGTGCTTGAGGGAAAACCGGAGCAGGTGAAGCTTTTTCTTGGCACTTTTAAAACACATAGGTGAAAACTTCATCTGCTCCCCCTCCCCTTTTAATATCTCAGTTAAACCTGCAAGAACATGACCATCTTATAAAGGTGGCAATGGGAGGAGGGAGTTAAAGACACCCCCCCCCCCCGTTGGTCATGAAAAGCATCCAACCTCCCCCCCCCCCCCCCCCAGTATTGTAGCCACAGACTACCATGACATACAGAAAACACACATATTATCAGTTAACCAATGAAAAATACTGTTTACTAAAGTAATAATAATAGCACTGCCAATAGATCCTCGTGGTGACTGTGTTGGTCAGAAGCAGCAGAACAACCTTTGAGTTCGGTGGCACCGTTAAGACCAATAAAGTTTTATTCAAGGTGCGAGTTTTCGTGCGCAAGTCAACAAATCACTTTCTTATTCCCGGAGAGGAACGAAGATTTCGAGGTGCTGTTTCCAGGGGAATTCTTTTTTGGCTTGAGGACTACCATAGAGCTTCAACGGAGGGGGAGTGAAGCGATCCTTTCCAGCTGCCGGCTAGAGAGGCGATACTAACTTCCGGTTTAGAAGCGGAGGGAATGAAGCTGACTGGGACTCGCCGGAAGTAGGGAAGGCAGAGAGCCCGAGTGTGCCGGGGACTATGCGGCTGCTGTTGCTGACGCCTCTGCGAGCCGGGACGGGAAACGCCACGACGGGGAGGAGGATCCAGTAAGTGTCTCCTGGACCAGGGCGCCCAAAATGCACGTGGGAGACAGGCAGGGCTTAGTCAGGTGGAGCTGCAGGCAAAAAAAGTCGGTTTCAGATTCCCTGCCCTTTTCTAGTCTCCCTTTCTCACTTGGACTCAAGGCGGATTACGCAGAGTGAGTCAGGACTGTTAATGGATATGCAGTAGACATTGCAATAGATTGTAGAGCCAGCCAGAAGTCTGAAAACTACTGGAGCAAACCATAAGGATTAACAGGGCACATTAAAAGATGCAGAGTCGCACAACAGGATCCCGCTCACTGCAGTGATACACAGTAGTGCAAACCACAGTCCTCAGTAATTTATCCAAGTAACTTTGTGAATCATTTAATATAGCACAAGGGTGACTCTTTCACTTATTATATCGTGTGGCTCTTGAAGCCCCCGCCGCCCTGTCATCTAGCTTGGGGAAGGCATTTCTTTCTTTAAATCAGGTTGCCAAGACTGTCAGCGGCTTGGAGTATGCATTTAAAGTTAAAGTTCCTTTCTTTCCGCCGGCGCCTCCTCCTCCCCCATCCATTTGCCTTCCTCCCTCTGACGTTCATGTCTTGCAGCTCTCAAACATCTGGCGTATATTCTGTGGCAACTTGGAGAATGATTTAAAGTTAAAGTTGCTTTCTTTCCACCTCCTCCCTCCCCCACCTATTTGCCTTCCTTCTTCCCTCAAAATTAATGTCCTGCGGCTATCAAACATCTGACATTTATTCTACGTGGATCTTGCAAGTTTGACCACCCCTCGGTATAGTACAACACTGTTGCCCACATAGAAAAGCCATCTTGAATAATTCGGTTTTGCATCGTTTGCAGAAAGCCAAGAGAGTGGGACAGTGAGAATATGAACAGTGCAGCTCCTATGTATGAAGAATGTATAAGCATTGAACTGCTGAGACGCCTTTGACTTTTCGTCTGGCATCCATTTACATTTTCAGAAGAATTTTCAGATACAGCCCCCTCCCCACAAAGGAAGACGCTTGGCTTAATCTTGCTAGGACGGTAGCAGTTAAGAGGCCAGGAAGGGGCCCTCTCTTCCTTCAGCTTTGTTAATGATTGTCACAGCAGCCTTCACTCTTCTCAAATCACTTTTCATCCCAACCTTGCAACGCAGGGTCAAAATAAATGTTGGAAAAAAGCACTCATATATTTGTTAATCCCCTCCCATCTTGAAATCCAGCAAAGCACATCCGTGTTTTGTCTCAGAATAAAGCCACAAAGGGATTTTGACATCCACCCACACCGTGTGGTGTTAGCATGCTGGATTAAAATGAATTGTAACGTGCAAATTTATCTCTTCAACAAGAGAGTGATTTGTGGTAATTGGCCAAATGTCTGTTCTTGTGGCCCGGGGGGGGGGGGGGGGGGGAGTACATTTTTTAAAAAAAGTTTTGGGCACAAATCACCATTCTTTGAATACAGAATGTGAAAAGAATCCTGCCATCGCATTAACAGGTGCCGAGATTCGTTTTGCAGTTAGTGTAGAATATTCATTATGAAAGTATTAGAATCCAAGGTTTATGATGAGCTGTTCTGTGTAGATCTTCCAGCTGAAAATGAGTACCCTTAGTCAAAGGAAAAAGCTGTAAAGATTTGGGAAGGCCGTGTAAATTGGGGGGTTGATGGGCCGAGGGGTTCATCTGGGGGTTCTCCCAGAATTGCAACTTTGGGGGAGCTGTGTAAATTGCCCTTGTCTTAAACATTTCAGGCAGATGTTTCATTTAACAAGATGCCTTTTAATCTGGGAAACCAGTCAGAAGCCCACCAAGCTTCAACGATTTTCTAGGAGCACCTGGGGGGTGTGGGGGGGGGGGGAGGAAAGAGCACATGTTGGGGACCTCCTGGTTTTCTAATCAGCTGGTTTTCCTGCCTTTTTTAAGCAGGAAAGAAGGGTTCAGGGCAAGCTCTGTGAAACTGGCTTATTTGAAGCAGGCACAAATAGTCTCTTTCCGCCTCTCTTGTTCCGTTTGCTGGGGTGACAAAAGAGGTCATCTAGAAGCAGGCGGCCATGAGTGCATCATCCGGGATACTTCAGACTACGAGTCCCCGCTGGTGGTTGCGGATCTTATCTCTTCGAAGAACTTCGAAGCCGCTCTCGGCATCCATGTTTATAAAGCTGGCAGACTTCTCCAAGGTACAGTGGTAGGATTTTAAACCAGAATTTGGAGGGGTGATTTCCTTGGATTTAAAAAAGAAATAAAGAAAAATGCACCTCACAGGGTGCCGGTTGTGGGGGAGGAAGGTAAAGGAGATTGTGAGCCGCTCTGAGACTCTGAGATTTGGAGTGGAGGGCGGGATATAAATCCAACATCATCATCACCACCATTGTGTGCTTCCCAGCCGCTTCCCAGGCACCTCAAAGCCATCTCAGAATTTAGGTACCACTTTGTAAGTGGTGCCTTCCCGAGGCAGCTTCGACCCGGCCCTGGGCGGGCTGCGGTCGGAACGGGGACGGGAGGCAGATGTGTGCGTGTGGATGTTATTTTTGGGTCCACCTGCCTCCCATCCCTAGGGCGGCTTAAACCACCCGTCTGTGTTCACCCACAGTTTCCTATAATTCAATATATAACTTTAAAAGGCATACTTCCCAAAAATACACTGTCTCAAAATATGGTTTTGGTTTTTAACAGACCTCAGGTATACGGTATATTTGCAGATAAGCAGCAGATGTGAAAATGTCATGTCGGTGACTGTCCAGATGTTGTATGTTATTTTGTACATTCATCTTTAAAATAAAGAAAAAAGGGGGGGGGACTTTGGGGTTGCAATTTGATGGCACTTGATTGGATTCCTTGACCTGGCTGTTCCAGGCTAGCCTGATCTCTTCAGATCTTGGAGGACCAGTAGAGTCAGGTCCTGATCACTACTTGAATGGGAAATCTCCGAGGAAGGCCAGGGTGGCTACACAGAGCGAGGTAACGGCAAACCACCTCTGAACATCTCTGGTCTTGAAAACTCTTATGATGGCACTTAAGTTGACACCTTGGCCTGGATGGCGCAGGCTAGCCCAATCTCATCAGATTCTGGAAGCTAAGCAGAGTCAGCCCTGGTTGCTGTTTGGATGGGAAACTACCAAGGAAGGAAGTCCATGGTTGCTATGCAGAGGCAGGCACCGGCAAACCACCTCTGAATATCTCTGACCTTGAAAACCCGATGGGGTCTCCATAAGACCCCTGCGCGGGGCTTTTTCTGTAGAAAAAGTCCAGCAGGAACTCATTGGCATATTAGGCCACACCCCCTGATGTCACCACAATTCCATACAGAGCTTTTTTGTAGAAAAGGCCCAGCAGGGACTTATTTGCATATTAGGCCACACCCCCTGGTATCATCATTGTGCCACACAGAGTTTTTTTGTAGAAAAGTCCCAGCAGGAATTCATTGGCATATTAGGCCACACCCCCTGGTGTCACCACTGCACCACACAGAGCTTTTTTGTAGAAAAGGCCCAGCAGGGACTCATTTGCATATTAGGCCACACCCCCTGGTGTCACCACTGCACCACACAGAGCTTTTTTGTAGAAAAGGCCCAGCAGGAATTCATTGGCATATTAGGCCACACCCCCTGGTGTCACCACTGCACCACACAGAGCTTTTTTGTAGAAAAGGCCCAGCAGGGACTCATTTGCATATTAGGCCACACCCCCTGGTGGCATCATTGTGCCACACAGAGCTTTTCTGTAGAAAAGGCCCAGCAGGAATTCATTGGCATATTAGGCCACACCCCCTGGTGTCACCATTGTTTCACAAAGAGCTTTTTTTGTAGAAAAGATCCAGCGGGGACTCATTTGCATATTAGGCCACACCCCCTGACACCACACCAGCTGGAACTGCATTCCTATGTGTCCCTGCTCAAAAAAAGCCCTGCAACTTGATGGCGTGTTCCACCACCAAGGCAATCCGGCAAGCTTCACTGCGGGGTCAAGACAGGAATCAAAAGCTCCCGTGTTGGCAGCGCCTTCGCTCTCTCTTTGCCACTGTGCCACCCGTCAAGAACTCGATTCTCAGAAGACGGGGCCGCAGTATCTTGTCAAACCTGTTCTGCAGTCTTGGGCCTGTTTACAGAGAGAAGGGCAGTTTGCTTTGCCACGCCACTGCCCCTTAAACAAACGGCAGGTTGCAACCGGCAGGCAGCCTCCTCTCCAAACCAATCAAGCTTCCAAGGCAACGAGAGCATTACTCTCGATTCTTTCAGAACAGACGGGGTGGGGGTGGGGTGGAACAATTAAGCAGACAGTTTTACACCTCATTAAACTAACAAATAGCAACGACTGGCCACTAATTAGCGACAGAGCTGCTTTTAAAATCCTGAATACATTAGGGCGCTTGTTAAACCGAATCAGGTAAGTGTCAGAAGAATGAAGAGGAGTGAAGCGGGCAGGAGCCACTCGCGTGGGCCGGACGACACGTTCCATTACAGCAGCGCAAGACAGTCTCCCGCCCGCGTCTGCTCCCTTCCCATCCTCGGCAGGTGTGCGCGGCCAGCAGAGGGAACTTCTCCATGGGACTGCGGGTAGGTTCACGGGCAAAGCCGCTCTGTGGGTGCAGCGTGAGGTCTGCAAGGGTGACAGATCTCCAGTGAGCGGGCAGCACCTGTACTGTCGCTTGGCCCAGGCTGCAAGGCAACTTAAAGGAGGGTCGCCACCGAACCTGCATCAAATCGGGGACGGGGGGAGGATTCTTCTGCCTCACCGCCATTGTGCTTAAATTTCGAGCCGGCAGGAAGAGTGACAAGAAGAGCAGTTGACCCTCTGCATCTGCAGTCCAGGAGAAGAAGGGAAGCACCAGCAATGAAACGAAGAGGAAGAGGAGGAGGAGGAGAAAGAGAAGAAGATGATATTGGATTTATATCCCGCCCTCCACTCCGAAGAGTCTCAGAGCGGCTCACAATCTCCTTTCCCTTCCTTCCCCACAACAGACACCCTGTGAGGTAGATGAAGAGATTGGATTTATATCCCGCCCTCCACTCCGAAGAGTCTCAGAGCGGCTCACAATCTCCTTTACCTTCCTCCCCACAACAGACACCCTGTGAGGTATATGAAGATATTGGATTTATATCCTGCCCTCCACTCCGAAGAGTCTCAGAGCAGCTCACAACCTCCTTTACCTTTCTTCCCCACAACAGACACCCTGTGAGGTAGATGAAGATATTGGATTTATATCCCGCCCTCCACTCCGAAGAGTCTCAGAGCGGCTCACAATCTCCTTTCCCTTCCTCTCCCACAACAGACACCCTGTGAGGTGGGTGGGTCTGAGAGGGCTCTCACAGCAGCTGCCCTTTCAAGGACAACCTCTGCCAGAGCTATGGCTGACCCAAGGCCATTCCAGCAGGTGCAAGTGGAGGAGTGGGGAATCGAACCCGGTTCTCCCAGAGAAGAGTCCGCACACTTAACCACTACACCAAACTGGCTCTCCAAACATGAGTGCTCTGGAAGGTCCTTCAGAGCCCACATAACCTGTCTGTGTTCTGGGGGTGGGCCACGTGCTGTTTGGAGGCTTCCAGTCCGCCCCCTTTCCCCGCTGGTTCTCTTTGGGTGGTCCGAGCCGGTGGTCTGTAATCACCCCATGCTTCAACAAATGTTATGGTAGAGTTGTTTGCTTTAGTATAATTAACTCTATCTGAAATTTTACTCATAATAAGATTAGGGTTGCCAAGTCCAATTTAAGAAATATCTGGGGACTTTGGGGGTGGAGCCAGGAGTCTTTGGGGTGGAGCCAGGAGACATTGGGGGCGGAGCCGAGAGCAAGGGTGTGACAAGCATAATTGAACTCCAAGGGAGTTCTGGCCATCACATTTAAAGGGACTGCACAATTTTTTAAATGCCTTCTTTCCATAGGAAATAATGAAGGATAGGGGCACCTTCTTTTGGGGCTCATAGAATTGGACCCCCTGGTCCAATCTTTTTGAAACTTGGGAGGTATTTTGGGGAG
This sequence comes from Heteronotia binoei, assembly GCF_032191835.1. Taxonomy (NCBI): domain Eukaryota; kingdom Metazoa; phylum Chordata; class Lepidosauria; order Squamata; family Gekkonidae; genus Heteronotia; species Heteronotia binoei. Next base: position 72,584,293 of record NC_083233.1, on the reverse strand, counting down.
AGGCACTAGATGCTATACTGAAAATCTGGTGCCTCTATCTCAAAAAATAGCCCCCCCAGAGCCGTTGATACCCGCAGATCAATTCCCCATCATTCCCTACGGAAATTGTTCATGGTGGTGCATGATGGCTGTGGGGGGTGGGGCTTCCCCCGCCGGCCAGCTGGCTGGGGGAGGGGGGAAGCCTGTAAAACCGGGGGATCCCCCTCTGGGACCTGGGGATTGGGAAGCCTAAATAAGATGGTCCAAAAGTCGAGCTTGCCCTTGCTCGATCGTGGGCATTTTCACTCCACGTCACTGCCCATGTAATTCTTATGCTGTACGGGAGTGCCATTGGAAAAGTGATTGCACTTCATAGGTGCTTCTTTGTCGAGTCCCCATTGTATTGTGCCTCATTTAGAGACGGGATTGTTCCTTCATGTATTTTGAATAATCACATTGTAATTCTTTTCAATTTGTTTGTTATTATTTATTACACAGATTGTATGTAACATGAGCTTTGTGCTTCTTTTTGGATTCTGTTATATACGCCCCCCCCCCCCCGCTTTTTTTGCCCATGTCATTCTGGCTGTAACTAACAATATTATTAATTTCGTTTTACTTTTATCCTTCAAAGCTGGCTTCTGGAAATCAAATAGGAACAGCTCCCCATAGGTCAGGGGTCCCCAACCCCTGGTCCATGGACCAGTCCGGGTCCATGGCCTGTTAGCAACCAGTCCGTAAGTTGTATAATTATTTCAGGAGAGCCAGTTTGGTGTAGTGGTTAAGTGTGTGGACTCTTATCTGGGAGAACCGGGTTTTGATTCCCCACTCCTCCACTTGCAGCTGCTGGAATGGCCTTGGGTCAGCCAGAGCTCTCTTATCTGGGAGAACTGGGTTTGATTCCCCACTCCTCCACTTGCAGCTGCTGGAATGGCCTTGGGTCAGCCAGAGCTCTCTTATCTGGGAGAACTGGGTTTGATTCCCCACTCCTCCACTTGCAGCTGCTGGAATGGCCTTGGGTCAGCCATAGCTCTCTTATCTGGGAGAACCGGGTTTGATTCCCCACTCCTCCACTTGCAGCTGCTGGAATGGCCTTGGGTCAGCCAGAGCTCTCTTATCTGGGAGAACCGGGTTTGATTCCCCACTCTTCCACTTGCAGCTGCTGGAATGGCCTTGGGTCAGCCAGAGCTCTCTTATCTGGGAGAACCGGGTTTGATTCCCCACTCTTCCACTTGCAGCTGCTGGAATGGCCTTGGGTCAGCCATAGCTCTCTTATCTGGGAGAACCGGGATTGATTCCCCACTCCTCCACTTGCAGCTTCTGGAATGGCCTTGGGTCAGCCAGAGCTCTCTTATCTGGGAGAACCGGGCTTGATTCCCCACTCCTCACTTGCACCTGCTGGAATGGCCTTGGGTCAGCCATAGCTCTCTTATCTGGGAGAACCGGGTTTGATTCCCCACTCCTCCACTTGCACCTGCTGGAATGGCCTTGGGTCAGCCATAGCTCTCTTATCTGGGAGAACCGGGATTGATTCCCCACTCCTCCACTTGCAGCTTCTGGAATGGCCTTGGGTCAGCCAGGGCTCTCTTATCTGGGAGAACCGGGTTTGATTCCCCACTCCTCCACTTGCACCTGCTGGAATGGCCTTGGGTCAGCCAGAGCTCTCTTATCTGGGAGAACCGGGTTGGATTCCCCACTCCTCCACTTGCAGCTGCTGGAATGGCCTTGGGTCAGCCATAGCTCTCTTATCTGGGAGAACTGGGTTTGATTCCCCACTCCTCCACTTGCAGCTTCTGGAATGGCCTTGTGTCAGCCATAGCTCTCTTATCTGGGAGAACCGGGATTGATTCCCCACTCCTCACTTGCAGCTGCTGGAATGGCCTTGGGTCAGCCATAGCTCTCTTATCTGGGAGAACCGGGATTGATTCCCCACTCCTCCACTTGCAGCTGCTGGAATGGCCTTGGGTCAGCCATAGCTCTCTTATCTGGGAGAACCGGGATTGATTCCCCACTCCTCCACTTGCAGCTGCTGGAATGGCCTTGGGTCAGCCATAGCTCTCTTATCTGGGAGAACTGGGTTTGATTCCCCACTCCTCCACTTGCAGCTGCTGGAATGGCCTTGGGTCAGCCATAGCTCTCTTATCTGGGAGAACCCGGTTTGATTCCCCACTCCTCCACTTGCAGCTGCTGGAATGGCCTTGGGTCAGCCATACCTCTCTTATCTGGGAGAACCGGGTTTGATTCCCCACTCCTCCACTTGCAGCTGCTGGAATGGCCTTGGGTCAGCCATAGCTCTCTTATCTGGGAAAACCGGGTTTGATTCCCCACTCCTCCACTTGCAGCTGCTGGAATGGCCTTGGGTCAGCCAGAGCTCTCTTATCTGGGAGAACCGGGTTTGATTCCCCACTCTTCCACTTGCAGCTGCTGGAATGGCCTTGGGTCAGCCATAGCTCTGGCAGAGGTTGTCCTTGAAAGGGCAGCCTCTGTGAGAGCTCCCTCAGCCCCACCTACCTCACAGGGTGTCTGTTGTGGGGGAAGGCCCTTGATAAAGGAGATTGTAAGCCGCTCTGAGACTGATTCAGAGAGAAGAGCGGGATATAAATCTGCGGTCTTTTTCTTCTTCTTTTTTACCAGGAACTCCTTTGCGTATTAGGCTACACAGCCCTGATGTAGCCAGTCTGCCAAGAGCTTACAGGGTGCTTAGTACAGGGCCTTCTGTAAGCTCTTAGAGGATTGGCTACATTGGGGGGTGTGGCCTAATATGCTACCCAAAAAAGCCCTGACTGCACCGATTCAACATGGCAAGCAGCTGTGGTGTGTGGAAAGGGCTTTCAACTAATGGCAATGGAGGAACAGAGGTGCTCGGCCATTGCCTGCCTCTGTGTAGCAACCTTCCAATATCCGGTCCTCCACTCTGAATCTCAGAGCGGCTCACAATCTCCTTTATCTTCCTCCCCAACAACAGACACCCTGTGAAGTGGGTGGGGCTGAGAGAGCTCTCACAGCAGCTCCCCCTTTCAAAGACATTGGCCCAAGGCCATTCCAGCAGCTGCAAGTGGAGAAGTGGGGAATCAACGCCAGTTCTCCCAGATAAGAGTCTGCACACTTAACCACCACACCAAAATGAAGTGCAGAATTGTATCATCCTGAAACCATCGCTGCCTCCCGCCCCCGGTCCATGAAAAAATTGTCTTCCACCAAACCGGTCCCTGATGCAAAAAGGTTGGGGACCGCTGCCGTAGGGTTTTCAAGTCCTTCTTCTGTACAGCTACCCTATACTTCTCGCGTGGTCTCCCATCCAAGTACTGACCAGGATCAAACCCTACTTCTGAGAACTGATGAGATTTGACCAGCCTGGCCCATCCGCATCAGGGCTAAGTAGTCTTAGACAAGTCGTTGTCTTCGTCCAGCGTGTTCCTATAGCCAGGGGTGGAATTCTAGCAGGAGCTCCTTTGCATATTAGGCCGCACACCCCTGATGTAGCCAATCCTCCAAGAGCTTTCAAGGCTCTTTTCTGTAAGCTCTTGGAGGATCGGCTACATCAGGGGTGTGCGGCCTAATATGCAAAGGAGCTCCTGCTAGAATTCCACCCCTGCATAGAGCTGACTGAGATAACGCATGAAAGAGCTCTTTGAAGACTTCCGAGCATTCCATTTCAAAGTGAGTTTGTGGGCGTCCAGGTTAGGTTCCCTGAAAGTGAAGCCCGGGGGAGAGACGGCTTGCCTGCAGCTCTTTGTCTGCATGCTCACCCAGGTGCGAAGAAGCACATCCTGGGATGAGCTCTTGATTCAAGTAGGGCAAAAAATGAATGCGTTACTATTTTGGTCCTCCTTTTATAGCTCATTGCTCTCGCGGTAGATTGCGTCGAAACCGACCGAGACAGGTTGAAACAAAACATTCCTCCCAGAAGGAATTCTCAGGCACAATGGAGGAAGGTCTGTCTGTCATCTCCTGGCACTCTGACGGCCCCTGCTGTGGGCTGTTGGGACCTAGAAGAAGGTGATCCAATAGAATCATAAGAGTTGGAAGGGAACTCCAGGATCATCTAGTCCAGCCCTCTGCGCAATGCAGGAAATTCACAAATACAGTTCCCCACATTCCAGGGTCATCCAGTCCAGCAGTCTGCAACCTTTTTGGCACCAGAGACCGGTTTTGTGGAAGACAGTCTTTCCACGGACCGGGGTGGGGGCATAATGTGCACTCTCTTTCTATTAGTTTGGTGTAGTGGTTAAGTGTGCAGTCTCTTATCTGTGAGAACCAGGTTTGATTCCCCACTCCTCCACTTGCAGCTGCTGGAATGGCCTTGGGTTAGCCATAGCTATGGCAGAGGTTGTCCTTGAAAGGGCAGCTGCTATAAGAGCTCTCCCTCAGCCCAGCCTACCTCACAGGGTGTCTGTTGTGGGAAAGGAAGGTAAAGGAGATTGTGAGCCGCTCTGAGATTCGGAGTGGAGGGCAGGATATAAATCCAGTGTTGTCTTGTTCTTACATCGTAATATAGAATGAAATAATTATACAACTCACGGCCCGGTTGCTCACAGGCCACAGACCAGTACCGGTCCACGGACCGGGGGTTGGGGACCTCTGATCTAGTCCAACCCTCTGCAGAATGCAGAAAATTCACAAATACCTTCCCCCCCACATACATCCCACTGCTACCTGCTCCACACCTGGAAGATGGAAAAAAGAAACAAACCCAAAAACTCCAGGATCCCTTGCCAAACTGGCCTGGAGAAAATTGCCGTATGGCCCCAATTTTTTGTTGTGGATATAGAATCTTAGAGTTGGAAGTGACCTCCAGGGTCATCCAGCCCAACCCTCTGCACGATGCAGGAAACTCACAAATACGTCTCCCGCACCCCTAGCGACCCCTGCTCCCTGGAGTTTCCAGTAGGCCCTGTACGAAGAGCCCTGTAAGCTCTTGGAGGATTGGCGACATCAGGGAGTGTGACCCAGGGCTTTTTTTGTAGCAGGAACTCCTTTGCATATTAGTCCACAAACCCCTTATGTAGCCAATCTTCCTGGAGCTTACAGGAGGCCCTGTACAAAGAGCCCTGTGAACTCTTGGAGGATTGGCTACATCAGGGGGGTGTGGCCTAATATGCAAAGGAGTTCCTGCTTCAAAAAAAGCCCTGACAACTAATATCACAGTGTTTCACACTGTAAGCAATAAGAACACAAAAACCACTGTGACTTGATGGCCACCCCCCCCCCAAACCCCTCCCCTGAAATGTTTGTATAATATTGATTTTGAAGGGATTGGAACCCTATTAAATAAACAAGAGCATGCTAGAGAACTCACCTGTAGAAGACTTGTGTGTCACAAGATCTGTACTCAACAGAGCAAGTATGGACTTCGACCACTTTCCCAGAAGCTCCTGATTAGCCCCTGTGGGAACTGGGAGCTCTTTTATTTATTTATTTATTTATTTGTAATTTATATCCCGCCCTTCCCACCAGGTGGCTCAGGGCGGCTTACAACACACATTCTTCTCACATTCTTGCTCTGCCGCTGTTAAACTCACGTTTTTATTTCTCTGTCTAGGGAGCAGAGTCCCTTTTGGCATCATCTTTGGCGGGACAGATGTCAACGAAGACGCCAAGTGCGACGAGAAGTCCCGGGTGATGGCGGCCATCTTGGATGAAGCCAGGTAAAGGAAATCCTCAGCCAGTCTTTCTTTGGTTCCTGTGGGGCAAAGTTTTAAAAATTTGCTGTTGAAGGTACAATTGCACAGGTGTGGGATTTAGCCAGCTTTCCCCTCCCCCGATCTTCCACAATTTCTTTCTGTAACACTCTGAATCCCACTGCTAGGAGGCAGCGGCAAGAGAAGGCCTCAGCCTCTATGCCCTGTTGTTCTCCCTTCAGAAAACATTAGAGCCCTGCTGATCAGACCAATTGTCAGGGCTTTTTTTGTGGCAGGAACTCCTTTGCATATTAGGCCACACACCCCTCATGTAGCCAATCCTCTGAGAGTTTACAGGGCCTACTGTAAGCTCGTGAAGGATTGGCTACATCAAGGGGGTGTGGCCTAATATGCAAAGAAGTCCCTGCTACAAAAAAAGCCCTGCCAATAGCTATCACATCCAGCTTCCTGACTCAGACCGTGGCCAGCCAGTTCCTCTGGAGGACCAACAACAGGGCATAGAGGCTGAGGCCTTCCCCTGATGTTGCCTCCTGGCTCTGGGATTCAGAGGCTTAGGGCCTCTGAATGTGGTGGTTCCCCTCAATCACCATAGGTAGTATCCATTGATTGACTAATCCTCCACGAATCTACCAAATCCACTTTTAAAGCTGTTTGTCCCTGTGGCCATCGCTGCATCTTCTGCAAGACTGGTTGGCCACTGTGTGAGCCAGGATGCCGGACGAGACGGTGCAGTGGTCTGATCCAGCAGGGCTCAAACTGAGAGACAGTGTGGTGTAGCGGTTAAGCCCTATATGGCCGAGGACCTGCCTACCTGAGGGACCGTCTTTCCCCATACGAACCCCAGAGAGCACTAAGGTAAGCAGGGAAAGACCTGTTGACGATCCCAGGGCCGAAGGAAGCAAGACTGCAGAGTACCCGCACTCGGGCCTTCTCTGTTGTGGCCCCACACCTGTGGAACCAGCTCCCAGAGGAGGTACGGGCCCTGCGGGACTTTGACCATTTCCGCAGGGCCTGCAAGACCTTCCTCTTTAGTGAAGCCTTCACCGACTAAACACTGAGAGACTGCTTAAATGATTTTGTTATCTGTCAGAATAGCACCAAGACGTTAATTGTATTGTTTTACTGCTTTTAGAATTTTAATTAATTTTTATCTACTGTTAAAGTACTGTATCATTTGTTATATTGATTAATGTTGTTAGCCGCCCTGAGCCTGCCTCGGCGGGGAGGGCGGGATATAAATAAAAGGTATTATTATTATTATTAAGTAATAATAATAATAATAATATTTTATTTTTATATCCCGCCCTCCCCGCTAGGCGGGCTCAGGGCGGCTAACAGACACGGGAGTCTCATGATTCACATTAAACAATAATAGACATGGGAGTCCCGTGATTCATAAAACATAACAATTTAAACATTAATTACAATAAATTATTTAAAATACATAAAAACATATAAACATATAAGATATAAAAATAGGTGCTAAAATGATGTATTTAAGATGGCTAAGTGTCTATTCATTCATTAATCAGGTTCTGTCTTAGTTACCACATGGTGACTCAAATGCTAACTGAAAAAGAAATGTTTTGCAAGCCCTGCGGAATTGGTTCAGGTCCCGCAGGGCTCGCACCATCTCTGGGAGATCATTCCACCAGCGAGGGGCTATCACCGAGAAGGCCTGCTCCCTAGTGGCGGACTCCAGTCTAGGAGAAGCGGGTTTGATTCCCCACTCCTCCGCGTGCAGCTGCTGGGTGACCTTGAGTCAGTCACAGTTCTCTCAGAGCTGTTCTCTCAAGAGCAGTTCTCTCAGAGCTCTCTCAGCCCCACCTCCCTCACAGGGTGTCTGTTGTGGGGAGAGGAAGGGAAAGGAGACTGTAAGCCACTCTGGGACTCCAAGTGAATTTGGGTGTGTGTGTTATAAATCCAATCTCCTCTTCTTCTCCTCTTACATTCTTTTCTTTTTTTCTAACAACCCTTGTAATTCACTGCTTTTGTCCATGTGGATCCCACAATCCCCTCCATAGCCTTTTGGGGGGGGGGCAATGATGGCCTTTCCTCCTCCCTGCTTCACCAGTGGAAAAGCTGGCTGAATCCAACCCACTAGCCTTCTTTCCCACTTGGCCCTTGGTTTGTTTCTGTAGCATGTCAACAGTTCAGGGAGATAGAAAAGGAAGACTTCCTTTGAATTTCCAGCTGCTGCCTGTACTTCTCAGCTTCGCAGAGGATGTTCTTATTGGCTCGTTAATGCCGATGCTCCTTATTGCTGGCCCTCGAAAGCAAAAATTGATTCCCCGTCCCTTCGTTCCTCCCACTCAGCGTTGATCACAGGGTGCAAACCGAAAGGGCCCTCGGAAGCATCGATCTGTTTAACCCTCGCAATGCGCTGCCGCGTCCCGTAAAACAAAATGGGGGGGATTGTGCCCTGCTTGATAACAGAGCGTGTCATTTTATTTTATTTTTCTAAAATCAAACTCTTCTTCAGCGGGGAATGGCTCTCCTTCGGGGTACGTTTTCAATTTGACTTGTTCTCAGCCGGGGCCGGGAGCTGCGGTTTCCACCCGCTTGGCAACGTGATAGATTGGAAATATAATTGTGCAATAAGAAATTGGAGCAGATGGGGCTTGGGAAACGCACGCCTTTGCTCAGGTTTTGATAACCTGAAATTTGTCGGCGAGGTCGTGCCCGTAGAACATAATTGTGATAGGTTTCTCCTGTTAAGAGACCTGCAGCTGTACAAGTAGGAGGTTATTTTAGATAATTCTGGGTGCTTGTTCTGTAGCTTCTGGCCATGTGCAGTTTCTCCTTTCTCCATTTTTCCTTTACTGTCAGATTCTTCTCTCTCCTCCTCATTCCTCAGGATTGCCCCCTCTTTTAGTTTCCTTTCTTAACCCCTTTGCTTCTGATTCTCCCTTTCCAAGACCCTTTGCCTCTCTCTCCCCGACCCTCCCTAAAATATAAGGATTTCCCCCAATTGGAGATTCCGGTTCGAATCCCTGCTCAGCCAGCTAGCTTGGAGAATGCATTTAAAGTTAAAGTTGCTTTCTTTCCACCTCTCCCTCCCCATCTTCCTTCCTTCCTTCCTTCCTTCCTTCCTTCCTTCCTTCCTTCCTTCCTTCCTTCCTTCCTTCCTTCCTTCCTTCCTTCCTTCCTTCCTTCCAGAAGTGATTTAATGAGACAAATGCCTTCTCTGAGCTGGCCAATGTGGCAGTGGGGGCTTTGAGAGCCACACAATACGTGTGAAAGAGCCACATGTGGCTCTTGAATCGCAGTTTGGCCACCCCTGCTGTAGATTATAATCCGAGCAGGTCAGCCGATGGCAGCCAGAGGTTGCTGTGATTTCTTGGCCTCTTTGTGATCGCTGATCTGCAAAAGCCCTTAGTACCCCAACTTTTATTGCTACAGAATTCTGTGTTGCATTAGAATGTGGGACAGCAGAACTGCTGCTGCAGTGTGGAGGTTAAAGCAGTGGGCTAGGATCATAGGAGAGTTCGAACGTGTGTTCTGCCATAAATCCTCCTGGGTGCCCTTGGGCTGGTGACTCTCTGTCAGCCTCACCTGGTCCACAGGTTTGTTGTGAGGCCAAGAGAAAGAAGGGAGAATCCCATACTCAGGTCTGAGCTCCTTTGGAGAAGAAGTGCCATAGATTGATGGTTTATAGCAGGGGTGGCCAAACTTGCTTAACGTAAGAGCCACATAGAATAAACATCAGATGTTTGAGAGGCACAAGACATGAACGACAGATGCCTAAGAGCTGCAAGGAAGGAAGGAAAGCAAATAGATGGGGGACGAGAGGTGGAAAGAAAGCAACTTTAACTTTAAATGCATTCTCCAAGCTGCCAGCTGGCTTGGAGAAGTTATTTAAGGAGACAAACGGCTTCTTCAGGCTTGTCGATGGAGCGGTGGGGGCTTCCCGAGCCACACAATACTTGTGAAAGACACAGTTTGGACACCCCTGATTTATACTATCTAGGAAGCTGGACCGAGGATTTAATGCCACGGAAAGTAGATAAAGAGCTCCCGGTCATTTAAGGGCTTGTGAATTTCCTCTGGTTGTTTCTTCCAGTCAATAATATTAAAAACAAGACTAACCTGCTCTGGAATGCTCGACAGGTTTTAAGTGCCCTTGCTGGGCCTGTATCCTCTCTGCTGAAAAGGAGCTGCTAAATATCCAGCCTAGAAAAGCAGTTTCTTTGTTTGCGCTGTTCACAAATTGACCTTTTGACGGGGCTGGTCACTGCTTCCTAGCCAAAGGAGCGGAGTTCTCTTTCAGCCTTCCATCGTCAGTTCTGTCTGGGTATCTGTACGGCCAAGTCGCAGCAAGTGTTCTCTCTAAGCTGAGTTAGTGTGAGTTAGCTTACAGTTTTTTAGCCTCTGGCTCACACGTTTTTGTCTTTGCTCAGGAAAAACAGCCCCAGAGCAAACGAATCTATGCAGTAGCTCACAGCTTTCATGCCAGTAGCTCACAAAGTAGGGTTGCCAATCCCCAGGTGGCGGCAGGGGATCCCCCAGTTTGGAGGCCCTCCCCCCGCTTCAGGGTCATCAGAAAGGGGAAGGGAGGGAAATATCTGCTGGGAACTTTATTATTCCCTATGGAGATGTATTCCCATAGGAAATAATGAAGAATGGATCTGCGAGTATCTGGGGCTGGGGGGGGGGGCTGTTTTTTGAGGTAGAGGCCCCAAATTTGCAGCGTAGCATCAGGTGCCTCTCCTCAAAATACCCTCCAAGTTTCAAAAAGATTGGACCGGGCGTCCAATTCTACGTGCCCCAAAAGAAGGTGCCCCTATCCTTCACTATTTCCTATGGAAGGAAGGCATTTAAAAGGTGTTCAGTCCCTTGAAATGTGATGGCCAGAACTCCCTTTGGAGTTCAATTATGCTTGTCACAGCCTTGATCTTGGTTCCACCCCTAATGTTTCCTGGCTCCACCCCCAAAGTCTCCTGGCTCCACCCCAAAGTCCCCAGATGTTTCTTGAATTGGACTTGGCAACCCTATCACAAAGTAGAATTTTTGCTCACAAGACTCCACAACTTAGACTTAGAGGGAGCATTGGTCGCATCTGACTTATGGCTACCCTGTGGGGTTTTCAGGGCTAGAGGCATTTGGAGGTGGGTGACCATTGCCTGCCCCCAGGGCTTTTTTTGTAGGAACTCCTTTGCACATTAGGCCACATCTCCCTGATGCAGCCAGTCCTCCTGGAACTTACAGTAGGGTCCTGTACTAAGAGCCCTGTAAGCTCTTGGAGGATTGGTTACATCAGGAGTGCGTGGCCTAATATGCAAAGGAGTTCTTGCTACAAAAAAAGGCACGGCTGCCCCTTCCTCATGATGCTGGTATTCCTTGGGAGTCTCCTATCCAAACAATAGCCAGAATTGGCCTTGCTTGGCTTTCAAGATTTGATGAGAACAGGCTAGGCTGGGCTACCTGGGTATATTTTAAAACTGCCTTTTGTTTTAACGCCTCTAGGTTTGCTGTCTCTTTCACGGAGGCCATGAAGGAAACGGCTGCTGCATGCTGGGTACGTAAAGATGGTATTTATGGTGACCTTATAAACTGCGTAGATCGATCCAAGTGGGCAGCCGTGTTGGTCTGAAGTAGTAGAACAAAACAGGAGTCGATTGCACCTTTAAGACCAACTTAGTTTTATTCGGGACGAAAGCTTACGTTCTGAATAAAACTGAGTTGGTCTTAAAGGTGCAATCGACTCCTATTTTGTTATAAACTGAGTGTGGTCCTAAAATGAGAGCAAGAGGAGACGGGGGAATATTCCGGCCGGGGGGGGGCGGGCGTGCTTTATCTCACCCCTACTGACTCCAAGTACCCCTAACCATCCGATAGGGAGGGGCAGGGGTTCACATAGATCTTTGTCTTCTTTCTCAACCGCCTTCAACGGTTAGGGGGAGGTGGCTATTACCTTACAGCACCAACAATCTCACTGAATTAATATAATGGAAATCAGAAACCTGCCATAAGAACATAAGAACTTAAGAGAAGCCATGTTGGATCAGGCCAATGGCCCATCCAGTCCAACACTCTGTGTCACACAGTGGCCAATATATATGTGTGTAGTCCTCAAGCGGGCGGAGGTTACCAGTCCTCAAGCGGGCGGAGTCCGCTTGAAGTCCTCAAGCGGGCGGAGGTTACCAGTATCGAGGCACTGCTGCTGAAGACGCAGCTGCGCTGGGCAGGGCATATTTCTAGGATGGAAAACCACCGCCTTCCCAAGATTGCCCTGTATGGCGAACTCTCCACCGGCCATCGAAATAGAGGGGCACCAAAGAAGAGGTACAAGGACTCCTTGAAGAAATCCCTTGGCACCTGTCGCATCAACCATCACCAGTGGTCCGACCTAGCCTCAGATCGCAAAGCATGGAGACACACCATCCACCAGGCTGTCTCTTCCTTTGAGAACGCACGCATAGCTGGTCTTGAGGACAAAAGGAGATTGAGGAAGAATCGCACTGCTACAGCACCAACCCTAAATCAGACTTTTCCCTGCAGCCACTGTGGCCGGACCTGCCTGTCCCGCATTGGTCTTGTCAGCCACCAGCGAGCCTGCAGCAGACGTGGACTATTGCACCCTTCTTAAATCTTCGCTCGCGAAGCCAAGCCGAGAGAGTATATACACACACACACACATATATACACAAACGCACACACATATACTGTGGCTAACATCCACTGATGGACCTCTGCTCCATATTTTTAGCCAATCCCCTCTTGAAGCTGGCTATGCTTGTAACCACCACCACCTCCTGTGGCAGTGAATTCCACATGTTAATCACCCTTTGGGTGAAGAAGTACCGGTACTTCCTTTTATCCGTTTTAACCTGACTACTCAGCAATTTCATTGAATGCCCACGAGTTCTTGTATTGTGAGAAAGGGAGAAAAGTACTTCTTTCTCTACTTTCTCCATCCCATGCATAATCTTATAAACCTCTATCATGTCACATGGTCCTTTTTGGAGCAGATGGAAACCCGTCAGGAACACAGTTGGCTTTGCTCTCACAGGCTTATGTTTATCTGAAGCAAGGCTTTTTTGGTAGCAGAAACTCCTTTGCATATTAGGCCACGCACCCCTGATGTAGCCAATCCTCCTGGAGTTTACAGTAGGCCCTGTTAAAAGAGCCTTGTAAGCTCCAGGAGGATTGGCTGCATCAGGGCTGTGTGGCCTAATATGCAAGAGAGTTCCTGCTATGAAAGAAGCTTTGCCTATGACCTTACTGTGCTCCTTTTGCTCTCCATGGAGGCATCTGATTGGTTAACACAGCAGGATTTAGTGCACCCAGAGCCAGTTTAGTGTAGTGGTTAAGTGCAGACACTTACCTGGGAGAACTGGGTTTGATTCCCCACTCCTCCACTTGCAGCTGCTGGCATGACCTTGGGTCAGCCATAGCTCTGGCAGAGGTTGTCCTCGACAAGGGCAGCCTCTGTGAGAACTCCCTCAGCCCCACCTACCTCACAGGGTGTCTGTTGTGGGGGAAGGCCCTTGATAAAGGAGATTGTAAGCCGCTCTGAGACTGATTCAGAGAGAAGAGCGGGATATAAATCTGCGGTCTTTTTCTTCTTCTTTTTTACCAGGAACTCCTTGGCGTATTAGGCCACACAGCCCTGATGTAGCCAGTCTGCCAAGAGCTTACAGGGTGCTTAGTACAGGGCCTACTGTAAGCTCTTAGAGGATTGGCTACATTGGGGGGTGTGGCCTAATATGCTACCCAAAAAAGCCCTGACTGCACCGATTCAACATGGGAAGCAGCTGTGGTGTGTGGAAAGGGCTTTCAACTAATGGCAATGGAGGAACAGAGGTGCTCGGCCATTGCCTGCCTCCGTGTAGCAACCTTCCAAATTTTAACCGGGGCTGAGCCTGCTTCACTTCTGAGATCTACAACAACAACAACAACATTTTATTTGTATCCCGCCCTCCCCGCCGGAGCAGGCTCAGGGCGGCTAACACCATAATTCAGGTTTAGTTATACAGAAATAGATAAAATTATGTTTAAACATTATAACATTTTAATTAAAAATTCTGCTCAAGTTTTAAAAATTAATTAAATTAAAATTAGTAAAAGTGCTAATGCCATGTTTGCTGTTTATGTTTATGATGGCGGTTTCCTTAGCAATTTCCATTTTCATCAGCGAAAGCCAGTCGGAAGAGGAAGGTCTTGCAGGCCCTGCGGAACTGTTCAAGGTCCCGCAGGGCCCGCATTTCCTCTGGAAGTTGGTTCCATAGGCTCGGAGCTATAGAGGAGAAGGCCCGGTTACGGGTACATTGCAGCTTCACCTCTCTCGGTCCGGGAATAGTCAACAAGTTTTTCCCGGCTGACCTCAGTGCTCTCTGGGGTTCATATGGGGAGAGACGGTCCCTAAGGTAGACAGGTCCTCGACCAGCACTTTGTAACGAACCCGGTATATAACTGGCAGCCAGTGCAGTTCACGCAGCCCAGGCTGTATGTGCTCCCATTTAGGAAGCCCCAGCAACAGTCTGGCTGCTGCATTCTGCACCAGCTGCAGCCTGCACCAGCTGCAGCTTCCGGGATCTGATGCAACTGGGCCATCCGGGTCAGGTCTCCTCGTGTTTAGGGTCATCTACCTTGTGAGCAGAAGCCTTAGTGGCCTTTTCCGACTCCTCTGAAAACCTCCCGAGAACTTGCGGCTACAGGGATGGCCTTTCTGTCTTGCCACCTCTTTGCCCAACTTGGTTTCCAGTAATTAAATTCTATAATCTGCTTCCCTAGGAGGAGGCTCTTGGCTTGTGGCTATCTCGCCTAAGCAGCTGTGAAATCTTCCAGGGTTAGCTCGTGAGCCAGCCCGCGTTTGAAGTATAAAAATACAGATCGTCCAGTTAATCCAAATATCCAGGAATCCGAGGCAGATAAGGTAGCCCAATCAGTTTAAAATGTTAACTCCGGTTGCAAGCGATATATCCGTTGCCACCACCTCCCAGGGTCTGCTGGTGGGCTTCTCACCTTTTGATGCCTGCAATTGGAGAGGGAGGGGAGCGGACTTTAATGTGAGGTCACCGACGGAGACCTCCTTATGTGTCCTGCTGCTTAGGCATGATGGAAATGCTATCTGCTTCCCTGCTGCGATGTCTGGACCTCCTTTCTTCAGCCTCCCCACAGCTCAGCTAATGCTGCAGCTTAGTGGCCAGTGGTCTGGTGTCAGGGAGAAGGGACTGGGAACCAGGCACGGTGTAGTGGTTAAGTGCGTGGACTCTTATCTGGGAGAACGGGTTTGATTCCCCACTCCTCCACTTGCACCTGCTGGAATGGCCTTGGGTCAGCCATAGCTCTTGTAGGGGTTGTCCTTGAAAAGGCAGCTACTGTGAGAGCCCTCTCAGCCGCACCCAACCTCACAGGATGTCCGTTGTGGCGGGAGAAGATATAGGAGATTGTAAGAGACTCTGAAGTCTCTGATTCAGAAAGAAGGATGGGGTATAAATCTGCAATACTTCTTCTGCAGAACACACATAGCGCAGAGCTCACGTTGAGCCATAGGACTGTGAATGAATGAATGAATGAATGAATGAATGAATGAATGAATGAATGATGTTTATTTACAAAGACCATTATCTACAAGCCACAGGCGATTAACATCCTTATTAAAACCACCAAAATATTCCAAAAGTATATTTGATCATAAAAACCTTCAAACCTCATAAGAATCCAAAAAGTCTAAAATAAGTCTAAAATGTCAAATATCGAATGTCTATAAAATCATATGAATACTACGAATTCAGGCAGGTCGTACAAATCATACAGAATTGCATTTCTTACTGTGGAATTTTGCCAAATGGCAACAGAATTTAGCTATTTGTCCAAAGATAAGCGGATTGTCATCCATTAAAAGTTTCTCCAGGCAGGCCCTTATCTGCATCTGCTATTGTTCTGTTGGAGAGCCAGTTTGGTGTAGTGGTTAAGTGTGCGGACTCTTATCTGGGAGAACCGGGTTTGATTCCCCACTCCTCCACTTGCAGCTGCTGGAATGGTCTTGGGTCAGCCATAGCTCTCTTATCTGGGAGAACCGGGTTTGATTCACCACTCCTCCACTTGCACCTGCTGGAATGGCTTTGGGTCAGCCATAGCTCTGGCAGAGGTTGTCCTTGAAAGGGCAGCTGCTGGGAGAGCCCTCTCCAGCCCCACCCACCTCACAGGGCGTCTGTTGTGGGGGAGGAAGGTAAAGGAGATTGTGAGCCGCTCTGAGACTCTCAGAGTGGAGGGCGGGATATAAATCCAATTTCTTCTTCATCTTCTTCTTCTTCTGTCTGAAAATGGGAAATAAGCTTATCCCTATATACTTGATGGAATGGACATCTAAAGAACATGTGGATCATTGATTCCACTTCTCCCATGGAGCACGGGCAACATCTGTCTTCATATGGCTGTGTAGCAGAGTGGCATGGGTAGCTCGGGGCAGCGAGCTAATCTGTATTTTTCGAGGAGAGGGTTTTTTAAAAAAAAAATTATCCCCCCCGCGGTGGTATAAGGGCCAATATTCCCACTAAGTTGTGGAGTCTTGTGAGCAAAAATTCTACTTTGTGAGCGACTGGCATTGAATTTGTGAGCTGCCACATAAATTAGTTTGCTCTGGGCGGCGTTTTTTCCTGAGCTAAGACAAAAACGTGTGAGCTGGAGGCTAAAAAGTTGTGAGCTAGCTCACACTGGCTCAGCGTAGAGGGAACACTGATGGGGACTCTAGTCCAGTTTCTGAAGTGAACTCTGTGATCGCTTTGCTTGCAGCAAGCAATTTAAACTGGTTTCCTTTCCTTTCTCTTTCTTTTAAGCCTCACATCAGGAGCAAAATACATGTCCAAAGTCAAGGTAAGGATTCAGAGCTTCACTTTTCTACCCTCGTGAACTAGAGTGACTGTTTGTTTCTGGAGAGGGGTAGGAGGCGTGCTGCAGTGATTGTTCCTTTATCAGAGTCATCGTCGAACTCATTTGTTATGAGGGCCAGATCTGACATAAATGGGACTTCGTGGGGCCGGGCCATGGGCATCATAAAATGTAATGCCAGGTAGTAGAGATATAACTTTAGAAAGGACACAGACACAATTAAAGGACACAATTAAAATAAAACATGCTTAAAACATTAGTACTCTTGCAAAATATTGTTCATTTAACCGTCTCTGAGAACTGACACCTCTCGCTCTGAGGAGCCTCAGCCAACAGAAAGAAGGGAGGCTTGGCTCGGTAGCTCTGCTGTGCGATTGAGAGAGCCCTGACAAAACAAACTCTCCCTCCCCTCTTCCTCCCCAAGGGAGGAGCCTCAACCAAAGGAGAAAACAGAGCCTTTCCTCTGTAGCTCCTGTGCGATTGACCAAAAGTGGCAAAGCAAGCTGTGATGCAGAAGGAAGCAAGAGAGAGGGAGAAGGAAGCAGATGACAGCCAGTTGCTCGGGGCCTGATTGGACCCTTCCAAGTGCCTGATCCAGGGCCACATGGTTCACACCCCTGCTTTACATGGCTTAGAACTGTAGATCAGGACCAAAAGCAAGTTGTGACTTTCTCGCAGGTGGTTTGGGAGGTCAGCAGGGAAGAGGAGGTCGGCTGAGAGAGAAGATCGGGGCCAGTCATTATTGCATACTTTAAGCTTCCCTAAGAGTTCAATAACCTTTATTGGCTTAATAGCTAACCTGACAAGGAACCAGTCCATCCATCGATTGGCAACTTGCAAGTCCATCGAGCGCCTCCTAGATGCCAAAAATTTTGCAACAGTTTCAATTACCAGCAGCAAGAAGGCAATAATACATTTTGTCAGGCTTCCCTGTTTGCTCACTCAAGCAGGGGCCAATGAGTATGGGACGCAGGTCAGAATGAAAAGTACAGATTAGGAACACGTGTTCTGAAGTTTCTATCTCTGGCCACGCACAAGCGCACAATCTGTTGACATAGGGAGTTTCATGGACTCTTCCAAGTATTGAAGTCCGAAGAGGATTGTTGTAGGAATAAAAAGGAAGGGCATGGTACCACATGCAGGATCCCGAGTCTTTGGAGGAGAACGGGATAAAATTGGTCATCAGTGAGCACAAAATCGAATAAGCGCTAGCCCGTCAAATTGGGCATAAAATGATCCAGAGCAACTGAGCTAAACCTGGTTCTGACGCTTGCTGCGAAACACCATGATGGGGAAATTTAACGCATGACCGTTTGTTTCCTAGGGATCGTGACTGTCCACAATGCGGCTTTTAACTGGAAGAAATTTCTGCAGAGTGCAGGTAAAACAACCACAACAAAAGACAACCTTTTGCCCCGTTCGTCTCAAGTGGCAGACAAACCATGAATCCTTTTTTTGCCTTCGGTGCATTTCAAAAGTTTGTCTTTCGAGCAAGAAACGCTTGAATAGGCAAGTTTCCATAGATGCATGCACTTCTAAGAAGGCATTTAGGTTATTTAAACATTTAGGGTTGGATCCTGCGGAAATGGTGCTCTGATGGGGGCGGCTTTCCCTAGTGCAAGGAGCCTTCCAGTTAGGGTTGCCAGCCCCCAGGCGGGGCCTGGAGATCTCCTGCTATTACAGCTGATCTTCAGACAATAGCGATCAGTTCCCTGGAGAAAATAGCTGCTTTGGAAAGTGGCATAATACCTTACTGAAGTCTCTCTTGTCCCCAAACCATGCCCTCTGGGCTCCACACGCACCCAGACTCTTTTTTTTCTAGCAGGAGCTCCTCTGCATATTAGGCCACGCCCCCCTGATGTAACCAATCCTCCTGGAGCTTACAGTAGGGCCTGTACTAAGAGCCCTCTAAGCTCTTGGAGGATTGGGCTACAGCAGGGGAGGCGTGGCCTAATATGCAGAGGAGCCCCTGCTAGAAAAAAAGCCATGCCCCCCTCCCCAAGCTCCAGATATTTCCTAGCCCAGTGCTGGTAACCCCAAACAACTAATCTCCAGATGACAGAGATTAGTTCCCCTGGAGAGAACGGCTGCTTTGGAAGGTGGACTCTATGGCAGGGGTGGCCAACGGTAGCTCTCCAGATGTTTTTTTGCCTACAACTCCCATCAGCCCCATCCACTGGCCATGCTGGCTGGGGCTGATGGGAGTTGTAGGCAAAAAAAACATCTGGAGAGCTACCGTTGGCCACCCCTGCTCTATGGCATTCTACCCTGCTGAGGTCCCTCCCCACCCCAAAACCACCCTCTCTAGGCTCCGCCCCTAAAATCTCAAGGTATTTGCTAACCAAGAGCTGGCAACTCTACTTGTATTGCAAGATTATGAAAGCAGCCTAAAATTTTCCACTCCCGGAAGGGAAAGGGCAGGCCTTGAATTCAGCAGGAGCTCACAGGAGTGCAGCTCCTGAACCTTTCTGAGGGTTCCCCCTCTTCCTCCCACCCACCTTGTCCATTGAATAGGAAGTGCAGCTGCATAACAATCCCTGGGTTAGGAGAGCGGGCAGCCAGCCGGTCACCAGAGGCTTTGCCATGCCCCAAGCAGCCCTCATCCCCTGGAGAAAGCCCACCCCACCCTTTCTCCACTTCTAATGTGATTTTAGGCGGCAGGTGACTTGTTGGCCTTTTGACTGGTGGTGGGGTTGGCCTAGGAGAGCCACGGGCGAGTGAGGCCTGCTTGGGCTGGCTGGATCTCTAGCCAGCTCAGGTAGGCCTTGCTCACCCGGGGCTCTCCTTTCTTTCATTGTGTTGCTTTTTGGCTGGTGGGGTGGTGGTGGCATATGCTAATGAGTTATGCTAATGAGCTCCGCCACCTAATTTTCTACAAAACGACCCCCGGAAAGGGGAGTTTCCCATTGATTCCCACTTCCTGCTGCAGTCCCCAGTTAACCCCCCCATGCCGTTCCTGGAGCAGGAAAGTTCTTTCCACTGACTTGAACTGCTTTGTGTGAGCCAAAGACTAAGGGCTTTTCCTCATGCACATTGTGTGCTCCTGTTGTTGCTTCCCTCCCCACCCCTGCCATTTCATACATGTTTTCCTCTTTCTAGTGGTTGATTTGATATTACATATTGCATCTCTTTACACACAGCAAATCTCTCTTCAGTTTTAAACTGCTGGTTTTTATGCACAGACGTAAAGCGATGTAATATCGAATCAACCACAAGGGGGAGCAGTCCAAAAAACCCCGAAAGCATGTAAAAGGAGTGAGGGAAATGGATCTGACTCCATTGCTCAAGTTCCAATGAAGAAGGTTTGTGGTCAGGAAATCACGCTGCTTGCTGTCAAGACGTGATGTCGGTCTCATTGTGGCACCCGATCGTGATTTGCTTCAGCCCAGTGTGACCATGGGGAGATTCAAGCACCAGGACTTAAAGCTTAGCTGCATTCGTCCACTGTAACTTTTTCGGCCATCCAATTTGGTTAGCTGTAGGTCGTGTCTGCGTTTCTTTAAGAGAACTATTGTTACGGGCAGGGCTTTTTCATATCAGGAACTCCTTTGCATATTAGGCCACACATTCCTGATGTAGCCAATCCTCTTGGAGCTTTCAGTAGGCCCTGTTCTAAGAGCCCTGTAAGCTCTTGCGGGATTGGCTACATCAGGTGCGTGGTCCGAATATGCAAAGGAGCTCCTGCTACAAAAAATGCCCTGGTTATGAGAAGAGGTGTATGTATGCTGGATGTAGGTAGTGCAAGTGAATGGCAGCTGTAAGGATGTGTTTTAACTGCAATTTGGTAGAGACCTTAATAAGCAGATTTTGGAATTTGCCTTCGAGGCAGTGTTGAACAGACATAGCAGTTGGTGGCATGAGATGGGGAGGGCGGGATATAAATCAAATAAATAAATGCCCAGCTCTGGATTGGCTTTTCCTGCATCTGCCCTTTTATGAGCTTTCATGAATAATGCCCCTAACTTTCCATTTTAAGTGGCAGAACACAAGCTTCTTTCAAGAGCCCCGTGCGAACGTGAAACAGTGTGCTAGACTTGTTATTCTTTTCTGGCAAGTAGGAAAAACTGATTTGTCTCCCTCAAAATCAAAACAACCGTTGAGCAAATGAGATGGGAGTGGGGAGGAGTTAGGCCCAGGGCCCCAGTAAGAACATCAGAAGAGCCTTGCTGGACCAGACCAGTGGTCCATCAAGTCCACCATCCTGCGGCCAGCCAGCTCCTCTGGACGGCCAACAACAGGAGATAGAGGGCGAGTCCTTCATCAGAATGTTAGAAGAGTCCTGCTGGATCAGACCAGGGTCCAGAGAGCCAGTTTGGTATAGTGGTTAAGTGCGTGGACGCTTATCTGGGAGAACCGGGTTTGATTCCCCTCTCCTCCACTTGCACCTCGAGTCATCCACAAGTTCTCTCAGAACTGTTCTGCTCAAGAGCAGTTCTGGGAGAGCTCTCTCATCCCCACCTATCTCACAGGGTGTCTGTTGTGGGGAGAGGAAGGGAAAGCTGATTGTAAGCCACTTTGAGACTCCTTTGGGTAGTAAAGGGTGGGGTATAAATCCAATCATCTCATCCTCCTCCATCCTGTCTCACACAGTGGTCGACAGTTCCTCTGGAGAGTCAACAATAGGGCATAGAGGCTGGGGCCTTCCCCTGATGTTGCCTCCTGGCTCTGGTATACAGAAGTGGTCTGCCTCTAAACATGGAGTTTCCCTTTAGTCATGGCCAGTTAGCCACCAAGAGAGCCAGTTTGGTGTAGTGGTTAAGTGTGCAGACTCTTATCTGGGAGAACCAGGTTTGATTCCCCACTCCTCCAGTTGCAGCTGCTGGAATGGCCTTGGGTCAGCCATAGCTCTCGCAGGAGTTGTCCTTGAAAGGGCAGCTGCTGGGAGAGCCCTCTCCAGTCCCACCCACCTCACATGGTGTTTGTTGTGGGGGAGGAAGGTAAAGGAGATTGTGAGCTGCTCTGAGACTCTGAGTTTCAGAGTGGAGGGCGGGATATAAATCCAATATCATCTTCTTCTATCCTGCCTGAACCTACCTAATCCCCTTTTAAAACCATCAGTGCCTGTAGCCATCGCTACGTCTTCTGGCAATAGATTCCACATTTAATCGCACGCTGTTTAAACAAGCAGAAATTAAACTCCCCTTGCTCTTTCCTGAGAGCCATTTTGGTGTAGTGATGAAGTGTGCAGATTCTTATCTGGGAGAACCAGGTTTGATTCCCCACTCCTCCACTTGCAGCTGCCGGAATGGCCTCAGTTCAGCCTTAGCTATTACAGGAGTTGTTCTTGAAAGGGCAGCTGCTGTAAGAGCTCTCTCAGCCCCCCCTTACCTCACAGGGTGTCTGTCGTGGGGGGAGAAGATAAAGGAGATTGTAAACCGCTCTAAGTCTCTGATTCAGAGAGAAGGGCAGGGTATAAATCTGCGGTCTTCTTCTTTGGGGCTTTGAAGAAAAACAACAGGTCTTCATCCCGCACAGCCCTGTCCTTTTCCAGCATAACTCTCAAGCATACAGACAACCAGGGCTTTTCCTGTAGCAGGACCTCCTTTGCCTATTAGGCCACACACCCCTGATGTAGCCAGTCCTCCACGAGCTTACAGTAGGCCCTGTAAGAATAGCCCTGTAAGTTCCAGGAGAATTGGCTACACCAGGGGTGTGTGGCCTGATATGCAAAGGAGTTCCTGCTACAAAAAAACCCCTGCAGACAACTTTTAATAGCTCAGTGAGCCAGGACTCCCGGTGACAGGTTTTAGTCTCCAGATCGGAACGGGGGATTACTTTCTGCAAGCCTTTCTCACTTTTAACATAGCTGAAATGCTCTCTCTCCCACCAAGGGAGGAGAAATACAAATTCTTAGTATTGTGCTCTAGGGAGGTTTAAAAAGGGAAAAAAAAAAAACCCACTTTCCTCGCTCGCTCATCAATCTGCGCTGCAAGAGCGTGGCCTTTCCTCCGTTACAAATGAACCGCCGGTATTCAATTGCTTTATCACGTCAGTAAATGCGTGCCATTATTCAGAACCAGCGTCCAATTCTTAAATTGAGCATTGTGAGGTTATTTCGTTCCCACTAAATCATAACGCACGGGCGCAGCCCCGGAAAGATGGATAATTTTCAGGAGCCAAATGATTTGTCATTGGGGAGCGTTGCCCGGGCGCCCGATCGGATCCCGCGTTCGACGGTTTTGTGATTAAAGGTGCCGGTGACAGATGGATGCCGAGAAGAAAGAGCTTTTACGGACGCATGCGGCGACGGCTTTCGATTCTGACGTTTGTGTGTGCCGGAGCGTGGAAAGAAAGGAACGGGGAAATACGTCTGTAGACCTGCCAAGTAACTTAAAAGCAAAACTTGCAAGCCACCGTGGTCCCCTGATGTGTCTCTTTGTGGGACTGTACCACATCAGGTGGAGGTCCTTATTATTGGAATGCTCCTTCATGTATTCCTTGCATTCGCTTCATGCATGCCTGCATTGTAACAACCAGAATTCTGGAGATGTTTTGGCTAAATGAGAGCCAGTTTGGTGAAGTGGTTTGGTGTAGAGGCCAGCAAGGATCTCCAGAGTCACTATACAGAGGCAGGCAATGGCAAGCCACCTCTAAAGGTCTCTTGCCTTGAAAACTCTATGCAGGGGTGTCAAACGTACAGTCCATGGGATGGAACCAGCCCTTGCAGGGCTTGTAACTGGCCCACGAGCAATTGGCCTCCTGCTTCCTTATCTGGGGCTGCAGCTGCATCACAGCTTGCTTTGGCTGGCTCCCTCAATTGCATGGGAGAGATAGAAAGGCAATCCTCCCGGTCTCTTATCTGGGAGAACCGGGTTTGATTCCCCACTCCTCCGCTTGCACCTGCTAGCATGGCCTTGGGTCAGCCATAGCTCTGGCAGAGGTTGTCCTTGAAAGGGCAGCTTGGTGTAGTGGTGAAGTGTGCAGATTCGTATCGGGGAGAACCGGGTTTGATTCCCCACTCCTCCACTTGGACCTGCTGGAATGGCCTTGAGTCAGCCATAGCTCTCTTATCTGGGAGAACCGGGTTTGATTCCCCACTCCTCCACTTGCACCTGCTGGAATGGCTTTGGGCCAGCCATAGCTCTCTTATCTGGGAGAACCAGGCTTGATTCCCCACTCCTCCACTTGCACCTGCTGGAATGGACTTGGGTCAGCCATAGCTCTCACAGAGTTGTCCTTGAAAGGGCAGCTGCTGTGAGAGCTCTCTCAGCCCCCCCTACCTCACAGGGTGTTTGTTGTGGGGATGGGAAGGTAAAGGAGATTGTAAGCCGCTCTGAGTCTCTGAGATTCAGAGTGAAGGGTGGGATACAAAACCACCACCATCACCACCACCTCCTCCTCCTCTTTATTTATTTATTTATTTATTCTTCGTATTTACATCCCGCCCTCCCCGCCGAAGCAGGCTCAGGACGGCTAACAACAATCAAACACCGACAATAAAAACAGCAAGCAAAACAGTTCAATGAATAATCAATTACCGGTTAAACAATTAAAACAATTTCAAAAGGTTTAAAATAATGAAAACAAATTTTTGGTGCTAGAGTTGGTACAATACATTCAGCGATGTCGGGCAACTACTCATACTGTAGTTTGGCTGAAGGCAAGCCGAAATAGAGCTGTTTTGCAGGCGTTGCGGAACTGGGCTAGGTCCCGCAAGGCCCTTACATCTTCTGGGAGTTGGTTCCACCAGTGCGGGATAGCAATTGAGAAGGCTCTTTCTCCGGTAGCCTTCAGTCTCGCCTCCCTCGACCCGGGGATTGACAGTAAATTCTGCGATCCAGATCTAAGTACCCTTTGGGGAACTCCTTCTTCTTCCTCTTCTTCCTCCTCTTCCTCCTCCTCTTCCTCCTCTTCTTCTTCCTCTTCCTCTTCTTCCTCTTTTTCCTCTTCTTCCTCTTCTTCTTCCCTCTGTCCTGTCAATGTGTCATTATGAGTGACTGGCAGGTGCAAAACCTGAAAGGTCTGAGACAGTCTGCCAAAGTTGGACTTCTTTTCTCCCACTGTGTAGAGAGCTTAATGTTTTCAGTTGGCATTTAAAAAAAAAAAAATCCTTACTGAAAGTGATCAAAGGCTTGTTTCGGTGTTGGAAAAAAGTCTTCCAAGATCCAGAACACGGGGACATAAAACAAGCATCCCGGGCAGAGGCTGAAATCGCAGCGAGGAGCCCAGGTTTTGCTTTTGTCGGAGATCAGTTTAGCACTTTGAAATGTTTAGAAGCCAGATGAAAGGGAGCGTTTTTTCAAGGGGAATGAAAGGCTCGGCATGGTTCAAAGACGACAGAAAGCGGGATCAGAGAGGTGATATAACCCCTGCCATCCAGTGCTTGCTTAGGCCCGGCTTCGGAGGAAGACAGGATCCGGACACGGAGGAGGCCGGAATGTTTGAGGCTCAGCACGGCATTCTCAGACCCTCTGCAAGCCTGTCAGAAAGAACGACTTGGAAAGAGAACAGCCGTAAGCGGCGCCGCGGGTTTGGGCTGCGTTCAAGGCACCACCCTGAGCTACCCTGATTGGATGCAGAGCAGCCCTGGGTTTTTTAACTGAGGGCAACCTAACAAAGAAGCTGCATCATTTCATAGTAACAAAAGGCCTAGTTTATGGAGAGCCAGTCTGGTGTAGCGGTGAAGTGTGCGGACTCTGAGATGGGGGAACGGGGTTTGATTCCCCCCTCCTCCACTTGCACCTGCTGGAATGGCCTTGGGTCAGCCAGAGCTCTCTTATCTGGGAGAACCGGGTTTGATTCCCCACTCCTCTGCTTGCACCTGCTGGAATGGCCTTGGGTCAGCCAGAGCTCTCTTATGTGGGAGAACCGGGTTTGATTCCCCACTCCTCCACTTGCAGCTGCTGGAATGGCCTTGGGTCAGCCATAGCTCTCTTATCTGGGAGAACCGGGTTTAATTCCCCACTCCTCCACTTGCACCTGCTGGAATGGCCTTGGGTCAGCCAGAGCTCTCTTATCTGGGAGAACCGGGTTTGATTCCCCACTCCTCTGCTTGCACCTGCTGGAATGGCCTTGGGTCAGCCAGAGCTCTCTTATGTGGGAGAACCGGGTTTGATTCCCCACTCCTCCACTTGCACCTGCTGGAATGGCCTTGCGTCAGCCAGAGCTCTGGCAGGAGTTGTCCTTGAAAGGGCAGCTGCTGTAAAAAGTTCTCTCAGCCCAACCTATCTCACAGAGTGTCTGTTGGGGGTGGGGAAAGTAGGGGTGATTGTGACGACTCTGAGATTCAGAGTATAGAGTGGGATATAAATCCAATTTTTTTCTTCTTCTTCTTCTTCTTCTTCTTCTTCTTCTTCTTCTTCTTCTTCTTCTTCTTCTTCTTCTTCTTCTTCTTCTTCTTCTTCTTCTTC
This sequence comes from Heteronotia binoei, assembly GCF_032191835.1. NCBI lineage: Eukaryota > Metazoa > Chordata > Lepidosauria > Squamata > Gekkonidae > Heteronotia > Heteronotia binoei. Next base: position 72,558,486 of record NC_083233.1, on the reverse strand, counting down.
TTCTTCTTCTTCTTCTTCTTCTTCTTCTTCTTCTTCTTCTTCTTCTTCTTCTTCTTCTTCTTCTTCTTCTTCTTCTTCTTCTTCTTCCTCCCCCCTACACTGAGCTGTAAAAGTTGGGGAAATGATTCAACGGGATCATTTCAGAGGATAGCCACAGTGGTGTGTAATAGAACAGCTAGATTTGAGTCCAGTTATGCCCAAGAAGGTTTTAGGGGTATTACAAAGACAAAACAGAGAAGAGCATGCTGAAAACGTTAGCGCTCATTGGTCTTAAAGGTGCTTTCTTTGTATCTCTCCCATGAGATCTAGGGAACTGGGCAAAGGAAGCTCTGGCTATTTTTTTTTCCTTCCCCAGGGGACCAGGAGGGGAAGGAGTCTCAGCTACTAGATGGAGAAGAGGCTTGCTGTGTGATTGAGAGAGCCTGACAAAGCAACTCTTCCTCCCCAAGGGAGGAGCCTCACCCAATGGAGAAAATAGAGGCTTTGCTCTGTAGCTCCTGTGCAATTGAGCAAGCCTGGCAAAGCAAGCTGTGACGCAGAAGGAAGCAAGAGAGAGGGAGAAAGAAGCTGACAGCAGCCAATTGCTCGGGGGGTCTGATAGGAACCCTATGGAGGCCTGATGTTTGACAGCCCTGCTTTAAAGAATGTGGGAGGAAGACAAAATGGCAGGAAGTTTTAGCTCTTTTGATCGTCTAGGTAGAAGCCAAGGTGGGGGCAGCAGCAGCAGGGGGAAGGAGACAGAAGATGACAAGGAAACAGGTGTAGCCTGGGTATCCTCAGGTGGCCAAACGCCTACCTAGGATGCCCCTTCTATGCCCCTGCTAATGCAAGTTGACATTGCTGTGCAGGTACCCAGAAAAGCATTTGGTAGTGATAGCAGGATTTTTGTTGTTCAGTCGCACAGTCGAGTCTGATTCTTTGCGAGCCCATGGACAAAGTCACACCTGGCCCTTCTGTCTTTCACCATCCTCTGATGTAAATTTGTGTTAGTTCCATCAGTGACGCTGTCCGGCCATCTCATCTTTTGCCGTCCCCTTCTTCTTTTGCCTTCTCTCTTTCCCAGCATCAGGGTCTTCTCCAAGGAGTGCTCCCTTCTCATTGGGTGGCCAAAGTCTTTGAGCTTCAGCATCTGACCTTCCAGGGAACAGTCTGGGTTGATTTCCCTCAGGACTGACTGATGTGATCTTCTTGCAGTCCAAGGGACTCTCAAGATTCTTCTCCAGCACCACATCTCAAAAGCATCTGTTCTTCTGTGCTCGGCCTTCCTTATGGTCCAGCTCTCAAAGCCATACGTTACTGCTGGGAATACCATCGCTTTGACTATACAGACTTTTGTTGGCAGGGTGATGTCTCTATTTTTTAAATTCACGGCTACAGTCACCATCTGCAGTGATCTTGGATCCCAGCAATGTGAAGTCTGTCACTACTTCCATATCTTCCCCTTCTATTTGCCAAGGAGTGATGGGGCCAGGTGCCATGATCTTCGGGGTTTTTTTTTATGTTGAGTTTCAAGCCTACCTTTATGCTGGATGCAGCCATATTCATCTACAGACTACTGAAGGTGCTTTTGACTCGCTGCTGCCGTTTTCACTGGCAGCTCTGGGGTTTTGGTAGCGTGTTCTTTAGGGAGGGCGATCTTGACACAGGACTTCTGCTTTTGGCACAACCAGATGCCACAGGAATGGTCTGAGGGCTTCTGCCGGTGCTTGTGCGTGATGCTCAAAGCTGGTCTCCGAGACTGGGAAGCTTTGGCTTTAACAGAGCACTCTGTAAAGCGAGGGGCAGTGTCAGGCCTCAGAAAGGACCAAATGTCTGTGTTTCCTTTCTGTGAACATAAGAGAAGCCATGTTGGGTCAGGCCAGTGGCCCATCCAGTCCAACACTCTGTGTCGCATAAGAACATAAGAGAAGCCAAGTTGGATCAGGCCAATGGCCCATCCAGTCTAACACTCTGTTTCACATAAGAACATAAGAGAAGCCATGTTGGATCAGGCCAATGGCCCATCCAGTCCAACACTCTGTTTCACATAAGAACATAAGAGAAGCCATTTTGGATCAGGCCAATGGCCCATCCAGTCCAACATTCTGTGTCACATAAGAACATAAGAGAAGCCAAGTTGGATCAGGCCAATGGCCCATCCAGTCTAACACTCTGTTTCACATAAGAACATAAGAGAAGCCATGTTGGATCAGGCCAATGGCCCATCCAGTCCAACACTCTGTTTCACATAAGAACATAAGAGAAGCCATATTGGATCAGGCCAATGGCCCATCCAGTCCAACATTCTGTGTCACATAAGAACATAAGAGAAGCCATGTTGGATCAGGCCAGTGCCTTATCCAGTCCAAGACTCTGTGTCACATAAGAACATAAGAGAAGCCATGTTGGATCAGGCCAGTGGCCCATCCAGTCCAACACTCTGTGTCACACAGTGGCCAAAAAAACCAGGTGGCTTCAGGAGGTTCACCAGTGGGGCCAGGACACTAGAAGCCCTCCCACTGTTGCCCCCCCCCCCCCAAGAAGAAGAAGATGATAGAAGAAGATATTGGATTTATATCCTGCCCTGGACTCCAAATCTCAGAGCGGCTCACAATCTCCTTTATCTTCCTCCTCCACAACAGACACCGTGGGAAGTGGGTGAGAGAGTTCTCACAGCAGCTGCCCTTTCAAGGACAACCTCTGCCGGAGCTATGGCTGACCCAAGGCCATTCCAGCAGCTGCAAGTTGAGGAGTGGGGAATCAAACCCGGTTCTCCCAGATAAGAGTCCGCACACTTAACCGCTACACCAAACTGGCTCTTGGCTACACCAAACACCGAGAATCCAGAGCATCAGTGCTCCAGACAGAGAGCTCCAAGGATAAGCTGTGGCTAATAGCCACTGATGGACCTCTGCTCCATATGTTTGTCCAATCCCTTCTTGAAGCTGGCTATGCTTGCAGCCGCCTTCTCCTCCTGTGGCAGTGAATTCCATGTGTTAATCACCCTTTGGGTGAAGGACTTCACAGGGAGGAAAAATAATGCAAGCTACTTTAAGATAAGAGAGTCTCTCCCACTAGCCTCTTTGCTTCCAGCAAGTTTCTTTTTGATATCCTGAAGTTGCGTAGAGGCCCGCAGTGCGATTAATGATCTGCAAGAGGCATTTTGTAAGAGTTTATCGGCGATTTCTCAGGGTGTCGGGCTTTCTTTTCTTCTTTGGCACGCACGCTGGGTTTGCATTAAGGGCGTGCTTTCGCAAAGCCCTTTTAAAGAGATGCTCCTTGTGATTTATTTATTTTTTGTTCCGCACTTATCGTTTGCAGGAATAAATAAAAAGCGTCCTTTCGGCGGGTCTTAAGGAATTATTCTCGATACGCTGTTCGGATTGTGTTTTCAAAGCCTAGGGGAGGATTACGCCCAAGTAAAATCCTGCTTTTCTGTGGGAACGGGATAAGCTTGCCGAAATAACACAGGTCTTAATTCAAATGAGTAAAGCATGCTGGGATCCAAGCTGTGTGATGGAGGATGCTGGACTGCCGCTGAAAACGGGGTCTCTGTGTCTTCTTTTCTTCACCAGTTCCTCTAGTAACCTATTGGATCACTCAAGCTGTTAGGAGATGTGTGGTCAAGAAAAAACCTGACAATGTGGTGAAAGTGAGGAGAAAGTAGATATCCATCTACCTGTCCATTTGTCTGCCTGACCCTCTCTCCCCTACCCTACCCTTCCTGTTTGGCGTAGTGATGAAGTGTGAGGACTCTTATCTGGGAGAACCGGGTTTGATTCCCTGCTCCTCCACTTGCACCTGCTGGAATGGCCTTGGGTTAGCCATAGCTCTTGTAGGAGTTGTCCTTGAAAGGGCAGCTGCTGTGAGAGCTCTCTCAGCCCCACTCACCTCACAGGGTGTCTGTTGTGGGCAGGGGGAGGAAGATATAGGAGATTGTAAGCCCCTCTGAGTCTCTGATTCAGAGAGAAGGGCGGGGTATAAATCTGCAGACTTCTTTTTTTGAAAGCCAGTTTGGTGTAGTGGTTAAGTGTGCGGACTCTTATCTGGGAGAACCGGGTTTGATTCCCCACTCCTCCACTTGCAGCTGCTGGAATGGCCTTGGGTCAGCCATAGCTCTCTTATCTGGGAGAACCGGGTTTAATTCCCCACTCCTCCACTTGCACCTGATGGAACGGCCTTGGGCCAGCCATAGCTCTGGCAGGAGTTGTCCTTGAAAGGGCAGCTGCTATAAGAGCTCTCTCAGCCCAACCCCCCTCACAGGGTGTCTGTTATGAATGAAGAAGATATAGGAGATTGTAAGCCGCTCTGAGTCTCTGATTCAGAGAGAAGGGCGGGGTATAAATCTGCAGTCCTCTTCTTCCCCTCCCTCCCTCCATCTTGTGGCTCTCTAACATTCATGTCTTGTGACTCTCAAAGATCTGATGTTTATTCTTTGTGGCTCCTGCATGACACAAATTTGGCCACCTCTGCACTACAGCAGCGGCAGAAAGTACCATCAAGTTGCAGGCAACGTGCGGCAACCCTGTCGAGTTTTCAAGGCAAGAGGCGTTCAGAGGTGGCTTGCCACCTCGCCTGCCTCTGCATCGTGACCCTGAGCTCCCTTGGTGGTCCCCCATCCATGTACTAACCAGGGCTGACCCTCCTTAGCCTCCGGGATCCGATGAGATCGGGCTAGCCTGGGGTGTCTGGGTCTGGGCACTCCAGCAGCATGTCTCAAAAGTCAATCCCGCTTCAGTGAGTTTGAGAACCGCAAGGGAAGCCCAACATGCAGCGATGCAGTAGGGTTGCCAATTTCCAAGCGGAGCCTGGCTATCTCCTGTACAGGGATCAGTTCCCCTGGAGGAAACAGCAGCTTTGGAGGGTGGACACTCTATGGCAGGGGTATCAAACATGTAGTCCGAGGGCCGGATCAGGCCCTCGAGCAGCTGGCTGTCATCTGCTTCTTTCTCCCTCTCTCTTGCTTCCTTCTGCATCACAGCTTGCTTTGCCAGGCTTGCTCAATCACACTGGAGCTATGGAGCAATGCCTCTGTTTTCTCCATTGACTGAGGCGTCTCCCTTGGAAAGGGAGAGGGGAGGAAGAGCTTGCTTTGTCAGGCTCTCTCAATCGCACAGCAGAACTACTGAGCCTCGCCTCTCTTTCTTCTATTGGCTGAGGCTCCCCAGAGCAAGCGTTGTCAGTTAGCAGAGACTGTCAAATAAACAAAATATTGCAAGAGGGCTAATGTTTCAAGCATGTTTTATTGTGTTTGTGTCATTTATAAAGTTTACTTCACTGCCTGGCCTTACATTTTACAACACACATGGCCTGGCTCAACAAAGTCGCAATTATGTTAGATCTGGCCCTCCTAACAAATGAGTTTGACACCCCTGCTCTGTGGCATTCTACACTGAGATCCTGTTTCAGACTCTCCCTCAAAATCTCCAGGAATTTTCCAGCCCCGGAGCTGGCAACAGAGGCATTGCAAAGGTTTGTGGCTTGAAGGAAAGCACTTGCAGCGGGCTGTCAGTGTGGGCAGTGGGGGGGGGGGGTGAGCGGGCATGGCGGGGATGCCCAGATAGATGTGGACTGCATGGCTGGGGGCAGAAAGGGAAATATGAACAGGAGTCCCAGTGGTGGGCAGAGGAGGGGGCCCCTGAGCCCTTCCTGCCCAGGGCCTGTCAAAACCTGGAACCAGCCCCAGCCAATTTGGTGTGGTGGTTAAGTGTGTGGACTCTTATCTGGGAGAACCGGCTTTGATTCCCCACTCCTCCACTTGCAGCTGTTGGAATGGCCTTGGGTTAGCCATAGCTCTGGCAGAGGTTGTCCTTGAAAGGGCAGCTGCTGAGAGTGCCCTCTCAGCCCCACCCACCTCCCAGGGTGTCCGTTGTGGGGGAGGAAGATAAAGGAGATTGTGAGCTGTTCTGAGACTCTGTAATTCGGAGTGGAGGGCGGGATATAAATCTTCTTCTTCAACGTAAGAGAAGCCATGCTGGATCAGGCCAGTGGCCCATCCTGTCCAACGCTCTGTGTCACACAGTGGCCAAAAAAGACCCAGGCGCCATCAGGAGGTCCATCAGTGGGGCCAGGACACTAGAAGCCCTCCCACTGTATCCCTCCCCCAAGCACCAAGAATACAGAGCATCCCTGCCCCAGACAGAGAGTTCCAACAGTACGCTGTGGCTAATAGCCGCTGATGGACCTCTGCTCCATATGTTTCTCCAATCCCCACTTGAAGCTGTCTTATGCTTGTAGCCGCCGCCGCCACCTCCTGTGGCCGTGAATTCCATGTGTTAATCGCCCTTCGGGTGAAGAAGGACTTCAAGGATCGCCTGAACCCCGAGTCGAAGCCTGCTGATGTGTTATTGCTCACTTAGAAGTGAGGGAGAAGACGTTAATGCTGCTTCCATCAAAGCGCCAGTCTGGAGGAGCTGAGTGCGCTAGGAAGCCTTCATCCAAACGAAATGCCGGCAGCACGCATGTAATTAAAATTTCCGTGGAGCGCTTCTGCGATCAGCCTTGACTGACCTGTTCTCGAGCAGTTTTCTTCCTGTAAATTTGGATCACGACTCGTACTTGTCTCTGAGAGCGAAGCAGGGGAAGGTAGATTAGCACTGATTTTTTCTTTTTAGGTCTTTTGATTACTGCCGGTGAAGGGAACTTTAACTCTTGAACGCTTAAACACTAGAAATCTAGCGCGTCTTTAAGGTGCTACTGTCCTTGAATTTTTGGGTTTTTTCGTAGCAGGAACTCCTTTGCATATTAGGCCACACCCCTCCGATGTAGCCAATCCTCCAAGAGCTTACAAGGCATTTAGCACAGGGCCTACTGTAAGCTCCTGGAGGATTGGCTGCATTGGAGGGGGGTGGCCTAATATTCAAAGGAGTTCATGCTACAAAAAAAGGCCTGGTTACCACAGCTAGGCGATCGCAAGCATGGCCAAGTTTGAGCTTTTCACGTGGCATAGCTTCCAGTTGTTCTCGGAAGAAGATGGATAATGGGTGCATAAAAGTGTTTGGAAGGAGAAAGTAGTGGAGGGACAACCACAACTGTGAACCAACTTGAGGAACATTGTCTCAATTTTTGCAATATGTACAAGGCTTTGTGGGTGCCACGTTACTTAGGGGAATGGAAAACTGTGGCGGAGGGTGCTGGGTGCGGAATTCAGCCTCCCGTTGCTTTTGGCTTTGGTTTTTTTCCTCTAGCACCTACCGATACGAAGGTATCTGCACAACACATATTGAAACCTGAGATGCCGATGACGTTCTTGATCATGCTATACCGTGGATGGCCAATCTCGCTTAATGTAAGAGCCACGTAGAATAAAAATCAGACCTTGAGAGCCGCAAGACGTGAACGTCAGATGTTTGAGAGCTGCAAGGAAGGAAGGAATCGCTGGGGGGAGGGGGAAAGAAAGTAGCTTTTAAATACATTCTGCAAGCTGCCAGCTGGCTAGGTTTGGAGAAATGGCTTAAAGAGACAGATGCCTTCTCCAAGCTGGCCAATGGGGTGGTGGGGGATTTGAGAGCCACATTCCTTGTGTGAAAGAGCCTCATGGGGTTCCCGAGTCGCAGTTTGGCCACCCCTGTAATAGATGATGAGGGGGAGGGGGATGAGAAGAAGAATCATGGGATGGGGAATCATTTGGAAATCTGCTCCCCCCCCCCCCCGAGTGTTTCCCTCCAGGATTCTCCAAGATCTGAGAAGTTTGTGCCTCCCCCTGCCCCACTTTTATCTGTTCTCAAAATTCCGTCCCTTTGGGGGGCATATTTAATCCTCATGAGGACTGCGGGATAATTCAGAGGTATTTTCTTCCAACCCAGATTTCTCCCTCTAGGACCCGGTAAACTTATCAGGGGCTTGAGCGGGTAAAGGCATAAGAGAAGCCATGTTGGATCAGGCCAATGGCCCATTGAATCCAACATTCTGTGACACACAGTACCCCCCCCCCCAAAAAAAAAACAGGAGGTCCATCAGTGGAGCCAGGACACTAGAAGCACTCCCACTGTTGCCGCTCCAAAGCACCAAGAATAAAAAGACGACATTGGATTTATATTCCGCCCTCCACTCAGAGTCTCAGAGCAGCTCACAGTCTCTTTTATCTTCCTCCCCCACCCACCTCACAGTGTGTCCGTTGTGGGGCTGAGACACCCTGTGAGGTGGGTGGGGCTGAGAGGGCTCTCACAGCAGCTGCCCTTTCAAGGACAACCTCTGTGAAAGCTATGGCTGACCCAAGGCCATGCCAGCAGGTGCAAGTGGAGGAGCGGGGAATCAAACCCGGTTCTCCCAGATAAGAGTCCACACACTTAACCACTACACCAAACTGGCTCTCACTGCCCCAGACAGAGAGTTCAATCAATATACTGTGGCTAATAGCCACTGATGTACCTCTGCTCCATATGTTGATCCAATTCCCTCTTGACGCCGGCCATGCTTGCAGCCACCACCACCTCCTGTGATAGTGAATTCCATGTGTTAATCACCCTTTGGGTGAAGAAATACTTGCTTTTATCCATCCTAACCCAACTGCTCAGCAATCTTGTTGAGTCCCCATGAGTTCTTGTATTGTGAAAAAGGGAGAAAAGTACTTCTTTCTCTACTTTCTCCATCCCATGCATAATCTTGTAAACGTCTATCATGTCACCCCTCAGTCGAAGTTTCTCCAAGCTAAAGAGCCCCAAGCGCTTTAACCTTTCTTCATAGGGAAGATGTTCCAACCCTTTAATCGTTCTAGTTGCCCTTTTCTGCACTTTTTCCAATGCTATAATATCCTTTTGGAGGTGCGGCGACCAGAATTGTGCACAGTGCTCCAAATGTGGCCGCACCATCGATTTATACAGTAGCTGTCTCATTCTCCCTCCTGTTTCTCCATTTCTCTCTTAAAATGTGTTTCCTGGTGAGCAGAGGACCCGTTGAACCATCATCAGATTTCCCCTCTACATTTACAAAGGGATGTTGTTCTGGGTACTTGTAGGGTTCCCTGGTAACGCGATGCTGGGCGGTGCTGTTTTTCTGCCTTGCCGATCAGTTCTCGAGCATCAGGGTTTGCCATGAGAGCAATTCAAAGATGATATTGTATGGCTGGGTACTGAGAGCATTCATAAAACGCAAACATGGGGTCAGCCAAGAGAGCTGATTGGGCTTATGATGGACAAAGGGGGATTACTTCTCCGTGCCCTGCTTAATTGACGGAATTCTTTACCGTGAGATATGGCTAGCTTAGGAAGTTTTAGAAGGGGGATTAGACAAATTCATAGCCACAGCTATTTGTCATAATATCTAAAGTAGCTTTCATGTATAGCAAGGCAGTATTTGAGTATTTGGAGCAGAGGCCCATCAGTGGCTATTAGCCACACCGTATTGTGGGAACCCTCTGTCTGGGGCAGGGATGCTCTGTATTCTGGGTGCTTGCGGGGAGGCAACAGTAGGAGGGCTTCTAATGTCCTGGCCCCACTGATGGACCTCCTGATGGTGCCTGGCTTTTTTGGCCACTGTGTGACACAGAGTGTTGGACTGGATGGGCCACTGGCCTGATCCAACATGGCTTCTCTTATGTTCTTATGTCTGGAGCAGTGATGCTCTGTATTCTGGGTGCTTGGGGGGCGGGCAACAGTGGGAGGGTTTCTAATGTCCTGGCCCCACTGATGGACCTCCTGATGGCGCCTGGGTTTTTTTGGCCACTGTGTGACACAGAACATTGGACTGGATGGGCCATTGGCCTAATTCAACATGGGTTCTCTAACGTTCTGATGAGTCCCCAGTCAAATTTCACCACTGCCACGGGCTTTCTGACTTACATATTGTGTGGCTCTCCAAGCTCCCATTGCCCCATCGGTTGGCTTGGGAGAAGGCATTTCTTTCTTTACATCACTTCTCCAAAGAATGCATTTAACGTTAAAGTTGCTTTCTTTCCACCTCTCCCTCCCTCCCCTCTGCCTATCTGCCTGCCTGCCTGCCTTCTGGCTCTCAAACATCTGATGTTCATGCCTTGTGGCTCTTCAGCATCTGACGTTTATGCTATGTGGCTTGTTACGTTAAGAAAGTTTGACCACCCCTGAGCTCACCTAAGGCAAGGTTCTCTGTCTTAGTTGCACCCTGCCTTCAGCCAGATAGGGAAAATGGTACTGGCCTGCCTCATGTGTCAGAACTTGTATCTGCTGTGTATGCTGAGCTTGGTGCCCTTAGCCTAACAGACTCCATATTGTAACTGCCTACTAATCCTATGTCCTTGTAGTCAGGCCTACTAACCAATCGCTTTGCATTTCAAACAAACTGTAACCACTGAAGGGTGACAGATAGCCTCTGGAAAACATCTGCAGGTTTCCTTTGAAGCTAGCCTGCCAGAGCATCACAGCAGGGCTCCTTCCTCCTCCATGGAGATAAGGGACCCTGGGAACAGACAACTGTCTCCCAGAGTGTGAGAAATGGTTTTATTGTTTCTGTTACAACTGCATAAAGAATGTATCAATAGCTGGACTCGTTATCAGAGTCAAATTGTGCTTTCCCTGAACACAGTTCTCAATAAACGTCTTATACTTTTGCAACAAAGTAATGAGTTTCGTTTGAAGTTCTTCAAGTTCTGACATCATGGGGGCGTTGTACGGATTGCAATAAAATAATTGTATGCAGCACTTGGAATAGTGACTATGCAGAAATGTTCTTGCACGCTTCTTTGCATGCCTCAGCACATTCGTTTTCTTATGTTGTGAAGTGTGAGCTATCTCAGTGCAGATTGTTTTTAAAAGCCAGTGTTGGCTAGTGGTTAGACCAGGGGTGTCAAACTCATTTATTATGAGGGCCAGATCTCACATAAATGGGATTTTGTTGGGCTGAGCCATGTCAGGCTGGGGTGTGTGTGTATACCTATTTAAGATTAGGTAGCAGAGATAAAAACTTTATAAAGGACACAATTAAAGATTTTTTTTTTAAAAAAACCCCTTAAAACAAAACATGCTTAAAATATTAGCACTCATCGGTCTTAAAGGTGCTTTCTTTGTATCTCTTCCATGGGATCCAGGGAACTGGGCAAAGGAAACTCTGGCTCTTTCCTTCCTTCCCCAGGGAACCAGGAGGGGGAGGAGCCTCAGCCAACAGAAGGAAGAGAGGCTTGGCTCAGTAGCTCTGCTGTGCGATTGAGGGAGCCTGGCAAAGCAAGCTTTCCCTCCTTCCTTCCTCCCCAAGGGAGGAGCCTCAGCCAATGGAGAAAATAGAGACTTTCCTCTGTAGGTCCTGTGCAATTGAGCAAGCCTTGCAAAGCAAGCTGTGATGCAGAAGGAAGCAAGAGAGAGGGAGATGACAGCCAGTTGCTTGGGGGCTGATAGGAGCCCTCCTAGGGCCTGATTCAGCCCCCGGGACACACGTTTGACACCCCTGGATTAGACAGTAGGACCAGGATCTTGGAGACCTGGGTTCAAATCCTCACCCTACCATGAAACTTCATGGGTAACTTTGCACAGGATGCTTTGTTAGCATTTCCTTCCTTGCAAGGTTGTTGTGAGAATAAATGGGGAAAGAAAGGCATTATTGCTCCTGAGCTCCCTGGAGGAAAAAGGTGGAACAGAAAAAGGCATGGCGTCATTCCACCATGAGTGGTATAGGAAGCCTTTTGTTCATCTCGTCTTTTGTTCATCTCCTTCTCCGTGGACTGGCGCTCGTGGGGCGATGCGGCCTCTTTAAATTGCGGCTGAACTGTGTGGTTCGAGAACCCCATGAAAACGAAAGCTTTTAAATCCCTGATGCGTTTAGTTTTTAATATTAGAAGCAATATCCTCGGAACCTGTCGCCAGCTAACAATCCTCTGTGACATTTTAGCAAAGTGAGCTTCCAGAAATATAGGAATGACTTTCGTTGTTTGTTCTTCTGGGGGTTCAGACCAGTTTTGAAAGAGGTGATAAAGATATTAGGAAGCTAAGAACAAAAAACCCCACAGAAATGGGAAGATTTTAGAAGACGGCAGCAGAGAGCTGGAAGAAGGGAAGAGCCCAGCATGGCATAAGAACATAAGAGAAGCCATGTTGGATCAGGCCAACGGCCCATCAAGTCCAACACTCTGTGTCACACAGTGGCAAAAAATTTTATATACACACATACACTGTGGCTAATAGCCACTGATGGACCTGTGCTCCATATTTTTATCTAAACCCTTCTTGAAGGTGGCTATACTTGTGGCCGCCACCACCTCCTGTGGCAGTGAATTCCACATGTTAATCACCCTTTGGGTGAAGAAGTACTTCCTTTTATCCGTTTTAACCTGTCTGCTCAGCAATTTCATCGAATGCCCACGAGTTCTTGTATTGTGAGAAAGGGAGAAAAGTACTTCTTTCTCTACTTTCTCCATCCCATGCATTATCTTGTAAACCTCTATCATGTCACCCCGCAGTCGACGTTTCTCCAAGCTAAAGAGTCCCAAGCGTTTCAACCTTTCTTCATAGGGAAAGTGCTCCAGCCCTTTAATCATTCTAGTTGCCCTTCTCTGGACTTTCTCCAATGCTATAATATCCTTTTTGAGGTGCGGCGACCAGAACTGCACACAGTACTCCAAATGAGACCGCACCATCGATTTATACAGGAGCATTATGATACTGGCTGATTTGTGTTCAATTCCCTTCCTAATAATTCCCAGCATGGCGTTGGCCTTTTTTATTGCAAACGCACACTGTCTTGACATTTTCAGTGAGTTATCTACCACGACCCCAAGATCTCTCTCTTGGTCAGTCTCTGCCAGTTCACACCCCATCAACTTGTATTTGTAGCTGGGATTCTTGGCCCCAGTGTGCATTACTTTGCACTTGGCCACATTGAACCGCATCTGCCACGTTGACGCCCACTCACCCAGCCTCAACAGATCCCTTTGGAGTTCCTCACAATCCTCTCTGGTTCTCACCACCCTGAACAATTTAGTGTCATCCGCAAACTTGGCGTAATGCTCAGTGTAAGATTCGGATCTGGGGGATCCAAGTTCGAATCTCCACTCTGATGTAGAAGCTTGTTGGGCGCCCATGGGCCAGTCACATGCTCTCAGCCTCACCAAGTTGTTGTGGAAATAAAATTGGGAAAGAAGAACTGCCCCTGTGCTTTGCCTTGAGCTCCTGGGAGAAAGAGTAGGATGAAAATAACTCTGATCACGGGTTAGATTCTTCCCTACCAAGTCGGGTCATATAAGGACAACCGTGTGTGTGTGTGTGCTGAGCAGGCCATGTGCTCTTCGAAGAAAAGGAAGAATAAAAATGGATAGATAGGTTTATCCAATTCCAAAAGGGCAGCAAATCTGATTGTTCTTATTTAAAAAAAACACCTTAAAATCTGACACATCATGCCTTTTGTGAGAGAAGAATAATGGTATTCAATCTAACTGCAATTTTAGTCTGTTCTCAAGCATTAAGAGATGAGACTGCTGTGTACTGGAAAGACTTTTTAAAAAAACAACTTTTAAATCTTGTAAACAGAACTCTCATCTTTTGCATTATTATTACACACTTTGTCATGCGCTGAACTAGTGTTTGTTTCCAGTTTTTAATCAGAACGTCTTGTTTAAAGTATCTGCACTGTTTAGAGGCTTACTATTCTTAGCTTAGATGGAAAGTTATTGCTTGCCTCGAGAGAGGAGTCCTGCCGCATCTGTGTGAGTCTGTGAGTTGCTGCTCTGAGCCCATGTTTACCTGAGACACAGTGGGCCATTTTCTCTGAGGATGCACAATTAGACTGCATCCTTGCATTAGCCAGGCTTGAGTTCATTCTTGGCTCCTGTCCTCCTAGAGGAGCCTAGTTGGGATAAGGTAATCCCAGTGCAGCAATTCACACAGAGACACAGCAGGGAAACCTCTCTCTTAGTGAATGACCCTTTAAGTGCATCCATAATAACATGCAACGTGCCATCTTCATGCATCTTGTTGCATACAGTTGTGGTAAATTAGCAGAATACCCATAATTGTGGTGGAGGTGATAATGATGATATTGGATTTATATCCCGCCCTCCACTCTGAATCTCAAGAGTCTCAGAACGGCTCACAATCTTCCTCCCCCACAACAGATGCCCTCTGAGGTGGGTGGGGCTGGAGAGGGCTCTCACAGCAGCTGCCCTTTCAAGGACAACCTCTGCCAGAGCTATGGCTGACCCAAGGCCATTCCAGCAGGTGCAAGTGGAGGAGTGGGGAATCAAAGTTGGTTCTCCCAGATATGAGTCCGTGCACTTAACCACTACACCAAACGGGTTTATGGATAGAGGCACTTTGACTTTTGGGTTTTTTTTACAGATTAGGATATTTGATCTTTGCTTATTTATAGCTGAGGCGGATGAATTGGTTGTTGGTAATCAGGGCTGTGTGCATGGCTGAATCCGTGGGAATGTAGAAAAGAGACACGGTGTGCCGTTACATGTAAAATAAAGAATTCCAGAAAAAAAATGTTAACTTTTACATAAAAATAAAATCAGGCCACTAGATCTCATGGCTTCTGTGGTATGCTTGAAACTGTGTAGATTAGGGATCCCTAGGTCTTAAGAAGCATCCATGCAAGTGAAAGCTTATACCTGGAATCAAACTTTGTTGGGGGGGGGGTTAATTTGCATTTTGAAGGTTTTATTGTTTTTTCAAGTAAGTGTTATATAAACAGTGAAAAGATCAATAAGATTACAGTTTCTGAAGACGATGAAATAATGGCAATTAAAAAAAAAACATAGAAACAATAGAAGAAGAAGACTGTAGATTTATACCCTGCCCTTCTCTCTGAATCAGAGACTCAGAGCGGCTTACAATCTCCTACCTTCCTCCCCCACAACAGACACCCTGTGAGGTAGGTGGGGCTGAGAGAGCTGTCACAGCAGCTGCCCTTTCAAGGACAACTCTGTGAGAGCTATGGCTGACCCAAGGCCATTCCAGCAGCTGCAAGTGGAGGAGTGGAGAATCAAACCCGGTTCTCCCAGATAAGAGAGCTACGGCTGACCCAAGGCCACTCCAGCAGGGGCAAGTGGAGGAGTGGGGAATCAAACCCGGTTCTCCCAGATAAGAGAGCTATGGCTGACTCAAGGCCATGCCAGCAGGTGCAAGTGGAGGAGTGGGGAATCAAACCAGGTTCTCCCAAAGAAGAGAGCTATGGCTGACCCAAGGCCATTCCAGCAGGTGCAAGTGGAGGAGTGGGGAATCACACCCGGTTCTCCCAGATAAGAGAGCTATGGCTGACTCAAGGCCATGCTAGCAGGTGCAAGTGGAGGAGTGGGGAATCAAACCCGGTTCTCCCAGATAAGAGAGCTATGGATGACCCAAGGCCAGTCCAGCAGGTGCAAGTGGAGGAGTGGGGAATCAAACCCGGTTCTCCCAGATAAGAGAGCTATGGCTGACCCAAGGCCATTCCAGCAGGTGCAAGTGGAGGAGTGGGGAATGAAACCTGGTTCTCCCATATAAGAGAGCTATGGCTGACCTAAGGCCATTCCAGCAGGTGCAAGTGGAGGAGTGGGGAATCAAACCCGGTTCTCCCAGATAAGAGAGCTATGGCTGACCCAAGGCCATTCCAGCAGGTGCAAGTGGAGGAGCGGGGAATCAAACCCGGCTCTCCCAGAGAAGAGAGCTATGGCTGACCCAAGGCCATTCCAGCAGCTGCAAGTGGAAGAGTGGGGAATCAAACCCGGTTCTCCCAGATAAGAGAGCTCTGGCTGACCCAAGGCCATTCCAGCAGCTGCAAGTGGAGGAGTGGGGAATCAAACCCGGTTCTTCCAGATCAGAGTCCTCACACTTAACCACTACACCAAACTGGCTCTCTTTCATTCAATATATAGCAATAATTCTGAAGTTCTCTGGGATTGACATCTTAATCTTGACATCTTAACACTGTTGGTCTTCCGTAAAGGTGCTGCTGGACTCCAACTTTGTTTAATTGAATTTGAAAACCAGTATCACTGTTTTTCAAAAAATAGTGTTTCAGCAGAACAGGCTTCCTCGGGTGGCGGTGGGCTCTCCTTCCTTGGAGGTTTTTAAACAGAGGCTAGAGGGCCATCTGACTGCAATGCTGATCCCGTGCATTTGGGGAGAGGTGTTTGTGAAGTTCCTGCATTGTGCAGGGGATTGGACTAGATGACCCTGGGGGGGGGGGTCCTTTCCAGCTCTAGGATTCTAATTGGGGTCGAGGCTAAGACTCTGGCTCCCTTTGTAGTCTTGTGCTTTTTTTGTACAACCAGAGAAAACGGAATAAATTAGTGAAAATGCAGAGTCAGAGACGATATGTACATTTTTATTTCCCTCGTATCGTTTATAAATTATGCAGAAATTGAAAACATCTATTATGTGGGGCTGGAGGCCTCATGTAAGTGTTGTTTTATGCATTTGCCGGGTAAAGAATGCCAAACTGATAGCATGCAAATTTAATTCAGGGTAAATAATTTTGCCTGACATAGGTCAGTGCACGTTGAAGCCCTTTCTATAGGCATGGGAAGTGTACGCAAAGTTGCAAAGAGTTGCGCAACAAAATGACGCTACAGCGGCAGTCGTCTGTGACAGAATGGAACTCAACTGGGTATAAAATTTGGATCAGCGGGATGTCAAATTCCAGGTCGGTTGGTTTGCACATGGACTACACAGAGCCCTGCCTGTACCTCATACCCTTTTTTTTTTTAATTTAAAAATTTTCTTTATTAAAAATTCAAACAGCTTACATAAAATCATAAAGCTTCAAAATGCGATACAACTTAAATTCCACACATTGCTAATAACACAAAAATTAAATCTAAGTTAAATAATTAGCAAAATGAATTCTTAAAAAAGGCGACCACTTCTCCATTACAATTTTATATTGAGGTGTTATAGCACGTGACTGCACCTCTTATCAATAGTAACATAATCCCAAACCTTGAGATACCAAGCCTGAATATTACACGGACTCTTATTCAGGAGAACCGGGTCTGATTCCCCACTCCTCCACTTGCAGCTGCTGGAATGGCCTTGGGTCAGCCATAGCTCTCGCAGGAGTTGTCCTTGAAAGGGCAGCTTCTGGGAGAGCTCTCTCAGCCCCATCCACCTCACAGGGTTTCTGTTGTGGGGGAAGAAGATAAAGGAGACTGTAAGCCGCTCTGAGACTCTGATTCAGAGAGAAGAGCGGGGTATAAATCTCCAGTCATCGTCTTCTGCAGTCTTCTTTGTAATTGACTTCCCCTCCCTTTGTAACGTTTCTGAGCACGTGAAGGTATATTTGTTTTGTTGCAGATATTCTCCAGGACAGCACCAACCTGCATCTCTTTCTTTTGATATGCGGCCTGAGAAGAGTCAAAGATCCGCTGTATTTAGTGGACGCTTTTTCAGGTTGGTACCTTTGGCTTTCCAAGACAATGTTTCCCCCTTGTGACTTGGAAGCACAGTAAACGAGGAATCTGAAATTGGTTTCCCTGCTGGAATGTTTAACCTTATAAAGCAGACACAGGGCGGGAGAGGAGAGATTTGCATGGGTGTCATAATGTGGAGGGATTAATTAGTCAATTATCGCATGGCATTGTGTGCAGAATAGCTAGAAAATCCTAAGATTGCCTGGCAGCCAGAAGTTCTACATCTTTTAGTGTTATGCACCACTAGGTGGAGACCTAGACTCGTTTTTAAGGCAAGAGACCTTTCAGAGGTGGTTTGTCATTGCTTGCCTCTTGCCTCTGTATTCCTTGAAGTTGTCGTTCCAAATATTAGCCAGTTATGCTTATCTTCTGATGAGAACGGGCTTGCCTCAGCTCTCCAGGTCAGGGCAACGTGGAGGAGAAGGCAATTCTTCCACTTTTCCCCCTTACCTGTTAGACATCATATCCTCCTGAACTGGGTCAGACCATCGTGTTAGTTGCATAGGTGTAGTTCATCTGTTGGACATCAGAGACCAGGCTTCAAATCCCCAGCTATGAAACTGTCCTCCCTGCAGCCCTGCGAGTTAGGAACTTGAAAGAGTATGGCCCAATTGCCCTATTATTTTCAGCTACCTAACTTGCCAGCGTTGCTGGGAGGGTAAAACAGAAGAGGGGGAGACTGCCTTGAGCTCTTTAGTAAATGAAATGAGATAAACAATGTGGTCAAGAGAGAAGACTGCAGTGAGCCCTGATAGGAGGAAAGGATACCTGCGTGACTCCTGGCTTCCTGCGCTGCCCTGGTGCTAATAATAACTCAGGGAAGGAGGATTCTTCCAGGCCATAGAAGTAAATTTTATTCAGCCTTTCAAGAACAGCTCTGTTCCAAATCACAACTACCTATTCCCTATGTGAAAGCTTGCATGCAGGTTTTGGGGGGGGGGCAACAGTGGGAGGGCTTCTGGTGTCCTGGCCCCACTGATGGACCTCCTGATGGCACCTGGTTTTTTGGCCACTGCGTGACATAGAGTGTTGGACTGGATGAGTCATTGTTCTGATCCAACATGGCTTCTCTTATGTTCTTATGTGACAAAGAGTGTTGGACTGGATGGGCTATTGGCCCGATCCAACATGGCATCTCTTATGTTCTTATGAGGCCTGGAGATCACCTGGGATTGCAATGGATGTCCAGACTGCAGAGAAAAGGTTCCCAGGTGGAAATGGATACTTCAGAGGGTGGGTGGGTGCTATGAGGTCATATCTCGACTGTGCTCCCTCTTCTCTTCAAACTTCGTATTCCCCAGGCTCCACTTTCAAATCTCCAGCTGTTTCCAAAATGGCTCACTATTTTGTGGCTCGCCTGCCCAAAATGAGGCCTGCTGGCATCTCCAGTAAGGACAAGGCAGTTAAGAACATAAGAGAACCATGTTGGATCAGGCCAATGGCCGATCAGGCAAACGGCCTACCACAGGGCTTTTTTTTTTGTTTTATCAGGAACGCACAGAAACACAGTTCCGGCTGCCTTGTGTCAGGGGATGTGGCCTAATATGCAAATGAGTCTCTGCTGGGCTTTCTCTACAAAAAACCTTGTGTGAAACAATGATGATGTCAGAGGGTGTGGCCCAATATGCAAATGAGTTCCTGCTGGGTTTTTTTTCTACAAAGATACCCATGCAGGTTTTTGGGGGGGCAACAGTGGAAGGGCTTCTGGTGTCCTGGCCCCACTGATGGACCTCCTGATGGCACCTGATTTACCAGAATTAACCAACACAGTTAGCTGTAGTAGCATGCAAGAAGGATGTAAAGAACAATTTTCATTAATGTCTACGATATCTGAATTTTCATTAATGTCTGTGATATCTGAATCTTATTATATTTGTACACAGTATTATTGCCACGTAACATGGAGCATTAAAGCAGCAGGCAGGGTACCTGAAAATCCAATGGGGAAAAAAAGAATTAATTCAGAAAGTCCATTATAAGTTCACACTCGCATCGGTTCTCAAATGGAATCCATCAAGTCCATAAGAAGTCTTATTTGAAGTCCTAGTCCTCATGAGGATTCTAGATAATCCTTCATTCTTCCTCAGCGAACCCCAGATAAGGATGGCGTGGGCCAAACTAGGCCATCACGGGTGGTTTATCATGTCCACCCTGTGTGCTTTTTGTAGGTCCAATTAATTAGTTGTATAAGTAAGTCCAAGTTTTCAAGTAATTATTTTAGACAAGGCACTCCGAGCCACTTAAGGCAGATGTCTTCTTTGACAAAAGTAGCCTTTGTCATAGAAGATTGATTGCCACTTTTGGGGTCAAAAAGGAGTTTTCCTCCAGGTGAGACTGGTCCAGGAATCTTGGAGATTTCTTGCCTTCCTCTGGGTATAGAGCAGGAGTCACTGGGGGGAGGAGAGCTCACTCCGCCTTTACAAAGAATGAGCTGCTAGAGCCTTGTGAGGAAGTGACAGGATTTCTGGGTTCCACTTAAGAGCCATCGGTCTTGAAAAAGGCAACAAAACGTTTGACACTGGCTGACATGGACTGGCTTTATGTGGATGGACTTGTTCTTTATCCTACACCTCACTGAAACGATAGTGAACTGAACATGCAAGGCTGTGAAGTGGGATAATTTGTTTCTTAAAGTGCCTGTGTGCAATCTGGATGAAAGAATTTGAAGTGCCTGTGTGCACTTTGGTTTCTTTTTTTCTGAAGACTGTTTGAATTCATTTTAGCGCAGACAGTTTGGGAAAAGAGGTCATGTCTTAAGTGCCTGCGTGCACTCTTGTGTTTCGTATTGCAGTCTGCTTAAAGATAGAAGATTTGGAATATTAAAGCGCCTGTGTGCACATTTATATATTTCATCTTAGATTATTTAAAAGTAGAGTCTACTCAGAAGTAGAGGCCAAAAGGGTTTTTCCTATTACATATATATGTTTTCATACTATAGTTTCATCCTAACATGTCTTCTATTGCAGTTTTGCTTAAACCTAGGGAGCCCCCTTTTTCCCTATAAAGAAGAAGATATTGGATTTATATCCTGCCCTCCATTCCGAAGAGTCTCAGAGTGGCTCACAATCTCCTTTACCTTCCTCCCCCACAACAGACACCCTGTGAGGTGGATGGGGCTGACAGAGCTCTCACAGCAGCTGCCCTTTCAAGGACAACCTCTGCCAGAGCTATGGCTGACCCAAGGCCATGCTAGCAGGTGCAAGTGGAGGAGTGGGGAATCAAACCTGGTTCTCCCAGATAAGAGTCCGCACACTTAACCACTACACCAAACTGGCTATCTATAGTAGTCACTGGGGGAGGGGCAGGTAGCTGAGAAGTTCTAGCTTTATGCAGGGGTTGGATTAGATGACCCTTGGAGTCCCTTCCGGCTCTAAATTTTGATACCAGCTTTTCTGCGTTGAACCCCGCCCCCCAACCAGGCAATCCAGTAACTCATCAAGAGATCATTGAACATAAGAACATAAGAGAAGCCATGTTGGATCAGGCCAATGGCCCATCCAGTCCAACACTCCTTGTCACACAGTGGCCAATATATGTGTGTGTGTAAATACACACACACACACACACACACACATATATATATATATATATATACACACATACATACATACATACACATACATACATATACACACACAAATATACATATAAATATACATACATATATATATATATATATACACACACACACACACATACACACACTGTGGCTAATAGCCACTGATGGACCTCTGTTCTATATTTTTATCCAATCCCCTCTTAAAGCTGGCTATGCTTGTAGCCGCCGCCGCCTCCTGTGGCAGTGAATTCCACATGGTAAACACCCTTTGGGTGAAGAAGTACTTCCTTTTATCCGTTTTAACCTGACTGCTCAGCAATTTCATTGAATGCCCACGAGTTCTTGTATTGTGAGAAAGAGAGAAAAGTACTTCTTTCTCTACTTTCTCCATCCCATGCATAATCTTGTAAACCTCTAATATGTCACCCCGCAGTCGACGTTTCTCCAAGCTAAAGAGCCCCAAGCGTTTTAATCTTTCTTCATAGGGAAAGTGTTCCAACCCTTTAATTATTCTAGTTGCCCTTTTCTGCACTTTTCCCAATGCTATAATATCCTTTTTGAGGTGCGGTGACCAGAATTGTACACAGTATTCGAAATGAGACCGCACCATCGCTTTATACAGGGGCACTATGCTACTGGGCCGTTTTCTATATGTTGTTTCCTCCGCTGCAGAAAACTTTATCATTTCTTGCCCACTCCCCTTCTCTCATATATAGAACTTAACTCCCAGACATGTACAGACATTGATCCGAAAGGCTCCGTTATTTCTGATGTGCGTTTTTCCTTGCCTGCTGGGAACAGCGCAGCTCTGCAATCAAGGCAAAATATTGGCTGTGCGTTCTCCTTGGGGAGAGTAATTATTTTGCTCCCAGCGTGAAGGTAGCGTTTGTAGAAAACACAACTAAGAAACGTTGAAAAGAGGTTTTGTGGAGAGGCGTGTTCTGCAGCGGTTCTTCATGTGCTTTTGAGGTGCACCATTCCTCTTGCCCTGACGTGGGTGGTCCAAGCTGGCCTGAGCTTGGCAGATCTCAGAAGCTAAGCAGAGGTCAGCCTTGGTCAGTATTTGGGTGGGAGACCACCAAGGAAGTCCAGGGTCACTACACAGAGGCAGGCAATGGCAAACTGCCTCTGAATGTCTCTTGCCTTGGAAACTCCACTGGCTCACTGTAGGTCACCTGTGATTCGACAGCAACCCACCCAGCCACCCGCACCTGTTGACCTGCCCAGGCAATGATCACCATCCTGAAACTGAAATCTATTATTATTGTTGTTATTAATAAGAATAATAATTACAACAACAACGATGATGATGATGTCAGTTTTGAGTTGGGAAGAGGCTGAATTCCAAAAGCTTTGGGGTTTCATTTGAATATCCCGTTACGAAATTTCTTATTTTTCCTATTGTGGGCACCGAACCAGGTAGTCTTTGCTTCATTAGGGTTTGTAGAATCTTTCGGGATCAAGTGCCATGTTCTACTGGAGAAAGTTTTCCTTCCAGACGTTTCGTTCTCAGCTGCGGAGAACATCTTCAGTGGCGTTGCAGCCGGAGCAGGCGCTCAGACCTTCTTGGCTGCTGTGCATTGAGTGGGGCCAGGGCTGCTGGAGAGCTGCTATTTCTAGGCTGGAGGGGGTGTGATGAAAGGGCAATTGGTTTGTGGATGTGCCCATTGTTTGGTGGGGCTTCCTGGAAGGCTGCAATGCCACTGAGGATGTTCTCCACAGCTGAGAACGAAACGTCTGGAAGGAAAACTTTCTCCAGTAGAACACGGCACTTGATCCCGAAAGATTCTACAAACCCTAATGATGTTACCAGCCATGAAAACCTGAAATCTTTGAGTCTTTGCTTCAGTTCGGACCAGGGCTTGTTTTTAAAGTCTTGTCCTTCATGAGTCTATTTGCCTTAGTGTTTTCCAGCAGATGTTATTTGTTTCTCTTGTGACCTGAACTCTCTTCTCTTGTTTGATAGATTGGCACCAAAAGGAAAGAACTGTACATCTGGTTATCATTGGGCCTGCAGTAAGTTTTTCATTAAATATCTCTCTCTCTGTCTCTCTTTCTCTTTCTCTCTCTGTCTCTCTCTCTCTGTGTCCATGTCTGTCTGCCTCTCTCTTTTTTTTTCCAAATTGGTGTTATTACATATGAACATATGAAGCTGCCTTCTACTGAATCAGACCCATGGGACATGAAAGTCAGTCTTAGAGAGCCAGTTTGGTGTAGTGGTCAAGTGTGTGGACTCTTACCTGGGAGGAACTGGGTTTGATTCCCCACTCCTCCACTTGCAGCTGCTGGAATGGCCTTGGGTCAGCCATAGCTCTCGCAGGAGTTGTCCTTGCAAGGGCAGCTGCTGTGAGAGCCCTCTCAGCCCCACCCACCTCACAGGGTGTCTGTTGTGGGGGGAGAAGATATAGGAGATTGTGAGCCGCTCTGAGTCTCTGATTCAGGGAGAAGGGCGGGGTATAAATCTGCAATTCTTCTTCTTCTTCTTATCTACTCAGACTGGCAGCGGCTCTCCAGGATCTCAAGCTGAGGTTTTTCACGCCTATTTTGCCTGGACCCTTTTTAGTTGACGATGCCGGGGATTGAACCTGGGACCTTCTGCTTACCAAGCAGATGCTCTATCACTGAGCTACCGTCCCTCCACCATTAAACCAAATAGCTCCCAACAGGTTTCGGCTCAGTTTTAAAGAATCTTTCTTCCAGTCAGGGTTTCTTCCACTTCCTTCGCTTACAGGACTCTTAGTACAGGGCCTACTATAAGCTCCTAGAGCAGGGGTACGGAACAGCGGCTCTCCTGATGTTTTTTGCCTCCCAACTCCCTACCCCTGTCCTAGAGGATTGGCTACATCAGGCGTGTGTGGCCTAATATGCAAAGGAGTTCCTGCTACAAAAAAAGCCCTGCTTCCACTTAAATAAACGTTACAAACCTGCTAGCGTTCCTTCAACAGGAGTACAAGATCCTTAGGAAGATCAGTAGTATTCTTTGACCCCTAAGCAAAGAAAGCCACTGCAATGCGGTGGTTAAAGGCTCGGTCTAGAATGGGGGAAGTTCATGTTCGAATCCCCACTCAGCCATGGGAACCTGGCCCAGGCACATATTCTCAGCCCAGCCTACCTCACAGGGTTGTTGTGATGATAAGACGGACAAAAGAGAAGGACATGAGCCACTATGTCCCATTGAGGAGAAGGGCGGGGTATGAATGAAGTAAATAAATACTGATATGCCTCGTTATCGATTCCGATCAACCTTGTGCCTGTTACGATTGGCAGTATATTTTCAGAGTCTGAAAGGGGTGTCTTCCTGGTCCCACAGATCCTTGAACTTGAGCTACCAAGGATTGGAACTTGCTGTGTGTGCTCTGTGACTGAGGTCCATGTGCTTTGCCATGTTTCCTTAGGAAGGCAGTGGAAACAAGAGATTTATTGTGCCCAGGACTTTTTTTGTAGCAGGAACTCCTTTGTGTCTTAGGCCACACACCTAGGATTGCCAAGTCCAATTTAAGAAATATCTGGGGACTTTGGGGGTGGAGCCAGGAGACATTAGGGGTGGAACCAAGATCAAGGCTGTGACAAGCATAATTGAACTCCAAAGAGAATTCTGGCCATCACATTTAAAGGGATGGCACACCTTTTCAATGCCTTCCTTCCATAGAAAATAATGAAGGATAGGGGCACCTTCTTTTGGGGCTCATAGAATTGGACCCCTGGTCCAATCGTTTTGAAACTTGGGGGATATTTTGGGGAGAGGCACTAGATGGTGTACTGAAAATTTGGTGCCTCTACCTCAAAAAACAGCCCCCCCAGATACTCGCGGATCAATTCTCCATTATTTTCTATGGGAATAAATCTCCATAGGGAATAACAGAGTTCCCAGCAGACATTTCCCTCCCCTCCCCCCGCTTTCTGACGACCCTGAAGCGGGGGGAGGGCCTCCAAACCGGGGGATCCCCTGCCCCCACCTGGGGATCGGCAACCCTACACACACCCCTAATGTAGCCAATCCTCTTGGAGCTTACAGGGCTCTTCTTACAGGGCCTACTGTAAGCTCCTGGAGGATTGGCTACATCAGGGGTGTGTGGCCTAATATGCAAAGGAGTTCCTGCTACAAAAAAAGCCCTGATTATGTCCCCATTGGATCATCATCTGTGGGAAACAGACTGTGCTCAGTTAAGTGGGGCTTGCCAGATATGCAAGTCAAGCCAGACGGAATCTTTGGGCTCAGTGAATCTGCGCTTGTCTTCAACTGCAAATCGGTCCGCTCGCAAAACCTGCACGTTCATGGTGTTAAACGCCTGTGTTCCTTTTACTCAGTCAGCGTAATTTCTTGCCGATTAACCCCAGTTGTTTCTGGACTGAGTTCCATGGCCCCTGGAAAATGTTTCTGTATTTAATCAACGATAGGAGAAGCTGAAACCCAAAAAGATTCCCTGAAGCATCTTAACAGGGTTTGGGGTTTCTTAGCAAATAAATTTAATTCTTGATTAGATAACCAAGAGCAGGAGTTGGTGCAATTCCCATTTACAAGAACTTCCAAAGATCGAGGTGCAGATTTTGCTGGCTGGTGTCTGGCCAAATTAGCACACAAGCAAGAACATCATATCCTAAATGGTGCATTTCATGGTAATTTTCCTGGGGAATTTATCTGTATGATAGGCAATAGGGTTAGCTCCATTGACTGCATGTTGGTATGTAATTCTCTGCTTCCTAAGGCTGACAACTTTAAGGTGCTCCCCTATTTGAAAGGAGATCATCTACCATTACACTTGCAGGCCATGCTTCCATTGAAGCCAGATCTGCCAACAGTATTATATCCAACTAAGATCGAGCCTACTGGCAAAAGAGTTAGATGGGCTAAAAAGCTAGGTAGTAAAGTTGAAGAATTTTTGAACTCTGAAAAATCCCAGAGCTATATTACATCACTTGCAAATATAAGTACCTACCAAGATCTCTTAATTCTCTATGGGTTTGGGGGGTTTTCTAAATCTTAAAAAGAATAGCCGCTAGGGGGCAACATCCTAAAAGTCATCAGCTGCTATTTCTTTCTCATGTGGTGTGCAGAATTCCTTGACAAGTTTAGGAAGCAGCTGCCGAAAACAAACCCAAGCACGGACTCATTTTTCTGGCGTGCAAAGCATAGTTAATCTGGCATTGGAAGGTCCAGGTATGAACAATATCACCAAGTGTGTGTTGTTGTTTTTTTTGAACATATGATAAGTTTATTTTAAAAATTCCGAGTTATACAGAACTTTGTTGGATGATGATGAAGAAGAAGATATTGGATTTATATCCCGCCCTCCACTCCGAAGAGTCTCAGAGCGGCTCACAATCTCCTTTACCTTCCCCCCCCCCCCACAACAGACACCCTGTGAGGTAGATGAAGATATTGGATTTATATCCCGCCCTCCTCTCTGAAGAGTCTCAGAGCGGCTCACAATCTCCTTTCCCTTCCCCCCCAACAGACACCCTGTGAGGTAGATGAAGATATTGGATTTATATCCCACCCTCCACTCCGAAGAGTCTCAGAGCGGCTCACAAGCTCCTTTACCTCCCCCCCCCCCACAACAGACACCCTGTGAGGTAGATGAAGATATTGGATTTATATCCTGCCCTCCACTCCGAAGAGTCTCAGAGCGGCTCACAATCTCCTTTCCCTTCCTCCCCCACAACAGACACCCTGTGAGGTAGATGAAGAGATTGGATTTATATCCCGCCCTCCACTCCAAAGAGTCTCAGAGCGGCTCACAATCTCCTTTCCCTTCCTCCCCCGCAACAGACACCCTGTGAGGTGGATGAAGATATTGGATTTATATCCCGCCCTCCACTCCGAAGAGTCTCAGAGCGGCTCACAATCTCCTTTACCTTTCCCCCCCCCACAACAGATACCCTGTGAAGTGGGTGGGGCTGAGAGGGCCCTCACAGCAGCTGCCCTTTCAAGGACAACCTCTGCCAGAGCTATGGCTGACCCAAGGCCATGCTAGCAGGTGCAAGTGGAGGAGTGAGGAATCAAACCTGGTTCTCCCAGATAAGAGTCCGCACACTTAACCACTACACCAAAGGGAGTGGATTTTTAGCATTCAGAAAATGGGTGACACAGATGAAGCTGCCCTGTGTACAGCTAGACCAGGGGTCCCCAACGTGGCGCCTGCCAACACCTTTCCCAGAGCCCTGGTTTTAGAAACTGGCCAGCTGCTGCCAGAGCAACGTTTTGAAAAACCTGCAGAGCCAATCAAATCTCCAGTGGCCAATAGGAAGCCTTGCTGGTCAAAAGCCTCCCCTGGCCCCACCCACTTTCTAAAAGCACTAGGTGGGCACAAGGAAAGGTGATGGCGGGCTCCATGGCAACCACGGGCACAGGGTTGGGCCCCCCTGTGCTAAATGCTAGCTTTCCATGAGCAAGGAGGGGGTGTTTTTTTTAAAAAAAGGTGCTTGACGGTTGGAACGGCTCTGTTGCCGAAAATAGGTGGTGGGGGGAGGAGATATTATTTCCATTTTGTTATCGATTGCAAAAACAGAACTCGCTTTGAAGTGGAAAGACAAAAATCCTCTGTCTCTGCAAAACTGGAAGAACAAAATATGGCAGGGGCGGCCAACGGTAGATCTCCAGGTTTTTTTTGCCGACAACTTCCATCAGCCCCAGCCATTGGTCATGCTGGCTGGGGCTGATGGGAGTTGTAGGCAAAAAGCATCTGGAGAACTACTGTTGGCCACCCCTGATATATGGGACTATTTTACTTTAACCAAACTGGCATACTCTTCCTCACAGTATTCTCCTTAGGCATATGAGAAAAAGGTGGCAGCACCTTGGTTTCCTGTGGTCATTTACCTCACAAAAGAAAATATTTCACCTCAAAATTCTGTATATTTTAGTTTGATTTATTTCTGATGTTGTATGCGATATAGCTGTACGACTTACAGTAAGTTGTTTTTCAATAAAATTCTTTTATTTTTTTTTTTTAAATATTATTCCAAAAGGCAGTTCTCCACTTGTACACTTAAGTGGTACAGTCCAGGTCTGTATCATGTGTGTGTGTTTGTGTGTGTTTCTAAATTATTTAATTTTTAAACCGCCCTCCCCCAAAGGACTCAGGGCAGTGTACAACAAGGATTAAAACATATAGTACTTATTAGAAACAGTAAAACATGAACGCAATCAGTCCTTAATCCGATTATAACTAGTCACAGCTGTTTTAAGGTGGTGCTCAGTGTCAGATTTCTTCTGCCATGGGGTGGGTCATGGGCTGGATGCAGTGGAAAAAAACGTAGCAGTCCTCAGCTGTAGGCCCGGTGGAACATCTCTGCCTTGCATGCCCTGCAGAACTGTTCTAAGTCCCACAGGGCATGGATGTCTCCAGGTAAAAAAAGAAGAAGAGGAGATTGGATGTGTGCTCAGCCTTTCACTCGGTCCCAGAGCAGCTTACAGCTGCCTTTCCCTTCCTCTCCCCACAACAGACACCCCGTGAGGTAGGTGGGGCTGAGAGTGCTCTTTCAAAAACAGCTCTGAGAGAACTTGCGACTGACCCAAGGTCACCCAGCTGGCTGCCTGGAGAGGAGTGGGGAATGAAACCCGGTTCTCTCAGATTAGAGCCAGCGCTCCGAACCACTACAACCAAACTGGATGTTGAGAGAGTTCCAACAGGCAGGGGCCAGGCTCTGGCTCTTGTGAAGGACAGCCGGATAACTTTCAGGCCAGGTATCACATGCAAATCCTGATCTTGTGAGCCAGTGCAAGGCTCTTCAGGGGACATCTCGGGAGAGGCAGTTCTGCAGGTTTGTGATGGTGAGGGGTCTGGAGACCAAGTCCTATGAGGAAAGGTTGAAGGAGCTGGGCGTGTTTAGCCTGGAGAGGAGGCGGCTGAGAGGTGATAGGATCACCATCTTCAAGTTCTTGAAGGGCTGTCATATAGAGGAGGGTGTGGTATTGTTTTCTGTGGCCCCAGAAGGTAGGACCAGAACCAATGGGTTGAAATTAAATCAAAAGAGTTTCCGGCTCAACAGTAGGAAGACCTTTCTGACCGTTAGAGTGGTTCCTCAGTGGAACAGGCTTCCTCGGGAGGTGGTGGCCTCTCCTTCCTTGGAGGTTTTTAAACAGAGGCTCAATGGCCATCTGACAGCAATGAAGATCCTTTGAATTTGGGGGAAAGTATCTGTGAGTTTCCTGCATTGTGTAGGGCGGCGTTTCCCAATAGCAGGGTTGCGACCTGGCACCAGGCCATGGAGCCCTCAATGCAGGGCCGTTGGGCCTCCCCTCCTCTGGCCACCCCCCGCCTCACGCCTCCCTGGCCCGTGGCGTTGCGCCCTTCCGCTCCTCCTTTCCCCTCCCTTCCCTACTGCAGGTAGGTCAGTTTCATCTTGCGTAAAACGCCCCGCCCAATGGCCCGATCGCTAGGAAATTGGCGCAGAGCTCATTCCACACTGGGCCAAGCCGGCAGCAGCTCAAACAGACCGCGGCTGAAAAGGGCGCATGGCTCCTCCCCTGCCGGCACTTCCTGGATGGGAAGAAAGTGCCTGCGAGGGAGGAGCCACATGCCCTTTTCAGCTGCAGTCTATTAGAGCTGCCACCGGCTTGGCCCAGTGTAGAATGAGCTCCGCGCCAATTTCCTAGCGATCGGGCCGTCGGGTGGGGCGGGGGGGCTTTACGCAAGATTAAACTGACCTGCCTGTGGTGGGGAAGGGAGGGAGGAGGAGGCACGGAGGGGCGTGATGCTGCGGGTGGGGGAGGCCCGATGCGGGGGGCAGCCAGAGGAGGGGAGGACCCGCGACCCAGCATTGAGGGCTCCGTGACCCGATTTCCCACCGACTGGGGGCTTTACAGCCTGAAATTGGCCTGCAGTGGGGGAGGGAGGCGGCGGTGGGAGAGTCAGCTGCGTGGCCAAAGTGAGCAGTTTTAAAAGTGAGTTGCTCCCATCCTGTTTCTGTCCGTTTTTTCTTTTCCATTCTTTTCTCTTTCTTCCTTTTGTCCCGCCTTTCTTTCACTCCTTCCCTCCCTTTTCTTTCCTTCCTATTTCCTTTCTCTTTCTCTCTTCTTTTTTTCTATAATTGTTTCCAACTCTCTCCCCTTCTCTTTCTTTTCTCCTGTCTTCTTCCTTCCTTCCTTGCCATTGCTAATCTGAGTTGGGGGGAAGGAGAAGCTTGAAATGTCCTGCCATTTCATGCTTTCCTTTCTTTCTCACTTTCTTTCTCTCTTTCTGTCAGTCTTTTCCCCTGTCTTTCTTCCTTCTCTCTCTCTCTCTCTTTCTGTCAGTCTTTCCCCCGTCTTCCTTCCTCTCTCTCTTTCTGTCAGTCAGTCTTTTTCCTTCCTTCCTTCCTTCCTTCTTTCCTTCCTTCCTTCCTTCCTTCCTTCCTTCCTTCCTTCCTTCCTCCCTCCCTTCCTCCCTTCCCTCCTTCCTTCCTTCCTTCCTTCCTCCCTCCCTCCCTCCCTCCCTCCCTCCCTTCCTTCCTTCCTTCCTTCCTTCCTTCCTTCCTTCCTTCCTTCCTTCCTTCCTTCCTCCCTCCCTTCCTTCCTTCCTTCCTTCCTTCCTCCCTCCCTCTCTCCCTCCCTCCCTCCCTCCCTCCCTCCCTTCCTCCCTTCCTTCCTTCCTCCCTCCCTCCCTTCCTTCCTTCCTTCCTTCCTTCCTTCCTTCCTTCCTTCCTTCCTTCCTTCCTTCCTTCCTTCCTTCCTTCCTTCCTTCCTTCCTTCCTTCCTCCCTCCCTTCCTTCCTTCCTTCCTTCCTTCCTTCCTTCCTTCCTTCCTTCCTTCCTTCCTTCCTTTATATTTTTAGTTTTCTGCTGTGTGGTCCTTGTGCTTTTTCTTAAGGTTTTATTTTTAAAATTGCATTGCAAAATCCCACTATTCTCCTACCTTTTCTAAACAAAACATTGCAGGAGTTTTAGGCTTGTTTGTACATTATTCCCTGGCTCCACCCACAAAGTCTCCTGGCTCCACCTCCAAATTTTAGTGGACCATGAAGGAGAAGTGTAAAAATAACAGGGCCAAGGGGGGGAGGGGGGGAGTTTGGGAAGCCCTGGTGTAGGAGGTTGGACTAGATGACCCTGGAGGTCCCTTCCAACTCTATGATTCTGTGTTGACCGAAGCCCATTAGAGCCTTAAAAGTTAAAACCAAGGCTTTTTCTGTAACAGGAACTTCTTTGCATATTGGGCCACATGCCCCTGATGTAGCCAATCCTCCTGGAGCTTACAGTAGGCCCTGTACTGAGCACCCTGTAAGCTCTTGGAGGATAGGCTACATCAGGGACGTGTGGCCTAATATGCAAATGAGTTCCTGCTACAAAAAAAGCCCTGGTTAAAAACAAAACTTGGAATGGATCCAGGAACCAGGGCAGCTTGTGGTGCTCCAGTTGGATATGTGCTGACAAAGGGGTGCCTGTAAGCGCCCTCACCGCTGCATTCCGGACCAGCTGAAGTTTGGTGTAGAGCCAGTTTGGTGTAGTGGTTAAGTGTGCGGACTCTTATCTGGGAGAACCAGGTTTGATTCCCCACTCCTCCACTTGCAGCTGCTGGAATGGCCTTGGGTCAGCCATAGCTCTCGCTATGGAGTTCTCCTTGAAAGGGCAGCTGCTGTGAGAGCCCTCTCAGCCCCACCCACCTCACAGGGTGTCTGTTGTGGGGGAGGAAGGGAAAGGAGATTGTGAGCCGCTCTGAGACACTCAAGTGGAAGGCGGAATTTAAATCCAATGTCGTCGTTGTCTTCTTTCCTGGTCAGTTTCAAGGGTAGCCCTATGCAGAGCGAGTTACAATAATCTAGCCTAATCTAAATATATAGATAATCACTCCGGAACCCTGTACCAATTAGCCACGGCGTTCCATATGTAGCAAAATGTTCTCCCAGTGAGCCACTGTTTCTCTGCCTAGGGCTCTCCGGTCAACAGCCTGCGTCTGCGTTCCAGTCTGCTCCGGCTATTTTGAGGCCATTTGTGCCGGCCTGCATTTGCATACAATTAACAGATGTTAGCTGCTAGTGAATGATGTGAGATTTCTGTCTGGCAGGAGATAGAATGCAAAACTCTAACTGACGTATGCAGGGGTGGGGGCATGAGGTCAAGTCCTAGAAAATCCAATTTGTTGTGAGAGACTTGGGATCTGTTCAAAATTGGGAAGAGGGGGAATATTGGGTGTTATTGGATTTTGCCAAAAGTGCATGGAAGATCTATGTCAGCGGTGGCCGAACTGTGGCTCTGGAGCCACATGTGGCTCTTTCACACCTATTGTGTGGCTCTCGAAACCCCAACCATCCTGTTGACTGGCTTCGAGAAGGCATTTCTCCCTATAAATCACTTCTTCAAGCCAAGCCAGCCAGCATTTAATGCATTTAAAGTTAAAGAAGTTAAAGTTGCTCTTTCTACTGCCTCTCTCTCTCATCTGTCTATCTGTCCGTCCATCCATCCATCCATCCATCCATCCATCCATCCATCTATCATCTATCTATCATCTATCTATCATCTTCCTTCCTTTCCTTTCCCTCCCCTCCCCTCCCCTCCTCTCCCCTCCCTCAAATATCTTGACATTCATGGGGAGGAACAGTGGCTCAGCGGTAAAGCATCTGCTTGGTAAGCAGAAGGTCCCAGGTTCAATCCCCGGCATCTCCAACTAGAAAGGATCTAGGCAAGTAGGCATGAAAAACATCAGCTTGAGACCCTGGAGAACTGCTGCCAGTCTGAGTAGACAAAACTGACTTTGATGGACTGAGGGTCTGATTCAGTATAAGGCAGCTTCATACATTCTCATATAAGTCTTGTGGCTCTCAGACATATGATATTTATTCTATGTGGCTCTTACATCAAGACTGAGAGGGACTTACAGTTTAAATGTCAGATGTCAAGTGTAGGGGGCACAACAGAGTAATGGGAAAGAGAGGGGCCAGAGACTGGTAAGCGTGAATAGATTTGCATAGGTTTCCTTTAGCCAAAGGCTTCAGGAAGAGAGAGAGAAATGGTGCCACCTAGAGGTGTCAGGGAAAAGGTCTTGGCTCAAGGGGCAGCAAGAAAGAATGGGTTGAATGGTTTAAGGGAGCAGGAGTAACAAAGGCTCCTGTTCATTTTTTAAAAAAAATGTGAACCAGACTGTAGAATGACAAATCCAAGCTACTGGTAACCTATCTTTTCAATGTTTTTGTTGTTGCTGTTCTTAAAGATTCTTTCTCTCAACTAGGGTTGCCAAGTCCAATTCAAGAAGTATCTGGGGACTTTGGGGGTGGAGCCAGGAGACTTTGGGGGTGGAGCCAGGAGACACTGCGGGCGGAGCCAGGAGCAAGGGTGTGACAAGCATAATTGAACTCCAAGGGAGTTCTGGCCATCACATTTAAAGGGACAGCACACCTTTTAGAATGCCTTCCTTCCATAGAAAATAATGAAGGATAGGGGCACCTTCTTTTGGGGCTCATAGAATTGGACCCCTTGGTCCAAACTTTTTGAAACTTGGGAGGTATTTTGGGGAGAGGCACTAGATGCTATACGGAAAATTTGGCGGCTCTACCTCAAAAGACAACCCCCCCAGAGCCCCTGACACCCGCGGATCAATTCCCCATCATTCCCTATGGGAATCGTTCCTGGAGGTGCATAATGGCTATGGGGGTGGAGCTTCCCCCACCGGCCAGCTGGCTGGGGGAGGGGGGAAGCCTGTAAAACCAGGGGATCCCCCGCTGGGACCTGGGGATTGGGAAGCCTACTCTCAACTCCTTAAACCTCCTGGCCGAATTATTATTGTTATTAACTTTATTTATATTGAGCTGGCGACTGATTCAATTCTTCACCGCATTTAACATGTAGAATTCACTGCCGCAAGAAGTCGTGGTGGCTACAGCATAGCTTCAAGAGGGGACTGGATAAATATATGGAGTGGAGGTCATAGAATCATAGAGTTGGAAAGGGCCTACAGGGCCATCTAGTCAAACTCCCTGCACAGTGCAGGAAACTCACAAATACCTCCCCCATCCCCTGTGACACTTGCTCTGTACTCAGAAGGTCCATCATTGGCTATTAGCCAAAAGGTCTAGATGGAATACTCTGTCTGGAGCAGTGATGCTCTGTATTCTTGGTGCTTGCGGAGAAACAGTTGGAGGGCTTCTGGAGTTCTGATCCCACTGGTAGACCTCCTGATGCAACCTAAGTTTTGGCCACTGTGTGATACAATGTGTTGGACTGGATGGGCCATTAGCCTAATCCAACGTGGCTCCTTTTATGTCTGGAACAGTGACGCTCTGTATTCTTGGTGCTTGTGGTTAAACAGTGTGAGGGCTTCTGGAGTTCTGGTCAAACTGGTAGAACTCCTGATGGCACCTAGGTTTTGGCCACTGTGTGACGCAGAGTGCTAGACAGGATGGGTTATTTGCCTGATCCAACATGACTCTTCTTATGTTCTTATGTCTGGGGCAATGATGCTATGTATCTTTGGTGCTTGGGGGGAGGAAACAGTGTGGGGGGGCTTCTGGTGTTCTGGCCCCAGTGGTGGGCCTCCTGATGGCACCTAGGTTTTGGCCACTGTGTGAAACAGAGTGTTGGACTGAATGGGCCTTTGGCCTGATCCAACATGGCTTCTCTTAGGTTCTTAGTTCAGAGTAAATTACAGATATACCGCCTTTCTCCACATTGAGGCCCTACGCACCTTACATTGTTCTCCTCATCTCTGTTTCATCCTCACAACAACCCCGTGAGGTAGCTTAGACTGAGAATGCAGGACTGGCCCAAGATCCCTCAGCAAGCCAGTTTGGTGTAGTGGTTAAGTGTGCGGACTCTTATTTGGGAGAACTGGGTTTGATTCCCCACTCCTCCACTTGCACCTGCTGGAATGGCCTTGGGTCAGCCATAGCTCTGGCAGAGGTTATCCTTGAAAGGGCAGCTGCTGTAAGAGCTCTCTCAGCCCCACCCACTTCACAGGGTGTCTGTGGGAGAGGAAGATAAAGGAGATTGTGAGCCGCTATAAGACTCTGAGATTTGGAGTGGAGGGCGGGATATAAATCCAATATCATCGTCTTCTTCTTCCATGGCAAAATGAGGATCTGAACATGGGTATCCCAGGTCCTAGTTCAACACTTTAACCACTACACTACACTGGCTGTTGAGTTTCGTGAGGTAAAGTTTGCAAATCAGTAGTACGGCAGCTCTGCAGCAAACTCCGCTCCATAACTGAATTTCCCTCTCTAAGTCTTTGTCCCTAGCACAGATGTAATTTGTCCTCGTTTATTAACTTGTCTTTTTGAAACTTTCGACCCTTCTATTTTCATTAAAACACCTGGCTGCCTGTTATCCTATCTTCATGGCACACGGGGCTTGCGCCCTAGATATTTTTCTTTCTTTCTTTCCTCCTTTTAAAAAAAATTTTAATCTTCATTTCTTTCCACTCTGATACACCAAAAGATTTGAAAGCAAACTGGTGTGGAAGAGAAAATTGGGAGCAGGTATAACGCAGTTTGCGCTTTCGCGAGGCGCCTTCGGAGTCGGAAAGACCTGAGGCAATTCAGTTGTCGTTTTGCATTTCCGTCACTCCTCCTGCGAGCAGCCGTATTTGGGAGTAAGTAACCATCAGAGCCCCGGCAATTTGGGAAAAAAACCTCCTCCAATATTACCACTTAACTAGATTGTCACCCGCTGAGGGAATTTTTTTTAAGGGGCCTGAAAATGCTCTTGCTGCTACGGGGAATTGGTAAAGGAAGGAAACATTTGGGTAGATTGAAATCAAACTTATGAAAGTGCGAGAGAAGAACCTCTCATATTGTCTGTGAGTTTTTGTGATCCAGCAAGTTCACGGGCCCCTCTGTTGTGGTATCCTCAGCCTCCTGCCCCATTTCAGCTATCCGGGAGAGAGTGGGACTATACTCTCCCACTGTTCTGTAAAAGCTAGCCGTGCTGATAGGTTTAAAAGGATGAGGGACGATAATGATGATATTGGATTTATATCTCACCCTCCACTCCAAGTCTCAGAGCGGTCACAATCTACTTTATGTTCTTCCCTCACCACAGACACCCTGTGAGGTAGGTGGGGCTGAGAGAGGTCTCCCAGAAGTTGCCCTTTCAAGGATAGAGTCTCAGAGTGGCCTACAATCTCCTTTATCTTCCCCCACTGCAGACACCCTGTGTGGTAGGTGGGACTGAGAGAGCTCTCCCAGAAGCTGCCCTTTCAAGGACAGAGTGTCAGAGTGGCCTACAACCTCCTTTATCTTCTTCCTCCACAACAGACACCCTCTGAGGTGGGTGGGGCTAAGAGAGCTCTCCCAGAAGCTGCCCTTTCAAGGACAGAGTGTCAAAGTGGCCTACAACCTCCTTTATCTTCTTCCTCCACAACAGACACCCTCTGAGGTGGGTGGGGCTAAGAGAGCTCTCCCAGAAGCTGCCCTTTCAAGGACAGAGTGTCAAAGTGGCCTACAATCTGCTTTATCTTCTTCCTCCCTGTGAGGTTGGTAGGGCTAAGAGCTCTCCTAGAAGCTGCCCTTTCAAGGACAGAGTCTCAGAGTTGTCTACAATCTTCAGTCAGTCAGTCAGTCAGTCAGTCAGTCACATTTTATTTGTATCCCTCCCTCCCCGACCAAGCAGCTCAGGGCGGCTAACAGCATAAAATTCAATACATACATTATATAATAAATAACATTTGAAGACAAATTAAAATCCATAAAATTCTAAAAACATTAATACATTCTAAATTCTAAAAAAGATTAATACATAATCTTCCTTATCTTCTTCCCCCACTTCAGACATCCTGTGAGGTAGGTGGGTCTGAGAGAGCTCTCCCAGAAGCTGGCCTTTCAAGGATAGAGTCTCAGAACAACCTACAATCTCTTTTATATTCTTTCTCCACAACAGACACCTTGTGAGGTAGGTGGGGCAGAGAGAACTCTCCCAGAAGCTGGCCTTTCAAGGACAACTCTGCGAGAGCTCTGGCTGACCCAAGGCCATTCCAGCAGCTACAAGCGAAGGAGTGCGGAATCAAACCTGGTTCTCCCAGATAAGAGTCTGCACACTTAACCACTACACTAAAACTGGCTCTGGGGAGAGCCAGTTTCTTGTCTGTCTCCTAGCAGGAAGTGGGAAATCACGACGCTCTCTGGAATGATGTCCCAGTGAAAGTCTCTCCTGCACTGCCTTCCTCGATTGCCAGACACTGTGAGCAGGGCTGGCCCTAGACTTTCTGGCACCCAGGCAAGGCTAACTTTTGACCCTGCCCTGAAAATGTCACTGAGCCACGTGGGGAGGTGGCCAGTTTGGCACCCCAGCAGGCTGGTGCCCTAGGCAGTCACCTAGTTTGCCTAGTCTCAGAGCTGGCCCTGAATGTGAGTGTGTGTTAAGTATCGCCTGGGGTGGAATTCTAGCAGGAGCTCCTTTGCATATTAGGCCACACACCCCTGATGTAGCCAATCCTCCAAGAGCTTACAAAGAAAGAGCCTTGTAAGCTCTTGGAGGATTGGCTACATCAGGGGTGTGCGGCCTGATATGCAAAGGAGCTCCTGCTAAAATTCCACCCCTGAGTATCACCAGGTTGCTTCTGACTTGCAGTGACCCTGTGAATCAATGTCCTCCAAAACGTATCCTGAACAGCCTTGCTTGGGTCTTGCAAATGGAGTCAGTCCATTTCAGATTGGTTCTTTCTCTTTTTCCTGCCGCCTTCAACTTTCCCTAGCATTGCTGCCTTTTTTTCCAGCAAGTCTCATCCTCTTATGATGTGACCACAAAGTACAATAGCCTCCATTCGATCGCTTTAGCTTCTAGGGCAGCGGTGGCCAAACTTGCTTATTATGGGAGCCACACAGAATAAACACAGTGAGATGTTTGAAAGCCACAAGACAGACAGGAAGGAAGGAAGGAAGGAAGGAAGGAAGGAAGGAAGGAAGGAAGGAAGGAAGGAAGGAAGGAAGGAAGGAAGGAAGGATGGAAGGAAGGATGGAAGGAAGGAAGGAAGGAAGGAAGGAAGGAAGGAAGAAGGAAGGAAGGAAGGAAGGATGGAAGGAAGGATGGATGGAAGGAAGGAAGGAAGGAAGGAAGGAAGGAAGGAAGGAAGGAAGGAAGGAAGGAAGGAAGGAAGGATGGATGGATGGAAGGAAGGATGGAAGGAAGGGAAGGAAGGAAGGAAAGGAAGGAAGGAAGGAAGGAAGGAAGGAAGGAAGGAAGGAAGGAAGGAAGAAGGAAGGAAGGAAGGAAGGAAGGAAGGAAGATGGAGAGGGAGAGGTGGAAAGAAAGCAACGTTAAATGCATTCTCCAAGCTGCTGGCTTGACTTGGAGAAGTGATTTACAGAAACAAGCTGGCTGACAAGGCAGTGGGGACTACACAATATGCGTGAAAGAGCCACATGTGGCTCCCAAGCCGCAATTTGGCCACCCCTGTTCTAGGGAGAGGTCGGACTTGATTTGATTGGACACTAGATCAGTTTGTTTGGGCACTAAATCAATCTGGCGTTCGCCGGTTGGGCGCTTCGTTGGACCCTGGGCCTCAGAAGGCGTCCAGTCATGCCAGTTTGTTACACCAGCCCTCTGTGGATCACAAGCTTGGCTATATCAGCGCCCCCCCCCCCCCCTGGTTCATTGCCTACCTTCTGAGCTTAAAAGGTTTCTTAGCTGGGAGAGAACCCTGCCTAAGACCCCAAGAGTGACAGCCATCAGAGTTCATTGGTGATCTTTAACGTATGGAGCACCATCGGTAGGGCCACAAGCCTCACTGTGGCCAGTTTGGTGTAGTGGTGAAGTGCGCGGACTTTTATCTGGGAGAACCGGGTTTGATTCCCCACTCCTCCATTTGCAGCGGCTAGCATGGCCTTGGGTTAGCCATAGCTCTGGCAGAGGTTGTCCTTGAAAGGGCAGCTGCTGTGAGAGTCCTCTCAGCCCCGCCTACCTCACAGAGTGTCTGTTGTGGGGGATTTCAGTGAATCTCCCACGTTCTCCAAGATAATATGCAGCCCTTTGGTGTTTCGTTATAAAAAGCCGAGGGGCTGATTCTTCCTCTCATTTCCTAAAAGATAAAGGAGATTGTGAGCCGCTCTGAGATTCGGAGTGGAGGGCGGGATATAAATCCAATATCTTCTTCTTTTGCCGCTGTTGCAATTTTTGGAAGGATCGTCGTCATGTTTGCCGGTATCGACTTTCTTTGCACTATCTAAATACCTGCTACATCTGTTGACGTGTTGGAACAATCCAAACTTAAGCCAGAAGCTCTGCTTTTGGTCTCCAACCAGAGTCTTTCTTTCCGCCTCTGGTTGTAAATGCTGATGGTTTTTTTGCCTGCAAAGAGAAGATTTCTTTAGGGTTTCAGCGGGGAGTGGCTGAGTCTTAAAATCTTAATCGGAACAATTACCGCACAAGTGTCCTCAGCCAAGCTTCACCTCTCGGCGGCTTTAAATCCTAGCTTTGAACGAAACACACACGCATGCAAATCCTTAATTGATTTCAGTGAATCTCCCACGTTCTTCGGGATAATATGCGGCCCTTTGGTGTTTCGTTATAAAAAGTCGAGGGGCCGATTCTTCCCCTCGTCTTCCAAAGGAGAGATGCTTCTGAAATCTTCCTCCTCTGAAGCCTTCCCAGGGTGAGAACGTTGATCCATCATCGTCATTAATTCTCACAGTCAGATATTTGACGGGTAGATGGTTGTTCTGTAATTTGAGAGCAGGCCAAGTCCTTGGGAACTGCAGATGTGTCTTCACAGGAGTCTTGCCGTTCCGAGCAACACTGTCGTCTGGAGCTGAGCTAGTGCTCTTTACTCAGTGCCCAGAATGTCCAGCCATTGCCAAAGTCTCAGTACTTCTAGGCACTGCTCCAAGAACTCCAGTGACAACTGGCACAGTGCTAACCTTCTTCTCCCGAAGGTTCCTTCATTTTGTTCATTTTTGTTGTTCAGTCGCACAGTCGAGTCCGACTCTTTGCGACTCCATGGACCAAGTCACGCCAGGCCCTCCTGTCTTCCACCATCCTCCAAAGTCCACTCAAATTTGTGGTAGGTGCATCAGTAACGCTGTCCAGCAATCTCATCTTTTGCCGTCTCCTTCTTCTTTCCGCCTCTGGTTGTAAATGCTGTAATGTAAATGCTGTAAAGGAGAGCCAGTTTGGTGTAGTGGTTAAGCGTGCGGACTCTTATCTGGGAGAACCGGGTTTGATTCCCCACTCCTCCACTTGCACCTGCTAGCATGGCCTTGGGTCCGCCATAGCTCTGGCAGAGGTTGTCCTTGAAAGGGCAGCTGCTGTGAGAGCCCTCTCCAGCCCCACCCACCTCACAGGGTGTCTGTTGTGGGGGGGGGGGGAAGGTAAAGGAGATTGTGAGCCGCTCTGAGACTCTTTGGAGTAGAGGGTGGGATATAAATCCAATATCTTCTTCTTCTTTTGGCTTCTGTCTTTCCCAGCATCAGGCTCTTCTCCAGGGAGTGCTCCCTTTTCATTGGGTGGCCAGAGTATTTGAGCTTCGGCTTCAGCATCTGACCTTCCAGGGAACAGTCTGGGTTGATTTCCCTTAGGACTGACTGATTGGATCTCCTTGCAGTCCAAGGGACTCTCAAGAGTCTTCTCCAGCACCACAGCTCGAAAGCATCTATTCTTCTGCGCTCCGCCTTTGTATATTGTGAGGGGAGGGATGGTGGCTCAGTGGTAGAGCATCTGCTTGGTAAGCAGAAGGTCCCAGGCTCAATCCCTGGTATCTCCAACTGAAAAGGGTCCAGGCAAATAGGTGTGAAAAACCTCAACTTGAGACCCCCGGAGAGCCGCTGCCAGTCTGAGTAGACAATACTGACTTTGATGGACCGAGGGTCTGATTCGGTATAAGACAGCTTCATGTGATCATGTGTGTTCTCCTGTTCTTTATTTTCTATCCTGCTGTGTCCTGGGACTGCAGTGTCAATGAACCAGACCCTGTTTTTTTATTCCCGCCCCCCCTACAATTGTGACATCAGAGGAGAGCCAGTTTGGTGTAGTGGTTAAGTGTGCAGACTCTTATCTGGGAGAACCGGGTTTGATTCCCCACTCCTCCACTTGCACCTGCTGGCATGGCCTTGGGTCAGCCATAGCTCTGGCAGAGGTTGTCCTTGAAAGGGCAGCTGCTGTGAGAGCCCTCTCCAGCCCCACCCACCTCACAGGGTGTCTGTTGTGGGGGGAGAAGATAGAGGAGATTGTAAGCAACTCTGAGACTCTTCGGAGTGGAGGGCGGGATATAAATCCAATATCTTCATCTACCTCACAGGGTGTCTGTTGTGGGGGGGGGGGAAGGGAAAGGAGATTGTGAGCCGCTCTGAGACTCTTTGGAGTGGAGGGCGGGATATAAATCCAATATCTTCTTCTTCTTATGCTCCAGTGTTTGTCTGTAAAGTCCCAACGAATCTTCGTTTCATCACTGTTATGCTCCCTGCGTGGGGCTGCCCTTGTCCCAAATGTGGAAGCTTCAACTGGTACAGAACGCTTCAGCCAGGCTGCTACTGGGTCTCCCCTTGCAGGAGCACATTCAGCCTGCACTGGTTACTGATTGCATACCGGATCCATTCCAAGGCGCTGGTTCTTGCCTTTAAACCCCTCTATGGCCAGGGACCTGCATTCCTACGAGACAGCCTTTCCCCATATGTCCCCCAGAGCAAGGGTCCCCAACCCCTGGGCCGGGGACCAGTACCGGGCCGCGGCCTGTTTGCTCAGACCAGTACCAGGCCACGGCCACGCAGCCTCACCGCCCCGCAGCCTCACCCCCCTCCATGGTGCCGCCTCCCCCCCCCCCCAATTTCACCATTTTAAGGCTGGGGAAGGGGCAGTGAAGCGCCTCCCAGGTCAACCTCCCCCCTGCCAATCAGCTGATTGGGCAGGAAAACCGCTGCAGCAGCTGCCCTTGTCTCCTTCCTGGCGGGGGGGAGGGGTCAGCCAGGGAGGAGCTTCCCCGGCCTTAAAATGGTGAAAATGGGGGTGGAGGAGGCTGCGTGAGAGGGGGAGAAGGAGGGAGGAGAAAACGGGGGGTGGAGGATAGATCCAAGTGGGCAGCCGTGTTGGTCTGAAGCAGTAGAACAAAGTAGGAGTGAAGTTGTACCTTTAAGGGGCGGCGAGGCTGCGCAAGAGGGGAAGGAGGGAGGAGGAAATGGGGGAGGAAAATGGGGGGAGGAAAATGGGGGGAGGAGGAGGCGCTGCGTGGGGGGCAGGGGGGAGGCTGAATTGGGTGCCCCCACCCTTCCCTGGGGCCACGGTCAGCGGGTCAGCCCTGGGGCAAAAAAGGTTGGGGACCACTGCCTCAGAGGATGACCATGATGGTCTGCTGTAGAACAGCTGGATTCAAGTCAGGTAGGCAGGGTGTTTTTCATAGCAGGAACTCCTTTGCGTATTAGGCCACACACCCTCTGATGTAGCCAATCCTGCAGGAGCTTACAAGGCTCTTAGTCCAGGGCCTACTGTAAGCTCCAGGAGGATTGGCTACATCAGGGGCAGGGCTTTTTTTGTAGCAGGAGCTCCTTTGCATATTAGGCTACACATCCCTGTTGTAGCCAATCCTCCAAGAGGTTACAGGGCTCTTTTTACAGGGTCTACTGTAAGCTCTTGGGTATTAGCTACATCAGGGGGGCATAGCCTAATAAGCAAAGGAGCTCCTGCTACAAAAAAAAGCCCTACCTGTAGGCCCTTAGAGACCAAGGAGAATTTCAGTGGACGCTTTTGAGACTGAAAGCCTTATACCCAGGAACTGTCATTGGTCTGTGAAGTGCTGTTGGACTCAAACCAACTATAATTCCCCAGTATAGCCCTAAATCCCAAGGGGACTCCCTTGGCGTTATGCGTTAGAAAAGTCCTTTCCATTTTGGCATACGTTTCGGCTTCCTATTTTTAACTCAGTGAAGAGCCCCGTGGCACAGAGAGTGTTAAAGCTGCAGTACTGCAGTCCTAAGCTCTGCTCACGACCTGAGTTCGATCCCCAGCGGAAGCTGGGTTTTCAGGTAGCCGGCTCGAGGTTGACTCAGCCTTCCATCCTTCCAAGGTCAGTAAAATGACTATCCAGCTTGCTGGGGGGGAAGTGTAGATGGCTGGGGAAGGTAATGGCAAACCACCCCATAAAAAAGTCTGCCGTGAAAACAATGTGAAAGCAATGTCACCCCAGAGTCGGAAATGACTGGTGCTTGCACAGAGGACCTTTCCTTTCCTTTTAACTCAGTGCTCATGGACGATGAGCATTGGGGTTTTCTGCGAAGATGGAATGAACGCTTGAGAGAATTTCTGTTTCCCAATATCGAGGTTGCTTCCCTGTTAGAAGATAACTGATATTTTTCTCCGCAGGTCGATCCAGTGTTTGCAGAGGAAGTGAAGGAGAAAGTTCAAAGGTAGGCTGCGCATGTCATTGGCCGTTACAGACAGTTTGTTCTTTTAAGGTACTTCTTTATCTAATGGACAGGATTTGGCATTTCTACACCGACCAGTCTTGCTCCCAAGCTCCTTGGACCGTGCTCAGGGGAGAGCCGTTCGTGTAGGTGCTTCCTTGTTACTTTCCGATTGGGAGAAGGAATCCACGTTCTCCTGGCTTGGTATCCACAAAATACAAGAAACATAGCTGTGATCAGGGCCTTTTTTTGTAGCAGGAATGCTTTTGCATATTAGGCCGCACCCCCCCCTGATGTAGCCAATCCTCCTGGAGCTTACAGCAGGCCCTGTACTAAGAGCCCTGTAAGCTCTGGGAGGATTGGCTGCAGCAGGGAGGTGTGGCCTGACTGTGATATATATGGGCTACCCTACTTTTAAAATAAAACTACTTACGAATTTGCAAATGTCATTTACACAAAAATTGACAATAACAACCATTAAAAAAGCAATTAGACCATTTTTCAACAGAGCTCATTCTTGTATAGTGTCAATAGGGTTGCCAAGTCCAATTAAAGAAAAATCTGGGGACTTTGGGGGCGGAGCCAGGAGACTTTGGGGGTGGAGCCAAGAACAAGGATGTGACAAGCATAATTGAACTCCAAGGGAGTTCTGGCCATCACATTTAAAGGGACAGCATACCTTTTAAAATTCCTTTCTTCCATAGGAAATAATGACGTATAGGGGCACCATCTTTTGGGGCTCATAGAATTGGACCCTCTGGTCCAATCGTTTTGAAACTTGGGGGGTATTTTGGGGAGAGGCACTAGATGTTATACTAAAAATTTGGTGCCTCTACCTCAAAAAATAGCCCCCCCCAGAGCCCCCAATACCAACGGATGAATTCCCTATTATTCCCTATGGGAATCGTTCTCCATAGGGAATAATAGAATGCCCAGTAGACATTTCCCCCCCCCACGCTTTCTAAAAGGGGGGAGGGCCTCCAAACCAGGGAATCCCCCCTCCCTGCCCCCTCCCTCTCTCTCTCTCACACACACACACACACTTACCAGATCTTCTTCCGGAGAACTCTTGCTGTGAAAGCGAAAGCAAAACAAAGGGCGGGGCTGTTCTCCCAAGCCCTTCCTGCTCCCTGCCCAGCCTTAAAGGGGCAGACATTTTACAAACAGCTCAGGAGCTCTATAATGAAGCCTACAGGTATGTTCTCCCCCCCCCCTCCACCCCCCACTTCCCACTTCTTGAAGACCGGGAGATGAGGCTGCAAACCCAGGGGACTCCCGCCAGAGCGGGAGGGTTGGGAAGCCTAAGTGTCAACAAGAGGAAGA
This sequence comes from Heteronotia binoei, assembly GCF_032191835.1. NCBI lineage: Eukaryota > Metazoa > Chordata > Lepidosauria > Squamata > Gekkonidae > Heteronotia > Heteronotia binoei. The sequence goes on along the minus strand of NC_083233.1, from coordinate 72,514,106 downwards.
CTTTAAGAATACTGATGAAGTGACAACCAAAATGCGTCTTTAACTAGTTACTCGTATGCTATATCACTATACAAGAATGAACATAAGAGAAGCCATGTTGGATCAGGCCAGTGGCCCATCCAGTCCAACACTCTGTGTCACACAGTGGCCAAAAAAATTATATATATACACACACACACACACACACATATATATATATATACACACACACTATGGCTAATAGCCACTGATGGACCTCTGCTCCATATTTTTATCTAACCCCCTCTTGAAGCTGGCTATGCTTGTAGCTGCCACTACCTCCTGTGGCAGTGAATTCCACATGTTAATCACCCTTTGGGTGAAGAAGGACTTCCTTTTATCCGTTTTAACCCGACTGCTCTGCAATTTCATCGAATGAGCTCTGTCGAAAATGGTTTCATTGCTTTTTTACGGTTGTTATTGCCAATTCTTGTGCAAATGACATTTGTAAAATCATAAGCAGTTTTATTTTAAAAGTATGGTAACCTATATATATCGCAATTAAGTTTCTTGCATCTTGTGGTATATTTATACTGTGATCCCATTCATTGTTTTTTTTGCTGCAAATGTTATGGTATCCACAAAGCCATCCCCAACATTGACGAGAGTAGGAGAGCCCTGGATTGTGCAGAGCTCTGTGGAACAAAACGCCTGCCTATGCAGCCCCCTTGAACACCTACCGCCATGAGATTTTGCATCATGACAATAATATGCTTGCAGTCTGAGTCTTCCCTTCCCTGCTGTTCAGCAAAGGGAAATCAAACCCAGCAAAGCAGGCACCTTCTGATAAATACTGTCATGGGGCACTAGATAGCATGGTGTAGTGGTTAACTGAGAGCCAGCATGGTGTAGTGCAAGGGTGGCCAAACTTGCTTGATGTAAGAGCCAAAGAAGAAGAAGATATTGGATTTATATCCCGCCCTCCACTCCGAAGAGTCTCAGAGCGGCTCACAATCTCCTTTACCTTCCTCCCCCACAACAGACACCCTGTGAGGTAGATGAAGATATTGGATTTATATCTCGCCCTCCACTCCGAAGAGTCTCAGAGCGGCTCACAATCTCCTTTACCTTCCTCCCCCCACAACAGACACCCTGTGAGGTAGATGAAGATACTGGATTTATATCCCGCCCTCCACTCAGAAGAGTCTCAGAGCGGCTCACAATCTCCTTGACCTTCCTCCCCCACAACAGACACCCTGTGAGGTAGATGAAGATATTGGATTTATATCCCGCCCTCCACTCCAAAGAGTCTCAGAGCGGCTCACAGTCTCCTTTACCTTCCTCCCCCACAACAGACGCCCTGTGAGGTAGTGGAAGATATTGGATTTATATCCCACCCTCCACTTCAAAGAGTCTCAGAGCAGCTCACAATCTCTTTTACCTTCCTCCTCCACAACAGACACCCTGTGAGGTAGATGAAGATATTGGATTTATATCCCGCCCTCCACTCCAAAGAGTCTCAGAGCAGCTCACAATCTCCTTTCCCTTCCTCCCCCACAACAGACACCCTGTGAGGTGGGTGGGGCTGAGAGGGCTCTCACAGCAGCTGCCCTTTCAAGGACAACTCCTACGAGAGCTGTGGCTGACCCAAGGCCATGCTAGCAGGTGCAAGTGGAGGAATGGGGAATCAAACCCGGTTCTCCCAGATAAGAGTCCGCACACTTAACCACTACACCAAACTGGCTCTTCTCACCAAACAGAATAAACAGATGTTTGAGAGCCACAAGACAGGAAGGAAGGAAGGAAGGAAGGAAGGAAGGAAGGAAGGAAGGAAGGAAGGAAGGAAGGAAGGAAGGAAGGTAGGAAGGGAGGGAGGGAGGAAGGAAGGAAGGAAGGAAGGAAGGAAGGAAGGAAGGAAGGAAGGGGTGGAGGTGGAAAGAAAGCAAATTTAACTATAAATGCATTCTCTCGAGTTGTCAGCTGGCTTGGCTTGGAGAAGTGATTTAAAGAGACAAATGCCTTCTCCAAGCCAGCCGATGGGGCATTGAGGGCTTCGATAGCTGCACAACATGTATGAAAGAGCCACATGTGGCTCCCAAGCCACTGCTTGGCCACCCCTGTTGTAGTGGTTGAGAGCGGCGGATTCTGAGCTGGGAGAACCGTGTTTGATTCCCCACTCCTCCACGTGCGCCTGCTGATGTGACCAAGAGTCAGTCACAAGTTCTCACAGAGAGGTTCCTCTCAAGAGCAGTTTCTGTCAGAGCTCTCTCAGCCCCACCTACCTCACAGGGTGCCTGTTGTGGGGAGAGGGAGGGAACAGAGATTGTAAGCTGCTCTGAGACTCCTTTGGGTAGTGAAGAGCAGGGTATAAAGTCTTCTTCTAGGTCAGTGGGCTGCCGCTTTGCTTTTTTCACCAGAAGCATGAGCTTCTGTGTAACCAGGCGTTCGAAGCCACACTGGTCTTGCAGGGCGAGGAAGGCTTCCTATGAAGCTTCCCTTGTCTTGCAAGGACAGCATGTCTTCAAATGCCTCATTTCCCGAACAAGCCTAGAGCTTTGTATTTTGTTTATAACAGCCGACATGCCTGATATTTGCAAGTTTGGGCCTCTTGGCAGTTAATTAGACTCTTATCTCTGACTACGTTTTAATTCACATCTGATTGAACGCCGGGCCTCGAATAGCCGTGGCTGTTTGCATTTTCTCCGGGTCACTCGATCCTCAGGAGGTTTTGCAACTGAAGGAGCGGCTGGCCAGACTTCATTCGCCTTTCCTGGCAAATCTTTCTGCACGAAGGAGATTTGAAGTGAAGGAGCCTGGGACCTGCCGTCGTCGAGTTGCCTGCATGCAACAGAATGTGGGAGGGGATTTTACAGTTCCGTTGCTGGGCAAAGGTAGCAAAATGAAGCCCAGCAGTCTTTTTTAACACACAAAATCCTGCCCAAAACTGTGGCTTTCGTAGCATTTAAACTGAACATGTTTCTAGACCTCATTGTGTTGAGACGCCAGCTATGCAAGAGGGGTTAAAGCCTTAAAAAAACAGGGTTGTCAGCTCTGAGTTCAGAAATACCTGGAGATTCGGGTGGGTGGATCCTTATGAGGGTGAGGTTTGAGGAAGGACTTCAGTGGCATATCATGGCATATAATATAATTCCCAAGCAGCCGTTTTCTCCACATGATCTGATCGCTCTCACCTGGAGATCAGTTGTAACCCCAAGTGATCTCTGGCCACCACCTGGAGGTTGGCAACCCCACTTAAAGAGCAAGGCCCAAAGAAGCCTTCACAGTGAGGATACCTGGACCTGGCTGCTGGTGCCCAAAAGGGAGTTACCACAGCTCTGTGCTGTAGCAACTTCCAAGTATCTACCAAGAATTGTAGTTCGAATACTGAAACGACTTGGATCCACTACCACTCTCAGTACCCAGCCGGTTTGGTGTAGTGCGGACTCTTAACTGGGAGAACGGGGTTTGATTCCCCACTCCTCCACTTGCACCTGCTAGCATGGCCTTGGGTCAGCCATAGCTCTCGTAGGAGTTATCCTTGAAAGGGCAGCTGCTGCGAGAGCCCTCTCAGCCCCACCCACCTCACAGGGTGTCTGTTGTGGGGGGCGGGAGATAAAGGAGATTGTGAGCCGCTCTGAGTCTCTGATTCAGAGAGAAGGGCAGGGTATAAAACTGCAGTCTTCTTCTTCCTCCTCCCCCTCCTCCTCCATTATATTGTGTAAAATTCTTCCTTAAGTACAGAATATTTATGTTTCTGGATTAGCCAACCTGTATCCAGTCTGGACCTTTGTTTGAGGTGTCGCCCAGCCAATTGCTTCGAGGAAACTCATGACCAGAGCTTTAAAAGGCAATACGCTTCCCCACTGATGCTCCGAGATATACTGCTGCAGTATATGGAAGTTCCTTTTTACTGTTATGATTGATAGCGATTATCAGTGGAGCCCTCCACTTATGTTGTTGATTGATTTAGAAAAAGAAGAAGGGAGTTTTTTTACACCCCACTTTTCTCTGCCTTAAGGAGTCTCAGGCTTTGATCATGCACATTAAAGAATGCACTTTCAATCTACTTTCAGTGCACTTTCCCACTGGATTTTGCCAACTCACACAGTAAAATCCAGTTGTAAAGTGCATTGAAAGTGGATTGAAAGTGTGTGCAAACGTGGCCTGTATGAGCTTTTCGGTCTCGAAGGCAATCCAGTTCAGTAACTCTTGTTTTTGTAGTTCAACAGTGTGGGATTGTGTTCATGTGGGAAGTTATGCTGCGATTGCACACACGAAATAATGCCCTTTCAATCCACTTTCAGTGCACTTTCCCACTGGATTTTGCCAGTTCACACAGTAAAATCCACTTGTAAGGTGCATTGAAAGTGCATTTGTAGTGTGTGTAATCGCAGCCTCAAAGTGGCTTACAATTGCCTTCCCTTCCTCTCCCGACAGGCACCTTGTGAGGCAGGCGGGGCTGAGAGAGTTCAGAGAGAACTGTGACGGGCCCAAGTTCACCCAGCAGGCTTCATGTGAAGGAGGAGTGGGGGAATCAGGCATTTTTCTCCAGATTAGAATCCACCACTCATAACCACTACACTGCATGGGCTGTCAGGTTTAGAAGGTTTATTGACTATTTTCCAATGCAGTTTAATACAAAGAATTTCAAGGTGGGGGAATTCAGAAACTCCGTGGTTATTTAATTATGTCATTTTGTAGAGAGAGGGGTTTTAGAAACGGTGCTGATGGATTATGACCAAGCATTTCATGTGCCTGATGGAAATGAACTGTGGTCCGTGAATGCTTGAACCACCAAAGATTTCTGTCTTTAAGGTGCTGTAAAAGTCTGTTGCCCGATCTCATCAGATCTCATCAGCTAAGCAGGGTGGGGCCTCGTTAGAAGAAGAAGGAGACTGCAGATTTATACCCCGCCCTTCTCTCTGAATCAGAGGCTCAGAGCAGCTCACAATCTCCTGTATCTTCTCCCCCCACAGCAGACACCCTGTGAGGTGGGTGGGGCTGAGAGGGCTCTTTACAGTAGCTGCCCTTTCAAGGACAACTCCTAGGAGAGCAATGGCTGACCCGAGGCCATTCCAGCAGCTGCAAGTGGAGGAGTGGGGAATCAAACCCGGTTCTCCCAGATAAGAGAGCTATGGCTGACCCAAGGCCATTCCAGCAGCTGCAAGTGGAGGAGTGGGGAATCAAACCTGGTTCTCCCAGATAAGAGAGCTCTGGCTGACCCAAGGCCATTCCAGCAGGTGCAAGTGAAGGAGTGGGGAATCCAACCCAGTTCTCCCAGATAAGAGAGCTATGGCTGACCCAAGGCCATTGCAGCAGCTGCAACTGAGGAGTGGGGAATCCAACCCGGTTCTTCCAGATAAGAGAGCTATGGCTGACCCGAGGCCATTCCAGCAGCTGCAAGTGAGGAGTGGGGAATCAAACCCGGTTCTTCCAGATAAGAGAGCTCTGGCTGACCCAAGGCCATTCCAGCAGGTGCAAGTGAGGAGTGGGGAATCCAACCCGGTTCTTCCAGATAAGAGAGCTATGGCTGACCCGAGGCCATTCCAGCAGCTGCAAGTGAGGAGTGGGGAATCAAACCCGGTTCTCCCAGATAAGAGAGCTATGGCTGACCCAAGGCCATTCCAGCAGGTGCAAGTGGAGGAGTGGGGAATCAAACCCGGTTCTCCCAGATAAGAGAGCTATGGCTGACCCAAGGCCATTCCAGCAGCTGCAAGTGAGGAGTGGGGAATCAAACCCGGTTCTTCCAGATAAGAGAGCTCTGGCTAACCCAAGGCCATTCCAGCAGCTGCAAGTGAGGAGTGGGGAATCAAACCCAGTTCTTCCAGATAAGAGAGCTATGGCTGACCCGAGGCCATTCCAGCAGCTGCAAGTGAGGAGTGGGGAATCAAACCCGGTTCTCCCAGACAAGAGTCCACGCACTTAACCACTACACCGAACTGGCTCTCCAGTTGGGACCAGTGTTCCCTCTAAGATGTGTCAGCGTGGGCTAGCACACAGTTTTTTAGCCTCCGTCTCACACAATTTTGTCTTCGCTCAGGGAAAACTGGCCCCGGAACAAACTGATTGATGCAGCAGCTCACAGTTTTAATGCCAGTTGCTCACGGAGTAGAATTATTGCTCACAAGACTCCGCAGCTTAGAGGGAGCATCGGTTAGGACTTAGATGGGAGACCGCCAAGGAAGACGGGGAGGGCTCTGCAGGGGCTGGCAACAGCGAACCACCTCTGCTCATCTCTTGCCTTGAGATCCCCACAAAGAGTCACCGTACGCTGACTGCCGCTTCTCTACCTGCCCTGCCCTGAATCGCCCAGGCTAGCTGGATCATGTCAGATCTCAGAAGCGAAGCAGGATCAGCCCTGGTTAGTATTTGGGTGCGAGACCTCCAAGGAAGCCCAGGGTCGCTATGCCAAGGCAGGCATTGGCAAAACCACCTCTGTCCTCTTTTGCCTTGAAAGCCCCTTGATCGGTTGCCCTGAGTTGGCTGCGAATGGATGACATTTTTGCACCCAAAGGCTTTGGGTGCTTCGGCTGCAGGAGACGAACACAGTGAAAGCGCCCCTCCAGAATTAAAATGGATACCGTATTGGTCAGCATGGCCTGCCATATTTAGGTGATGGAGAAGTGGACCCACCCCGCTGACTTTTAGGTGGCCTTAAAAAAAAAAAAAGGTAGTCCCCTGTCCAAGCACCAGTCGTTTCCGACTATGGGGTGATGTCGTATCACGATGTTTTCACGGCAGACTTTTTACGGGGTGGTTTGCCATTGCCTTCCCCAGCCAGCTACACTTCCCCCCACCAGCAAGCTGGGTGCTCATTTGACCGACCTTGGAAGGATGGAAGGCTGAGTTGACTTGGAGCCGGCTACCTGAACCAGCTTCCGCTGGGATCAAACTGAGGTCGTGAGCAGAGAGTTCAGACTGCAGTACTGCAGCTTTACCGCCCTGTGCCATGGGGCTCTACTTTCCACTAAAACTGAGAAAGTAGAAGGGGAAAACCTGGTTCCCCGTTCTCTCCCTGACATTCATAACTGCATGGATCAACTCAGTTGTACGAGTGCATCCATTGGTATGAGTTGCATCAATTAGCATTTGTTAGAGGAGGCTAGAAATGATTGAAAGAAGCAAAGGCCTCTCTCATTCTCCCTACCCCTTGTCTCCTCCCTGTCCCATGTAAGAGGGAGAGGACTGTGAGAGGAAGGGGCTAACAGAGCATCTGCTTGGCATGCAGAAGGTCCCAGGTTCAATCCCCGGTATCTCCAGTTAAAAGATCTGGCAGTGGGTGAGGAGAAGGACCCTCAGCCTGAGACCCTGGAGTGCTGCTGCCGGTCTGAGTAGACAATACTGACCTTGATGGACCGAGGCTCTGATTCAGTAGAAGGCGATTGCATGTGTTCCTCAGCTTACTGCCATTCCATGCGATCGAATAGCTCTGAAATCGAATGTCTCATTGCTAGGGCGGATGGAGTGCATTTGCTACCGGCGATACCGCAGGAGGATCTCCACGCTATTACGAGAAACTGCTTTGCTGTGGTGAACAGCTCCGTCTCGGAGGGGATGTCGGCTGCGATCTTAGAGGTAATCGCTCCCACCTCCTTCGCTCTGGTCGATTCGAAACCGATGTTCCCTCTAAGCTGCAGAGTCTCATGAGCAGAAATTCTACTTTGTGAGCGACTGGTAAGGAAAGCGGTGAGCCGCTGCATCGATTAGTGCACTCTGGGGTCATCCTTCCCGAGCTAAGACAGAAATGGGTGAGCTGGAGGCTAAAAATCTGCAAGCTGGCTCACGCTAACTCAGCTTAGAGGCAACAGTGGTCGAAACCTGCCACCTGTTCGTCAGGGGTTTTCTGTGTGGGTAACGGGCTTGTCCTGTACAAAATGGTTTTACAAACCTGCTTGGGTAAACGATTGGGGATTGTGGTCCTGCGTATAGCTTATTGTAAGGATCCTATTTATGTTATTTCTGTTATCGTTAACGTGTCTTGAGAATACGTACGCTCAGGTGCGCCTTCACTCAGGTTTGGCTTGATGACGTTTCTGCATCCCCAAATCAAATTGGTTACACGAGAGTGGCACAAAGTAAGTTCTGAGCATCTGCCAGAAGCATGGTCCTCTCTCTCAGTTGGCTTCAGCATCAAGGGATGCAAGCCAATAGAAATTTGGCCGTGGGTGGACGCAGAGTGTTCCCTGATCTCCCTGTGGCACTGCATTGTGCAAAGAAAAAATAGGGGGAATATTGCCAGTCACCCCTGATCTCACTTCACGTGGTAGGGGAATGTGGTGGTGGTGGGGAAGAGGACTCAAAGGCAGATCTTTGAAATTGGCTGTTTCATACAGGAGCAGGTAGTTCTGAAGAGAGAGAAAGGTTGTGGGAGACAAAATAATCCACAGCCTTGAAGAACGGAATTACAGTTCCGTACGAAAAATAATTAAGATCCTGTTGGAACATGCAGCGTAATTGCTTGTGACACCACAGATTTCAAGTCAATCACAGCCAGTCCAGAGTTTCTACAGGTGCTAGAATTACATTCTTTAGTTCTCTTTGTCAAGTTGCCAACTTCAAGTTTTCATAATTTATTGCCGGATTGTCTTCCTTGAAGATGCTGTGTGTGTGGGGGGGGGGGGGGGTGTCAGATGATCCAACACTGCCAATCCCTGCTCAGCAACCGAATCCTAACAGGCCAAGACACTGTTCCTGCTTTAGTATTATGATCTGATTATCTGGAACTGGGTTTTCCTTCCAGACAGCCAGACTAGGTTTGGTGTCCCCAAGTAGGATAACACTTGGAACAAGTGTAAGCCATGTTTCAAGATCTCAGTAGGCCTGGGGAGGTCAACTGGAGATCCTGATAGATCCGTATTTGAATCTTCCCATTGTTTTTAAAAATAAACTGCATCCTTTTACTGCTGCAATTCAAATCTGAGCCATCCATGAAGAGGAAGTCTGATATCTCCACCACTGCCCTACACCTGGTTTTGTTCTGAAACTAGCCAAACTAGTTTGCAACAAAAAAGGGGAGAAAAACACAACCCTACATGAGGAAGGTAACAAAAAAAGGTTGAGACAAAGAAAAAGAAACTAAAATACAGCTACGCACGTAGCGCCGGTGTGCAAAATATCGTCACGGGATACACAAAGTAAGAGAAAGAAGTCCTTTTCTCCCTTTCTCACAATACAAGAACTCGTGGGCACTCAATGAAATTGCTGAGCAGTCAGGTTAGAATGGATAAAAGGAAGTCCTTCTTCACCCAAAGGGTGATTAACATGTGGAATTCACTTCCACAGGAGGTGGTGGTGGCTACAAGCATAGCCAGCTTCAAGAGAGGATTGGATAAACAAATGGAACAGAGGGTCCATCTGTGGCTATTAGCCACAGCGTATTGTTGGAACTCTCTGTCTGCGGTAGTGATGTTCTGTATTCTTGGTGCTGGGGGGGGGGGGCACAGTTGGAGGGCTTCTAGCCCCACTGATGGACCTCCTGATGGCACCTGGTTTTCTTTGGTTACTGTGTGACACAGAGTGTTGCACTGGATGGGCCACTGGCCCACTGGCCCAACATGGCTTCTTTTATGTTCTTATGTCTCTAATGTAATTACACATTCGAAAGTGCTAAAATATCAGATAAAAACCGCAATCCTATGATTCTGCGTATAAGTACCTAAACCTAATATAAAGAGAAATGGCCAATCATATAAACAAAATGTGCTTAGGAGACTTTTTAATTTGCCGTTGTTTAGGCATATGGTTTATGTGTATTTTAAATCCATGGGCCTATGAAATGTTGTACATTTAGATGATGTACATGTTGCATTTCAAGAATATTTATCGCCACTTATTCCATGGGTAAACATCTCAGTGTGAGTAAGGTAGTTACCCCAGTTCCAAGTATTTCAAGTATTGCTAGCCTCTACATCCCAGCCTTGGTATTCCTTGGTGGTCTCCCATCTAAACATTAGCCAGGACCAAGTATGATCACCATCTTCAAGTCCTTGAAGAGCTGTTCTATAGAGGTTGGGGTGGAATTGTTTTCTGTGGCCCCAGAAGGTAGGACCAGAACCAACGGGTTGAAATTAAATCAGAAGAGTTCCCGGCTCAACATTAGGAAGAACTTCCTGATCGTTAGAGCAATTCCTCAGTGGAACAGGCTTCCTCGGGAGGTGGTGGTCTCTCCTTCCTTGGAGGTTCTTAAACAGAGGCTAGAGGGTCATCTGACAGCAATGAAGATCCTGTGAATTTAGGGGGAGGGGGTTGTGAGTTTAGAGCGGTTCCTCAGTGGAAGAGGCTTCCTTGGGAGGTGGTGGGCTCTCCTTCCTTGGAGGCTTTTAAGCAGAGGCTAGAGGGCCATCTGACAGCAATGAAGATCCTGTGAATTTAGGGGGAGGGGTTTGTGAGTTCAGAGCGGTTCCTCAGTGGAACAGGCTTCCTCGGGAGGTGGTGGGCTCTCCTTCCTTGGAGGTTTTTAAACAGAGGCTAGAGGGCCATCTGACAGCCATGAAGATCCTGTGAATTTAGGGGGAGGGGTTTGTGGGTTTCCTGCATGGTGCAGGAGGTTGGACTCGATGACCCTGGAGGTCCCTTCCAACTCTATGATTCTATGAACCCTGCTTAGCTTCCAAGATCTGATGAGACCAGGCTAGCCTGGGCTATCTAGTTCGGGAACAAACAGTACACAATTATTAGACGAATTTCCCACTAGCCTTATGCTGCTGTCACGCTCCTCTTCTCAGCGGGGCTTCCGTCCGATTTCACGCTATCTGTAGCAGGGCTGCAACTAGCTTCACCTTTTTTGCGCGGCAAACAGAAACTGTTTTTAGAGGTTTCTGTTTGTGCGGAAAAGGCAAAGCCAGTTGCAGCCCCGGGGCAGATAGTGTGAAATCGGACGGAAGGCCTGTGGAGAAGAGGAGCGTGAGAGCGGCGTAGGGCTAGTGGGAAATTTCAACCGTCTCAATTTCAGCAGCAAACCCTCGGTTGAAATCCCAGCTTGGCGCCAGTCGACAATCCTGCTTGCTTTCGGATGCGACGACTGTCCAAGTTTAGGTCATGATTAGGATGCCTGGCTGGCTCTTCCTGGATAATTATCCTGCTTGTTGCCCCTCCGCTACTTGGAGAAAGTGAAACCCATCTCTCTGTCTTAAGGGGGGGAAACACATATGCCAGGGGTGGCCAACGGTAGCTCTCCAGATGTTTTTTTGCCTACAACTCCCTTTAGCCCCAGCCAGCATGGCCAATGGCTGGGGCTGACAGCGTGAAGTGCCACCTCTGTGGAATCTCAAGTGTCTCTTACTTCTGCTTTCATTTTTTAGAAAGAGGGACCTTTTGCTGCCCTCCAGCGAAACCTGTTCTGCATTGCCTGAATTTTCGGTAGGAGCCGAAAGAAGGTCATAATGGCAATGAATATTTATCTTTTAGACTAGGAAGAACTGCAAGATTCGTGGGTTTGGTGTTTTGGTTTGGGTTTTTTCGGCCAGGTAACTTTTCCAAGGAAGACAAGGCCTATTTATCTACCCTTTGGCCTGTCCCCAACTTGCATTCTGGCGAAGGGAGAGAGAGTTGTTGGAAACAGAGTGTGAGCGTTGAGCACAGACGTGCCCAGTTAAAATCTCACCTCAGCCGTAAGTTCATTTATTGGTTTCAGCAAACAGCTGTTCTGGTGGTTCGTAACCTTTAATTCATCACTGCCTGCCAAGAAATGATTAAAAAAGGACCTAAAACAACACAGCAGACAAGACAAATGTTTATATAAGTTTACTTGGGATAAATATGTAAACTATCAGACATATGTTACGTAAGATCCTTGCAGCTGACGGTGGTCTTCTGATTCTTTCATCTCGGGTTCAACTCTTGCTTTCTGGGTGCTACTTTTACACTGGCCCTGATAATGGGATTTTACTCTTAGGACCTAAACTGGAAGGTGCATTTTTGCAATATTATTATTACTTGCTGTTTATGTCATTGCTGCTGACATAAGACCAGGTACATTTGTGGCCTTCCAAAAACTGTCATTCATTTCCATATTGGAACATTCCATTTGGAGTCCTATAGCAGTTGTTTATAGAATCATACAATCCCCAGTCATCTATACTTTCCCCCCAGCAAGCTGGGGACTCATTTTACCAACCTCGGAAGGATGGAAGGCCGAGTCAACCTCGAGCTGGCTACCTGAACCAGCTTCCGCTGGGATCGAACTCAGGTTGTGAGCAGAGAGTTTAACTGCAGTACTGCAGCTTTACCACTCTGTGCCACAGGGCTCCTGAACTCACAAATGCCTCCCTCTAAATTCACAGGATCTTCATTGCTGTCAGATGGCCATCTAACCTCTGTTTAAAAACCTCCAAGAAAGGAGAGCCCACCACCTCCTGAGGAAGCCTGTTCCACTGAGGAACCGCTCTAACGGTCAGGAAGTTCTTCCGAATGTTGAGCCGGAAACTCTTTTGATTTAATTTTAACCCATTGATGCTGAGGATTGAACCTAGGATCTTCCTCACGCCAGCCGGATGCTCTACTGCTGAACCACAGGCCCTCCCCTTAAACTCAAACTCCCCATTTCCCTTGCGCAGCTCAAACCCGCGAGCATTTTTTGTGTCGTTTTCTTCTTTTTTTGACAAATGTTTCCCCTTAAGTTTATGCGGTAGTACCATAATTTTTGCATCACTTGCATATAAAAGGCATATATAAAACCTGTCACAAAATGTTCCTTAAAAGCAACCGCCGACTCTGGAATGTCAGCGGTGAACGTGAGTGAAACGAAACAGCTCGCTACTCTGAATGGCCCGAAACAGAAAAGACATGAAAAGGAACACCTTCGTAAATCTTTCCCGGGAAAGTGTCACCTTTGCCAAGTATTATCAGTGCTTCAATCCATGTAAGACTACCACCCAGGCTGTTTTGCAGATGTGTTTTTCATATTTTTCTACAGGGAGAGGTTTACTTTTTCGCCATGCAGGGATTTCGCAGTGCGGAGCGGCTCAAAAGCGCCTCACGTTTACAGCCCCCACTCTACTTTCAAAAGCTTTGTTTTGTCCAAATTTCCCGTGGATAAAATCTATCGGCCTTGACGACAACACGGGACCATCTGCCTAGGCCGAAAAGAAAAGAAAAGAGAGCTCTTGAAAGATGGTGTCATTTTAATTAGATGAAACCCCTACCTGAGATTGGTCGACAGGAGGAAGAGCCATCTGTCAAAAAGCCTGTTCTGTTAAGCAGGGCAAAGCTGGATCGGAAAAGCTGTCCTCAACCCATGGCCCCGCTGGGCTTGAAAAACGCTGGTTGAGGCTGTCGGATAAACAGCCACAAAAATCGGATCTTTTCAAGTGTGTTTTGTCCTGTAGTCCTGGGCTCCCCAACCCCCAGGCTGTGGACCGGTACCAGTCTGTGGCCTGTTAGCAACCTGGCCGTGAGTTGTGTAATTATTCCATTAGGTACTGCAATGTAGTAACAATAATAATAAGACAATGACATTGGATTTATACCTTGCCCTCCGCTCCGAATTTCAGAGTCTCAGAGCGGTCACGATCTCCTTTCTGTTCTTCCGCCACAACAGACACCCTGTGGGGCTGAGAGGACTCTCCCAGAAGATGCCCTTTCAAGGACAACAACCACAAGATTTATGGCTGACCCGAGGCCATTCCAGCAGCTGCAAGTGGAGGAGTGGGGAATCAAACTGGTTTTCCCAGATAATAATAATAATAATAATAATAATAATAATAATAATAATAATAATAAGAAGAAGAAGAAGAAGAAGAAGAAGAAGAAGAAGAAGAAGAAGAAGAAGAAGAAACAACATTGGATTTATATCCTGCCTTCCACTTCAAATTTCAGAGTCTCAGAGTGGCTCACAATCTCCTTGACCTTCCATAACAGACACTCTGGGAAGTGGATGGGGCTGAGAGAGCTCACCCCAGAAGCTGCCCTTTCAAGGACAACTCCTGGAAGAGCTATGGCTGACCCAAGGCTATTCCAGCAGGTGCATGTGGAGGAATGGGGAATAAAACCCGGTTCTCCCAGATAAGAGTTCGCACGCTTAACCACCACACCAAACCAATAGAAATAAAGTACACAATTGTATCATCCCAAAACCATTGCCCCCCCCCTCCCCCCGTCCCCCAGTCCATGGAAAGATTGTCTTCCACAAAACCAGTCCCTGGTGCCAAAAATGTTGAGGACCGCTGCTGTAGTCGCTTCCCTACCTTTTTTGTTGTTGTTGTTCGGGATTTGAACTCTGGCTGGGTTCGTTGTGTCATTGGCAGAACAGGCAGGCTGTTTCGCTTGGCTTCAGGGCTGCTGACTCCCCCTCCACTTTCCTGAAACGTGGGGCAAGTGCCACATCAGGGAACGGGATGCAGAAGACCCAAGGTGGCTCCTGAGCCACTAAATGAGTATCACTGATTGAAAGAACGTGGTACAGCCCTACCAAAGTCGTTGCCTCGAATGTGGGAAAGAAGAAGTTGAGAGGTCACCTGCAATACTCCCTCTAAGCTGTGGAGTCTTGTGAGCGAAAATTCTACTTCATGAGCTACCGGTATTAAAGTGGTGCTCCACTGCATAAATTAGAGTGCTCTGGGGCTGTTATTCCTGAACTAAGACAAAAATGCATGACCCAGAGGCTAAAAAAACTGTGAACTAGCTCACACGAACTCAGCTTAGAGGGAACACTTAGTCACATGTTATAAATCCTTCCTCACATCAGGAGAGGTAATTTATCAGGGTGGTGAGAACCAGAGAGGATTGTGAGGCACTCCAAAGGGATCTGTTGAGGCTGGGTGAGTGGGCATCAACATGGCAGATGAGGTTCATTGTGGCCAAGTGCAAAATAATGCACATTGGGGCCAAGAATCCCAGCTACAAATACAAGTTGATGGGGTGTGAACTGGCAGAGACTGAGCAAGAGAGAGATCTTGGGGTCGTGGTAGATAACTCACTGAAAATGTCAAGACAGTGTGCGATTGCAATAAAAAAGGCCAACGCCATGCTGGGAATTATTAGGAAGGGAATTGAAAACAAATCAGCCAGTATCATAATGCCCCTGTAAAAATCGATGGTGCGGTCTCATTTGGAATACTGTGTACAATTCTGGTCACCACACCTCAAAAAGGATATTATAGCATTGGAAAAAGTGCAGAAAAGGGCAACTAGAATGATTAAAGGTTTGGAACACTTTCCCTATGAAGAAAGGTTAAAACCCTTGGGGCTCTTTAGCTTGGAGAAATGTTGACTGTGGGGTGACATAAGAGGTTTACAAGATTATGCATGGGATGGAGAAAGTAGAGAAAGAAGTACTTTTCTCCTTTTCTCACAATACAAGAACTTGTAAGCATTCAATGAAATTGCTGAGCAGTCGGGTTAAAACAGATAAAAGGAAGTACTTCTTCACCCAAAGGGTGATTAACATGTGGAATTCACTGCCACAGGAGGTGGTGGCGGCTACAAGCATAGCCAGCTTTAAGAGGGGATTGGATAAAAATATGGAGCAGAGGTCCATCAGTGGCTATTAGCCACAGTATATATATGTGTGTGTGTGTGTGTGACACAGAGTTTTGGACTGGATGGACCATTGGCCTGATCCCACATGGCTTCTCTTATGTTCTTATCAGGAAGAAAAATTCTGGCGTTGTCTCCTCTTACACGCAGGAGAATTTTGACGCTTGGGAATATTCAAACATACTAACCCCCCAGCTGTATTCTGATGCGGTACAGTCCTTCCAAAGCTAAGAAGAGCTGAAACTGGACTAGAGCAAAGGTCCATTTAGTCTCTTTTCTACCTCGTCAGCCACAAGGAAGGCAGGAAGAAAGAAGAAGAAGAAGATGATGATATTGGATTTATATCCCGCCCTACCCTCTGAATCTCAGAGTCGCAGTACAGTCACAATCTCCTTTACCTTCCTCCCCCCACACACAACAGACACCCTGTGAGGTGGGTGGGGCTGAGAGAGCTCTTACAGCAGCTGCCCTTTCAAGGACAACTCCTACGAGAGCTATGGCTGACCCAAGGCCATTCCAGCCGGTGCAAGTGGAGGAGTGGGGAATCAAAATCAGTTCTCTTGGATAAGAGTCCGCACACTTAACCACTACACCAAACTGGCTCTCTTGGGCAGCAGCCCAACACCTGTTGCCTCCCACCCCCAGCTTACTGCATCTGAACATGGAGGTCCTGTGATGTTTGGTAAGATCCGAAGTTGGGTCATTCTAGGGAAGAGGGTGGAGCCTGTATATAATGTCTCTGGGCTTTCCTACAATGGCTGGTCTGTGGATGTAAAAGGGGGAAGTCTCAAAAACCAACTGGACCGAAGTTGTGAAAAGGCCATTCCGCCCTGGAGGGTTCTCTTAATCCTGCTCTTTAGAAACGCGCCATCTCTACTGCGGCTAGGAGAACAGGAAAACAAGAAAACCACTTAGACTCCGCGCCCTCCTTAACTCCCTGTCAATTGTGCTTTGCATTTGAGGTAGGCAATTACCGAATTGGAATGAAATGTTACTCTCTGTGCCGTTACGTTCCCGAACTGCCAAATTATAAAGAGTTTCCTCAGAATGATAGCTGCTGCTGCTGCTTCTTCTTCTTTTCCCTCCAACTGCCCAAGAATAGACTGAGCCTCTTAAATTAAATCCAAAACCACTTTGGGCAGTAATTATTTACAGCATAATCCATTTGCGTAAGGCCAGCTGGGGCAAAGCCAACCGCTTGTCTTGTGCGTTGAGCCGTGTGTTAACGTCAGTCAAGGGCTGTAATTCATCTTCTTGATGTTTGATATGATGCCTTCCGCACTTGTTGTGTAGAATTTCCTTTCTCTTCTAAGATGCCTCAATAGCAAGAAGGCAGGGAAGGAAGTCTTGGGACATAGATGCAGCTCTGTTGAACAGACCAATGGCCAACATCCACCAAGGCCAACATCCTTTTTCACACAGTAACCCACCAGATGGCCTGGAAAGGCTTCAAGCAGGGTCTCGAGTTCAGACCTTTCCCCTGTTCTTACCAGCGATCGATATTCAGAGCAAGGTGTAGGAGGATAATACTCAACAAAACTATTCATTATTGCCCATTGCACAGAAAGACCCTGTTGTACACAGCAAAGAGTCCCTTTTTGCCCAATTAGGAGACTCAGCGAGCGAGACGCGAAGAGATAGATATGCAGGTCTTTATTGTTTTCACATTAATGCGGGAAGGAAAACAATCTCCCTTTCACCCTTTCCCCGTTTTCCTTCGAAGCCATCTTCCCCAAGTCATAACATTTGTACATTTCTGATAACAAAGGCCAACTTAGAGACTGGTGACAGAGTCCCCGCTTCATACATTTTGATTACACTCATTGGTCAAATAAATTCCATCTCCCGACTTAGAAGCGAAAGATGAATTCATACCACAGGGGGTCTTGCAATCTGGACTTCCAAGTCTCACTTCCGGTTATCTGGAGAGCTAGTTTGGTGTAGTGGTTAAGTGTGCGGACTCTTATCTGAGAGAACCGGGTTTGATTCCCCACTCCTCCACTTGCACCTGCTAGGATGGCCTTGGGTCAGCCATAGCTCTCTTATCTGGAAGAACCGGGTGTGATTCCCCACTCCTCCACTTGCACCTGCTAGCATGGCCTTGGGTCAGCCATAGCTCTGGCAGAGGTTGTCCTTGAAAGGGCAGCTGCTGGGAGAGTCCACTCAGCCTCACCCACCTCACAGGGTGTCTGTTGTGAGGGAGGAAGATGAAGGAGATTGTGAGCCGCTCTGAGACTCTTCGGAGTGGAGAGTGGGATATAAATCCAATATCTTCATCTACCTCACAGGGTGTCTGTTGTGGGGGAGGAAGGGAAAGGAGATTGTGAGCCGCTCTGAGACTCTTCAGAGTGGAGGGCGGGATATAAATCCAATATCTTCATCTACCTCACAGGGTGTCTGTTGTGGGGGAGGAAGGGAAAGGAGATTGTGAGCCGCTCTGAGACTCTTCGGAGTGGAGGGTGGGATATAAATCCAATATCTTCATCTACCTCACAGGGTGTCTGTTGTGGGGGAGGAAGGTAGAGGAGATTGTGAGCCGCTCTGAGACTCTTCGGAGTGGAGGGCGGGATATAAATCCAATATCTTCATCTACCTCACAGGGTGTCTGTTGTGGGGGAGGAAGGGAAAGGAGATTGTGAGCCGCTCTGAGACTCTTCGGAGTGGAGGGCGGGATATAAATCCAATATCTTCATCTACCTCACAGGGTGACTGTTGTGGGGGAGGAAGATAAAGGAGATTGTGAGCCGCTCTGAGACTCTTCGGAGTGGAGGGCGGGATATAAATCCAATATCTTCTTCTTCTTCTTCTTCTTCTCTTATCTGTTTCTCCCTTCCTGTTCCTCGTGTTGGCCTTCTATGTTAATTCCTTGTGTGGGCACCTGACCTAGTTCCCCAAAAATGTGTAAGAAGCACAGCTCCAGCTCTAGTAGCAATATGAACTCTGCAGAGTGATGTTTCCGGAGGTAAGAAGATTGCTTACTTTTACTAGATGTTTACGGAACATTCTGTGATAACACATTTTTGCTAGAGAAGAGACTTCCTTTGGTATCCAATGTGCTTAGCAAAGACTCTAATACAGGGGTGGCCAACAGTAGCTCTCCAGATGTTTTTTTTGCCTACAACTCCCATCAGCCCCAGACAGCATGGCCAATGGCTGGGGCTGATGGGAGTTGTAGGGAAAAAACATCTGGAGAGCTACTGTTGGCCACCCCTGCTCTAATAGAAGTCATTGTTCTTTGTTCCCAAGACCACTAGGCCTATAATCCATAGGAAATGGTGCTATTTCATATACTTGAAGGCAGGTTCTGCAAATGTAATGCTTTGAATGTAATAGTTTAAATGTAACAGTTAAGGTAGGTTAGTACAAATGAGCTCTATAATCAGGATTAGCGCAAATCTATCTGGCACTCTGTGCATGTTCTGCAGCAAATCTGAATCTACATTCTACAACCCCAACTGTATCAGATCAGTGGTCCATTATCCCCTGCGTGTTGTCTCACGCAGTGGCCGACCAGTTCCTCTGGACAACCAACACCAGGGCATAGAGGCTGAGGCCTTCATAAGAACATCAGGAGAGCCTTGCTGGATCAGACCAATGGTTCATCTCATCCAGCATCCTTTCTCACAGAGTAGCCAAACTGTTCTTCTGGGTGGCCAGCAATGGCTTAGGGGCCAAGGCCTTCATAAGAACATCAGAAGTGTCTTGCTGGATCAGAGCAGTGGTTCATCTAGTCCAGCATCCTGTCTCACACAATGGCCAACCAATTCGTCTTGAGGGCCAACAACGGGGGATAGAGGCCAAGGTCTTTCACATCACCCGCTGCCTCGCCCTTTTAAACTGGAGATGGCGGGGATTGAACCTGGGACCTTCTGCACACAAAACAGAGACCCTTCCACTGAGCCACAACCCTCCCAATCAAGCATCAGAGGGGAACTCTTGTCTTGGAATGTGTGATTCCTGGAGGCTATGCTTCTCTGGCGTGTCAGCAGCTAGAGGGAGAGAGGGGGGATGTTGACTGTAAATTGGTAAAGATTCAGAAAAGGGAGAAACAAGCATATTCCAACTAAGGGGAAGAGTTGGAAAGATCCTGGTAGTCAGCAGCAACTGAGCGTTATCTGGTTGACTTTGTTCTCCCTTGTGCAACCAGGAATTTAAGACCTGGGGATGCCCAAAAGCATGAGAATCTTGGATACCAGATGGATTCTTGCCTTTTGGCTCTTAGCCTGAGGTTGTAACCTAGAGCTAGGTGGGCAAGATAGGAGCAGAGCTGGCCCTAGACTGTCTGGCACCCTAGGCAAGGCTAACTTCTGGCACACATTCATCCTACACTGATGTCACAGAGTCACATGCGGGGCACCCAAGTTGGTGTCCCCAGAAGGCCGGTGCCCTAGGCAGTTGCCTAGTTTGCCTAGTGGCAGGGCCAGCCCTGGACAGAAGACCTGATCATCTAGGGCCCCCAGTTTGTCCCCTCTGCTCCATATGCTTATCCAGGTCCTATGAGGAAAGGTTGAAGGAGCTGGGCATGTTTAGTCTGGAGGTGGCTGAGAGGTGATATGATCACCATCTTCAAGTACTTGAAGGGCTGTCCTATACAGGATGGTGTGGAATTGTTTTCTGTGGCCACAGAAGGTAGGACCAGAACCAATGGGTTGAAGTTAAATCAAAAGAGTTTCCGGCTCAACATTAGGAAGAACTTCCTGACCGTTAGAGCGGTTCTTCAGTGGAACAGGCTACCTCGGGAGGTGGTGGGCTCTCCTTCCTTGGAGGTTTTTAAACAGAGGCTAGAGGGCCATCTGACAGCAATGAAGATCCTGTGAATTTAGGGGGAGGGGTTTGTGAGTTTAGAGCAGTTCCTCAGTGGAACAGGCTTCCTCCGGAGGTGGTGGGCTCTCCTTCCTTGGAGGTTTTTAAACAGAAGCTAGAGGGCCATCTGACAGTAATGAAGAACCTGTGAATTTCGGGGGAAGGGTTTGTGAGTTTAGAGCAGTTCCTCAGTGGAACAGGCTTCCTCGGGAGGTGGTGGGCTCTCCTTCCTTGGAGGTTTTTAAACAGAGGCTAGAGGGCCATCTGACAGCAATGAAGATCCTGTGAATTTGGGGGGAGGGGTTTGTGGGTTTCCTGCGTTGTGCAGGGGGTTGGACTAGATGACCCTGGAGGTCCCTTCCAACTCTATGATTCTGATTCTAAGACCCCTCTTTTCCTATTTGTTTCAATTATCTCCCTGCCTTGTATTGTTAGCCGCTTTGATACCCCATCAGGGAGAAAAGTGCCATATAAACAAACGCCTCTTGAACAGTAGAGATCCCATAGTGTAAAAAGCAGGTAAGAAATAATCAGGTTGGTTTAAAAAAAAAACAAAAAACCCTGGGTGATTTCATTTCAGTCAGTTAAGCCTGCCTTAATTGGGATTAGGGGATGCATCAAACTTGGTAGGAAGTTGTGTTCAGTAGGCAAGCGTGATGCGTTCGACAGCTGCCGTCAGCCGCAAGTCAGAGGTCCAATCTGTTCACCATCCGCCTTCTACCTTGAACGGCCATCAGGTAGCTGCGCGATCGCTGTGTTGGTAGAATAGCGTTTCCTTGCCAGGAGCTTTCTGCGTGTGCAGTGGGCAAGACGAAAGAAGAGGGGATGTTTGAAGATGACACATGTCTATTCCACAGCAGACGTTCCTCTTTGTAGAAGCATTCCTTTGCAAAAGCAGAATGCCTCTTTTAACATAGTGCCTGAAACTGGAAACGTTGTAGTCCAGAGGTCGCCAGACTTGCTTAACATAGAATAAATGTCAGATGTTTGACAGCTGCAAAACATGAATGTCAAGGGAGGGAGGGAGGAGAGAAAAATAAGGAAGGAAGGAAGGGAGGGAGAGAGAGAGAGAGAAAGAAAGAAAGAAAGAAAGAAAGAAAGAAAGAAAGAAAGAAAGAAAGAAAGAAAGAAAGAAAGAAAGAAAGAAAGAAAGAAAGAAAGAAAGAAAGAAAGAAAGAAAGAAAGAAAGAAAGAAAGAAAGAAAGAAAGAGAAAGGACTGACTGATAGAAAGAGAGAGGGGTGAGTGGAAAGGAAAGTAAATAAGGGAAAAGACAGACTTACAGACGAAGGAAGGAAGGAAGGAAGGAAGGAAAGAAAGAAAGAAAGAAAGAAAGAAAGAAAGAAAGAAAGAAAGAAAGAAAGAAAGAAAGAAAGAGTCAAATAGATGAGGGGAGGTAGAGGTAGAAAGAAAGCAACTTTAAATGCATTCTCCAAGCTGCTGCTAGCTGGCTGGGTGAAGTGATTTAAAGAGAGAAAAGCCTTCTCCAAGCCAGCTAGTGGGGCAGTAGGGACTTCGAGAGCCACACAGTATGTGTGAAAGAGCCACATGTGGCTGCTCAACCGCAGTTAGGCCACCCCTATTGTAGCCGAATACATGAAGCTGGCTCATGCTGAATCAGACTTTTGGTCCATCAAGGTTGGTGTTCTTTAATCTCACCAGCAGCAGCTTTCCAGGATCTGATCCCACCTACCTGGGGAAGGGCCATGGGTCAGTGGTGGAGCATCTGTTTGCCATGCAGCAGGCCCCAGATTCAGTCTGTGGAGTCTCCAAGTTAAAAGGACCAGGCAGTAGGAAAGACCTCAGCCTGAGACCCTGGAGAGCTGCTGCCAGTCTGAGTAGACAATACTGAGCTTGGTGAACCAGTGGTCTGATTCAGTATCGGATAGTTTCATAAGTCCACACGTGTACTGCATGATCCTATTAACTGGAGATACTGGGGACTGAACCTGGGACCTTCTGCATGCTGAGCAGATGTTCTGTCACTGAGCCAGGGCCTCTCCCCCGCTTGCATTAAGAAAGAAGAAGACATTGGATTTATACCCCGCCCTCCACTCCAAATCTCAGAGTCTCAGAGTGGCTCACAATCTCCTTTACCTTCCTCCCTCACAACAGACACCCTGTGAGGTGGGTGGGGCTGAGAGGCCTCTCACAGCAGCTGCCCTTTCAAGGACAACCTCTGCCAGAGCTATGGCTGACCCAAGGCCATTCCAGCAGCTGCAAGTGGAGGAGTGGGGAATCAAACCCGGTTCTCCCAGATAAGAGTCCGCACAGTCAGATAACACCTGTATTGGGGGGCGGAGCAGGTTTATAGCTGATGGACACTTTTCTGAACGATGCATGTAAGTGAGGAATTGATTCAGCAGCGCAACCACTAGCCCTATGTATGCGCCCACAAGCCCCAAGAACCTTAGCGGTTCCTCTGCCCCCCCCCCTTTCGTGCTTTGCTTCCAAGCCTCCTGCGCCGCGGGGAGCTCATTCCCCCCCCACTGGAAACCATAATGACTTTAATTAAAAGTGCATTCTCTCCTAAGTGCCAGTGAATCAGTATGGATTGAACAACCTGGCGAGTGGATTTCTCTCTGTTGTCTGACACTGGGATAATTGTACAAGATGAGCCATTAAGCACTCCAAAGGCGGCGTTGTTTCAGGTTTTTCCGAAGCCGGCGACAGTAATTAAAATTTCAGGCTGGCGTTCCTCTTGACAAGTATGCAAGCAGATTTCCAGGCTTCCCCCGGGATGATGGAGATGTACCTAATGCCCATTTTTTTCCCCCGCAAGGGAAGATACTAAAAAGCTTAGCCACCTTGGCGCACATTTATTTTTTTTAATTAAAAAACGTCTACCCTGCTTTTCCTTTAAAACTTCCACAGAACAGAACTCAATAGAATATCGGCGGGGTGTAGCAGTTGGAGCACAGGGCCAAAGTTTTGGGAGCCGAGTTCAAATCCCAGTTCAGCCATGAAAGTCCATAGGTGACTAAAAGCCATAACATCACAGCTCCATGAGGCTAAGACAAGGTTTCCCAAACTATTCCTTCCCGTGACCCGGTTATTTTTACACTTCTCCTTTGTGGCCCACTAAAATTTGGGGGTGGAACCAGGAGACAGGAATTATGTCATTTCCTTTGGTGTCACTTCCAGGTCAAGGGCCAAGTGATGTCACTTCCAGGGCGCACTGAACCAACACTCCACCAAAACCAAAACTCCACCTTTTCCTGTGATGTCACTTCCAGGGCACTCCCCCAAACCTGCCTCTTCTTCTGAAGTAACTTCGTTTTCAGAAAAATCTCTCTGAAACTGAGCCAAAATGGGAGTGGAAAGTGGGCGGTCTGCAATTTTCATACATTCTCAGGGTCCTCTCTTTCCACCCTCACACTTGCATGCACCTATCTGTTTGTGTGTTCTTCTCCAGCTTGCAAGCACTCCTAATGCCCATGTTCAATTGCCTGCACCACCTACACACCCCTTCCTCAACAGAACCGGCCAGTGTATGCAGTTGGAAGTGCTGTTGCCATTGCCATCAGGAATGCCAGTGCTGTGTACCACCCACACTGGGCCCTGGCAGCTGCTGTACCTCAAAATATGCCGACACATTTAGTAGGCCCTTCCTTCAGCTGCTACCACTGGAAACCTTCCTCCAGCTACAGCCAAGCTTGCTTGGTTTCAAGAAAATATTTTGACAGCTATTTTTCATACTTTCCCTTGACTGAAACACTGGGAAATTGCTGTGAAAGGTAGCAGAGAATTGTACTGCAATTAATGAATTAAGTTCAAGTTATATAAAGTTCATACAAGCTTTTCTTAAGTTATCCTGAACAGGGTATTTATGAGAGGCTTGCAGCTTTTTACTGGCTGTGTTTCCTATGCCTTTAAAAGCAACCTGTTGTGCAGATATTTAGCCAGTGAACTTCTGTCATCCTTTTTAATATCTACAGGAGAAGTTTAATTTTGGTGTCAGACAGCTGTTAAAAGCAGGACCAGTAAAATGGTGCCAAGTTCATAGTGCCATCACTTCCAGGGCTGTTGAGATATACAACAGTAATTTCCAATAATCTCTTTCTGCCCCACACCTCTAACTCTCACTCACTCACACAGAAATCTCATAGAAAGGCCAGCTGGCTACAACTGGGGATGCCATTTTTTCATTGACAAAGCTCCTATGTCTTCAACAACAGTATGATGAACAGAAAAGTTTCATCCAGTAAAAATGGAAGGAAAGAAAGAAAGGGAAAGGATGAAATGGAAGGAAAGGAAAAGAAAGACATGGAAAGAAAGAACATAAGAGAAGCCATGTTGGATCAGACCAGTGAACCATCCAGTCCAAAATGTGAGCCGCCCTGAGCCTGCTTCGGCGGGGAGGGTGGGATATACATTAAAATTATTATTATTATTAAAATTCTCTTATACAATGCCCAAAGAGCACCAGAATGTCCACCAGTGAAGCCAGGGCACTAGAAGCCCTCCCACTGTTGCTTCCCCCCACCCCCAGCACTAAGAATACAGACAGAGCATCCCTTGCAGACGGAAAAAGAAAGAAGGGGGGACAAAGGGGAAAAAAGCCTTACCATCAGATTACCCCAGCCAGCAATAATTCTGCCCAGGGGTCGTTTGGTAAAAAAACAGCTACTGGAATGCCCACTCCCTGCCCCTCCCAGCTGAAAAAAACACACACCCCTTCTTTGCCACCCAGACCTCCCAGGAAATCTCCCCAAAAGAACATACTGCAAGGCACATGAAAGCTCATACCTTGAAGAACACTTCATGGATCTAAAGTGCTAGTGGACTCCAGCTTTTCTCTCAAACACAGGGAGATAGGGAGAAGGAGGGAGAGGCAGCCCAGCTCCTCTCTGCACAATACAGAGATGGGGGAAGGAAGGAAGCCAAACAGAGCTCAGGCTTTGCAGCCTGTGTCAGTCTTCAAGGCTAGCTTTTCTCTGCACAACACAGAGACAGGGGAAGGAAGGAAGCCAAATCAATCTCAGGCTTTCCAGCCTGCGCCAGTCTTCAAGGCTAGTTTTTCTCTGCACAACAGAGAGATGGTGGAAGTAAGGCAGCAGAGCAGGAGTTATGCTTTGCTGGGGGTGGGGCTAGCTTTGGCTTTTCTTGTGATCCGGTAGTGAGGCTTCCGTGGCCCGATACCAGGTCCCGACCCTGCAAATGGGAAACAGTGGGCTAAGGGAGTAGCTGAGGAGATAATTGCTATGGGGCATAGCCATGGTACTCCATCGTAGAACGATAAAACCAAAGTCCTGTGACACCTTAAAGACTGAAACTGTTCAGTTCAAGATGTCCTTCCATGAGTCCAAGCTCACTTCTTTAGACATGCAGCGAGGAAATCATTTGTGACTTGTTTATGCGAAAAATCACAGAAGGTTGGGGGAGGAGGTATTGAGGCAGTGGCAGCTGCTTTGCTTCTTGTATATGTTGTTACACTCCCCACCCCAAGAGATCCCCAGATCTTCTTACTTCATTAATCTCTGGATTGTCTCATTCTTTCACTTCCTCAGTGTTGTAAAATCAGCTCCTTGCGCAGGTCCTTGGACCACTTCCTCACTCTGCCTCACAGGGTTGTTGTGTGTGTGGAGAAATGGGAGAGATGGTAGCAATATTTACGACCCCCACCATTTTGATTCAGATGCCCCCATTGAGGGGAAGGGCAGGTTATAAATAGAAAATAATAAATAAACCATATGTCTTATTTGTTTCATGTGTACCCTGCCTTTCTCCCCAGTGGGCACACAAAACGGCTTTCATTATTCTCTTCTCCCTTTTTATCTTCACAACAACCCAGTGAAGTAGGTGTGGCTGAGAGTGGGTCACTGGCCCAAAGCTTCCGTGGCACAAGGGAGGATTTGAACCTGTGCCTCCCAGATCCTAGTCCGACATCCTGGGTCTCCCAGATACTAGCCCGACATTCTTAACCACTACACCACCAGGGGTCCCTGCCCAGAATTCATTCTATTTCCCATTAATGTTCTCCCCCCACATGTTAAATGTACACAATTTTTATTATATTTCAATTATCAATGGCATGAAAATGGTGTCAGAGGAGCGAGCAAACTGGGAATAGCACAATGGAGGTGTGCAGATGAAAAATTTCACAGAAACAATAAGAATGTAAGAGTAGCCATGTTGGATCAGGCCAATGGCCCATCCAGTCCAACACTCTGTCACATAAGAACATAAGAGAAGCCATGTTGGATCAGGCCAATGGCCCATCCTGTCCAGCACTCTGTGTCACATAAGAACATCAGAGAAGCCATGTTGGATCAGGGCAATGGCCCATCCAGTCCAACACTCTGTGTCACACAGCGGCCAAAAAAAACAAGTGCCATCAGGAGGTCCACCAGTGAGGCTAGAAGCCCTCCCATTGTGCCCCCCCCCCCCAGCACCAAGAATACAGAGCATCACTGCCCCAGACAGAGAGTTACAACAATACACTGTGGCTAACAGCCACTGATGGACCTCTGCTCCATATGCTTATCCAATCCCCTTTTGAAGCTGTCTATGCTTGTAGCTGCCACCACCTCCTCTGGCAGTGAATTCCACGTGTTAATCACCCTTTGGGTGAAGAAGGACTTCCTTTTATCATTTCTAGAAAATCTCACAGTGACAATACACAAGAAAAATTAGCACAAAAAGAAGGGTAGATGCGTACATACCTTTTGAAGAAAAAGGGACATCCCGATATTCTGAAATGAAGCTTCCGTAGAACAAAAGCAGGGTACAAATATAAATAAGTAGTCGTACATTAAACGAATAATCTTAACTATGAGCATATATGCAAAACCTGCGAGTGTATATTTGTCTAGTCCACAGCACTGCAATACTCTGGGTGTCAGATTTTGTATGTTTTTTTCATTGTCGCTCTCATAATTATTTTATGAATGAAATATGCGAGGGGAGGGGTTTTTAGAAAAAATTCAAAATGTTTTTGCATTTTGAACAAAGTCCTGGAAATTCCGGCTCTACCTTTGTTAATAGCTGTCCGCTGTGTTGCAAAGTCCCAATTAACACTTCTTTTCCCTTCCTCTGTATGCTTCCCTCCCCCCGCCCCCTTTCTGTATAATTTTTTTTTTCAGGCAATGGATCTAAAAGTTCCAGTACTGGCGAGAAATATCCCCGGGAATGCTGCAATAATCACACATAAAGCTACAGGATTGTTATATTCAAGCCCTCAGGTAACAAAGTAGGATACGGGTGGCATCATAGTCCAACCAGCGTCAAAGTACTACGGTTCATTGATTTCAGTGGTTTTGGTCTGACACGGCACAGCTGGCTGGCACACGGCAGCAGGGCCGTTGCCAGGATTTCTTGCTTGCTGGGGCCCACAGCAGGGTTTGTTGTTTGGGGAGGGGGGGACTGAGGGGCCACCTAGTTTGGCGGCCCTGGGCTCTCGGCACTGTAAGCTGGCTTGAGTTTCACAAGCAAACCCCCCTTCCCTTGGGCAGTCACAGCTGCCCCGCTCCCCTCCCTCTTTCTTATGTGCCCCTCTCTGAGAGCAAGAGACCTCTTGTCTCTCCCCCCCCCCTTTGCTCTGCACTCTGGGTTAGGGGAAGGGGAGAGAAAAAAGCGAAAAGACCAGCAGCAGTGCTACTACTTGTTCAGGGGTTTAGAACCCTTTCCCTATGAAGAAAGGTTAAAACGCTTGGGGCTCTTTAGCTTGGAGAAACGTCGACTGCGGGGTGACAGGATAGAGGTTTACAAGATTATGCATGGGATGGAGAAAGTAGAGAAAGAAGCACTTTTCTCCCTTTCTCGCAATACAAGAACTCGTGGGCATTCGATGAAATTGCTGAGCAGTCGGGTTAGAACGGATAAAAGGAGGTACTTCTTCACTCAAAGTGTGATTAATGTGGAATTCACTGCCACAGGAGGAGGTGGCAGCGGCTACAAGCATAGCCAGCTTCAAGAGGGGATTGGATAAAAATATGGAGCAGAGGTCCATCAGTGGCTATTAGCCACAGCATATTATTATTCTTGGTGCTTGGGGGTGGGGGGCAAAGTGGAAGGGCTTCTAGCCCCACTTGTGAACCTCATGATGGCACTTGGGGGTTTTTTGGGCCACTGTGTGACACAGAGTGTTGGACTGGATGGGCCATTGGCCTGGTCCAACATGGCTTCTCTTATGTTCTTATGTGACACAGAATGTTAAGAACATAAGAGAAGCCATGTTAGATCAGGCCAATGGCCCATCTAGTCCAACACTCTGTGTCACACAGTGGCAAAAAATTTATATATATATATATATACACACACACACACACACACTGTGGCTAATGTTGGACTGGATGGGTTATTGGCCTGATCCAACATGGCTTCTCTTATGCTCTTATGTGACACAGAGTGTTGGACTGGATGGGCCATTGGCCTGGTCCAACATGGCTTCTCTTATGTTATGGGACACAGAGTGTTGGACTGGATGGGTCATTGGCCTGATCCAACATGGCTTCTCTTATGTTCCTATGGGACACAGAGTGTTGGACTGGATGGGCCATTGGCCTGATCCAACATGGCTTCTCTTATGTTCTTATGTGACACAGAGTGTTGGGCTGGATAGGCCATTGGCCTGATCCAACATGGCTCCTCTTATGTTCTTATGTAGAGTGGTGGTGAGCAAAGGGGACAAACTGGGGGCCCTCCAATGGAGGGGTCATACAGTTGGAAGAGGGGTGGCCCCCTCTGTAGCTAAGGGCCTGCACTGTAGCTGTCCCCATTGTCACGCCCCGGTCTCCCTGCAGTGGCCAGCCCTTCATATACCATCAAGAGGTTTTTTTTTTAAAATGACACTTAGTATATTGTTTTACTGGTATCAAATTATAACAATATGAGTAACAGGTTCCCTGAATTCCCAGGGTTTGTTTTTTTTAAAGTCTCTAGCTTATTTCATTGTATTTTTTAAAATTTTCATTTTTTTAAATTTTATATAAACAAACATAGAAAAAGGTAGAATAAGAGAAATGTCACATTTATACATATTCCTATTTTGGCTGCCAAGAGCCTAAATATCAAAAGGTGAAAGAAGCCATCAATATGTCAAACAATACTAGCTAAAGGTGTCAAACGATACTACTAAAGTAACATTTTTCTATCTTTAAGATTGCTAAACAGATCTTACATTACATACTTTTGATTTTGGTCTGGCCTCCGTACAAAAACATTTATGTTCCTAGCATTCCTGACATTTCTAACATTAGGTCATTGTAAGCATAAATATTTTGAACATATGCTACTCAATTCTGTCTCAATCTTTTGGGACTATATCGTTTTATTCCTTTTTAAAAAGCTTTGCAGCCTAATTTTGATCAACATATGCAAAAAAAAATTCCATTCCATTCTTGAAATTCAAATTCTGGTCTCTTATGCAGATAGGATGTTAGCTTTACCATGGTCAGTTGATTTTTCCAATCAAATCACTTCTGGTCATGTTTCAACTTTCTAGCTTATTTCATTGTAGAGAGATGCTTTTCTCCTTTTATCTCGACAACAAAAAGGGGCTAGACTTTTTTTTTTTAAAGCTGGGGAATTATGAAAATTTATTACACATATTATTACAACATTATAACAATATGAATATTTATTACCTGCTTTGACCTATGAAGAAAGGTTAAAACGCTTGGGGCTCTTCAGCTTAGAGAAACGTCGACTGCGGGGTGACATGATAGAGGTTTACAAGATTATGCATGGGATGGAGAAAGTAGAGAAAGAAGTCCTTTTCTCCGTTTCTCGCAATACATGGGCATTCAATGGGCATTCAATGAAATTGCTGAGCGGTCGGGTTAAAACGGATAAAAGGAAGTACTTCTTCACCCAAAGGGTGAATAACACATAGAATTCACTGCCACAGGAGGTGGTGGTGGCCACAAGCATAGCCAGCTTTAAGAGGGGATTGAATAAAAATATGGAGCCAAAGTCCATCAGTGGCTATTAGCCACAGTATATATATGTGTGTGTGTGTGTGCATGTGTGCATATATGTGTGTGGTGTATATGTGTGTATATATATACACGCACACATATACTGGCCACTGTGTGACACAGAGTGTTGGACTGGATGGGCCATTGGCCTGATCCAACATGGCTTCTCTTATGTTCTTATGACCCTGGAAACATGGAGACCAGGATAGAAATCCAATACATTAAATAAATAATTATGATATTGAGTTGCCAGATTTTTTTTCTTAAAATCCCCACCTGGTAGTGGTGAAAGGAAATGGCTGCTGTAGGGAAAGAGGCTTCCAACGTGGGCAGAACCGGGAAAAGTTGAAGTTTTTTGCTCGCAGGGCAGTCATCCAGGGTTTGGTACGATCTTTCCCAGAATGTCTGAAAAAAGCAGGCTTGAGAGAGATCAGGGGAAAGTGGGGGAACTCTCACAAGGTGCATGCGTGGCATGGGGAAGCAGAGAAAACAACTGCTTCAGAACAGGCTCAAACCAGTGCGGGAAATAGCTGTTATCTCTGCAGCAGTTTGCAGCGCAGTGGCTATGAGACCTAGGCGACTCGCCCCTTCTCCACCGTCAGAGAAGTGCAAGCATGAACGGTGCACATGCACAGTGCACAAAATAGGCAAGTGGGACAGGATTTTTACAATGAGAGTATTTTGGCAGGGGAATCAGCTCTCTAGGGGAGGTGATGAGCTCCCCCTTTCTGGCAGTCTTTAGGCAGCAGCTGGAGAAACACTAGTCAGGGATGCTCCAGGCCAGAGGTGTTGAACATGCAGCCCGGGGGCTGAATCAGGCCCCCGAGCAACTGGCTCTTGTCTGCTTCCTTCTCAGTCTCTCTTGCTTCCTTCTGCATCACAGCTTGCTTTGCAAGGGATGCTCAATCGCACAGGAGCTACAGAGCAAAACCTTGATTTTTCTCCATCGGTTGAGCCTCCTCCCCCTCCTGGTCCCCTGGGGAGGGCGGGGGGAAGAGCCAGAGCTTCCTTTGCCCAGTTCCTCGGACTCAATGGGAGAAATACAAAGAAAGCACCTTTTAGACCAAGAAGTGCTAATGATTTAAGCATGTTTTAAGTTATTTTTTTAAAAAAAAAAATCTTTAGAAGAAGATATTGGATTTATATCCCGCCCTCCACTCCGAAGAGTCTCAGAGCAGCTCACAATCTCCTTTACCTTCCTCCCCCACAACAGACACCCTGTGAGGTGGGTGGGGCTGGAGAGGGCTCTCCCAGCAGCTGCCCTTTCAAGGACAACCTCTGCCAGAGCTATGGCTGACCCAAGGCCATTTCAGCAGTTGCAAGTGGAGGAGTGGGGAATCAAACCCGGTTCTCCCAGATAAGAGTCCGCACACTTAACCACTACACCAAACTGGCTCTCCAGTTAGTTTAGTCGTGTTTGCCTGTGTCCTTTAAAAAGTTTATTTCTCTGCTACCTAATCTTAAATAGGTATACACATGGCCCTGTCCGACACGGCCTGGCCCGACAAGATTTCATTTATTTCAGATCTGGCCCTCATACCAAATTAGTTCGACAGCCCAGGGGTGGCCAGTGGTAGCTCTCCAGATGTTTTTTGCCTACAACTCCCATCAGCCCCAGCCAGCATGGCCAGTGGCTGGGGCTGATGGGAGTTGTAGGCAAAAAAACTTCTGGAGAGCTACCGTTGGCCGCCCCTGCTCTAGGCTGATGCTGAATCGAGCAGGGGGCTGGGCTAGATGGCCTGTATGGCCCTTTCCAACTCTATGGTTCTAATATCATTTTGCCAGTTTTAGGCCCGTGTTGCAGGTTTTCATAGGCATGTTGAGGATGAATGCCAAGCTCTGTTTGTTGTAAATGCAACCCAGTGTTTTATTATTTGGAAAAGGCTTCAAAGACAATTGATGGGAATTTAACTGGAGAGGTGAGAGCGATTTAATCCAGAGGAGCTTGAAAGGAAAGAGTGTTTTACTGCTAAAAGATCATACAAATCAAAAAGGTAAAGGAACTTGTTAGATGGTTGAGATCTATTATAGTTAATTTAGATTACTGAGTCGCTGGGGCAGAGTCGCATTATTTGAGTCGCATTATATTAGGGGCCTAAACTTGGATAAACTGCCACCCCCACCCCAATAATGAATTGTTTCTTCTTAAAGAAACGTTAGTTTAATCATCTTTTTAACCTCTCACGCCGGTTACTCACGTGACAAAAAATAAGGCCAAGAAGGAATCAGTTCCTAAGCTCAGCCTTCAACGTAGGCTTCAGACAGTCCTGATTCTGTCTTCACAAAGGTGCAGTTGAAAGAAGAAGTTCTGACAGCCCAGAGAAGGAACAGCCAGCTGGTAGGGAGGGGTCTATGGAAAGACCCGACCTGTATCCACTGTCTGGCAAAACAGGTGGTACCAGAGTGAGGTAGCCATTTTGCCACAGCAGTTTACAGCAAATTATAAGCATTTGGAAATAAAAATAATTGTGTGCCCTCACAGGCGATGCTCGTAAATAGAGAGCCATTTCAGATTGGAGTACCAGTCGCCCATCTCTAGAAATGAGGCAAAAGTCGCCCATCTTTAGAAATGAGGCAAAAGAGTATGAGCACTTCAGCATTCTCATTTTTTGTCACTTGTGTGCCCCTATTACTTTGGGTGGTTTTTTTCCCTTTTTCACACAAATTTTGCTCCCTCTAATGGTTTATTTGATATTACATCGCTGCACATCCAGAATATTAGCTTGTGGAAGAGCCCTTTATTTCCTTCGTCCTAAAACTAGCAGGCCAACAAACCATTTCAAACCTGCTCAGTATGAAGTTGGGGTGGACCATCAATTCACAGCTGACTTAAGGCAACCCCATCAGGTTTTCAAGGCAAGAGGCGTTCGGAGGTGGTTTGCCGTTGCCTGCTTCCACATTATGCCCCAGGTATTCCTTGGAAGTCTCCCATCCAAATGCTAACCAGGGCCAACCCTGCTTAGCTTCTGAGATCTGAGAAGATCGGGATAGTCTGGGCCATTATTACTAGGCAGGACTCTTTCTAGCAGGAGCTCCTTTGCATATTAGGCCACACACCCCTGTTGTAGCCAATCCTCCTGGAGCTTAGAGTAGGCCCTGTACTAAGAGCCCTGTCAGCTCTTGGAGGATTGGCTACGTCAGGGGGC
Organism: Heteronotia binoei; assembly: GCF_032191835.1. NCBI lineage: Eukaryota > Metazoa > Chordata > Lepidosauria > Squamata > Gekkonidae > Heteronotia > Heteronotia binoei. Next base: position 72,480,806 of record NC_083233.1, on the reverse strand, counting down.
GTGGCCTAATATGCAAAGGAGCTCCTGCTAGAAAAAAAGAGCCCTGTTGCTAGGCAAAGTTTCAGAATCAAGGCCCGTTTGCCTAAGACCCTATGCCTGTCTACTCTAGGAACTGTCCTATCTCTATGACCCCCACAGACGAACCAGACCTTTTTTATTTTTTAAAAAAGTTTCTAATCCTAAAAACCCAATTGCATTTGTCATCAGAGGGTTCATTTGTGAGGACTACAGGAGACCCTCTGAGGGAGGGGAGGGGGAATGTTAGGCGCGATCAATTAAAGAGTACAGGGCTAGGGGAGACTGGGAAAGGTCTGCCAGAGACTAATGAAAATAGAGAATCCACCTTCCCATGACTCTGCTTAATAGCATGCATTAATCATAAGGCAAACTGCAAAAAAAAAAAAAAAAAAATTAAGAAGAAAATGCATTTCCCGCTTTGCAATTTTATTTAATCTGGGCTCGGTTGTTTGAAAACAAAAAATTAGTATTGCCGTAGTTGTGGTGGAGACTGAAATCTAATTTATGGAATCAACAGGATTAATTTGCCCGCCTCCTCCTGTTCAAAACCCTCATTAAAACTGCTAGTTAATGAGGATATGGTGGAGAATTTTTGAGAAAGTGGTATACATGCAAAAAGGAGTGTGCGGAAAGTCAAGGAGGAGAGTTTTTTCGCCACCATTGACACAAGTGTGCGGAGGTTACATTTCGGTTCCCAGGCTCCAGTCTTGGGTTTCCAGAATACCGAAGAGAGCCGAGGGAAGGGTAGGGGCACAAATATGACTGGGCAGAGTGAAACATTATTAAAATATAATTATGACGTGGCCTGGGGAAAAAAGCATACAAAAATATATGGAGAGATGATCAAACTTAAATTTTTCTTGGTGGGGAAGAATTTCTGCAATTAAAAGGAACATAGTACCAAAAATAAACTTCCGATTCCAGATGATACCAATCAGCCCACAAGCTGCCCTGAGCCCGTTAGGGAAGGGCGGGATATAAATTTGATAAAATAAATAAATAACCTTTGGCCACCCTCTCCTTCTGCATTATACCCTCTAACACCTCCCCCCCAGATTCTAAAAAAATCACTCTAGTAACCAGGGGTCATTTTGTAGAAAAAGAGGTGCCAGAGCTCATTAGCAGAACTCATTTGCTTTTGCCACACACTCCTGACATCACCGGAAGGTGTACTACGTTTACCTTAAAATGCTTCTTGAATTATAATTGTCATCATAGCACCTTACTCCCATCATACTTTTTAAAATTACTTTCTCCTATGCGGCCACAGTGGCATGAGGAAGATTTCCAGCTGTCTGCAGAGCCAGTTTGGTGTAGTGGTTAAGTGCGCGGACTCTTATCTGGGAGAACCGGGTTTGATTCCCCACTTCTCCACTTGCAGCTGCTGGAATGGCCTTGGGTCAGCCGCAGCTCTGGCAGAGGTTGTCCTCGAAAAGGGCAGCTTTTGTGAGAGTCCTCTTAGCTCCACCCACCTCACAGGGTGTCTGTTGTGGGGTAGGAAGATAAAAGAGATTGTGAGTCACTCTGAGATTCAGAGTGGAGGGTGGGATATAAATCCAATATCATCATCATCTTCTTCTCCGTTTGAATTATTTTCCCTTTTTTTGTGTGTGGAAAAAACATTAGAAAGTTTGTCAGGTCTTAAGAGTTCAGCAAAATCCTTAGGGGGGGGGGGGGTTGAACAATGGAGCCCAGAAGCAGGTATTTGGAATGGTGGTGGTGATGGTGGTAAGAAAGATACAGGTTTAGAGAAAGAAAATTTAGAGGTTCCAGAGCTCCACTTCTGTGAGTTCCTGCCCAAAATGAGGCCTGCTAGTAACCATCAGGCCATGTTTTACTTGACCAACATGAATTTGCAGGGAAGACAGAAATACCTATTAACGTATGACATGGAAGCTTCTGTTGCCAGGGTCCAATCTTGGGTTTCCAAAATACAGAAGAGAGCTGTGGGAAGGGCAAGGGCATAGATATGACTGGGCAGAGTGAAACATTATTAAAATATAATTATACGAAATAAACAATTTTTATTAGTAACATATGGTAGCAAAACTGTATCTACAACTTATAAAAACTTAAAGTAAAAGAAAAAACTTTCTACCCCATATCTTACTTTTCCCCCACCCCTCCCCCCGTTACTTGACCCCCGCCAGTGTTATTTACTTAAAGGAAACAAATATTAAAGGTACCCTTAACTGTTAAGAAAAATCCAAAAGTTATATTCTTATTTTAAAAACTTTAATCATTATCAAACATTGTCCAATGTCCTTTTATTTTCCACTCTTTTTCTACGTATCTTCTGAATTTCTTCCACTCCAACTTAAAAAGTTCCAAATCATAGTCTCTTAATTTTCTTGTTAATTTGTCCATTTCACTCCATGACATAACTTTTGTAATCCAATCCCATTTCTCTGGTATTTTTTCTTGCTTCCACAGCTGCGCGTACAATGTCCTAGCAGCTGAGAGCAAGTACCATATTAAAGTTCTGTCTTCTTTTGGAAATTTTTCCATTTGTAATCCCAGCAGAAAAGTCTCTGCCACTTTATTGAATTTATATCCAAAATCTTAGAAATCTCTTGCTGAATCATTTGCCAAAACATTTTAGCCCTCTCACAAGTCCACCACATATGGTAGAAAGAACCTTCGTGCTTTTTACATTTCCAACACCTATCTGGCATCTTGTTGTTCATGAACATTATTAAAATATAATTATGACATGGTACAAAAAGATACAGAGAGATGGTCAAAATTAAAATTTTCTTGGCAGGGAAGAAGAAGAAATTGGATTTATATCCCGCCCTCCACTCCGAAGAGTCTCAGAGCGGTTCACAATCTCCTTTCCCTTCCTCCCCCACAACAGACACCCTGTGAGGTGGGTGGGGCTGGAGAGGGCTCACACAGCAGCTGCCCTTTCAAGGACAACCTCTGCCAGAGCTATGGCTGATCCAAGGCATTCCAGCCAGTGCAAGTGGAGGAGTGGGGGATCAAACCCGGTTCTCCCAGATAAGAATCTGCACACTTAACCACTACACCAAATTGGCTCTCAGGAGACAGACATCCTGTGAGGTGGGTGGGGCTGAGAGGGCTCTCCCAGAAAGCTGCCCTTTCAAGGACAACTCCTGCGAGAGCTATGGCTGACCCAAGGCCATTTCAGCAGGTGCAAGTGGAGGAGTGGGGAATCAAACCCGGTTCTCCCAGATAAGAGTCCACTCACTTAACCACTACACCAAACTGGCTCTCCTGACCAAAAAAGAGGAGGCCTAGCAGTCTCGAATGAGCCGTACTGCCAAGCAACGCGCCGAGTGTGGATGGCAGACTGGATTACAAGCCCAAATGATAGATTAATGAAACTAGAAAATGCAGATAAGACAGGAGGGTTACACAATCTTCTTTGGGTAAAGAAAGGGCAGTAGCAACCATCAGGGAGGGCTGGTCCACAACCATAAGAACATAAGAGAAGCCATGTTGGATCAGGCCAGTGGCCCATCCAGTCCAACACTCTGTGTCACACAGTGGCCAAAAAACCCCCAAGTGCCATCAGGAGGTCCACCAGCGGGGTCAGGACACTAGAAACCCTCGCACTGTTGCCCCCCCCCCAAAGAACCAAGAATACAGAGCATCACTGCCCCAGACAGAGTTCCAACACTATGCTGTGGCTAATAGCCACTGATGGACCTCTGCTCCATATGTTTATCCAACCTCCTCTTGAAGCTGTTGATGCTTGTAGCTGCCACCCCCTTCTGTGGCAGTGAATTCCATGTGTCAATCACCCTTTGGGTGAAGAAGGACTTCCTTTTATCCGTTCTAACCCGACTGCTCAGCAATTTCCCATGTCCAGAGGCCTTGCAACCCACTTTGGGGTCCTGACCCACAGGTTGGGAAACTACTAAATAATAGACTTCACACTCCTGTGTCAGCATGATGCGCACCTTCCCAATCCTGCCAATAATCTGGAGCAGCAGCAGGGAAATGTCTTGCCCAGCGACATCGAGAAACGAATACACTTGTCATTTTTTGGTGGACTTCCATACGCGTGCTTAAGCAAAGTTTCAAAGTTCGCTGAAGTCAATGAGCTCAGATGGGTGTAACCAGGGGTGGAATTCTAGCAGGAGCTCCTTTGCATATTACGCCACACACCCCTGATGTAGCCAATCCCCCAAGAGCTTGCAAGGCTCTTTTTTGTAAGCTCTTGGAGGATTGGCTACATCAGGGAGGTGTGGCCTAATATGTAAAGGAGCTCTGCTAGAATTCCAGCCCTGGGTGTAACTCTGTTTTGGAAAGCACCGTTCGTGCTGGCTTTATTCTAAACTTTTCTGCCTCGTCATCTGAGCAGACAGCATCATAACACTGCCCCATCATCCCCAATCTGCAAGCAGACTTTTGAACCAAACTATGGGGGGTGGGAAAGGAGGGGGAAATGATCGAGAGAGAAAGACGGCAAGGAAGGGTAGAGAAATGTCAGAGAACAGGAAGGTGGGGAAATGATGGAACAAGAAGGAAAGAAAACTGACAGGCCAAGTATGAATGTTCCCTGAAGGCGAATAAATCTTAAGGACGAATTGAAAATATGAAGATGGATACTCCTTTTTCACTTTGCTTTCCTTCTCTCCCCCCCCTCCCCTTTCCTCCCTGACATTTTGCTTTATTTTTCATCCTTGTTTTTCAGTCTTCCCCTTCTGTTTCTATTCCATATTTGAACGCATAGTCCGAAGAGCCCCAAAACTTTAGAGCAGGGCTGTCGAACTAATTTGTTTGGCATTCAATGAAATTGCTGAGCAGTCAGGTTAAAATGGAGAAAAGGAAGTACTTCTTCACCCAGATTAACATGTGGAATTCACTGCCGCAGGAGGTGGTGGCGGCTACAAGCATAGCCAGCTTCAAGAGGGGATTGGATAAAAATATGGAGCGAAGGTCCATCAGTGGCTATTAGCCACAGCGTGTGTGTGTGTATATATTTCGGCCACTGTGTGACACAGAGTGTTGGACTGAATGAGCCATTGGCCTGATCCAACATGGCTTCTCTTATGTTCTTATGTGACACAGAGTGTTGGACTGGATGGGCCATTGGCCTAATCCAATATGGCTTCTCTTATGTTCTTATGTGACACAGAGTGTTGGACTGGATGGGCCATTGGCCTAATCCAATATGGCTTCTCTTATGTTCTTATGTGACACAGAGTGTTGGACTGGATGGGCCATTGGCCTTTGGCCTAATCCAATATGGCTTCTCTTATGTTCTTATGTGACACAGAGTGTTGAACTGGATGAGCCATTGGCCTGATCCAACATGGCTTCTCTTATGTTCTTATGTGATGCAGAGTGTTGGACTGGAGGGGCCACTGGCCTGATCCAACAGGGCTTCTCTGATGTTCTTATGTGACACAGAGTGTTGAACTGGATGAGCCATTGGCCTGATCCAACATGGCTTCTCTTATGTTCTTATGTGATGCAGAGTGTTGGACTGGAGGGGCCACTGGCCTGATCCAACATGGCTTCTCTTATGTTCTTATGTGATGCAGAGTGTTGGACTGGAGGGGCCACTGGCCTGATCCAACAGGGCTTCTCTTATGTTCTTATGTGACGCAGAGTGTTGAATTGGATGAGCCATTGGCCTGATCCAACATGGCTTCTCTTATGTTCTTATGTGACACAGAGTGTTGGACTGGATGGGCCATTGGCCTGATCCAACATGGCTTCTCTTATGTTCTTATGTGACACAGAGGGTTGGACAGGATGGGCCATTGGCCTGATCCAACATGGCTTCTCTTATGTTCTTATGTGACACAGAGTGTTGGACTGGATGGGCCATTGGCCTGATCCAACATGGCTTCTCTTATGTTCTTATGTGACACAGAGTGTTGGACTGGATGGGCCATTGGCCTGATCCAACATGGCTTCTCTTATGTTCTTATGTGACACAGAGTGTTGGACTGGATGGGCCATTGGCCTGATCCAACATGGCTTCTCTTATGTTCTTATGTGACACAGAGGGTTGGACAGGATGGGCCATTGGCCTGATCCAACATGGCTTCTCTTATGTTCTTATGTGACACAGAGTGTTGGACTGGATGAGCCATTGGCCTGATCCAACATGGCTTCTCTTATGTTCTTATGTGACACAGAGGGTTGGACAGGATGGGCCATTGGCCTGATCCAACATGGCTTCTCTTATGTTCTTGTGTGACACAGAGTGTTGGACTGGATGGGCCTTTGGCCTGATCCAACATGGCTTCTCTTACGTTCTTATGTGACACAGAGTGTTGGACTGGATGGGCCTTTGGCCTGATCCAACATGGCTTCTCTTACGTTCTTGTGTGACAGAGTGTTGAACTGGATGAGCCATTGGCCTGATCCAACATGGCTTCTCTTATGTTCTTATTGGCTACATCAGGGGTGTGTGGTCTAATATGCAAACAAGTTCCTGCTACAGAAAGCACCCGTTCTCCCAGATAGAGTCCACACACTTAACCACTACAGCAAACTGCCTCGATCCAACCCACTGTTTTCATTTCTTTATTTTGTGAGCTGCCTTGAGAAGATACCAGAGGAGACAGGAGGTAAATGTTTTAAACAAACAAACAGCATTTTCTTTTTTTTTCTTTTTTTTTAAAAAGTCACTTTTATCTTTTCAGGAATTCATTCAGTTGTCCCAAAGTCTGATCGACGATCCGTCTCTGAAGAGAGAGCTTGTGGCCCGGGCGAAGGAGTACATCACCCAGCACCATTCGTGGGATCAGGAAAGGGAAGCCTATCAAAACCTCGTACTGAAACTTCAGTGAATTGCTTTGAATCCAGGATGGGCCTGGTGTGGATGATGGATCTGACCAGAAGCTGGGTTCTTTGCCTTGTCAGGGTTTTTTTCCTTTCTGCATCATCCATCTGATGTATTTCCCACCCTGTGAAGCTGAAATAACGCTAAGCCCGTGGTCCCCAACCTTTTTGGCCACAGGGCCGGCCCGCCTACCGTGGCCCCAGGGCTGGCAGGGTGGCGGCACCCAATTCAGCTTCCCCCCATTTTCCTTGCCCCATTTTCTCCTTCCTCTTTCCCCCCTCTGCGGTGCCTCACTGCCCCCCCCCCGTTTTCACCATTTTAAGGCTGGGGAAGGGGCAGTGAAGCTCCTCCCAGGCTGACCCCCCTGGCTGATCAGCTGATCGGCCAAGAAAACCGCCGCAGAAGCAGCAAGCGATGCTGACCTTGCCTCCTTCCCACTTGGGAAAGAGGGAAGGGCAGCATCCCTCGCTGCTGCTGCGGCGTTTTTCCTGGTTGATCAGCTGAGTGGCAGGGGGGAGGGTGGCCTGGGAGGTGCTTCACGGCCCCTTCCCTGGCCTTAAAATTATGAAAACGGGGGGGGGGGGGGCGGCACCGCGGGGGGGGGGGCGGTGAGGCTGCATGGCCCATTTCAAACAGGCCATGGCCCAGTATCGGCCTCTGGCCCGGGGGTTGGGAGCCCCTGCACTAAGCTTTAGCCAGGAACGATTGGTTACAGAGGGAAATCTGAGTTGCTAGTGATACTCATGGGCTCACAATCACACACACGTCCGTGTCCATTGATATTCAGGGGTGGAATTCTAGCAGGAGTTCCTTTGCATATTAGGCCACACACCCCTGATGTAGCCAATCCTTCAAGAGCTTACAAAAAAAGAGCGCTGTAAGCTCCTGGGGGATTGGCTACATCAGGGATGTGTGGCCTGCTATGCAAAGGAGCTCCTGCTAGAATTCCACCCCTGCTTATAGTTATTGCACAGTTGTCTGGGATCAAAGATGTTTGTGGCCTTCTGAATGAATGTCGTTCAGAAGCCAGAGGAGAGTCTGAGATCCTCTCCTTAGTTCTTTCCGTTATCAAAGTTTGGCAAGTTGGTTTTAACATACCTGCCTATTCAGTTAGGCCCCAATGTGCCATCTGGCTTGAATGAGACAAAGAAACGGTACCCAGGTTGGTGCTAGGCAAATAGAAGTTGACTTGATTCTCACTGCCAGCTTTCTTGAAGGCCCGGCTCTACTGCTGTGCCCAGTACTGACCCTCATATTAGTTAATTGGCCGCTGATCATCCCAGTGGTGACAATTAAAGCAATGCATCGTGGGATGTCATGGTGGAAACAGATCCCGCCCACTGTAGTTGACACAAGACTGGGGGGAGGGACCAATGGCTTCTCCCTCTACTGACATCAACCCAAAGTTATGCAGAGAGCTTATATGTCCATTTGTGCTTGCCCAACCAAAAAATGAGTCCCAACGAGGCAGAAGAATCCCTTATCTTGGGTTCTGGGTGCAATCTGGGGCACAGTTTATCTGGAAGAGCAGACCTGACCTTGCCTAGTACTTATCCAAACAATAGTATTAATGAGATGGGAGATTTTGGTTGGGGGAACGTTTTAGGATCCCTGCCTCTTGCCCACCTATCAAACTTCTTGGTCCTTTTGATCCTTCATAGAACAGGGAGGGAAGTTCCTTGGTCTGTGTAAGCATTAACAAGGAAAATGGAGCCTCAAACCCGTGGCTTAGTTTTCGCTCCTATCACAATACCAAAGCGGGACCATTGGCTACAGATGCCAGGACTCTTTTTCTAGCAGGAGCTCCTCTGCATATTAGGCCACACCCCTCTGATGTAGCCAATCCTGCCGGAGCTTACAGAAGGCCCTGTACTAAGAGCCATCTAAGTTCTTGGAGGATTGGCTACATCAGGGGGGCGTGGTCTAATATGCAGAGGAGCTCCTGCTAGAAAAAGAGCTCTGCAGATGTCACATGGGAGCTTCCATCAATCAAAGGCCATCTTTACATCAGCAGACAGTTTAGGCATTTGACTTTATTTATAAGGTACCGGAAAGCTACCTCAAAGCAGAAACACCTGCAGTTTTGTGAACTTCATAAATGGCCTGCACCTCTGCCCAGGAGATTTTCAGTCTTTGCAAAAAGGAAGCTTGAAACATCATTTGTATGCAACAGTTGGCACAATCAGACTTGGTCGCGCTCGTCGTCTGAATTCCTCCATTCAATTGTATTGTTCGGCATATTATAAAAGGAACTGGAGTTTCAGAAAGGGAATCGGTGTTCCAAAAAGGGAATTAAAGGGGGGCTGTTATGCACACAAATCTCAGAGCAGTTGTGATTCATTTCCCACTGGGTCCAGGAATGGCTGTGCGTTCCTGTGCCCCAATACACCTATTAGATTTTTAAATATATATTTAAAGCTGAAGTACTTGATGTTGAAACAATACTTACGGGCCCCAGTTTGGAGGAAATTGAGCATGTGATGAGCAACACAGGGCGGTACTTTGGATTTCCTAATGCATAATTTCTGTGCACCTCGAGAAGCTTGTAGCAGCTTGGCAACATTATTAGGCACACTCTTTATAGTGGTAAAGCTGCAGTACTGTGGTCTGAACTCTCTACTCACGACCTGAGTTTGATTCCGGCAGAAGCTGGATTCAGGTAGCCGGCTCAAGTTGACTCAGCCTTCCATTCTTCTGAGGTTGGTAAAATGAGGACCCAGCTTGCTGGTGGTCAAGTGTAGATGACTGGGGAAGGCAATGGCAAACCACCCCGTAAAAAGTCTGCCATGAAAACGTCGTGATGCGATGTCACCCCAAAGTCGGAAACGACTGGTGCTTGCACAGGGGACCTTTCCTTTCCTTTCCTTTCCTTTCCTTTCCTTTCCTTTCCTTTCCTTTCCTTTCCTTTCCTTTCCTTTCCTTTCCTTTCCTTTCCTTTCCTTTCCTTTCCTTATATTTATTATATTTTGCCCTGTTGTTTTTTTAAACCAGTGGCTTAGTTTTCGCTCCCATCACGATACCAAAGCGGGACTGTTGGCTACAGATGCCAGGACTCTTTTTCTAGCAGGAGCTCCTCTGCATATTAGGCCACACCCCACTGATGTACCAAGAAAGGTAGCCCTTTAAAAGAACAAATAAATACAATTCAGCAGTGAAATAAAGACATCGCCCAAAAAAAAAGCAGTCACCGGTAGCAATCACCCAAAGAGCAGACCAAAACCAGTTTAGTAACACTGAACAGTTTTTGTCTGTTACACTTATATCTCAGTTTTCTCCTCGGAGGTTAAGAACATAAGAGAAGCCATGTTGGATCAGGTCAGTGGCCAATCCAGTCCAGCACTCTGTTACACAGTGGCAAAAAACAACAACAGGTGCCATCAGGAAGTCCACCAGTGGGGCCAGGACACTAGAAGCCCTCCCACTGTTGCCCTCCCCCCCCGAGTTCCTACTGTGAGGCAGGTTTTGCTGAGAAACTACAAATGGGCCAAGGTCACTCACCAAACTTCCATGGCAGAGGGGGAATTTGAACCTGAGTCTTGTAGATCCTAATACAGTGCTCTAACCGTTGCTCCACAGTGGCTATCTAGTGACCAGTCCCACCAACTGTGGTGAAGGAACACAGAGCCAAGGTCTCTCCAGATGAGCTGATGGTACAAATAGGTTCATAAAGTAGGTTTTCCTGATAGCCCAATCTTGTCAGATCTGGGAAGCTAATCAGGGTTAGCCCTGGTTCATACTTGGATGGGAGACCACCAAGTTAGTCCAGGGTTGCTACACTGGCAGGCAAGGGCAAACCACCTCCGAATGTCACTTACCTTGAAAACCCCATAGGGTCACCATAAGTCACCTGGGATTTGATATGACTTTCCACCATAACACCACCAGGTTAAGAACATAAAAGAAGACATGTTGGATCAGGCCAATGGCCCATCCAGTCCAACACTCTGTGTCACACAGTAGCCTGGCCAAAAACCCCAGGTGCCATCAGGAGGTCCATCAGTGGGACCAGGACACTAGAAGCCCTCCCAAACTGAGAGCCAGTTTGGTGTAGTGGTTAAGTGCACGGACTCTCATCTGTGAGAACCAGGTTTCATTCCCCACTCCTTCACTTGCACTTGCTGGAATGGCCTTGGGTCAGCCAGAGCTCTGGCAGAGGTTGTCCTTGAAAGGGCAGCTGCTGTGAGAGTCCTCTCAGCCCCACCCACCTCACAGCGAGTCTGTTGTGGGGGAGGAAGGTAAAGTAGATTGTGAGCCGCTCTGAGACTCTTCGGAGTGGAGGGCAGGATATAAATCCAATATCTTCATCTACCTCACAGGGTGCCTGTTGTGTGGGGGGGGAGGTAAAGGAGATTGTGAGCCGTTCTGTGACTCTTTGGAGTGGAGGGCGGGATATAAATCCAATATCTTCATCTACCTCACAGGGTGCCTGTTGTGTGTGGGGGGGAGGTAAAGGAGATTGTGAGCTGCTCTGACACTCTTCGGAGTGAAGGGCGGGATATAAATCCAATATCCATCTACCTCACAGGGTGTCGTTGTTGGGGAGGAAGGTAAAGGAGATTGTTAGCTGCTCTGAGACTCTTCGGAGTGGAGGGCGGGAGATAACTCCAATATCTTCATCTACCTCACAGGGTGCCTGTTGTGTGTGGGGGGGGAGGTAAAGGAGATTGTGAGCTGCTCTGAGACTGATGAAATGTGCTTAGAGAGCACACGAAAGCTTATGTTCTGAATAAAACTAAGTTGGTCTTAAAGGTGCTATTGACTCCTATTTTGTTCTTTAATGATCGTAGATCCTCAGCAGCGTAGGGTGGCCATCCTCTTCCAGTTTAGGTGTCGGAGACCTGTTGAAATAATTCAGTTTTGCAGGCCCTGTGGAATTGAGAAAGATCCCGCAGGGTTCTTATGGCCTCCGGGAGGGCATTCCATATTTCTGGTGCTGCCACTGAGAAGGCCCTAGCCCTTGTGAAACACAGTCTGGCCTCCCTTGGTCCGGGGATAGATAGTAAGTTTTGCTTACGCAGTGCTCTCTGGGGAACATATGGAGAAAGGAGGTCCCCTATACCCTTGACCAAAAAATGATACACTCCTAGTGAGAGCCAGTTTGGTGTAGCGGTTACGTGTGTGGACTCTTAATCTGGGAGAACCAGGTTTGATTCCCCACTCCTCCACTTGCACCTGCTGGAATGGCCTTAGGTCAGCTATAGCTCTTGCAAGAGTTGTCCTTGAAAGGGCAGCTTCTGTGAGAACTCTCTCAGCCCCCACCCACCTCACAGGGTGTCTGTTGTGGGGGAAGAAGATAAAGGAGATTGTTAGCTGCTCTGAGACTCTGATTCAGAGAGAAGGAAAGGAAAGGTCCCCTGTGCAAGCACCAGTCGTTTCCGGCTCTGGGATGACGTTGCTTTCACGTTTTCACGGCAGACTTTTTTTACGGGATGGTTTGCCGTTGCCTTCTCCAGTCTTTTACACTTTACCCCCTCAGCAAGCTGGGTACTCATTTTACTGACTTCGGAACGATGGAAGGCTGAGTCAACTTTGGACCGGCTACCTGAATCCAGCTTCCGCCGGAATCGAATTCTGGTCGTGAGCAGAGAGTTCAGATCACAGTACTGCAGTACTGCTTCTTTACCACTCTGCGCCACGGGGCTGCTTCGGAGAGAAGGGCGGGGTATAAATCTACAGTCATCGTCTTTTTCCTATCTGGGATGATCGTCCTCTTCCACCAAGCACGCAGCCTCGGGAAGGATGCACATGGACCAGTGAGGGAGGTAGGGCACAAAAAAGTTTCCGATGATTTAGAACTGTGGGGAAAGACCTGATCTTGACTCCCCACCTTGATCATGAACTCCCCCCCTCCCCCGGAAGGGAGCTGAAATTTCAAAGCCTTTAGGCTCAATCTCTTGATGACTTTACTAGTCAGATAGCTCTTCCCTCTGTGAGAATGTAAAGCTCTCCTTGAAATGCTAGAAATCTCACATCCCTCCAAATGAATTAACCTGCAGTTTTTAACCTCCCACAATTAACATCCACCCTTTCACTTCTGAACCCAGAGCGCTTGTCAATCGATCAGGAGTGCCAGATTCCTGCCAGTGCTGGACTTGTTAAGTCCTGACAGTTTGGATGGCTTGGCGGATTAATCGCCGTTCCTTTGGGATGCTGCTTCCTATTCAGAATTGACCAGAGTGATTGAAAGTCTTAATGGATGTCTCGGCGATCCGAGATTAACGACAATGCTCACAAAAAAAGTAGTTAAGTTTCCCTGTTTCAAGGAGACAGGCTCCTTTCTCTTATTGAAGCTGCTTGAGTCATCAGAAGAGGGAACAAGCCATCGGAAGACGAGAACCGACTTGTGTCAGTGGCTTTAAAACTTCCGATCCCCAAGGAATCCTTTCCGATTGACTTTGAGAGCCAGTTTAGTGTAGTGGTGAAGTGCATGGACTCTTATCTGGGAGAACCGGGTTGGATTCCCCACTCCTCCACTTGCAGCTGCTGGAATGGCCTTGGGTCAGTCATAGCTCTTGCAGGAGTTGTCCTTGAAAGGGCAGCTGCTGTGAGAGCCCTCTCAGCCCCACCCACATCACAGGGTGTCTGTTGTGCGGGGAGAAGATAAAGGCGATTGTAAGCCACTCTGAGTCTCTGATTCAGGGAGAAGGGCGAGGTATAAATCGGCAGTCTTCATCATCATCATCTCCGAAAGAAGCCATTTGCTTGAATGGCTGTGAATTCTGGGGTATATTCTGCCCCATCTTTTCATTCATATATTGTTTAGCAATATTTAGGGGGCCCTCACCTGGGTAGCCCAGGCTAGTCTTATCTTGGCAGCTAAGCAGGATTAAGAAGAAGAAGAAGAATTGCAGATTTATACCCCGCCCTTCTCCCTGACTCAGAGACTCAGAGCAGCTTACAATCTCCTATATCTTCTCCCCCCACAACACACACCCTGTTAGGTGGATGGAGCTGAGAGGGCTCTCACAGCAGCTGCCCTTTCAAGGACAACCTCTGCCAGAGCTATGGCTGACCCAAGGCTATTCCATCAGGTGCAAGTGGAGGAGTGGGGAATCAAACCTGGTTCTCCCAGATAAGAGAGCTCTGGCTGACCCAAGGCCATTCCAGCAGGTGCAAGTGGAGGAGTGGGTAATCTAACCCGGTTCTTCCAGATAAGAGAGCTATGGCTGACCCAAGGCCATTCCAGCAGGTGCAAGTGGAGGAGTGGGGAATCAAACCTGGTTCTCCCAGATAAGAGAGCTCTGGCTGACCCAAGGACATTCCAGCAGGTGCAAGTGGAGAAGTGGGTAATCTAACCCGGTTCTTCCAGATAAGAGAGCTATGGCTGACCCAAGGCCATTCCAGCAGGTGCAAGTGGAGGAGTGGGGAATCAAACCCGGTTCTCCCAGATAAGAGAGCTCTGGCTGACCCAAGGCCATTCCAGCAGGTGCAAGTGGAGGAGTTGGGAATCAAACCTGGTTCTCCCAGATAAGAGAGCTATGGCTAATCCTAGGCCATTCCAGCAGGTGCAAGTGGAGGAGTGGGGAATCAAACCCGGTTCTCCCAGATAAGAGAGCTCTGGCTGACCCAAGGCCATTCCAGCAGGTGCAAGTGGAGGAGTGGGGAATCAAACCCGGTTCTCCCAGATCAGAGAGCTATGGCTGACCCAAGGCCATTCCATCAGGTGCAAGTGGAGGAGTGGGGAATCAAACCCGGTTCTCCCAGATAAGAGAGCTCTGGCTGACCCAAGGCCATTCCAGCAGGTGCAAGTGGAGGAGTGGGGAATCAAACCCGGTTCTCCCAGATAAGAGAGCTCTGGCTGACCCAAGGCCATTCCAGCAGGTGCAAGTGGAGGAGTGGGGAATCAAACCCGGTTCTCCCAGATAAGAGAGCTCTGGCTGACCCAAGGCCATTCCAGCAGGTGCAAGTGGAGGAGTGGGGAATCAAACCCGGTTCTCCCAGATAAGAGAGCTATGGCTAATCCTAGGCCATTCCAGCAGGTGCAAGTGGAGGAGTGGGGAATCAAACCCGGTTCTCCCAGATAAGAGAGCTCTGGCTGACCCAAGGCCATTCCAGCAGGTGCAAGTGGAGGAGTTGGGAATCAAACCTGGTTCTCCCAGATAAGAGAGCTATGGCTAATCCTAGGCCATTCCAGCAGGTGCAAGTGGAGGAGTGGGGAATCAAACCCGGTTCTCCCAGATAAGAGAGCGATGGCTGACCCAAGGCCATTCCAGCAGGTGCAAGTGGAGGAGTGGGGAATCAAACCCGGTTCTCCCAGATCAGAGAGCTATGGCTGACCCAAGGCCATTCCATCAGGTGCAAGTGGAGGAGTGGGGAATCAAACCCGGTTCTCCCAGATAAGAGAGCTCTGGCTGACCCAAGGCCATTCCAGCAGGTGCAAGTGGAGAAGTGGGGAATCAAACCCGGTTCTTCCAGATAAGAGAGCTATGGCTGACCCAAGGCCATTCCAGCAGGTGCAAGTGGAGGAGTGGGGAATCAAACCCGGTTCTCCCAGATAAGAGAGCTCTGGCTGACCCAAGGCCATTCCAGCAGGTGCAAGTGGAGGAGTGGGGAATCAAACCCAGTTCTCCCAGATCAGAGAGCTATGGCTAATCCTAGGCCATTCCAGCAGGTGCAAGTGGAGGAGTGGGGAATCAAACCCGGTTCTCCCAGATAAGAGAGCGATGGCTGACCCAAGGCCATTCCAGCAGGTGCAAGTGGAGGAGTGGGGAATCAAACCCGGTTCTCCCAGATCAGAGAGCTATGGCTGACCCAAGGCCATTCCATCAGGTGCAAGTGGAGGAGTGGGGAATCAAACCCGGTTCTCCCAGATAAGAGAGCTATGGCTGACCCAAGGCCATTCCAGCAGCTGCAAGTGGAGGAGTGGGGAATCAAACCTGTTCTCCCAGATAAGAATCCACGCACTGAACCACTACACCAAACTGACTCTCACTACACTCCGGTTAGATCACCAAGGATTACCAGGGTCGCAATGCAAAGCCAGGCAATGGTGGATGTTCATCTTTTGTTCATCTTTTGCCTTGAAAACTCTAGGGGATCACCCTAAATCAGTTGCGACTTGATAGCATAATATTAGAGGATAGTTTGGTTTCCTTCACTTACTTTTAGATGTATGGCCTGCCCTTCTGGGTGGGTTACATCTCAGATTTAAATAATCGCAAAACACAAGTGATATAACCACCTGCAAAAATGTGCTTCCAAATATGCATGCTTATGGTGGGAGACAGTCCCACAAAGTCAATCTGTGATAGTCTTAAGCAGGTGTGGAATTCTAGCAGGAGCTCCTTTACATATTAGGCTGCACACCCCTGATGTAGCCAGTCCTCCAAGAGCTTACGAAAAAGAGCCTTGTAAGCCCTTGGAGGATTGGCTACATCAGGGGGTGTGCCCTCATATGCAAAGGAGCTCTTGCTAGAATTCCACCCCTGTTCTGAAGAGATCAAAATGGTCCCGTCCCCCCCCACCCAAAAAAAGAAAAAGCCAAGGAGAGAGCCGACCACAACTTCTCCTGCAGGCTATTCCACTGGAAAGAAGTGACCATCAAAAAGACAAATGACTACCCAGAAGATTTTGCACTCATCAACAGGAAGAGGGTCAAAACTATCCAAACCGGCTGGACTAAGAAAAGATAACACTTCATAGGCAAACAATCCTCCATAGGCAAACAATCCTCCAATCCTCTGAGGATGTTCTCCGCAGCTGAGAATGAAACGTCTGGAAGGAAAACTTTCTCCAGTAGAACACTGCACTTGAGCCCGAAAGATTCTACAAACCCTAATCCTCCAAGAGCTTGCAAAAAAGAGCCTTGTAAGCTCTTGGAGGATTGGTTACATCAGGGGGTGTGGCCTAATAGGCAAAGCAGCTCCTGCTAGAATTCCACCTTTGCTCAAACCATAGAGTTTTTTTTGAGGGGGAAACAGTGGTCCAGCTCTTCATGTGCCCACGACACTTCCGGGTAATGTATTGATGCTACATTTATTTCCAGTGATGTTGCTGTTGGGGTTGGGGTTGGGATTCTGTTCCACGAACCAGCTGGCCGGTAGCGGGCAAGAGCCCACAAAACCAGGAATGGCAACATTATGAGCGCCCCAAGATCTCCTGGGTGCTGGGGCTTAGAGCAGGGCGACCCCAAAAGCCACCTTGGACATCACAGCCAGTTGCCTAGCTGATCGACAGTACGTCTTTGGGGCTGGAACTGCACGTGGAGACGGGTGGGCAATCTTCTTGCAGCTGTCGCAGAGACAGCGGCTCTGGCCTAAGTTGTTGCCAAGGTAACAGAAGCCTCACCAGGTTGAGGAAGTGGGGAGAGCTCGTCCTGGTCTCTGTACCCCCAAGCCAGATATTGTCCCGGACTTCTGAACAATGCGAGGAATGTTAAATATTGGCAAGTAGCGTCAGTTTTCATCTGTAGTATGCTTGTAGCGAGCTCCTCTGCCCCCTTCCCTGATTTTAAGCTTTCTGTGCTTGTTAGAAGTGGTTTGTTTATTTGCAGCTGAAGCTAAGTAGACGCTGGTTAAGCCACACTTGAAACCCGATTGAGATATATTATGTAATGTTTTAAAATGGGAAGTTGCGTGGGGGTAGGGTTCTACCCAGGCTCTTTCTGCAGATCTGTATTAATCCTCCCCCTATTGATTTCTGTAGTCCTGATACTTTCCTTGTGTGCTCGTTCTCAAACTAAAACAAAGTTATGTATTTATAAAAAAAAAATGACACGATCGTTAAAACCCTGTCTCAGCTTAACTGCTGCGTCATCATAAAAGTAGCCACCGGTTTGTTAAATGAGAGTTTCGCCAAGCTGAAGCCATTTAGACTTCCAATACCTTAGATGCACAAGGGGGTCATTTGTTATCCCCAGTCATTTTAATTGGGGTCAAGTTTTAAAAAGCGCGGACAATGGGGTTTTAAACTCCTCTCCTTTACTGGGGGAGAACGCATAGCATGCAAAGTAACACAGGTTAGGGGGAAAGGGTTAAACTATGGAAGGGGGGTCCCATTTCCTGATCCTAAATCCATTGAGGAAATGTAATTCTTTTGCTTGCTTAATGCTTCTCTGTTCTTCCTTTTTTGACACTGTGCCAAATGATCTCCTTTAAATTGTTATCTCTGCGAGAACTGGCATAAATCTTCTTCAGCGCAAGTCCGGTGATAACTTTAACCTCTCTTGATAGAGGCCACCTCTTTCATTAGTCTGATTCCATCAAATTTCATCTGACACCCGAACAAAAAAAATGGCCTCGTATGACTTCTGGGTGCCAATGAGATGATTTTTTTTTTTGTACTAGGCGGCATAAGAGCCACCTGCCGTGTGATTCCCAGAGTCCCAAGAGCAGAACTAGGCTGCAGCCGCACACACTAAACAATGCACTTTCAATCCACTTTCCAACTGGATTCACACTGTAAATTCCAGTCGGAAAGGGCGTTGAAAGTGGGTTGAAAGTGCATTTTATTTTTTAGCGTGTGTGATCGCAGCCCTAGTTTGTTAGTTGGCCCTAAAAAGCAGCTTCAGGGAGGAACAATATGGATGGATGCTGGTTAAGGGATGTTGGAGAGCCGGTTTGGTGTAGTGGTTAAGTGTGCGGTCTCTTATCTGGGAGAACCGGGTTTGATTCCCCACTCCTCCACTTGCACCTGCTGGCATGGCCTTGGGTCAGCCATAGCTCTGGCAGAGGTTGTCCTTGAAAGGGCAGCTGCTGTGAGAGCCCTCTCCAGCCCCACCCACCTCACAGGGTGACTGTTGTGGGGGAGGAAGGGAAAGGGGATTGTGAGCCGCTCTGAGACTCTTTGGAGTGGAGGGCGGGATATAAATCCAATATCTTCTTCTTCTTAACTCTTCCTCCCTTACCATTTCCAAGAACACAATTTATCCCAGACTGCTTTGAGCCCTCGTAGGGGAAAAGATGGGCACAGTATGGCTGAGATCACACTCACTAAATAATGCACTTTCAATCCACTTCCAATGCACTTTCCAACTGGATTTTGCCAGTTCACACTGTAAAATCCATTTGGAAAGTGCATTATTTAGTGTGTATGTGTGTGTGTGTTCACAGCCTATGAGTGCCTGTCCTTTTTCCTCACTGGAGAGATATCTTTTGAAAGATTTCTTCTACACTTTTTAGCAGCGCAGCTCCAATTTGTAGACCCTTTCCACACCCTCATTTTCCTCGCTTGTGTGTTCTTGTTGCTTCGGTGTGTGGCTTTCTTTCTGTGCTGCATGTGTTTTGCTCCCTCTAGTGGTTGATCTGATATTATATCTCTTTATGCCTGCATGTTTAAAGTGCATGCTTTTATGCTGGACGTAATGGGATTTCATATTGCATTGGCCACAAGAGGGAGCAAAACATGTGGAACGAAAAGCATAGAATAAAACCTGAAGCAACAGAAGCACACGAGCAAGGGGAAAACAAGAATGTGCAAAGGCTCATATTCTTTCCCCAGCCCTCCACCCTTCCTTGCATTCCAAGCACAAAACTCCATCACTGTGTTGTTTCATCCTACAAAGACAGAAAGGCTCTGTTGATGGGGCAACTGGTAGTGTGACATTCTGCATCCAGATAAGATGAATTCTGCAATTTGCACTAATGAGGACGATTGATTATATTTTGCATCATTTATTGTAGCTTGCATATCACTTACCCTTTCATTCCTAGCCATAGGGAGGCCCAAGCCAGGAAACAGAATTGGCACATTACTCAGTGAGCCTAACCACGCCATGCCCTATTTGCCAATATCGAAAACGCTGTGAGACCGAAGACCATACTTTATGGTAATTCAGGAGTGGGCAGGAGCAATCTAAGTGAATGCATTTGGTGGGGTAACCCCCAGGGTCATGCAGTCAGCTGCCTTTCAAACTCTGCATGATCCCGGACCTGGTTGCTTTTACAAAGACTCATTTCTCACTTTGACACCAGACCCATCTGTGCAGTTGAGCCGCTGCCAACAGGTCAAACCACATAAGAACATAAGAACATAAGAGAAGCCATGTTAGATCAGGCCAATGGCCCATCCAGTCCAACATTCTGTGTCACACAGCGGCCAAATATATATATATATATATACACACACACACACACTGTGGCTAATAGCCACTGATGGACCTCTGCTCCATATTTTTATCTAACCCCTTCTTGAAGGTGGCTATGCTTGTGGACGCCACCACCTCCTGTGGCAGTGAATTCCACATGTTAATCACCCTTTGGGTGAAGAAGTACTTCCTTTTATCCGTTTTAACCTGTCTGCTCAGCAATTTCATCGAATGCCCACGAGTTCTTGTATTGTGAGAAAGGGAGAAAAGTACTTCTTTCTCTACTTTCCCCATCCCATGCATTATCTTGTAAACTTCTATCATGTCACCCCTCAGTCGACGTTTCTCCAAGCTAAAGAGCCCTAAGCGTTTCAACCTTTCTTCATAGGGAAGGTGTTCCAGCCCTTTAATCATTTTAGTTGCCCTTTTCTGAACTTTCTCCAATGCTATAATATCCTTTTTGAGGTGCGGCAACCAGAACTGCACACAGTACTCCAAATGAGACCGCACCATCCATTTATACAGAGGCATTATGATACTGGCTGATTTGTTTTCAATTCCCTTCCTAATAATTCCCAGCATGGCGTTGGCCTTTTTTATTGCAAACGCACACTGTCTTGACATTTTCAGTGAATTATCTACCATGACCCCAAGATCTCTCTCTTGGTCTGTCTCTGCCAGTTCACACCCCATCAACTTGTATTTGTAGCTGGGATTCTTAGCCCCAATGTGCATTACTTTGCACTTGGCCACATTGAACCGCATCTGCCACGTTGACGCCCACTCACCCAGCCTCAACAGATCCCTTTGGAGTTCCTCACAATCCTCTCTGGTTCTCACCACCCTGAACAATTTAGTGTCATCCGCAAATTTGGCCACTTCACTGCTCACTCCCAACTCTAAATCATTTATGAACAAGTTAAAGAGGATGGGACCCAGTACCGAGCCCTGCGGCACCCCACTGCTTACCGTCCTCCACTGCGAAGACTGCCCATTTATACTCACTCTCTGCTTCCTATTACTCAGCCAGTTTTTGATCCACAAGAGGACCTGTCCTTTTACTCCATGACTCTCAAGCTTTCTAAGGAGCCTTTGATGAGGAACTTTATCAAAAGCTTTCTGGAAGTCAAGGTAAACAACATCCATCGGGTCTCCTTTGTCCACATGTTTGTTCACCCCCTCAAAGAAATGTAACAGGTTAGTGAGGCAAGATCTTCCCTTGCAGAACCCATGCTGAGTCTTCCTCAATAACCCGTGTTCATCAATGTGCCTACTCATTCTGTCCTTGATAATGGTTTCTACCAACTTTCCCGGTATTGAAGTCAGACTGACTGGCCTGTAATTTCCCGGATCTCCTCTGGAACCCTTTTTAAAGATGGGGGTGACATTTGCTACCTTCCAGTCCTCAGGAACGGAGGCAGATTTCAATGAAAGAATACAGATTTTTGTTAGAAGATCCACAAGTTCAACTTTGAGTTCTTTCAGAACTCTCGGATGTATGCCATCCGGACCCGGTGACTTATTAGTTTTTAATTTGTCTATTAGTTGTAGGACCTCCTCTTTTGTCACCTCAATCTGACTCAGGTCTTTCAACACCCCTTCCAATATTAGTGGTTCTGGGGCGGGCAAACACTTCTCATCTTCCACGGTGAAGACGGAGGCAAAAAATGCATTCAGCTTCTCAGCCATTTCCCCATCCTCCTTCAGTAATCCTTTTACCCCATGGTCATCCAAGGGCCCCACTGCTTCCCTGGCTGGTTTCCTACTTCTAATATATTTGAAGAAATTTTTATTGTTGGTCTTTATGTTTTTTGCAATATGCTCCTCATAGTCCCTTTTTGCCTGCCTGATCACAGTCTTGCATTTGATTTGCCACTGCCTGTGTTCCCTTTTATTAATCTCACTTGGACTGGTTTTCCACCGCTTAAAGGAGTCCTTCTTACCTTTTACAGCTTCCATTACTTTGTTTGTTAACCATGCTGGCCTCTTCTTATACCTGTTTGTGCCTTTCCTAACTTGTGGTATGTATTTTATCTGAGCTTCTAGGATTATAGTTTTAAATAGTCTCCAAGCTTCCCCAAGGGTTTTGACCGTATTTACCTTTCCTTTCAGTTTCCTCCTCACATGCCTCCTCATCTCAGAGAATTTACCCCTTTTAAAGTTAAATGTGGTTGTGGCGGTCTTTTTGGGCAACTCCCTATTTATACAAATGGTGAAATCAATAACATTATGGTCACTGTTCCCAAGCGGCGCAATCACTTTTACGTCTCTCACCAAGTCTTGGGCATTACTTAGGACCAGATCCAGGATCGCCCCACCCCTGGTAGGTTCTGAGACCATCTGCTCCATAGCACAGTCATTGAGAGCATCAAGAAACTCAATCTCTTTCTCTCGACCAGAACACATATTGACCCAATCAATCTGCGGGTAGTTAAAATCACCTATTATGACACAGTTTTTACGTTTAGCCGCTATCTTTAATCCCTCCATCATATTATAATCGTCCTCTCTCTTTTGATTTGGTGGGCGATAACAAACTCCCATAGTTAAATTTCCTTTTGGGCCCTCTATTTCAACCCAAAGCATTTCTAAAAGGGAATCTAATTCTCTGACCTCAGTCTTACTGGACCGTATATCCTCTCTGACATACAGAGCCACCCCACCTCCAACCCTTCCCTCCCTATCCTTCCGATATAACTTATATCCAGGAATCACCGTGTCCCACTGATTCTCCTCATTCCACCAAGTTTCTGAAATTCCCACAATGTCTATGTTTTCTCCCAACACTAAACATTCCAATTCACCAATTCACCAATTCCAATTCACCACTAGGTTGAAGTGTTTACAGTTGTTTTTATGTTGCATGATTTTAATTGGGCTCCCCACCGCTCGCCCATTAAGAAGAAGAAGACTACAGATTTATACCCTGCCCTTCTCTCTGAATCAGAGGCCGTTTTCCCACTGACCTTACTCCGGAGCGACGTCCCTCTTCACTGCGCAGCGTCTGCGCGGATTTCCCACCAACTGCTGCGCACAACCAGGAAGTGCCGCGGCTTTTGTGTCACAGATGTAAACCGCTAAAAACCAGTTTACATCTGTGTCGCAAAAGCCACGGCTCTTCCTGGTTGTGCGCAGCAGTTGGTGGGAAATCCGCACAGACGCTGCGCTGTGAAGAGGGACGTCGCTCCGGAGTAAGGTCAGTGGGAAAACGGCCAGAGTCTCAAAGCAATCGCCTTTATCTTCCTCCCCCACAACAGACACCCTGTGAGGTAGGTGGGGCTGAGAGAGCTCTCCCAGAAGCTGCCCTTTTAAGGACAACTCTGAGAGAGTTTCTCTGATCCATTTGGCTCAGATGTTTCTTTACGAGGAGGGATGTTTGGAAATAAGCTTCCTGCTTTAAAGCATTTTGTAGCAATTTGGGGATTCCACTGAACAAGTGGCAGCCATTCCAGTGGAAAGATGTGAAAGTGTTCATACTCAGCTCCTTGTGTCCTGGCCCCACTGATAGACCTCCTGATGGCACCTAATTTTTTTGGCCACTGTGTGACACAGAGTGTTGGACTGGATGGCCTGATCCAACATGGCTTCTCTTATGTTCTTATGTCCTTAGCTTTTTTCCTACCTTACAGAGTCTCAAAGCAGCTTACAATCACATGCCCCTCTCCTTCCCACAACAGGTAGGTTGGGCCGAGAGAGTTCTGAAGGAACTATGACTGGTCCAAGGTCACCCAGCTGGCTGCATGCAGAGGAGTGGGGAATCAAACCCGGCTCTCCAGATTAGAGCCTGCCACTCGTAACCACTACAGCATGCTGAGGAGTATGTCACCCTCGTTAATCCCTCAATTTTCTCTTTTGAATCTTTGAGAGATGGATTTGTTTCAAAAAGAAGCTGTGTCGCTTCAGTTCAAGTGGACAGAATTCAAGGCGTTGGGGAATTGTTTGCTCGATGCTATCGTTGGGCGTTCGAGGTGGACAAGAGGCCATTCCCGGATGCCTCATCTTCCCTCCAGTTTAGGTGCTCTTGAAAGGAAGGGTTGTGACATTTCTATTTTTCTCTGCAGTGTTCCAAAAGGGCGTTTCATTCGAAGAAAAGATTCCACGCTTCTACATTCTTCTAGAAATGCAGAAGATATCCCTCGGTGGAGATGCTCCGTTGTCTTCATTGCCATTTGATTGTCTGTGCGACGGCAGCACAATTCTTTTTTGTGTGCTGTTTTACTGATGAGTGCGTGTATCCCTCTGCGTTGGTTTAAAACGAATGCCGCCATCAGGGCTTTTTTTGTAGCACGAACTCCTTTTCATATTAGGCCACACACCCCTGATGCAGCCAATCCTCCAAGAGGTTACAGGGCTTTTTTTTTTTACAGGGCCCACTGTAAGCTCTTGGAAGATTGGCTACATTAGGGGGGCGCGGCTTAATATGCAAAGGAGTTCCTGCTACAAAAAAAGCCCTGACCACCATCCCCTTTTCCTGCTGCAGACCCCCCCTTGTGTCATTTACCGAGGTCTCCTCTCCCCCAGGAGTGGTGTTTCATGGAGATTATTGGTCTCTAGGGGGAGAGGGGCAGCAGGAAAGTTCCATTCCGCTGTTGGATAAATGTAGCTGAGATTTTTTTTTTTTTGAAGGAACCATGGTAGGGTAGATGCCTCTGCATTCCCCCTTGCATCTCAGAGTTGCACGATCCCTGCTCTCATTTTCCAAAGGGGAACTGATGGATAAGGAATCTTTCAGCTGGGCCAGTTCTAGGAATGAGATTATGTGAAACAGCCACCCTAGATGGCAGATTCTGGAAGGTGGCAACCTCCCATTCCACTATGGTTACGGGGGGGCCCTGGCCACCAGTGAGGGATGGGGTGGTGGGGTTGCCAGATCCAGGTTGGGAAACCCCTGTAGAGATGGGGGTGGAGCCTGGGAAGGACCGGGGACCTCAGTGGGGTACAATGCCCTAGAGCAAGGGTGGCCAAACTTGCTTCACATAAGGGCCACATAAATTAAACAACAGATGTCTGAGAGCTGCAAGGGAGGGAAGGAAGGAAAGGGAGGGAGGAAGGAAGAAAGGAAGGAAGGGAAGGAAGGAAGGAAGCGAAGGGAGGAAGGAAAGGGAGGGAGGAAGGAAAGGAAGGAAGGAAGGAAGAGAGGAAGGAAGGAAAGGAAGAGAGGAAGGAAGGAAAGGGAGGGAGGGAGAAAAGGGAGGGATGAAGGAAAGAGGGAGGAAGGAAGGAAAGGGAGGGAGGAAGGAAAGGGAGAGAGGAAGGAAGGGAAGGAGGGAGGAAAATAGTTGGGAGGAGAGGTGGAACAAAAGCAACTTTATCTTTAGATGCATTCTCCAAGCCACAGCCTGGCTTGGCTTGCAGAAGTGATTTCAAGAGACAAATGCCTTCTCCAAGCGGGCTCTGACAGGGTGGTAGGGGCTTCGAGAGCCACACAATATGTGCGAAAGAGCCACATGTGGCTCCTGAGTCACAGTTTGGCCAATCCTTCACTATACCTTGCTCAGCGCCCTCCTTCCTAAAGGTCCAGCCCAATCGCCCCCAATCTCTAGGAATTTCCCTGCCAGGAGTTGGCAACCCTATTTTACCTACGGACTCCTTAGGAGAAGAAAAGAGGACTACCTCGTCCAGCTCCAGAGTGAGAGGCAAGCTTGGAATCTCTGGGTTAGGAAATTCCTGGAGATTTGGGGGTAGAGTCCAAGGAGGGGAGGAGTTCCAGCAGGGATGGGAGGCTGCCTAGCCTGTCCTCCAAGTGACCATTATCTTCAAGGGAACTGCTGTATATTGCCTGGAGATCCGATGTAATTCCCTGAAAACTCCAGCCTCTGCCTGGGTGTTGGTAACCCTAGCGGCAGGGCAAGGGAGGTCAAGCCATTGCAGAAGAGAAATGAGCCAGTTTGGTGTAGTGGTTAAGTGCACGGACTCTTATTTGGGAGAACTGGGTTTGATTCCCCACTCCTCCTCTTGCACCTGCTGGCATGGCCTTGGGTCAGCCATCGCTCTGGCAGAGGTTGTCCTTGAAAGGGCAGCTGCTGTAAGAGCTCTCTCAACCCCACCCACCTCACAGGGTGTCTGCTGTGCGGGAAGAAGATATAGGAGATTGTAAGCCACTCTGAGACTCTGATTCAGAGAGAAGGGCGGGGTATAAATCTGCAGTCGTCATTTTCTTCTCTTGCCCCCAGATGCTATATAACTGGCAAAGACCTTTTTTTTCCCTTGGAGAAACAACAATGCCAAGCCCTTAACAATGGAAATAATTCAGCGCGTTGCATTAGCATGAAAAATGGGGGAAGAAGCGGCCTTTTAATCAAAGAACTTGGCTGAAAGATGCAAAGATGCTGCTATCGCGGGTGAGCTCATTCCAGCGAGAAAACATCTATAGAATGATTCAAAACATGTCATTTCCTCGCCACGGCACACCTTGGATCAAAAGCGGATGACTGCCGTCATCACAATTCCACCCCCCCCCCCCCATGTCTTCCCTTCCCTTCTTTGGATGATACTTCCCACAAAAGGAAGGTTAATGGAATCTTCAGCGGTTGACAAACTACTTAGCACATAAATACGTCATTAGAAATAATATGCTCATATACAGCACCCGGCCGGCACAGGGAGACCAGCCTGAAGCATGGCACAGTTGCATTCTCTTGATGCATGGGCTCTTCTGCCATGCCGGACACCCAGCAACGGGCCGTGACATAGTGAGGGCCTTATCGGTTTGTACAAGAAATCTCTTAGGTGGACGTGGAAGCCAGTGGTTTTTGATGCGGGGCACAAATGCTGTCTGGAGGTGGTGGAAGGCCACGATGGTGATCCCTTGAGGTTTCCAAGGCAAGAAGAAGAAGATATTGAATTTATATCCCACCCTCCACTCCGAATCTCAGAGCGGCTGACAATCCTTTATCTTCCTCCCCCACAACAGACACCCTGTGAGGTGGGAGGGGCTGAGAGGGCTCTCACAGCAGCTGCCCTTTCAAGGACAACCTCTGCCAGAGCTATGGCTGACCCAAGGCCATTCCAGCAGCTGCGAGTGGAGGAGTGGGGAATCAAACCCGGTTCTCCCAAATAAAACCCCGCGCACTTCACCTCTACACCAAACTGGCACTTTGCATCCCCAAAACAAGCTAAAACACAGAAATAAATACATAAATATGAGAACCACCCTACTGAGAGGAACCAGAATGGTGACTTAGATTCTAGGCAGCCGCTCAACCGAGCAGTGCTTCAATCAGACGACTTAAGCTGTAACTGAGCACAGTCTTCTTTTGAGCCTTCTTTGAGCCAGTTTGGTGTAGTATTAAGTGTGCGGACTCTTACCTGGGAGAGCCGGGTTTGATTTCCCACTCCTCCACTTGCACCTGCTGGAATGGCCTTGGGTCAGCCAGAGCTCTGGCAGAGGTTGTCCTTGAAAGGGCAGCTGCTGGGAGAGCTCTCTCAGCCTCACCCACCTCACAGAGTGTCTGTTGCGGGGGAGGAAGATAAAGGAGATTGTGAGCCGCTCTGAGATTTGGAGATATCTTCTTTTCGTTATGCTATGTGCTACCCCCAAACCCTGGATTTCACAAGCTCCCTGCGGTGGCCTAGTCGAGCTCCGAAGCCCAACAGCTGCCGTAGCCTGTGCGAAAGCTGCCCATTGCCGGCTGCTCTCGACCCTCTCTGAACTCCATCCTTGGAGCCCAGAAGTGTGATTTACAGCTCTGATTAGCCTGACAGGCGACAGGCCCTGGCGAACTCATGCTCTGTTGGGCTCGGAGAGCAGAACAGACCGTCCTGGAGGGCTCATTATCCCCTCCTTCCCTTCCCCTGCTTCAAGCTGGAACCACTTTCATGCTCCTGTGACAATCCGACCGGGCAAAATCATGAGGCCACACTGCCATCTAGCTCAGGGACAGAGCATAGAGGCCCAAAACTCTGTCCCTCCCACATTTCCATGGCAGCAGTGAAAGGTGGGGTGGGGAGGCTGGAAAATGCATTGAAACTGGCGTTGAACGCAGATCTGTCATCTGGAGGGCTGTTGTTTCGACAAAGCAAGTTTCTAGCCCTTAAGTTTCAGGAGAGCGATGTCTGTTGAAAAGCTCTGCCGAAATGCGATAAAGGTAAAGGCAGTCCCCTGTGCAAGCACTAGTCGTTTCCGACTCTAGGGTTGATGTTGCATCACGACGTTTTCACAGCGGACTTATATTACCTTGTTGATCTCCTTCCAAGAGAGCCCTGTAAGATTAAAGAAAAGGTAAATGTAATCCTCTGTGCGAGCGCCAGTCGTTTCCGACTCTGGGGTGACGTTGCTTTCACAACGTTTTCACGGCAGACTTTTTTACGGGGTGGTTTGCCACTGCCTTCCCCAGTCCTCTATGCTTTCCCCTCAGCAAGCTGGGGACTCATTTTACTGACTTCAGAAGGACAGAAGGCTAAGCTTCCGTTGGGATTGAGCTCAGGTGGTGAGCAGAGCTTGGACTGTAGTACTGCAGCTTGCTACTCTGCGTCACGGGGCTGCTGAAATTAAGATACAATTTATTTATACATTTTCTTTCCCTTTTCCCTCCCATTCCCCCTACCTACTCATCAAAATTAATAAAAATATTAAAACAAAACAAGCTGAAAGCATGGGCTTTGCCCTGACTTAGATAGCCCAGGCGTCCTCAATCTCGTCAGCTCTTGGAAATGAAGCAAGGTTGGCCCCTTTAAATTTCTTCTCCAAGCTGAGAGTTCACTTTGAAGACATTTAAGGAGGCTGGAAAGGAAAGGTCCCCTGTGCAAGCACCAGTTGTTTCCAACTCTGGGGTGACGCTGCTTTCACAATGTTTTCATAGCAGACTTTTTTATGGGGTGATTTGCCATTGCCTTCCCCAGTCCTCTATGCTTTCCCCCCAGCAAGCTGGGGACTCATTTGACCGACCTCGGAAGGATGGAAGGCTGAGTCAACCTCGAGTCGGCAACCTGAACCAGCTTCCGCTGGAATCGAGCTCAGGTCGTGAACAGAGGGCTCCGACTGCAGTACTGCAGCTTTACCACTCTGTGCCACGGGGCTTTTTTAAAGGAGGCTGAGAGCCCTTTAAATGCCCTTTAAACGCAGCTCTCTCTAGTTTTTTGGGGGATTTTTTAAGTAGTCATTTTCAGATTGCCAAATCAGTAGCTCACTCAGTAACTGGCTGAAAAAAGTATTTTTGGGTCATTTTTCTGGCTTGGTTGATACTTAGTACTTGAATGAAAGATGGGCACAGCTTTTTTTGTAGCAGGAACTCCTTTGCATATTAGGCCACGCACCCCTGATGCAGCCAATCCTCCCGGAGCTTACAGTAGGCCCTTTACGAAGAGCCCTGTAAGCTCCTGGAGGATTGGCTACATCAGGAGGGTGTGGCCTAATATGCAAAGGAGTTCCTGCTACAGAAAAAGCCCTGAAGATAGGCATGCCAGGTGGTGAGATCAAAAGCTACCTCACACTGGAAACGGGGATCTAAAGAAAGCTACAAAATCAACCTCTGTGTAAACTGTATGCACATGTAATTAATAAATTCATATGCATAAACCAAACTTTTGCACTTTTTATATATTTTTGTATTATAGTTTATATGGAATGAACTCCCGGTGGTGCCTGGGATCTCCCAGAATTCCAGCTCATCTCCAGATTACAGAGATGGGTTTCCCTGGAGGAAATGGATACTTCGGAGCAGGGATGGAATTCTAGCAGGAGCTCCTTTGCATATTAGGCCACACATCCCTCATGTAGCCAATCCCTCAAGAGCTTACAAAAAAGAGCCTTGTGTGCTCTTGGAGGATTGGCTACATCAGGGGTGTGTGGCCTAATATGAAAAGGAGCTCCTGCTAGAATTCCACCTCTGCTTTGGAGGGTGGACTCTGGGGCACTGTAGCCCACTGAGGTCCCCAGGCTTCAGCCCCAAACCTTCAGAAGTGTCACAACCTGGATCTGGTAACCCTCCGACACCCTAACCTCACCCCCTGCAGGAGACCCTCAAGGAAGCTGAGTAGGGTTGCCGAGTCCCTCGCGGTCTCTGGTACCATAGAGTTTTCCTCCCAAAATTGCTAGAGTGTCCAGGAAAACCATAGAGTCTTCCCAGAAGCTCCTAGAGTGGCTGGCGTGTGACATCACAGGTGCGATGATGTCACTAGTGAGTGACGTCATTGTGCTGGTGACATTGGAAGGGGATCCCCCCGCTGGACCACTGCAGGGAGAACCAGGTTTGATTCCCAACTCCTCCACTTGCAACTGCTGGAATGGCCTTGGGTTAGCCATAGCTTTGGCAGAGGTTGTCCTTGAAAGGGCAGCTGCTGTGAGAGCCCTCTCAGCCCCACCCACCTCACACGGGGTTGGTTGTGGGGGAAGGAGATAAAGGAGATTGTAAGCTGCTCTGAGATATAAATCTGCAGTCGTCTTCTGCTCAAAAAAAGTCCTGGGTGTATGACACAGAGGCAGGCCATCTCCAAAAATCTCACCGGGGTTGCCTAAAGTCATCTGTGACTTGACAGCAAAACAAAAAAAGGGGGGGGGGGAGGGAGAGCTTTGCAGAATAAGATTTCCAAGGACTGAGGAGGGGGCATGAGGCTTCCCGCCCCACGTAGTTTATTTGTTCTAATTATCAAAGTCGGCATCAATTATACAAAATAGTAAACAATCCTCCCTGCAGACTTAATTATTCAGAACACAGAAATAATGCAGATCTTTGGCAGTCTGCATTTCCTTCATACCTGCACCTTGCCACTTTAATGCCACTGTGCCATTTATTGATGCAAAAAATACTAAGAACCAGAGCTTTTTTGTTTTTGTAGCAGGAACTCCACACATCGCTGATGTAGCCAATCCTCCTAGAGCTTACAGGGCTCTAAGAGGAAGAAAAGTTGCAGATTTATACCCCACCCTTCTCTCTGAATCAGAGACTCAGAGCGGCTCACAATCTCCTTTATCTTCTCCCCCCACAACAGACACTCTGTGAGGTGAGTGGGGCTGAGAGAGCTTTCAAGGACAACTCCTACGAGAGCTATGGCTGACCCAAGACCATTCCAGCAGCTGCAAGTGGAGGAGTGGGGAATCAAACCCGGTTCTCCCGGATAAGAGTCCGTACACTTAACCACTACACCAAACTGACTAGTACAGGGCCTACTACAAAAAAAGCCCTGCTAAGAACATAAGAACTTTGAAAGAGCTCTGCTGGATGTCCAGGTATCCAATCCAGAGCTGGCTACATAATAGTTTCAAATTGAATAGCCATGTTATTCCGCAGTGGAAGAGTCCCAGTCTCTGCTGAAGGCTGCTTTGACTCTCGGAAACTTATATCCTGGAAATCTTGTTGGTCTTGCAGGTGCTAGGGCAGTGGTCCCCAACCTTTTTGGCACCAATGATCAGTTTTGTGGAAGACAATTTTTCCACAGACCGGGGCGGAGGTGGAGGGGATGGTTTGGGGATGATACCATTGAGCGCTTTATTTCTATTACTTTGGTGTGGTAGTTAAGTGTGCAGACTCTTATCTGGGAGAACCGGGTTTGATTCCCCACTCCTCCACCTGCAGCTGCTGGAATGGCCTTGGGTCAGCCATAACTCAAGCAAGAGTTGTCCTTGAAAGGGCAGCTTCTGGGAGAGCTCTCTCAGCCCTACCCACCTCACAGGGTGTCTGTTGTGGGGGAAGGAGATTGTGAACCGCTCTGGGACTCAGAGATTCGGAGTGGAGCGTGCGGTATAAATCTGCAATTCTTCTTCTTCTTCATCTTCTTCTTATTATTATTATTACTACTACTACATAGGGACCGTTTTTGCACACAGCTTACCTCGCAGTCACAATCCTCTTCCCTCCGCGGCGTCTGGTCGGATTTCCCACCATCTGCACCAAAGTTACAGGAAGTGTCGCAGCTTTTGTGTAGCAAACGTAAACCGCTAAAACCCAGTTTATGTTTGCTATGCAAAAGCCCCGGCACTTCCTGTAACTCTGACGCAGATGGTGGGAAATCCGACAGATGCTGCGGAGGGAACAGGATTGTGACTGCGAGGTTAGCTGTGTGCAAAACCGGTATGTATTACAACTCACGGTTTTAATCTGATGAATTTTATAATTTTAGATTTATCAAACAGAGAATCTTAGATCTAGAATCTCATAAACTGTGTCCTGTCCAATTTTATACTTGCTCTCCTGCCTCACTTGGACTTGATCAGATGGCCAGGAAAATGGCCAAATATTTGTCCGACTCTGTGTGACCCCATCGACCAAGTCACGCCAGACCCTCCTGTCTTCCACCATCATCCGAAGTCTGCTCAAATTCGTGTTTGTTACATCAGTAACGCTGTCCAGCCATCTAACCTTTTGCCATCCCCTTCTTCTTTTGCCTCCTGTCCTTCCCAGCATCAGGGTCTTCTCCAGGGAGTGCTCCCTTCTCACTTGGTGGCCAAAGTATTGGAGCTTCAGTTTCAGTATCTGGCCTTTCAGGGAACAGTCTGGGTTGATTTCCCTTAGGACTGACTGATTGGATCTTCTTGCAGTCCAAGGGACTCTCAAGAGTCTTCTCCAGCACCACAGCTCAAAAGCATCTATTCTTCTGCGCTCGGCCTTCCAGCTCTCAAAGCCATACATTACTGCTGGGAATACCGTCGCTTTGACTATATGGATTTTTGTTAGCAGGGTGATGTCTTTACTTTTTATTATACTGCCTAGGTTCTTTGATGCCACCCATATGCTCAGGGCTTTTTTTTTGTAACAGGACCTCCTTTGCATATTAGGCCACACACCCCATGATGTAGCCAATCCTCCTGGAGCTTACAGTAGGCCCTGTACAAAGAGCCCTGTAAGCTCTTGGAGAATTGGCTACATAATAGGGGTGTGGTCCAATATGCAAAGGCGTTCCTGCTACAAAAAAAAGCCTCACAGGACAACTCCTACGAGAGCTATGGCTAACCTAAGGCCATTCCAGCAGCTTCAAGTGGAGGAGTGGGGAATCAAACCCAGTTCTCTCAGATAAGAGTCCGCGCACTTCACCACTACACCAAACTATCTCCTGGAGTTTTCAGTAGGCCTTGTAAGAAGAGCCCTATAAGCTCCAGGAGGATTGACTACATCAGGAGGGCGTGGCCTAATATGCAAAGGAGTTCCTGATATAAAAAAAAGCCCTGCTGCCATGTAAGTTCTCCCTGTCTGACCTACCTCACAGGGTTCTTGTGAGGGTAAAAGGCAGGAGCGGAGAGCGACACATGCAGAGCTTCTTGGAAAATGAGAGAAATAAAAATCTCCCAAATAAATAAATAGGGTTTCAGTCTTTCCGTGCCGCCATTTGCATCCTGCACTTGAGTCCACATACCTGAGCAACCGTTTCTCGCTTTCGCTCTGTCAAGCGCTGCTCAGTCTGAGATTTAATTGTTGGAGATATTTAAACCTTGTCATCAACTGATGGGTTTGCAAAATGAGCAGCCTCGTGCTGATGGCTCTCCCCTCCCCTTCTTTCTTTAGGAGATGGGAAACCACCCGTGATCAATAAATCAAATTAAGCCCCGTTCTTGCGGCCCTTTCAATAGGGAAGTCGTCCGGTTGTTTATTGCGGTTATTACATTATCTGTGGCAGCCAGGCCGAGGCGAGGAGGAGAAAAGGGGGGAGGCGGGAAATGACAGGGTGTTCCAAAAGGAAATTTAATGAAGTGGTTCCAAATATTGTATCAAAATAAATGGAGTGAATAATGAAAGAGCCACATTCCCCGGGTCCCTTTGACAACAATAACCGTCACGGAAGGTGGAAGGAGATGGATGGACAAACGTCCATGAAGGTGCCACCTAGCAGAACGGGGAACAACGGCACTGTCGAATGACTTTGAATTTCAATTCAGTCATTCTTCAATTCCGGGAAGAAAAATGGAGGAGGAGGAGAAGGTGGTGGTGGCAACGGCGTGGCCATCAGAGATGCCCTTGACTCTTTTAATCTCGGTGTGCCATCCAGCCGTTGATGCCAAAGTAAAGGCTGGTCTAAGAAACTCAATATAATTAGGCCTCTTGATGAAATAATTTATGATGCACAAATTGTCTGTTTTTAAACCAATTAATTCAGAAGAAGAAGAAGAAGAAGAATTGCAGATTTATATCCCGCCCTTCTCCCTGAATCAGAGACTCAGAGTGGCTTACAATCTCCTATGTCTTCTCCCCTCACAACAGACACCCTGTGAGGTGGGTGGGGCTGGAGAGGGCTCTCACAGCAGCTGCCTTTCCAAGGACAACCTCTGCCAGAACTATGGCTGACCCAAGGCCATTCCAGCAGGTGCAAGCGGAGGAGTGGGGAATCAAACCTGGTTCTCCCAGATAAGAGTCTGCACACTTAACCACTACACCAAACTGGCTCTCTCAGGGGTTTGTGGACTAGATTTTGGGAGCGTCTTGGGGCTGGTTCCTCGTGGTTTGATCCTGAATGAGTTTGGGTTGCTTTCCAGGTCCAATTCAAGAAATATTTGGGGACTTTGGGGGCAGAGCCAGGAGCAAGTTTGTGACAAGCATAATTGAACTCCAGAGGGAGTTGTGGTCATCAATTCTAAAGGGACCGCACACCTTTTAAGGGCCTTCTCTCCTTTGGAAATAATGAAGGATAGGGGCATCTTCTTTTGGGGTTCATAGAATTGGAGCCCCTGGTCCAATCCTTTTGAAACTTAGAGGGTGTTTTGAAGAGAGGCATTGGATGCATTGTTGCAAATCTGAGGCATCGACCTCACAAAATACCCTTTAGAGCTTCAGATGCCTGCAGGTCAATTCTCCATTATACCCTATGGGAATCGGTCTCCATAGAGAATAATGGCGTGCCCAGCAGACATTTCCCTCCCCGCCCAGCTTTCTGATGACTCTGAAGCGGGGGGGAGGGCCTCCAAACTCAGGGATCCCCTGCCCCCACCTGGGGATTGGCAACCCTTGATCCAACCCTTAGTTTGGGTAATACGCCTTAACTCCATATTCTGTTTTTGGAATGTTTATTACCACTATATTAATTTGCTGCTTGCTTGATTTCAAAACATCTTTTGTATTGTTATTTTTAATCACCCTTGTGTTTTAAATCATGAGATTACTGCTTTGAGTCAGATTAGTATTCACTTTCAGGGTATCTTTGGGATGGAAAAAGGATATTTCAGAAAATGAGTAAGTCGCCTTCTTTCCCTGACAGCATTTTCTTCTCTCCGACCCTATCCATTTTGCTAGCAGCTCCCTCAGGGTATTTCCTCTCCAAAGCTATCACGCTAAGAACCTTAGCAAAGCATTCCTGCAAATTCAGAAAAGGGGATTTCCAACAAGCATTAAGAAAATTAAACTTCTCAAGAGTCGTCTCAATCTGGCAAGCTATTTTGAGCTTTTCAAAGTACAGTAAGTGAAAATGTGGCATGAGGAGATGCGGGGAGAAAGGGGCCCAAGGAGATCAGGGGGGTGAGCAAAGAGCTGTAATGAGCAAAAATAAAGAAGTGAGGGGTCAAAAAAAAAACGAGGGCATGATAAATCTCGCTCCCTTTGGTTGCATCGGGACCGAGTTCTAATCTTTCACCTCTCCAGCCTTTGCACACAGTGGAAGGTACCTCCCTTTAGAGTAGGGTTGCCAAGTCCAACCCCAGAAATATCTGGGGACTTTGGGGGTGGAGCCAGGAGACTTTCGGGGTGGAGCCAGGAGACACTGGGGTGGAGCTAGGGGGGAGGGGGGGAAACGGCGCCGGGGAGCATGGCAAGCCGCCCCATCTCCAAGCGGGCGACGCCGCTGCGCAGCTGCCGCCTCTTCTCCGCTCGCCGTGGCTGCTCCTCCGAGATGGGCTCAGGCTGAGCCCATCTCAGAGGAGCAGCCACGGCGAGCGGAGAAGAGGTGGCAGAGCCCATCTCGGAGGAGCAGCTGCGGGGGGGGGGCGGCAGCAGCGTGGCGGCCTCGCCCGCTCTGCTCCGCCTCTGGGGTGGAATCGGAAGGGGGGTGGAGGCGAGCCGAGGGCGTGGCGAGCCGCGAGTCCGGGTCCTAGAAGGGCCCAGATTCGCGGCTCGCCATGCTCCTGGCCTGCCTCCGCCTTCCCCTTCTCTGGTTTTGCCTGTGCTGCCGCCTCTTAGCTGCTCCTCCGAGATGGGCTCAGCCTGGGCCCATCTCGGAGGAGCAGCTGCGGTGGGCGGGGAGGGGGTGGCAGCGGTGTGGCGGCCATGCTCCTTGGCGCCGTTTCCCCCCTCCCCCCGCTTCCATTTTTTGGGGGAGTGGGGGAAGAGGGTGGAAATCCTGGGGTCCCCCGCCAGGGCGGGAGGTTTGGGAAGCCTACTTTAGAGATCAATGGTTTCTCTCCGGGATTAATCAGATGAAAAAAAACCCCAAACCCTTTGTGTTTGCAGATTGGGGGGGAGGGTCAAGATCTGGTCAGTGACCGCTCGCAAAAGGGGAATTGAACTGATAGATCCTTAAAGGCAGTCTTTTCATTCACCTGGGGCAGAAGCAGAACTAGGCCAGAGCCTGCTTAGCAGTAGCTGGAAAAGATGTGCCTCGAAGATTCTGGGTGGGAAAGGGAAGGAAAGAAAGGAACTTTGGGTTTGTAGAACATTATCTTCATGTACTGAATGAATGAATGAATGAATTAGGGTTGCCAAGTCCAATTCAAGAAATATCTGGTAACTTTGGGGGTGGAGCCAGGAGACTTTGGGGGTGGAGCCTGGAGAAGGGTGTGACAAGCATAACTGAACTCCAAAGGGAGTTCTGGCCATCACTTTTAAAGGGACTGCACACTTTTTAAAATGCCTTCCTTCCATAGGAAATAATGAAGGATAGGGGCACCTTCTTTTAGGGCTCATAGAATTGGACCCCCTGGTCCAATCTTTTTGAAACTAGGGGGGTATTTTGGGGAGAGGCACTAGATGCTATATTGAAAATTTGGTGCCTCTACCTCAAAAAACAGCCCCCCCCAGAACCCCAGATACCCGCAGATCAATTCTCCATGATTTTCTATGGGAATAAATTTCCATAGGGAATAACAGAGTTTCCAGCAGACATTTCCCTCCCCTCCCCCCGCTTTATGACGACCCTGAAGCGGGGGGAGGGTCTCCAAACTGGGGGATCCCCTGTCTCCACCTGGGGATTGGCAACCCTAGAATGAATGAATGAATGAATGAATGAATTTAGGGTTGTCAGCCCTCAGGTTAGGGTTGGCAGGTCAGGCCTGGAAAATACCTGGAGACTTTGGGGGTGGATCAATGAGAGGGTGTGATTTGGGGAAGGGAGAAGCCTCCACATGGTACAATGCCATGGATGTAGAGCAAAAAGGAAATGTGTTGATCCAAAAGCAAAAGTATTTCTCTATGCCTCTGTGAGACTATGGTTGTGGAGAGATCAGGCTGGCAATAGGACAAGGAACAAAATTGTAATTTGACCTTTCTCTCTCCAGTGGAATTCTTGGATTCCTAGGTAGGAGCATGGAAGACGACAGGGCGTAGAGACGCATACAGGAAGAGGGCTTTGGCCCCATATATGGAGTTGTGTGGACTTTTTCACCCATAGACCTCTTTCATGATTTGTAACCAGCTGCTAGTTTGGGAGCATTATTGTATGGTTAAATAAATGTTGTCTTTGTCACTAAAATATGTTTGTACACACGTTGGTGTGATAACAAGTATATTTCCAGTGTTGATTATATTGTTCCATTTCTTCCAGGGAACTGATCTCTGCCAGCTGGAGATGAGTTGTAAAAGCCGGAGAGGTGTTTTTACATTCAGTTTGATCCAGAGTTTTAGAGTCTTCAAATCGCCTGCCACTGTTCCGCTTTAATTATTTTCCTTTTACATTTAAGCGTTTCAATGGGGGGTGGGGTCGTGTCTCTGATCAGAGGGCAGCCGGAATACCAGCGCTTAGTTAAATGTATACGATTGCTTGGAAATCCTGTCAACACTGCACAAACAATACAAATTTAAATTACTAGATGAGGCAAGCAATGATATGTAAATTACTGCACCTTGTGGTGGCTTTTGGAGGAGTCTTTTAAAATGCATGAAAACTTCTACAATACAAGTTTGAAATGCCTGTAGAGAAAAGACCAAATCAAATCTAGTGTGGAGAAAAACAATGCAGCAGCAGCAGCTCGGACACTCATCTCACCGAAACAAATGTAGATGCTTCGGGCAGCAACGATGCAAAACAGTTGTGAGAACATTAGGTAATGTAAAAGGTGAGTTTCCAATGTGGTAGAGAGTTGCAAACTGCCAGTGCAAAAACACCCCTCGTTGTTGTGTGGCAATGTCACCTGCCCCCCCGACAACTCCCAGAAAGCTCACTCCCACCCCCTGCTAGTGAGAGCTAAAGAACTGGCAACCCACAGGGGAACTGACCTTGGTCGTCTAGAAATCAACTCTAATCATGGGAAATATCAAGGTGCCACCTGGAGGTTGGCAGCCTTATATACTGAGATGACCCCTGCCTCATCTGAGGAGACTTGAGAAAAGGACATGGGAAGAACACAACGCTGACTCCACACCATGCAAGACAGCAGCCAAATAGAAATCTATTTGCCACAGAAGAGGTTGCCAATCCCCAGGTGGGGGCAATGGATCCCCTGGCTTGGAGGCCCTCCCCCTGCTTCAGGATCATCCAAAAGCAGCGGGGGAGGGAAATGTCTGCAGGGCACTCCATTATTCCCTATGGGGGCTGATTCCCATAAGGTATAATGGAAAATTGATGCATGGGTATCTGGGGCTCTCTGGGGGCTGTTTTTTGAAACAGAGGCACCAAATTTGCAGCATAGCATCCAGTGCCTCTCCTCAAAAGACCATCCAAGTTTCAAAAGGATTGGACCAGGAGGTCCAATTCTACGAGCCCCCAAAAAAGGTGCCCCTATCCTTCATTATTTCTAATGGAGGGAAGGCATTTAAAAGGTGTGCAGTCCCTTTCAACGTGATGGCCAGAACTCCCTTTGGAGTTCAATTATGGTTGCCGCAGCTTTGCCCCTGGCTCCACCCCCAAAGTCTTCTAGCTCCAACCGCCAAAGTCCCCAGATATTTCTTGAATTGGACTTGGCAACCCTACAGAAGGGACAGAGACATGTGTATCACAGCAATGCTTGTGCCGTTAAAAAGGAATGCTTTTTGCCGTCGGCCACAGAAGCTACCAATTTGGCTCTTTGATGGGTCTGTCTTGAATGAAATCTAAGGGGTGATTTCTCCCATGGTCCCTTTGTGTCGGGAAAGGGGACATTTGGTGTTAATCAAATGAATGTGATGTGAATGGAGGGCCTTCCTTCTCTCTATAATGGAAAAATATATATATATATTGAGTTGAATTGCGGCAGCTCACTTCCTTTTGCTCCAAAGAACGGGGATAAAAGAGGGCTGGTTTGACCTTGGGAGGCTGATGGGCAGGAGAGGAGGGATGCCAGACGCTAAGAGGAAAGGTATTGATTAGACTTGAATGGGATGAAGAATAGCAGCCCGTCGTAAGGGGGTTATTAATAGGAGTGGAGAAGAGATGAGCAATGCAGGCGTTTGGCAAAGGGAGAAAGAGCCGGCTGCAATCAAGTTGGCCAGAGGTAACGGAAGAACAATAGAGGTGGTCCAGATTGGGGAGGGGAGAGACTCCTGTGCCATTTCTTCTTCTGTCTCCTGCCTCCCGGTTTTGCTTTTTGTTTGTTGTTCAGTCGCACAGTCGAGTCTGACTCTTTGCGAACCCATGGACAAAGTCATGCCAGGCCTTCCTGTCTTCCACCATCCCCCGAAGTCTGCTCAAATTTGTGTTTGTTACATCAGTAACACTATGCAGCCATCTCATCTTTTGCCGTCCCCTTCTTCTTTTGCCTTCTGTCTTTCCTAGCATCAAGATCTTCTCCAGGGAGTGCTCCCTTCTCATTTGGTGGTCAAAATGTTTGAGTTTCAGCTTCAGCATCGGACCTTCCAGGGAACTGTCTGGTTTGATTTCTGTTAGGACTGACTGATTTGATCTTCTTGCAGTCCAAGGGACTCTCAAGAGTCTCCTCAAGGGCTGGATCTGGAATCCCGAAGGGTTGGGAGAAAACCTGGCAAAACAGTGGACCCTTAATGAATTTAGTATGTAAGTGATGAAGAATATAAGTTCCTGCAAAAATGTGACAAATTCATGGAGGAGAGGACCATCAATATTAGGGCTTTTTTTGTAGCAGAAGGAACTCCTTTGCATATTAGGCCACACACTGTTGAGAAATGGCCTCGAGCCATTTCTGAGCTGGTGCCCATTAGAAGTTAGTTGAGACTATATGTCCTTTGGATGAAATATTGTGCGATTACTTCAGTGTTATATGGAAGAGGCTGTTGATGCTGATTAACTGTGAAGCGGCATGAATTGTGGTTCGTGGATTATTTGATTTGAAGGAAAATGGAGTAGAGCTTTCCATTGCTTGAAGATTTGTTGAAACAGGAGCTACAAGTCGACTCCCTGCACTTTGGTGCTCTACTATCTTCCATGAATGCACTCTGAGAGAGTTTTGTCTATGTCTCTATGTATTAGTGCATTCTCACCTGTTATCATATTGTTGTATTGTAAGAAGAAGATATTGGATTTATATCCCGCCCTCCACTCTGAAGAGTCTCAGAGCGGCTCACAATCTCCTTTACCTTCCTCCCCCACAACAGACACCCTGTGAGGTGGGTAGGGCTGAGAGGGCTCTCACAGCAGCTGCCCTTTCAAGGACCACCTCTGCCAGAGCTATGGCTCACCCAAGGCCATGCTAGCAGGTGCAAGTGGAGGAGTGGGGAATCAAACCCGGTTCTCCCAGATAAGAGTCCGCACACTTAACCACTACACCAAACTGGCTCTCTTATAGAGTCTTAGTAATTGTTGATCACTATAACCATTCATGGTTGTGTGTTTATTCAGCCTGCAGGTGGGGCCTGAAGATTTCTCAGAATTACAACTGCTCTCCAGACTAGAGAACAGTTCCCCTGAAGAAAATGACTGCTTTGGAGGATGGGCTCTGTGGCATTATAAACCTCTGAGCTCCCTCTCCTCCTCAAACCTGCTCCCCTTCTGCTCCATCCCCCAAATTGCCAGGGATTTCCCAACCTGCAGTTGTCATAAGAACATAAGAGAAGCCGTGTTGGATAAGGCCAATGGCCCATCCAGTCCAACACTCTGTGTCACATAAGAACATAAGAGAAGCCATGTTGGATCAGGCCAATGGCCCCTCCAGTCCAACACTCTATGTCACATAAGAACATAAGAGAAGCCATGTTGGATCAGGCCAAAGGCCCATCCAGTCCACCACTCTGTGTCACATAAGAGAAGCCATGTTGGATCAGGCCAATGGCCCATCCAGTCCAACACTCTGTGTCACATAAGAACATAAGAGAAGCCATGTTGGATCAGGCCAATGGCCCATCCAGTCCAACACTCTGTGTCACATAAGAACATAAGAGAAGCCATGTTGGATCAGGCCAATGGCCCATCCAGTCCAACACTCTGTGTCACATAAGAACAGAAGAGAAGCCATGTTGGATCAGGCCAGTGGCCCTTCCAGTCCAACACTCTGTGTCACATAAGAACATAACAGAAGCCATGTCGGACCAGGCCAGTGGCCCATCCAGTCCAACACTCTGTGTCACATAAGAACATAAGAGAAGCCATGTTGGATCAGGCCAATGGCCCATCCAGTCCAACACTCTGTGTCACATAAGAACATAAGAGAAGCCACGTTGGATCCGGCCAGTGGCCCATCTAGTCCAACAGTCTGTGTCACATAAGAACATAAGAGAAGCCATGTTGGATCAGGCCAATGTCCCATCCAGTCCAACACTCTGTGTCACACAGTGGCCAAAAAACCTAGATGCCATCAGGAGGTCCACCAGTGGAGTGACATCCCAGTGTCAGGAAGGGAGGGAGGAAGGAAGGAAAAGGTGGAAAGAAAGCAACTTTAACTGTTATCCAAGCCACCAGCAGGTTTAAATAAGTGATTTAAAGAGAGAAATGCCTTCTTCAAGCCAGCCAATAGGGCATTGGGGGTTTCAAGAGCCACACAATATGTGAAAGAGCCACATGTGGCTCCTGAGCCACAGTTTGGCCCTGACCTATACCAGAGTGGAGCCATCTTGGACTGCTCCAGGGCTGCTGGGGGAAAGAGGGAGAGGGAGCATGTAGGGTGGACAGCTCCTTGGAGGAGATACCCAGGACTTTTCTGGTAGAAAAAGCCCAGCAGGAACTCATTTGCATATTAGGCCACACACCCCTAACACCAAGCCAGCTGCAACTGCGTTCCTGTGTGTTCCTGCTCAAAAACAGCCCTGGAGATACCCGATGCTTGGAAAACCCCTTAGGGCTGCCCGTTGAGAAGGTATGGAGGACAAGAGTGTTTGGGAGTGGAGAGGGGAGGAATGGGAATGGGATTGTTCGCCTCATTTGGCCTGATGGCAGGACCAGTCCCAGCTGGAAGGATAAGGCTTTCTGCACCCTCTCAGGTTGGTAATTGTGTTGCAGAATCCGAAGGGCCTCTTTCCCCACCCAAAGTCCCTCTTCGCAGCTTCGCCCCATTGCTCGAATGCTCACTTCATCTGCCTTCCACTCATTACCGAAACGAGGTGTGAAAAGGGTTTTCTGCAATTACTTACTGCAGTGCCGGGAGTGTGTGAAGTCCATTCATCTTCATAGTCGGCTTGCTGAGAAAATAACTCTTATTCCCGAACTGAATCGTCACCTGCCTTGAAGTTCGTTTTCCAGATCAATGCTGATTGTTATTAACTAGCAATTATTTTTTTTTCCCCCTCGCTCAGTGGAGAGGAATATCTGAAAAAGAAGACCTTCGGCCCACTGCTCGGCATCCAGATGAAGGGGAGGGGCACTTTCCAGCATTTGGAAAGTCTTTGCGTTCTTCTGCCTCTGTAGGCGCACAATGTAAATCCATGGGCTCGAACTGGAGTAACTTTGTTTTGGAGGACCCTCTTAAGGATGGTAATATGGAGGAATGGCTTGCGTGCATACTAAAGGCATGTATAACTAGGGGTCATTTTGCAGAAAAATAGGTGGTGGCACTTATTAGCATAACTCATTAGCATATGCCACCCTCCCCCCCCCCGCCAAAAGCAACCCGTTGCAAGAAAGGAGAGCCCTGGGCAAGCGAGGCCTGCTTGAGCTGGCTAGAGCTGGCTTGAGGCAAGCGAGGCCAGCTCCCCTGAGCCACCACCCCCAGTCAAAAGGTCAGCAAGCCACCCATCACCCAAAATCACATAGGAAGGGGAGAAAGGGTGGGGTGGGCTTCTCCAAGAGTTAATGAGGGCTGCTGGGGGTGTGGCAAAGCCCCTGGAGAGCCAGTTTGGTGTAAAGTGTGCAAACTCTTATCTGGGAGAACCGGGTTTGATTCCCCACTCCTCCGCTTGCACCTGCTAGCATGGCCTTGGGTCAACCATAGCTCTGGCAGAGGTTGTCCTTGACAGGGCAGCTGCTGTGAGTGTCCTCTCAGCCCCACCCACCTCACAGGGTGTCTGTTGTGGGGGAGGAAGGGAAAGGAGATTGTGAGCCACTCTGAGACTCTTCGGAGTGGAGGGCGGGATATAAATTCAATATCTTCATCTACCTCACAGGGTGTCTGTTGTGGGGGAGGAAGGTAAAGGAGATTGTGAGACGCTCTGAGACTCTTCGGAGTGGAGGGCGGGATATAAATCCAATATCTTCTTCTTCTGGTGGCTGGCTGGCTGCCCGCTCTCCTAATCCAGGGATTGTCATGCAGCTGCACCTACTATTCAATGGGCAAGGCAGGATGGGGAGGAGGACGGGGGGCTGTCAGAAAGGTTCAGGAGCTGTGCTCCTGTGAGCTCCTGCTGAATTCAAGGCCTGGGTATAACCGAGAAGCCTTGTGGTGAGAAAACTAGGATGTCAAGGATAGGGGTAGGTAATCACTTTTCTCCTTGCTATGCTAGATTTCCTAAAGGCATGGAATCTCCCCCCCCCCCCCCCTGGCAATCAGGTATACCACCCAACTTGAGTCTGAAATGAGAGCAGCCTAGCTGGGCTGAACCACGTATCCTAATATGCAAACAAACGGTGGTGAAATAACTGACAACTTTTGCAAAATATATTTAGAATAATTCCATACAAAGTAGCTCAATTGTTCAATAATCAGTTGTAGCATCGACACACAATAATTTCCTGTATGTTGGAATAAACTTAACCAGTCCAATAAAATGCTTGTGCAGTATTAATTCTCATATGCAAGCAGTGTAGATTCTCGAAGTTTTATGCCGGACACCCCAAAACTGCTTCTGATGTCACTCGCTAGCTGGCCAGGACATTTCAATCAGCCTTCCTCATGAAGGGATCAGTCAGTCATCCCTATAAATTTGGACCGGGCGCTACAAGCCGTGGCTGGCTGGCTCAGGCTGAGCGGGCTGAAGTTGAATCCAATGAAGACCGAGGTCCTTTGCGTGGGCCGGGACGGACCAGGAGGAGAGATCATTCTGCCGGCTTTTGACGGTGCGCCACTGATACCAGTGCGCAGGGTCAAGAGCTTGGGAGTGCTACTGGAATCCTCGGTATCAATGGAGGCCCAGATAGCCGCCACTGCTGGATCCGCCTTCTTCCATCTCAAGAGGGCGAGGCAGTTGGCTCCCTTCTTGGAACGCGACGACCTAGCAACTGTGATCCACGCAACGGTCACCTCAAGACTAGACTACTGCAATGCCCTCTACATGGGGCTGCCCTTGTGTCGAACACGGAGACTTCAGGTAGTGCAGAATGCGGCGGCCAGGCTGTTGGTGCGACTACCTAGATGGGAACACGTACGGCCTGGACTGCGGGATCTGCATTGGCTGCCGGTCGTCTACCATGTTCGCTATAAGGTGCTGGTTATTACCTTTAAAGCCCTATATGGCCGAGGACCTGCCTACCTTAGGGACTGCCTCTCCCCATATGTTCCCCGGAGAGCACTGAGATCTAGCTCCCAAAACCTCTTACAAATCC
This sequence comes from Heteronotia binoei, assembly GCF_032191835.1. NCBI lineage: Eukaryota > Metazoa > Chordata > Lepidosauria > Squamata > Gekkonidae > Heteronotia > Heteronotia binoei. Next base: position 72,436,131 of record NC_083233.1, on the reverse strand, counting down.
CTGGGCCAAGAGAGGCTAGACTGAAGACAACCAGGGAGCAAGCCTTTTCAGCAATGGCCCCTCGATGGTGGAACCAACTTCCAGAGATGGTGCGAGCCCTGTGGGACTTGAATCAGTTCCGCAGGGCTTGCAAAACCTTTCTCTTTCAGCTCGCATTTAAGTTAGGACCAGACCAAATTGACTAAATTGTTTGTAGCCTTAACCATCTTATGCATAACTGTAACTGACAGTAATGATTGTATGACAGTATGTATAATTGTGATTGATAGTAGTTATAGCACCTGTTTTATCTATTTTAATTAATTTATGTAATTGAACTGTATTTTAAATCATTGTTTATTTTGTATTTTAACTAAATCATGGCACGCCATGTCTGTGAGCCGCCCTGAGCCCGCCTTTGGTGGGGGAGGGCGGGATATAAGAATAAAACTTACCTTACCTTACCTTACCTTAGAGAGAAGGGTGGGGTATAAATCTGCAGTCGTCTTCTTTGTATGGAATTATTCTGAATATATTTTGTAAAATTTGTTCATTATTTCACCACGGTTTGTTTACATATTAGGGTTAATTATTCTGTGGTTCTCTTGTCTTTTATAATAGGGCTGAACCTTGTGACTGATCTTTATTCTGGAGACTGTGCAGTTTTTTGGCTTCTCTTATGTTCCTCTGTTCAAGCTGGAATTCTGAAAGATCTTCAGGACCTACCTAGAAAGTGGCAACCCTCAAATAAAAACAAGCAAAAGAGCTACTGATTTGCAGGGTTGACCTTGGTTAGTAGTTTGGATGGGAGACCACCGAGGAAGCCCAGGGTTGCTACGCAGAGGCAAGCAAGGGCAAAACCTCCTTTGTCTTTTGCCTCGGCCCGGATGACCTAAGCTAGCCTGATCTCATCACATCTCAGAAGCGAAGCAGAGTCGGCCTTGGTTAGTTCTTGGGTGGGAGACCTCCAAGGAAGTCCAGGGTTGCCACGCAGAGGCAGGCAAGGGCAAACCACCTCTGGATGTCTCTCGCCTTGAAAACTCCATCGGGTCGCCGTAAGTCAGCGGCAACCACCAGCACCAGAGAGATCCCCAGAGAATTGATACTTACCAGACTCTGGAAGCAACCTTGAGCGGGTCTACTCAGAGGTAAGCCCAGCTTTATTCAATGGGCCTACTCTCAAGAAGGTATCGTTAGGATTGTTCTGTCTGACCATCGCGCAGGGTAAACGTGTCAAGCAGAGTTTCTTGCCGCAACCCCTTTAAAATCAAAGTTTTTATTTGTAAAGGATCTTCTGGGGCCACAGAAAACAATTCCACACATCCATGTTCTCTGTAGCTTGGAGATGAGCTGAAATTCCAGGGGATGCCCAGGTCCCACCTGGAGGCTGGCATCCCTAGCACTGTGTTCCCTTGTTTCCAAGACTGAGGGTCTTGAACTTTAAGGGATCAATAGGTAGAAATAAACTGGACAGTACTGAAAAACCTCATCTGTTGATATACGCTTGCCACAACCCCTTTAAAATCAGAGTTTTCATTGGTAAAGGAACTCTACACCTGCAGAGGAGAAATGAACGTTCTCACTGATTTTAGATTTCCATGCAAAACCTAATTATTATTATTTTTTTTAATGTTGAATTTGAAACTCTGGGAGAATGCTGATTTCGGTAGATTTGTGCGGTAATTAAAACATATATGCACGGTATAATTAAAAATATATGCCTGAGAAGTAAAAAATGTGCCGCGCGCACACTTCACTCGCCACATTTGGTCGTGCGGTCGGGACTTTTCGCAAACGGCCAAGCGCGTTGAATGCAAATTTTATTTACAGTCGGTATGTTTATAAATATAAATAATATATATTACATTCTTACAATCTACAATACATTCTAATTACAAATGTCTCGAGGCCTTGGTGAGGCAAGGGGTTCGAAGGATCCGGAAGAAAGTTTGGTGCCAGCGTGAAGTGGGTCAGCCCCCGTGACAAAGACTCCCTGCCAGAAAGCAGCAGGAAACAAACTAGGGGGGGGGGAAAGTACAATAAAGAAGATTTTTGAGCCCCTTCTCCCTCCGCCGTCGAAGAGCTGCGATTCTGAGGTCGGAGAACAGAACCACTGTATCGGAGACCCTATTGTATTTACAGCCGTCTACCAAAATAGGGGATTAAACGGAGGGGGAGTAGAAGTGTAAAGAAGCATCATCACGTTTTACAAGTTCCCAGCTGTGGTGTGCATGCCCACTAAGACCTGCCCATTGGGAGGCGGGGTTTAGACAGACCGGACAAAAGCCCAAGCCCCCAGTGTCTTTCCCTTCTTACCAACCTGTATTCTTTCACTGGGGAAAATGGAAAATTTCTGAGCATGGCAACATTTCTCTTAGAGGAAGCTGGAGACTTTGGGATGGAGTGTGTTGAGGACAGATACCTCAGTGAAGTACAGTGCCATAGAGTCCTCCTTCCATAGAATAGAATCATAGAGTTGGAAGGTACCCCCAGGGTTATCTAGTCCAACCCCCTGCACAATGCAGGAAACTCACAAACACCTCCCCCTAAATTTACAGGATCTGCATTGCTGTCAAATGGCCATCTAGCCTCTGTTTCAAAACCTCCAAGAAAGGAGAGCCCACCACCTCCTGAGGAAGCCTGTTCCACTGAGGAACCGCTCTAAACTCACAAACACCTCCCCCTAAACTCACAGGATCTTCATTGCTGTCAGATGGCCCTCTAGCCTCTGTTTAAAAGCCTCCAAGAAAGGAGAGCCCACCACCTCCCGAGGAAGCCTGAGGAACCACTCTAATGGTCAGGAAGTTTTTCCTAATGTTGAGCCAGAAACGCTTTTAATTTCAACCCATTGGTTCTGGTTTGATCTTCTGGGGCCACAGAAAACAATTCCACACATCCATGTTCTCTGTAGCTTGGAGATGAGCTAAAATTCCAGGGGATCCCCAGGTCCCACCTGGAGGCTGGCATCCCTAGCACTGTGTTCCCTTGTTTCCAAGACTGAGGGTCTTGAACTTTAAGGGATCAATAGGTAGAAATAAACTGGACAGTACTGAAAAACCTCACCTGTTGATATACGCTTGCCACAACCCCTTTAAAATCAGAGTTTTCATTGGTAAAGGAACTCTACACCTGCAGAGGAGAAATGAACGTTCTCACTGATTTTAGATTTCCATGCAAAACCTAATTATTATTTTTTTAAAATGTTGAATTTGAAACACTGGGACAATGCTGATTTCAGTATATTTGTGAGATGATTAAAACATATATGAACAGTACAATTAAAAATATATGCATGAGAAGTAAAAATGTGCCGTGTGCACACTTCTCTCGCCACATTTGGCAGCCAAATGCCAACAGAAAAATATGTAATTCCAGATGTGCCTCGTTTTATATCTCCACCATAATTTTTTGCAATGGTATCACTAGGGCTTTTTTGGTAGAAAAAGCCCAGCAGGGACTGTGTTCCTGTGTGCTCCTGCTCAAAAAAAGCCCTGGGTATCACACTCATTTTTAATATTTCCAAACAGGGAATATGGAATCACCTCAAACTCTCTTGTGTGGGCACAAGAAGAAGATGATGAAGAAGATATTGGATTTATATCCCGCCCTCCACTCCGAAGAGTCTCAGAGCAGCTCACAATCTCCTTTACCTTCCTCCCCCACAACAGACACCCGGTGAGGTGGGTGGGGCTGAGAGGGCTCTCACAGCAGCTGCTCTTTCAAGGACAACCTCTGCCAGAGCTATGGCTGACCCAGGGCCATTTCAGCAGGTGCAAGTGGAGGAGGGGGGAATCAAACCCGGTTCTCCCAGATAAGAGTCTGCACACTTAACCACTACACCAAACTGACTCTCCAGGGGGAGGGCAGGAGCTGGGCACAGGAGACTAAGTAAGAGACCATTGAGATGATGGAGCTGGTTCTCAGTTTGGGGGAGGGGGGCGCAGGGCTTCTTTTTTTTAGCAGGAACGTACAGGAACACAGTTCCAGCTGGCTTGGTGTCAGGGGGTGTGGCCGAATATGCAAATGAGCTCATGCTAGCTTTTTTCTACTAAAAGCACTATGCGAAACTATAGTGATGTTAGGGGGTGTGGTCTAATATGCAAGTGAGTTCCTACTGGGCTTTTGCTACACAAAAAGCCCTTGGAGGGGGATGTAATGGTGATAGCCCAACCTCACCTGTTGTGGGGGGTAATGATCCAATCCTACTTCCAAGTAAGCCTGCTTAGGCTAGCAGTCAATGAATGGTAAACAGCAGCCCCAGAGCTTTCCATTGTTACTTCCTTTAAAAGGGATGTTTGTTTACCATTACACATAAGGGGAAATCTTTCTCAATGAATGCTAGGAAATGTGCCCAGAAGAAGAAGACGACAAAGAAAAAGACGGCGACTGCAGATATATACCCCGCCCTGTTCTCTGAATCAGAGACTCAGAGAGGCTTACAATCTCCTATATCTTCTACCCCCACAACAGACATCATGTGAGGTGGGTGGGGCTGAGAGAGCTCTTACAGCAGCTGCCCTTTCAGGGACAACCTCTGCCAGAGCTATGGCTGACCCAAGGCCATTCCAGCAGGTGCAAGTGGAGGAGTGGGGTATCAAACCCGGTTCTCCCAGATAAGAAGAAGAAAAAGAGGAAGAAGGAGAATTGCAGATTTATACCCCACCCTTCTTTCTGAATCAGAGACTCAGAGAGGCTTACAATCTCCTATATCTTCTCCTTCCACAACAGACACCCTGTGAGGTGGGTGGGGCTGAGAGGGCTCTCACAGCAGCTGCCCTTTCAAGGACAACCTCTGCCAGAGCTATGGCTGACCCAAGGCCATTCCAGTAGGTGCAAGTGGAGGAGGGGGGAATCAAACCCGGTTCTCCCAGATAAGAAGAAGAATTAAAAAAAGAATTGCAGATTTATACCCTGCCCTTCTCCCTGAATCAGAGACTCAGAGTGGCTTACAATCTCCTATATCTTCTCCTCCCACAACAGAGACCCTGTGAGGTGGGTGGGGCTGAGAGGGCTCTCACAGCAGCTGCCGTTTCAAGGACAACTCCTGCCAGAGCTATGGCTGACCCAAGGCCATTCCAGCAGTTGCAATTGGAGGAGGGGGGAATCAAACCCAGTTCTCCCAGATAAGAGTCTGCACACTTAATCACTATACCGAACACTTAAATAAAGTTATTTATGTAAAAGACTCCAGGCTTTTTTAAGCAGGAACGCACAGGAGCGCAGTTCCAGCTGGCTTTGTGTCGGGATGTTGCCTAATATGAAAATGAGTTTCTGTTGTGTGAAACAATGATGACGAAAGGGCTGTGGCTTAATATGCAAATAAGTTACTGTTGGACTTTTTCTACAAAAAAAGCCCTGTAAAAGACTTCTACGAGTGCCGATTTGAAAGGTGAGGTACGGTTTAAAGATTTAGGTGCATTAAATTTATTCCCCGCCCTCCCCACCGAGACAGGCTCAGGGTGGACCGGAGCGCAGTTCCAGCTGGTTTGGTACGGTGTCCAGTTTTGCAAAAATGCTCTTCATAGTGATCCCTGCTCTTAAAATGTTTTTTGAGGAGCATTTGCAAAAGAGCAGAGAAACTGTCTGATTCTTAACAGTGATCCAATTGGCTATGATGACCCATGTGACAAGGACAAGAAACATGGCCTTCATTCTAAAGGGCTGTGCTTGTCCTAAACCTGATTGGATACCCACCACTGTGATGTCATCACATCCAGGGTGGAAGTCTAGCAGGAGCTCCTTTGCATATTAGGCCACAAACCCCTGATGTAGCCAATCCTCCAAGAGCTTACAAGAGCTTTTTTGTAAGCTCTTAGAGGATTGGCTACATCAGGGGTGTGTGGCCTAATATGCAAAGGAGTTCCTGCTAGAATTTCACACCTGATCACATCCATTATGTGATCCCTGACTGGGTGAGGTCAGAGTGTTGGACTAGTTCCTGGTACTTGAGGGTTCAACTCCTCATTTTGGTGCAGAACACATGACGAATGAGGCCCTTGGTCCATCTAGGTCAGTACACAAACTAGCAGCAGCTCTCCAAGGTCTCAGGCAGAAGTTGTTTCCCATCACCTCCTGCCTGGTCCTTTCAACTGGAGATACCAGGGATTGAACCTGGGACCTTCTGCATGCCAAGCAGATGCTCTTCCGCTGAGCCACAGTCCTTTTGCTATGAAACTCATTGGGGGGCCAGTCACTCTCTCTCATATTACCTGTCTTGCCGATTTATTGTAAAGAAGCTCCTTGGATCCAAACGTATACAGAGGTGCAAACCATTTCGAACAGCCATAAATGAAGTCAGGATCACGGCACTGTAGGGGATTGCCTGTATCTGCCAAACCACTGTTTCCACAGTGAACGTTAAAACTGAAGAACATTAAACTCAGTACTAATGTCCCTGGCCTTTCTGAGCCTTCCTAACTCCGTAATTCAGCAAGTCAACGCTGCTGTCATCATATTTCTGGTTTTGACAGCCCTTTTCAGGATTGTTTTTATCCCGATGTTCTCTTCCTCATCTTGCTGGGTGACCTTTAAAGTTTCACTCCCCTCCCCACCGGAGCCTGCCTCTAACTTCGAACCACAGCCTCGTTATCCTGAGAATTAAAACCGGCGTACGTTTTGCAAATTCCCCATTTTGTGTTGTCCTTAACGATTCTCTTAAACCATTTCCTGGGCAACCTCAACGCTAATTTTATGTCCGTTTTTTTTAAAAATCCCCATCGACGTTGCCTTGCTTCTGAGTACTCCCCGCACGCTACTGAGTGCAAAGAGAAGCAACTCTTCCGAACTCCGCCTCCTTTCCTCGGAAACCAAACCAGCCACCATTTGTTCACTTTTGTTTTTTCACCCAACACCCCCCAAATTAAAGGCAAAAAGGTGAGTGGGGAAAAAGTAACACACCCCAAACAGCTCCTAGTGGAGCGTTATGCATTTTCATGTAACCTTTCCATATAGTTTCTCAGTTCTTTACACTCTCCCAGGTCCATGTCCTGACAAACCCACTTGATGTCATCCTCGCTGCTCGTCAAGATCGAGTTGACGGTGGGGCACTCCCCGTCGGAAGAGATGGTGGTGAAGGTGGTGAACTTGACTCGTTTCCGCTTGGAGGTTGGTGAGGCGGTCGGCTCGCTCTTCTGCTCCTTCCCTTCTGGGAACGGAGCCGAGTCCGAGGACCGGAAGACTTGCCCATTGAGGTTTTTGGGGGAGTTGGCATTGAGGAGGTATTTGCTCTCCTCCAAGTCCATGCCGCGGTCAATAGCTGTAATGCACTCCTCTGGCTGCGGGGGGAAACTGAGGTGATTCTCTAGCAGCTCTGTCCTGTTGCTCAGCCCTACCCAGTCATGAGAATGGCTCAAGCCCTCTTGTTCTTCAAAGGGAGCCTGCTTGTGCCTGTACTTCAAGGCAAAAGTGACGCAGTTGATGAGGAAGACTAGAATGGCCAGGCAGAAGACTCCGAGCAAAGCATACATCCCGATCTCCAAGTCGCTCAGGCCCCTGGGGGTCTCCAGAGGGTCGTTCTCTTCCAAATCACCATTGCTCTTGGGCAGGTCCACCTGCGCTGGGAAGCTGGTGAAGTCTATTGGGATGTTTTGCATATGGCTGTCATCATCCAGAAGGCTTTCTCGGTCCTCTTTTTTGCTCAGAATGGACTTCTGAGTGGTGGCCCCTCGGTTTTCCTCATGGCCCATTGATGAGCTGTAATACGGCCCCTCTTCCTGAGATCTCTCCTTCAGAGTTGTCTTCTGATGCCTGTTGCTGGTATGCTTTTCCAGGTGCACGCCGGCTCCACTGCGCCGGCTGTCACTGGTGTTGGGATTAGCGTCATTCTGCCCGAAGTTGACCTTGATATTTCCGTTCCCAACAACCATAATGCTTTTCCTTTTGGATTTCTGGCACGATTCACTGATCACCATCTCTACCCTCACCAGTGGGCCTTGACCTTCTGACTTGGCAACGATGAGGGGCCATTTGAATTTGGGGCTTTGGTGAACGGACACCACCTTCTCATCTAGAGAGGTTGCTACCAAGGAGAAGTCTTTGGGGTCATACATGTCCAAGGGCATGACGGCCCCATCACTGAACTGGATCCAGCAACTAACAGCTGCTTCCTGTAATGGGAAACAAAAAAAATTGGAAGTTTTTATTTCTGCAATCAAGGAAAATATGGGTTCCATCTCTAGAGTTAACAATAACAACATGCTATTATACCAAGAATAAATCGCATGTCAAGGACTTCTGTTCTCAACAGATGCTGCTCATTGAGATAATTCTCAGATGAGATGAAGATCCTGGGTCTATTATTCCATCCATAAATGCTTGGAGCCTCAATTTGCCTTTGGGGCATGCAGGGAAGGCAGAGGGCATTTAACCCTTCAAACCCCACTTGGATTCGTTAAGCAAAACCGGGCCCCTGCTTTGTTATTAACAATTTAAAGGAAAAAGCATGTGCTTATCAAGAACACCCCCACATTCCACTCTGCTCTCCAGCAGGAGCCAGAAACAACTGAGGAAACCATCCTGAGACAACAGACTGAGGAAACTATCAGAGGCATCCTAAATAGAACTACATCCTTCTAAACCCAATGACTTCAATGGGATCAGCCATGCGCACACGACCACCAAACCATGCGTACATGTCCAGCTGCAAGCCCTAGAATGTCAGGCACCCTAGGCAAGGCTAACTTCTGCACTGATACTGTCACTGAGTCACATGGGTGTGCCCAATTTGGCACCCCCAGAAGGCTGGCGCCCTAGGCAATCACCTAGTTTGCCCGGAGGCAGGGCCAGCCCTGGCTGCAAGGCTTACCCTGACCAAGCAGAACCTCTCATTCTTTCCTCTGTTCTCACTCAACCCTGGCAGCTGGGAGACTCAGCGTGGTTCCTGCACAAGGACAAGAACCTGTGCAAGAGCCGCACGCAGGCTTTCACTCGCTTCGACGGCAGATCGAGGGAGCTGCTGATTCCAGCCGCCAGCCATTTCTCGGAGAGGAAGTTAATTCCTCTTTGAACCGTTTATTACAAAAAAGAGAGGGAGTCCTTTTAAGTAGTCATTGGTAATAAGATTTGTTTTCTGCTGAAGTGCTAAAAGAAAAAGAGAGAGAGAGAGAGGGAGAGCACTGATTCTCCCCCGGGGCTCTCGGGAGCTTGCTTTGAAACGCTAATAAATTGCACGTCAAACCGTATCAGAGGTGATTGGGATCATTTACGATGGTTATGTCTTCAAATGAAAAAGATATTTATTACGTTATTTCTAAAAACCACTTAAAATACAAAGTCTCCCCGTCTTTGGCAACAAAACTTGGCTATGTTCAGCTCGATTTTTAAAATTCCCTACAGACAATGCTCAGAATGGGACCCACATCCTCCTGTTCAGCACATGATTGGACTCAGGATCTCAAATCGCAACCTGAAGTGTCTCGTAGTGTGAGGTCCAGGGTTTGGGGTTTTTTTGTAGCAGGAACTCCTCGGCATATTAGGCCACACACCCCTGATGTAGCCAATCCTCTTAAAGCTTACAGTAGGCCCTGTACAAAGAACTCTGTAAGCTCTTGGAGGATTGGCCACAGCATGGGGGTGTGGCCTAGTATGCAAAGGAGCCCTGGGTTGGAACCAAATCTGTCTTATTCATCTTAGGAACCAGGGTTATCCATCTTTGACCATGCCTCTTGCTCAAGGAAGCAGAGATAGATAGATAGATAGATAGATAGATAGATAGATAGATAGATAGATAGATAGATAGATAGATAGATAGATAGATAGATAGATAGATAGATAGATAGATAAATTTATTGTCATTGTTCTCAAAAAAGAAAATGAGAGCAACGAAATGAGGTGCTCTTCCACAAACATACCAACACATCAACACCCACAAAAGGATATATACACAGACCATTTAAATGCATCTAAAAACACATAACCATTCATAACCCTGCATTTAGCTTAACCACGGCACTTGGATAGAAGCTGCCCTTGAATCTATTTGTTTTTGCCTTCAACACTCTATATCGCCTACCTGACGGTAAAATCTCAAATAGCAAGTGACCCGGATGTGAAGGGTCCCTTAAGATCATTTGTATCTTCCTTCTACATCCCATATCATACAGATCCACCAATGAGGGGAGAGAACATCCACAAATCTTCTGTGCTCTCACCATCACTCTTTGGAGCACCCTTCTCTCTGCTTCCGTGCAGCTCCCAAACCACACGCAGAGGCAATAAGATAAAATGCTCTCAATGGAACTACGATAAAAGGCAACCAGCAGACTCCCTGACAGTTGTTGTGATCTTAAGAGTCTTAAATAGTATAGTCGTTGCTGGGCCTTTTTCTCCAGAGCTAAAGTATTTGCTCCCCATGTTAGATCCCGTTTCATAGTAATTCCCAAAAACTTCCATTCTGTCACCTGTTCTACCATAACCCCATCAATAAACAACGGCTGAATGTCCAGACTACTCTTCCTATAATCCACTATAATTTCCTTCGTCTTATTTACATTAAAAATAAGATTATTTGCTTTACTCCAGAGGGACAGCTGATGAACTTCCCTCCTATATGCAGACTCATCATTCTCAGAGATGAGCCCCACTAACGTTGTATCATCTGCATACTTAATGATTTTATTGCTCAGACTACTAGAGAGGAAACTTCCGCAGCATTGCAACTCAGGGGGCACCCAGTGTAACTAACTGGCAGTAGATTCAAAAGGAAGGTCTTCATCACTTGACACATAAGTGACTTGTGGAACTCACTGACAGAGGACATAGCGGTGACCACTGGATTAGACGACTTTGAAAAGAAAGTAGACAACTTCGCGAGGCCATGTTCAACAATGGTTATTATTAGGGGTTGTTTTGTGGAAAAAAATAGGTGGTGGAGCTCATTGGCATAGCTCATTGGCATATGCTGCCCCTCCACCAGCCAAAAGCAACCTGACGCAAGAAAGGAGAGCCCCAGGCAAGCGAGACCTGCTTGGGCTGGCTAGGGATACAGCCAGTCCAAGCAGGCCTTGCTCACATGGGGCTCTCCTTGGCCATCCCCCCCCCCCAGTCAAAAGGCCAACAAGCCACCTACCACCCAAAATCACATCAGAAGTGGAGACGGGGTGGCGCTGGCTTCCCCAGGGGTTAACGAGGGCTGCTGGGGATGTGGCAAAGCCCCTGGTGGTTGGCTGGCTGCCCGCTCTCCTAATCCAGGTATTGTCATGCAGCTGCACCTACTGTTCAATGGACAAGGTAGGTGGGGAGGAGGAGGGGGGAGCTCCTGCTGAATTCAAGGCCTGGTTATTACCCATGATGCTAAAATGGGATCTCTTTTGTTCCTGGAGGGGGAACCAGTGAAGGTTTGGGTCTCAAAGCCCAAATGTGGGTTTTCTGGGGCAACTCATTAGCCACTGTCTGAAACAGGACATGGGACTAAGTAGAAAAAGAAGAAGACGACTGCAGATTTATACCCCACCCTTCTCTCTGAACTCAAAGACCCAGAGCAGCTTACGATCTCTATATCTTCTCCCCCCACAACAGACACCCTGTGAGGTGGGTGGAGCTGAAAGGACTCTCACAGCAGCTGCCCTTTCAAGGACAACTCCTGCCATAGCTATGGCTAACCCAAGGCCATTCCAGCAACTGAGCCGCCCTGAGCCACTCGTGGGAAGGGCGGGATATAAATCCCGGAATAAATAAAATAAAATAAATAAAACTGCAAGTGGAGGAGTGGGGAATCAAACCCGGTTCTCCCATTAAGAGTCCGCACACTTAACCACTACACCAAACTGGCTCTCGACTAGTAGATTACTACTGATCTAGTAGTAGTAGTAGACTACTGGTCTGATCCAGCACTGCATCTCTCGTGTTCATATGATCATCACCCCATACCACCCCTAGAAATTCTTCTTCCCTTGAATCACCACACGCTAAGGGATGGGCCAACCATTTTGCTCCTGGTCAAACTCAGTGCAGGCTGTAAGAGAGGAAAGGGGTCATTTACAAGCTCCCCAAATGATTTCTATGTTTCTATCGATCACCTGGCTTTAGTTCCCTTCTCCCAATAAAAAAAGTTACACTGAAAGGGGAGCTTCAAGTATGTCTCCATTTCTCGGGAATCTGAAACATGCAGCTTTGCAAGAACTCATTGCCCATCAAGCCCAGCTTATGAGCTGATTTCAAAGCTGTGCATTTAGCTCCCCAGGTCAGCAAAGGATTAGCTCCTTGGCCCGATTTCTAGCTGTGTGTCGCTTGATTGCTGAACTCTTTGAAGAGCGTTGGGTGGGGGAAGGAACCGCGTTTTTATTGCCCTGTAAAGGATGCAGCCGATAGTATTTCTTACCCGAGCTACTAGAAGAGAAGAAAGGAAAGGTCCCCTGTGCAAGCACCAATCCTTTCCGACTCTAGGGTGACGTTGCTTTCACAACATTTTCATGGCAGACTTTTTTACAGGGTGGTTCCCCAGTCATCTACACTCCCCGCCCCCCCCCCCCCCCCAGCAAGCTGGGTACTCATTTTACCGACCTTGGAAGGATGGAAGGCTGAGTCAACCTGGAGCCGGCTACCTGAACCAGCTTCTACTGGGATCGAATTCAGGTTGTGAGCAGAGCTTAGGACTGCAGAACTGCAGCTTTAACACTCTGCGCCATGGGGCTCTCCTTAGTAGTAGTAGAAGAAGATACTGGATTTATATCCCGCCCTCCACTCCGAAGAGTCTCAGAGCAGCTCACAATCTCCCTTCCCTTCCTCCCCCACAACAGACACCCTGTGAGGTGGGTGGGGCTGGAGAGGGCTCTCACAGCAGCTGCCCTTTCAAGGACAACCTCTGCCAGAGCTCTGGCTGACCCAAGGCCATTCCAGCAGGTGCAAGTGGAGGAGTGGGGAATCAAACCCGGTTCTCCCAGATAAGAGTCCGTACACTTAACCACTACACCAAACTGGCTCTCCAGTACAAATAAGGGTACAATTTCTAGTTAACGGGAGTTTTTATTTCCTGGAGATTTTAGCCTGGAGATTTTGCTTTGATAATAGGTGTGTGAAAATGTCCTTCAACCATAACATTCAACCCCACGGTCCAACCATTGGGGCTATACTCTGTTCAGTAGTTGAAGCCCAGCTGCAAACTCATAGCTGGCAGAAAGGAGGACGCCACAAGCCACAAGTGCTATTGCCCCCCTCCCCCAAGCATCAAGAATACAGAGCATCACTGCCCAGGGAGAGAGTCCCATCTATATCCTGTGGCTGATAGCCACTGCTAGACCACTGCTCCATATGTTGATCCAACCCTCTCTACATGCTTAAACAGCTTCAAGAGGGGATTGGATAAACACATGGAGCAGAGGTCCATCAGTTTCTATTAGCCACAGGGTACTGGTGGAACTCTCTGTCTGGGGCAGTGATGCTCTGTATTCTTGGTGACTGTGGGGGGCAATAGTGGGAGGGCTTCTATTGCCCTGGCCCCACTGGTGGACCTCCTAATGGCACCTAGTTGTTGTTGTTTTTTGGCCACTGTGTGACACAGAATGTTGGACTGGATGGGCCATTGGCCTGATCCAACATGGCTTCTCTTGTGTTCTTATGTTATGTTCTTATGTCTGCCCTAAGTTGGACAATAGGCTTACCTTTCCCACCTTGCTAGAATGTCGTACCCAAGGGAGAGAGATTCAGATGGCTAGATAGTTAAACTTTCCTCTTAAGGCAATTGCAGAGTCTAGTCATGGTGGCTTACAGTAGAACAGCTGGGTTTGAGTCTAGGAGCAGCTTAGGATTCAAATCGAACTGCTCTTAAGGGAGCAAGATCCGAACAACTCCAGATGGGGGAGCCAGTTTGGTGTAGTAGTTAAGTGTGCAGACTCTTATTTGGGAGAACCGAGTTTGATTCCCCACTCCTCCACTTGCAGCTGCTGGAATGGCCTTGGCTCCGTCATAGCTCTTGCAGCAGTTGTCTTTCAAAGAGCAGCTGCTGTAAGAGCTCTTTCAGCCCCACCTACCTCACAGGGTGTCTGTTGACGGTGGGGGGGGGGAGGTAAAGAAGATTGTGACACTCTGAGATTCAGCGTATAGGGCGGGATATAAATCCAGTATCTTCTTCTTCCAATATCTTCCCAGTGAGAGATTATAAATTCCCAGGACACTGGGAAAAAAGCTCCCATCTTCATGGATTGGCGCTAGCTATGCAGGACTAAGTCTTTACCTGGGACTCATAAGAACATAAGAGAAGCCATGTTAGATCAGGCCAATGGCCCCTTCAGTCCAACACTCTGTGTCACATAAGAACATAAGAGAAGCCATGTTGGATCAGGCCAATGGCCCATCCAGTCCAACACTCTGTGTCACATAAGAACATAAGAGAAGCCATGTTGGATCAGGCCAATGGCCCATCCAGTCCAACACTCTGTGTCACATAAGAACATAAGAGAAGCCATGTTGGATCAGGCCAATGGCCCATCCAGTCTAACACTCTGTGTCACATAAGAACATAAGAGAAGCCATGTTAGATCAGGCCAATGGCCCCTCCAGTCCAACACTCTGTGTCACATAAGAACATAAGAGAAGCCATATTAGATCAGGCCAATGGCCCATCCAGTCCAACACTCTGTGTCACATAAGAACATAAGAGAAGCCATGTTGGATCAGGCCAATGGCCCCTCCTGTCCAACACTCTGTGTCACATAAGTACGTAAGAGAAGCCATGTTGGATCAGGCCAATGGCCCCTCCAGTCCAACACTCTGTGTCACATAAGAACATAAGAGAAGCCATGTTAGATCAGGCCAATGGCCCCTCCAGTCCAACACTCTGTGTCACATAAGAACATAAGAGAAGCCATGTTGGATCAGGCCAATGGCCCATCCAGTACAACACTCTGTCACACAGTGGCCAATATATGTGTGTGTGTGTGTGTATATATATACACACACACACACACACACACATACACACACACACACATATATATACTGTGGCTAATAGCCACTGATGGACCTCTGCTCCATATTTTTATCCAATCCCCTCTTGAAGCTGGCTGTGCTTGTAGCCGCCACCACCTCCTGTGGCAGTGAATTCCACATGTTAATCACCCTTTGGGTGAAGCAGTACTTCCTTTTATCCGTTTTAACCTGTCTTGCCCGCTAGTGACGAGGGACAATGGGGAGAGGTCCCAACTCTAAGAGCTAAGATAACGATGGATTTTTAAATACTGCAATTTCAAGGAATACTTCCTCAGGGCTGGCACTAGACTATCTGGCACCCTAGGCAAGGCTAGGGTACCAGATAGTCTAGTCTTCTGCCCTCCCCCCCCAGCCCTGCTCTGATAACCAATTTTCGAAAACAGATGAATTGTGGGGGGAAATGAAAAGCAGAAGACTTGAAATTGCTCCCAGATCTGGAGAGCCCAGGCAAGCCTGACCTTGTCAGATCTCGGAAGCTGAGCAGGGCCAACTCTGGCAAGTCTCCGAAGGGGAGACCTCTTTCACTGCGTCACGTGGGGGCCGCCCAATTCGGCATCCCCAGAAGACCAGTGCCCTTGGCGATTGCCTAGTTTGCCTACTGGTGGGGCCGGCCCTGCCCGCTCTAATTAAATCTTGTTTAGGGTAAATACCAAGCTGCTCAGTGCGAAATTTGAATGGGCCACGTTGATTTAAAATTTCTTATCTTTTGAATGCTGCAGACCTGAACCCGGTAAACGCACTATGCTTATTTACTCTGGCTGTCCTCACTGGGCACAGTGTTGAGAAGAAGAGGGCAGTCGGAGGGCATGGTGCCCGTATTGCTGGGCTAGCCTTGACCATCTCCGTCACTCTACTGGAAAAAACTCTGGAAGTCTCCCCCCCCTCCCCCCGGCAAATGAAATTTACACCAAGGTGAAAGAAAGCCCTTGGCCTAAGATACTTATACTTTATAACAGGGGAAGGTAAACTATAACTCTTTCGCTCTTTAATTTCTCGGTGGTACAGAAAGAGCCGAACCAAGTGTTTGCGCTGGTAAACAAGTGGACGAGATGGTCTTCTTCTTTCCAAAGGGGGAAAAAAAGGGCATTGTATATTTATGGCCAGTGAATTGTGTGATGGTGTATTATTTATGGCATATGTGAAAGGAGAGACGGGAAGTTGTTTCCTGGAAAAGTCCTATTACTGGATGTTACTTTTGTCTGCTTAGATGATGATGATGAAGAAGACTGCAGATTTATACCCCACCCTTCTCTTTGAATCAGAGATTCAGAGCGACTTACAATCTCCTATATCTTCTCACCCCCCCCCACCACAACAGAAACCCTGTGAGGTGGGTGGGGCTGAGAGGGCTCTCACAGCAGCTGCCCTTTCAAGGATAACCTCTGCCAGAGCTATGGCTGACCCAAGGCCATGCCAGCAGGTGTAAGTGGAGGAGTGGGGAATCAAACCCAGTTCTCCCAGATAAGAGTCTTCACATTTAACCACTACACCAAACTGACTCTCCATATATTATATTTCAATTGAGTGTTATAATTATAAATTAAATATATACATTATATTTAATAAAACTGAATTATATTTGAATTGAGTGTTAGCCGCTCTCAGTCCACTTGCGGAGAGGAAGGGATAGAAAACTAACTAACTAACTAACTAACTAACTGACTCACTCACTCACTCACTCACTCACTCACTCACTCACTCACTCACTCACTCACTACTGTTCTCCTCTTGGGTTGACGGCTCCTGCCTTGCCCCTACTTGGGAGCCTACAGCAAGAATCCTCCTTTGCTCCCGCAGCCCTCTTTACAAAAGCACCACAATCCACACATGTCCTATGAGGCAGGGGTGTCAAACATGCAGTTCGGGGACCAAATTAGGCCCCCGGAGGGCTCCTATCAGGCCCCTGAGCAACTGGCTGTCATGTGCTTCCTTCTCCCTCTCTCTTGCTTCCTTCTGCATCACAGCTTGCTTTGCCAGGCTCTCTCAGTTGCACAGTGGAGCTACTGAGCCAAGCCTCCCTTCTATTGGCCGAGGCGCCTTTCCGTCCTGGCCCCCTGGGGAAGGAAGGAAAGAGCCAGAGCTTCCTTTGCCCAGTTCCCTGGATCCCATGGGAGAGATACAAACAAAGCATCTTCAAGACCGATGAGTGTTAACATTTTAAGCATGTATTAAGCTTTTTAAAAATATATATATTTCTATTTGTGTTCTTTATAAAGTTTATTTCTCTGCTACCAAATCTTAAATAGGTACACACACGGCCTGGCCCAACCTGACACGGGCCAGCCCAACAAGGTCTCATTTATGTCAGATCTGGCCCTCATGACTTTGACACCCCTGCTATACGGTTTCCTGGACTCTCACAAGATAAGTGCTTCTCATGAGAGTTCGGACACCATTTTAGTTGTCTCTGCTACCAGTGCCCCAAAAGCAGGGCTCCCCCCCCTTTTTTTTTAGAAGAGGAACACACAGGAACATAGTTCTGGCTGGCTTGGCACCAGGGGGTGTGGCCTAATATGCAAATGAGTTCCTGCTGGGCTTTTTCTAAAAAAAGCCTTGCCCAAAAGGTACATTGGGCTCTCATGAGAGGGGAAAAAAAAAAATCTCACTAGCATTTGGGCCCTGGTGTTTGGATGGCTTGCTGTGCTTGGGAGAACAAGAAAATGAGGAAGATCGTGGCCAATGTTTTGACAGTAAAGATGCCAAGCAATGTCTGGCAACCAGCAGAATTTTGGGGGTGAGGACACAGAGGGGTTGTGATGTTGTGTGTGCCGCTACGTCACTTCCAGGGGAAACCACCAGACACTCAGCGGTAAAACCATATTGTAACCATAGTGTTGCTGGTGATTCCTAGAACAACTCAGTGTTGCTTCTGGATTTCCCCCAGAAATGGGAAGTCTGGCAGCCCTATTTGATAGACAGGTAGGAGTGACAGGTGAGTGGCACAAAGCAGTTTCACCTTTAAGACCAACTAAGTTTTATCTAGAATGTAAGCTTTTGGGCGTTTTCCCACATAGCTTACCTCGGAGCGACGTCCCTCTTCACCGCGCAGCGTCTGCGTGGATTTCGCACCAACTGCTCTGCATAACCAGGAAGAGCCGTGGCTTTTGCGTCGCAGATGTAAACTGGTTTTTAGCGGTTTACATCTGTGACGCAAAAGCCGCAGCTCTTCCTGGTTATGCGGAGCAGTTGGTGCGAAATCCGCGCAGACGCTGCACGGTGAAGAGGGACGTTGCTCCGAGGTAAGCTATGTGGGAAAACGCTCTTTGTGTGCTAGAAGCACACTTCATCAGACAATAGTATGGAATGGCAAGCAGTTCTAAATATAGAGAAAGTGGGCAGTGAGTTAGTATGCAGAGTCATGGAAATGTTTGTTAGCAGATTAAAAGAATCACAAGTCGGGGTCCGGTGATTGTTTGTTTGTGTTGACTGGACTGGGTGAGCAGTAAGATGCTGGAGGCTAGTGGTGTGTGGATGAAAAGCTGCCACTCCCTCAAATCCACCCCTTGCTTGGATGACCTCACTGCTCCTCATACCTGTTGTGGTGTCTGAAGGATTTCCTGGGCGACCACTGTGGCAAAAATGGCCCTGTTGCTTCCGGGGCTCAGTTGCAGCGAGAGTGAAAGGCCGGTCACCAGTTGGACTCCCAGGTCAGTAATGGTCACCTTCTCATCCAGAACAGTCACAGTCTTCTCGGCCAAGATGGCGTCAGAAAGTGGGGACAAAATCTGTAGGGGAAAGCCGAGGCAATACACCGTTTGTGTTACGGCAAAACACAAGGAAGGTCAGACATCTCCTAAGAAATGATTTCCATACTTCAAAATAAGCTAACTACTGGATACAAATTGGAAAGGAAAGGTCCCCTGTGCAAGCACCAGTCGTTTTCGACTCTGGGGTGTCGTTGCTTTCACGTTTTCACGGCAGACTTTTTACGGGGTGGTTTGCCATTGCCTTCCCCAGTCACCTACGCTTTCCCCCCAGCAAGCTGGGGACTCATTTTACCGACCTCGGAAGGATGAAAGGCTGAGTCGACCTTGAGCCGACTACCTGAAAACCCAGCTTCCGCCGGGGATTGAACTCAGGTCGTGAGCAGAGCTTAGGACTGCAGTACTGCAGCTTTAACACTCTGCGCCAAATTAGTGGTGTACCAAATGACCGGAAAAAAAGTCTTCTTAGACTGGTCCTGGAACTTTTAATGGCCCTCTCCCATCCAGTATTCAAGGGTCATCAGAAACATTCTTTTAGTTTGAGCCAGTTTGGTGTAGTGGTTAAGGGTGCGGACTGTATTCTGGGAGAACCAGGTTTGATTCCCCACTCCTCCACATACATGCAACTACTGGAGTGACCTTGACCAGGTCATAAATCCTCACAGAGCTGTTTGCCTCAAGAGCAGTTTCTGTCAGAGCTCTCTCAGCTCCACCTACCTCACAGGCAATGTTCCCTCTAAGCTTTGGAGTCTTGTGAGCAAAAAGTCTACTTTGAGGGCTACCAGCTGTGCGCTACTGCATAAATCAGTTCGCTCTGGGGCCATTTATTGTGAGCTAAAACCAAAACGTGTGAGCTGGTGGCTAAAAAATTGTGAGCTAGCTCACGCTAACTCAGCTTAGAGGGAGCATCGCTCACAGGGTATCCACACACTGAACCATTACGCCAAACTGGCTCTCTGCTGCTCAGACTTTCACTTCTCTTGCTATCTCGGACTCCATCAATGTCCCCTCACTGCCCTTTCTGCCTGGACCTCCTTCCCAGAATGCCCAAGTGGAACCAGCCTGTCATCAAATTCCAGATTTCCAGGCCGGCCAGCTTCCAGGTGGCACCTGAACATCTCCTGCTGTGATAACTAATCTCTGGATGACCAAGGCCAGTTCACCTGGAGGAAATGGCTGCTTCAGAGGATGGACTCTGTGACCTTGCCGAGATCCCTCCCTCTCCAATGCCTGACCTCCTCAGGCTCCACCCCCAAAATCTCTAGAGCTGGCAACACAGCAGCTTTCCCACAAAGCCACTGGTTTCACCCTTGATTGGTTGTCCTCTCGTAACAAAATAAGACCCACTAGGGCTTTTTTTTGTAGCAGGAACTCCTTTGCATCTTAGGTCACACCCCACTGATGTAGCCAATCCTCCAAGAGCTTACAGGGCTCTTCGTAAAGAGGCTACTGCAAGCGCCAGGAAGATTGGCTACATTAGGGGTGTGAGACCCTGGGGTGCCGCTGCCAGTCTGAGTAGACAATACTGACTTTGATGGACCAAGGGTCTGATTCAGTATAAGACAACTTCGTATGTTCAATATGCAAAGGAGTTCCTGCGACAAAAAAAAACCCCTGAGTCCCACAATAGAAGAAGCTATTGGATTTATATTCCGCTGTCCACTCCAAATTTCAGAGTCTCAGAGCGGCTCACCATCTCCTTTATCTTCCTCCCCCACAACAGACACCCTGTGAGGTGGGTGGGGCTGAGAGGGCTCTCCCAGCAGCTGCCCTTTCAAGGACAACCTCTGCCAGAGCTATGGCTGACCCAAGGCCATTCCAGCCAGTGTTCCCTATAAGCTGAGTTAGCATGAGCTAGCTCACAGATTTTTAGCCTCCAGCTCACACATTTTTGTCTTAGAAGAAGATGATATTGGATTTATATCCCGCCCTGCACTCTGAAGAGTCTCAGAGAGGCTCACAATCTCCTTCACCTTCCTCCCCCACAACAGACACCCTGTGAGGTGGGTGGGGCTAGAGAGGGCTCTCACAGCAGCTGCCCTTTCAAGGACAACCTCTGCCAGAGCTATGGCTGACCCAAGGCCATGCTAGCAGCTGCAAGTGGAGGAGTGGGGAATCAAACCCGGTTCTCCCAGATAAGAGTCCGCACACTTAACCACTACACCAAACTGGCTCTCCACTTAGCTCAGGAAGGATGGCCCCAGAGCACACTCATTTATGCAGGAGCTCACAAGGTAGATTTTTTGCTCACAAGACTCTGCAGCTTAGAGTGGACATTCCTGCAGGTGCAAGTGGAGGAGTGGGGAGTCAACCCTGGTTCTCCCAGATAAGAGTTCACGCACTTAACCACCACACCAAACTGGCTCTCAGTGACAATTCAGTCTCACCCCTCCTTTGTGCCAACTTTCCTCTCCTGTGCTGTTTCAGTGTAACCATCGCAGAACAGGGACTTGACTTTTCCCCTTGACATGACTGTGTTAAGAACACTCTTTGGACTAAGCCTCATAAAAACTGAATTAAATCAAGACCGGTATAGGCTGCATTGACCGAGACCTCCGCATTTCCAAAGGAGCTGACTTTGATGATTTCTTCCATGGCAGGCGATTTGTATTCTTTAAAGCGGGGCTGCTTAGCCATTTCCCCCTCTCTCTCTCTGAATTCCCTTCCTGGAGATATTCTTTATATTTATGGACACTTGCAAAAGGCAAGACAAGATGTAGAGCCTCTGAAACCTATAAATAAAGATCCTTACGGAGGGCTGCCGAGCAGTTCTGCTTCCCAAAGAATACTTTTCTTGCACTGACAGTTTGTTCAACGGATCGGGCAAGTCCGAGTGATCGATGTGCGGAGGGCCCCTGGGCGATGCATGGGTGGGAGGCCTCGATGCCAGCTATCCAGTCGTGTACAAATGGTTTTTTTAAGCAAGTTTTCAGCACATCCATCTTGAAACTTTAGACATTTGGCATCCTGCGGATTCCCCTTCGCTCAATTGGGAATTGGCTTGGTAGATTTAAACTCAAAACGCATTCATTCCTAGGGTTGCCAAGTCCAATTTAAGAAATATCTGGGGACTTTGGGGGTGGAGCCAGGAGACTTTGGGGGTGGAGCCAGGAGACATTGGGGGTGGAGCCAAGATCAAGGCTGTGGCAAGCATAATTGAACTCCAAAGGGTGTTCTGGACATCATATTTAAAGGGACGGCACACCTTTTCAATGCCTTCCTTCCATAGGAAATAATCGATAGGGGCACCTTCTTTTGGGGCTCATAGAATTGGACCCCCTGGTCCAATTGTTTTGAAACTTGGGGGATATTTTGGGAAAAGGAACTAGATGCTGTACTGAAAATTTGGGACCTCTACCTCAAAAAACAGCCTCCCCCCAGAGCCCCAGATACCCGCGGATACATTCTCTATTATTTCCTATGAGAATACATCTCCATAGGGAATAATAAAGTTCCCAGCAGACATTTCCCTCCCCTCCCCCCGCTTTCTGACGACCCTGAAGCGGGGGGAGGCTCTCCAAACCGGGGCATCCCCTGCCCCCACCTGGGGATTGGCAACCCTATTCATTCTCCCCCCTCCCCTCGCAATTTGCTTAGTGTTCAACAAAAACTGCCATCGCGTCAAGCCCCACCAGTCTTTGTGGGCTGCAGGGAAAGATTCAAGAAGATGGTTCAAGTAGTAGGCGTTCAACCAGCGGAGATGGAAGAGCAGAGATGTGGGCCTCCAGCTTCCGCTGAAGCATCTTCACCCCATCTTGGAAATGCTGGAGAAAGAGCCAGGTCAAGCTCAATGATGGGGTTTTGTTCCTAAAGCCAACCAATGAAATATATATGGCTTTACAAGTCCATATCCTGCAATCTCAATCTCAGCTTGGATGAGTTTATTTTGCTTATTAATTACAACGAATGATTATTTGTACAGTGCTATCGTATTGCAGGGTGACATAGTTGAATCCTCAAGAAACCTTTAAACTAAAATTGACACTGGGGGAAATGAGAGAGATCCAAAGCTTCGTGTTCAACAAAAACTGCCATCGCGTCAAGCCCCACCAGTCTTTGTGGGCTGCAGGGATAGATTCAAGAAGATGGTTCAACTGTGCCATCCTTTCTGGCCTTCTGCCCACATTAAGCCTCTGAGCAAGCAGATGGCTGATCAGCTACCACCTTGAAAACATGTCTGATACTTCCATGCCACTATGAGTCAGAATCAGTAATACCAAACTATGTGGACCAACAGTATGACCTCATATAAGGTAGTTTCAAGCTCAAGGCCATCACCAAATCTTGTCGAAGCAGATTCCTTTAGTCACTTTTTGAACTGCTGAAAGAAGAATTTGTCTATTCGGTACCATGTTATCACCTATCCTCTATTCTGCCTTTGCCTATTTTTGTTGGCTGAGTGTGTGTTAGGCTGCAAGGACTGACTGAAGAAGATAGTTCAACTGTGCCATCCTTTCTGGCCTTCTGCCCACACTAAGCCTCTAAGCAAGCGGATGCCTAATCAGCTATCACCTTGAAAACATGTCAGATTCTTCCATGCCAAATTCTTTATGGCTTAGTTTTGCATTACTGATCCTGACTCATCGTGGCCCTCCGAGGTCTCAGGTAGTCAAGCATTCTCCCAAAGACCTGCCACCTAAGAGCTTTGAACTGGAAACTCCAAGGGTTGAAACTAGGCAAAGCAGCTCCAGCCTTTTCCCTGCTTGAGCTTATACAGAAAAGAATTTCATAAAGTTATGGAAGGCAGGGCTTTTTTGTAGCAGGAACTCCTTTGCATATTAGGCCACACACCCCTGCTGCAGCCAATCCTCCAAGAGCTTACAGGGCTCCTAGTACAGGGCCTACTGTAAGCTCCAGGAGGATTGGCTACATTCATTCATTTATTAGATTTATATCCCACCCTCCTTGCCGAAGCAAGGTCTGGGCAGCTCACAAGCAATAAAACCACAGTAAAACAATTCAGTCAAACATTAATTAAACATCAGTGGGGTGTGGTCTAAGATGCAAAGGAGCTCCTGCTACAAAAAAAGCCCTGGAAGGTAGGAATTATTAGCGGTCATTAGCGTTGATTGCTACATGGAACCTCCATGTACAGAAGTAGTATATCCCTCAATCCCAAACACTGAGGAAATGGGATAAGGAGAGTTGCTGCCTTTCCACCCTACTTTCTAGAGGCATGTGCTTGGTCATCGTTGCAAACAGGATGTGGGGCTGAATGATCTGATGCCCCAGTGCAGTTCTTATAGTTGTTTATTATCATTATTAATTATTATTATTATTTATTGGATTTATATCCTGCCCTCCCCACCGAAGCAGGCTCAGGGCAGCTCATGACATTCCTAGTTTTCCTCGTTTTCTTTGTACCTGGATAGTTGTCATTCCTAACTCCTGGCCAACCAACATCTGTCCATCCTGAAGTTTTGCGATTCTCGGCTCTTCCACTTGCATGAAATCTTTCACTAGCTCGGTAATGTCCACCTGCCAGTCAGAACCCAACAAGTATGCCGTCTGGCCTCCGGGATCGGAGGGTTCGGCTACGAACTGCGTGAGGACTCGCACCATGGCGTGTTGGTACTGGAGGGTGCAGCCCCTTCCCTTCCGCTCATCTTCCTCTTCATCATCGCTATCTCTAGCCGGTCTGCAAGGGAAGGGCACAGAAGGATCAGGGAAAGCAACGGCTAGAGAATGACAAGTTCCCAAGAGTTCTCTCAAAACTTCCTCATGATCCTTAAATGCACATTTCCATCCCCCTAACATTAACACATACATTCAACTCAGACCCCAAATGGAGATGAACTCCTATTTCTTTTGATCCATGACATTTTTATCCCACCTTCCTTCTAAGTAGTTCAAGGCAGAAGGCAGGGCTTTTTTTGTAGCAGGAACTCCTTTGCATATTAGGCCACACACCCCTGATATAGCCAATCCTCCAAGAGCTTACAGGACTCTTAGAACAGGGCCTACAGTAAGCTCCAGGAGGATTGGCTACATCAAGAGGGTGTGGCCTAATATGCAAAGGAGTTCCTGCTGCAAAAAAAGCTCTGCAGAAGGTATGGTCAGAACTTCCTCTGTTTTAGCCGCAGAGCAAACTTGCGAGTTGACTAGCTTGACAGAGATGAAACGTTTAGGTGGTGGAGTACCTCGATTGCACACAGAAAGTCCCAGGATCAATCCCTGGAATCTCTGGCCAGAGCAGCTTAGGAAACAGTTGCCAAAACCTTGGAAAGCCCACCTAAGACCCTGGAAATCCACCCCCTATCGTGGAAGGTAACAGTGAGCTAAATGGTCCAATGGTTCTATTCAGTGGAAGGCAGCTTCGTATGACCATGAAACCTAAAAGCAGGGCTTTTTTTGAGCAGGAACACAGTTCCAGCTAGCTTGGCATCAGGGGCGTGGCCTAATATGCAAATGAGCCTGCTGGGCTTTTCCTACATAAGAACAGAAGAAGATGGTATTGGATTTATATCCCACCCTATACACTGAATCCCAGAGTCTCAGAGCGGTCACAATTTCCTTTACCTCCCCCCCCCCCCCCACAATAACAGACACCCTGTGAGATAGGTGGGGCTGAGAGAGCTCTTGCAGCAGCTGCCCTTTCAAGGACAGCTTTTTGGCTAACCCAAGGCCATTCCAGCAGTTGCGAGTGGAGGAGTGGGGAATCAAACCCAGTTCTCCCAGATAAGAGCACTTAAGCACTACACCAAACTGGCTGTGCTGGATCAGGCCAATGGCCCATCCAGTCCAACACTCTGTGTCACACAGCGGCCAAAAAACCCCAGGCGCCATCAGGAGGTCCATCAGTGGGGCCAGGACACTAGAAGCCCTACAAAAAAAGCCCTGTGCTAAACAATGGTGATACCAGGGGGTGTGGCCTAATATGCAAATGAGTCCTTGATGGGCTTTTTCTGGAGCCTAAAAGTACAATTTGGGATTCTCCTAAGTGAATGCCTGTTAAACTTTAGGATGCAGCTAAGGTGTCCAGTGTCCAGCTGGGGCCTAGAGACCTCCTGGTATTACAACTAGTTTCTAGACCAGGGGTGTCGAACTCATTTGTTATAGGAGCCGGATCTGACATAAATGAGACCTTGTTGGGCTGGGCCATGTCTTGTTGGGCTGAGCCATCTTGGGCTGGGCCATGTGTATACCTATTTAAGATTAGGTAGCAGAGATATAAGCTTTACAAAGAACACAGACAAATGCAAATGCATATTTTTTTAAAAAAAACTTAAAACATGCTTAAAATGTCAGCACATTGGTCTTAAAGATGCTTTCTTTGTGTTTCTCCCATGGGATCCAGGGAACTGGGCAAAGGAAGCTGTGGATCTTTCCTTCCTCCCCCAAGGGACTGGGAAGGAGGAGCCTCAGCCAATAGAGGCTCGGTTCAGTAGCTCTGCTGTGCAATTGAGAGAGCCTGGCAAGGCAAGCTATTCCATCTCCCTTCCTCCCAAAGGGAGACGCCTCAGCCAATGGAGAGAACAGAGGTTTTGCTCTGTAGCTCCTGTGCAATTGAGCAAACCTTGCAAAGCAAGCCGTTATCTTGGGGTCGTGGTAGATAACTCACTGAAAATGTCAAGACAGTGTGCGTTTGCAATAAAAAAGGCCAACGTCATGCTGGGAATTATTAGGAAGGGAATTGAAAACAAATCAGCCAGTATCATAATGCCCCTGTATAAATCGATGGTGCGGTCTCATTTGGAATACTGTGTGCAGTTCTGGTCGCCGCACCTCAAAAAGGATATTATAGCATTGGAGAAAGTCCAGAGAAGGGCAACTAGAATGATTAAAGGGCTGGAGAACTTTCCCTATGAAGAAAGGTTGAAACGCTTGGGACTCTTTAGCTTGGAGAAACGTCGACTGCGGGGTGACATGATAGAGGTTTACAAGATAATGCATGGGATGGAGAAAGTAGAGAAAGAAGTACTTTTCTCCCTTTCTCACAATACAAGAACTCGTGGGCATTCGATGAAATTGCTGAGCAGACAGGTTAAAATGGATAAAAGGAAGTACTTCTTCACCCAAAGGGTGATTAACATGTGGAATTCACTGCCACAGGAGGTGGTGGCGGCCACAAGTATAGCCACCTTCAAGAGGGGTTTAGATAAAAATATGGAGCACAGGTCCATCAGTGGCTATTAGCCACAGTGTATGTGTGTATATAAATTTTTTTGCCACTGTGTGACACAGAGTGTTGGACTGGATGGGCCGTTGGCCTGATCCAACATGGCTTCTCTTATGTTCTTATGCAGAAGGAAGCAAGAGAGAGGGAGAAGGAAGCAGATGACAGCCGGTTGCTCGGGGGCCTGATGGAAGTACTCTGGGGGCCTGATTTAGCCCCCACACTGCATGTTTGACACCCTTGCTCTAGACAATAGAAATCACTTTCCCTGGAGAAAATTTTGGGATTCTATTATATGGGATTACACCCATCTGAGGACCCTTCCCTTCTCAAACCCAC
Organism: Heteronotia binoei; assembly: GCF_032191835.1. Classification (NCBI taxonomy): domain Eukaryota; kingdom Metazoa; phylum Chordata; class Lepidosauria; order Squamata; family Gekkonidae; genus Heteronotia; species Heteronotia binoei. Next base: position 72,409,071 of record NC_083233.1, on the reverse strand, counting down.
CCTCCCCAGGCACGCCCCCCCCCCCCAAACCCTCAGATATTTCTCAACCCAGAATTGCAGGGATGGCCCTGCCGCTTGGAAAACTAGGCAACTCCTTAGGGTCGCCAGCCTTCTGGGTGTGCCAAATTGGGAACCCCCATGTGACTTGGTGATGCGATCAGTGTGGAGGGAGCACCAGAAGTTTGCCTCGTCTAGGGTGCCAGAAAGTCTAGGGCCGGCCCTGCACATTTGGCAACTGTCCTTGTAGCCCCGCCAGACTTTCCCGAGCACCCCATTCCTTGTTTATAACACTTGTATTATCCTGTAATATTTTGCAATAATACTCATCATCTATTATTAAAAGTTCATACAAAAACATTACATTTTTCTCCTCCCTCCCCCCCCCCTTTTCTTGACCTCCGACGGTGTATTTTAAGTAAATTGCTAAAACGAAAAGGTGATTTTTTTTCAAATAAAGAATCTTCATTAAAAAAAATAATCTTACAGCAAGAAGATAAAAAAAGAAAGAAAGAAACCATATATAATAATTATAATACAAAGATTTCAGGTTTTCACGGCTGGTAACATCGTTAGGGTTTGTAGAATCTTTCGGGCTCAAGTGCCGTGTTCTACTGGAGAAAGTTTTCTTTCCAGACGAAAGTTTTCCTTCCACTGAGGATGTTCTCCGCAGCTGAGAACGAAAAGTCTGGAAGGAAAACTTTCTCCAGTAGAACGCGGCGCTTGAGCCTGAAAGATTCTACAAACCCTAATGATAATACATCTTCACTATAATCCTTTAGTCTTTATCGAAAGAAAATGATAAAGAAAGCATATTCCAGCTTTTTGACTATAATCCATGTATACTTCCTCCAAAGGTCAACTATTGCCCAAAATCGCCAAGTATCCTTTAACCTTCCATTGTTTTTCAACGTATATTTGAAATTTGAGCACCCCATTCCTGATGGAATGTTCTCAGACAAAACCCACCTCTTATTGGAGACAATGGGAATCCGCCACCCCTTGATCTGGTTTAACTCTGTGTCCGAAACCTCAATCTGGAGAGGGAGACGGGGCACCCAGACGGTCATCTCTAGTGGGGCACTCAGGTGCTGGTAGGTGAAATGAAGGACGGCGCTCACTTTCCCTTTCATTTCTTTCCCATTGACGAAAACGTAGTCGCATCTGTCAGAGACCTGGAGGAGAGAGGCGAGGCAGACAGAGACGTGAATAATCCTCTCCATAAAATTAGAAGGCAGGGCTTTTTTTTTTTTGTAGCAGGAAATCCTTTGCATATTAGGCTACGCCCGTCCCCCTGATGTAGCCAATCCTCCAAGAGCTTACAGTAGGCCCTGGAAGAAGAGCCCTGTAAGCTCCAGGAGGATTGGCTACATCAGAGAAGTGTAGCCTAATATGCAATGGAGTTCCTGCTACAAAAAACCCCCCTGCTAGTAGGCATTGTTCAACCAGCGAAGATGGAAGAGCAGAGATGTGGGCCTCCGGTTTCCGCTGAAGCATCTTCACCCCATCTTGGAAATGCTGGAGAAAGAGCCAGGTCAATTTCAATTATGAGGTTTTGTTCCTAAAGCCAACCAATGAAATATATATGGGTTTACAAGTCCGTATCCTGCAATCTCAACCTCGGCTTGGATGAGTTTATTTTGCTTATTAATTACGACCAACGATTAATTGTACAGTGTTATCATATTGCAGGGGGACATAGTTGAATCCTCCAGAAACCTTTAAACTAAAATTGACACTGGGGAAAATGAGAGAGATCCAAAGGGAGAGAGACATGAACCGGAACAATTTGGAAGAATATGAAGGGGAAAGGCAGCTTACATATCTGTCCAAGAAGGGAGTACCACACGTTACAGACAGCAAGTTAAACCAGAGAAGATAATGTTAAGAGATGAAGGCATTGCCCGATTTGCTGTTTGCATTCTGACCCAATCTTATTCCTCTCTTCCTGTTAGGGGTACACTCCTCTCCTCCATTTTGTCTTTACAAAAAGCCACATTTGTAGGTTACTGAAAAGTTAACACACTGGGTCCTGGGGGGTAATCAAAAGCAAGCTAAGGAAACCCCCAGTAAATATTTTTTTCCCAATTTTATATTTTATTGAATTTTTTAAACTTACTTGACATAACAAACATATGGGGTTTCATTCCAAGCATTACAAACTATTAGTGTGTGAGATCAACCTATGTATCCATAAACCAACATTCAAACAAAGTTAAAAGGAAGTTACATATTAATATATTGATGACTCCATCTTTATCAAATCTACATTTTAGGTTTCCTGAATAGTTAATGAAAAGCTAATGATCCTTAGTCTAATATCAGTGTTTAAAATACAGATAAGGGATAGAATAAACTCGTTTATGTAATACTGATAAGGAAAAGAATAAACACATGTATGTAAACAACCATATATTATAATCTGATCGATTCGGTCGAACATTGTTGGATTTAAGATAAACAACAACTGGATCCCAGTAGTATTGCATATAGTTAGTTGTCGATAACAAAGAGTCTCCTAAAAAGAATAGATTTTGAGTAATTTGAGACATAATGAAAGTTTCCCAAATTCTATCGTGCCATGTTAGGAAACCCCCAGTAAATAGTACATTACAATCTTCATTAATTCTTTACTATGTAATAGTACGTAGTAATATCGAACAGGCACACCCCTCATACAGTATAAAAATACACAGTAAGCAATGAACTTTCAAAAGTACAATTAGCAACTGCACACAACAAGAATCATACAAAACATACTCCCAAGTCCGTATTTCCATGAGTCAAAACTGCTCTCCAAAATTCTGTTACAAATTCTACAGATAACTAGATGGAAAAGCCTCTGATGGTGCTACTCATGGAGATTAAAAAAAAAAAAAATCCATTCAGCTGACTGGTAATTGATGCAAAAGGTCCGGTTTCGGAATCTTGATACACAGTTTTGCTTCTCTCACAGAGCAATAGCCTCTTAATGCATCACTTTATACACAAAGGAGAACAAAATTCTTAAAGAGTGGAGCGCCCAGGCCTCAAATTATTTTTTCAATGACCTGCTGAAAAAGACATAGAAGGGTGGGATATAAATCCAGTTTCTTCTTTTTCTTCTTCTTCCTCCTCCTCCTCCTTCTCATGCAGAGAGTATTGGCAAGAAAGTGGCCCAAGTCTTCTCTATTTAACTCCATTTAATGTTGAGGTTAGTTTTGAGGTTAATTTTGGGTCAAGTCTGGAATCTGGTGAGTCACATCCCAATGCGGCTCCTCCCTTCCACTGACAGCCAATCACAGTCCTACTTTTCAGCACCTGCCTTAACTGTCCTTTGGGTTTTGCCCTTATGTTCCATCTCGAATCCGACACCTTTGCTATGGGTCGCATACTTTCAGCAAGTGACGATTTGCTTTTCACATCCCTCGCTTGCCACGTCTTCTCTGAAGCCGAGCGCCCCAGATAACCACAACAATGCAATGCGACACAATCAGCATTTAGAGCATTGTTTGCCTCTGCACAGCAGGTGGCATTCAGCATGAGGCCTCTCCTGATAGCGGCTGTGGGCTCATGTTCACAGTTTCCTGCCTCACACACGCCTTGGGGTCATGCATCACTCAAAAGAGCAGTGTTTCTAGACCATGCTTTGTTCTTTGCCTGCGCATTCAGCAGAATTTATCCATCATGTTGGCATGTGCTCAGAACTGACTGGGTTGCGTTATTGTTCCCAGCTGGATACTTGCAAACTAATTTAGAAAACCCCCCCCCCCCCAGTTCCCACCAATGTGCTCAGAATTCGATGGAAAAGAAGAAAATGATATTGGATTTATATCCCACCCTATATTCTGAATCTCAGAGCGGCTCACTCTACCTCCCCCACCCCCACCACAACAGACACCCTGTGAGGTGGGTGGGGGCTGAGAGAGCTCTCCAGAAGCTGCCCTTTCAAGGACAGCTCTGTGAGAGCTATGGCTGACCAAGGCCATTCCAGCAGCTGCAGGTGGAGGAGTGGGGAATCAAACCCGGCTCTCCCAGATAAGAGTCCACGCACTTAACCACTACACCAAACTGGCTCTCTTTTTAGCAGATGCTTTAGCAGAGAAAATGGTCACGGCTGGAATACTTGGGGCTCTTTAGCTTAGAGAAACGTCGACTGCGGGATGACATGATAGAGGTTTACAAGATAATTCATGGGATGGAGAAGGTAAAGAAAGAAGTACTTTTCTCCCTTTCTCACAATACAAGAACTCGTGGGCATTCAATGAAATTGCTGAGCAGTTGGGTTAGAACAGCTAAAAGGAGGTACTTCACCCAAAGGGTGATTAACATGTGGAATTCACTGCCACAGGAGGTGGTAGCAGCTACAAGCATAGCCAGCTTCAAGAGGGGGTTAGATAACAATATGGAGCAGAGGTCCATCAGTGGCTATTAGCCGCAGTGTGTGTGTGTGTATAAATTTTTTGGCCACTGTGTGACACAGAGTGTTGGACTGGATGGGCCATTGGCCTGATCCAACATGGCTTCTCTTATGTTCTTATGTTCTTACTAGGGAGACGGGTGTTGCAGTTTCCTCTTACTGTCTCAGCAGGGTTGAAACAACAAAGGAAAGCTCCTCTTTTTAAAATAATAATTATGATGATGATGATGATGTTGTTGGGTTGGGTTAATGTCAGGCAGAAGAAGGGAACAGGGATATCTGTGTGAGGCCCTGACCTGGCTGGCTCAGGATAGCCCAGTCTCATCAGATCTTAGAATTAAGTAGGGTTGGCCACAGTTTGTGAAGTCCAGCATTGCTACGTAGAGGCAGTCAAGGTCAAACCACCTCTGTTTGTCCCTTGATTTGAAAACCCCTCAAGGGGATGATGTAAATTGCCTGCAAAAAGGGCTGGCCAAACTGTGGCTCTCTCACACCACCCCATCGGCCAGCTTGGAGAAGGCATTTGTCTCTTTAAACTGCTTCTCCAAGCCAAGCCAGCCGGCGGCTTGAAGAATGCATTTAAAGTTAAAGTTGCTTTCTTTCCACCTCTCCCTCCCTCCATCTTCCTTCCTTCCTTCCTTCCTTCCTTCCTTCCTTCCTTCCTTCCTTCCTTCCTTCCTTCCTTCCTTCCTTCCTTCCTTCCTAGCAGCTCTCAAACATCTGATGTTCATGTCTTATGGCTCTCAAACATCTGAAATATATTCTATGTGGCTCTTATAGTAAGCAAGTTTGGCCGCCCCTGTGTGCGACTCATTAGCACTTTCAACCGTCACCAAGCCACAGGAGAATGTCCATGCCTGTGATCTAATTTAGAACAATTTCAAGTGTTAGCAAAACAGCTAACTTTCTTTCTGAGCATTCGGGGGTGTTGCTCGCAATCTGCAATTGAATGGAGAGTTGGAAGGAAGGAAGGAAGGAAGGAAGGAAGGAAGGAAGGAAGGAAGGAAGGAAGGAAGGAAGGAAGGAAGGAAGGAAGGAAGGAAGGAAGGAAGGAAGGAAGGAAGGAAGGAAGCTTTAGCTTGGAGAAACGTCGACTGTGAGGTGACATGATAGACTGAGGATTACAAAATTATGCATGGGCTAGAGAAGGTAGAGAAAGAAGTACTTTTCTCCCTTTCTCACAATACAAGAACTCATGGGCATTCAATGAAATTGCTGAGCAGTTGGGTTAGAACTGAAAAAAGGAAGTACTTCTTCACCCAAAGGGTGATTAACATGTGGAATTCCACTGCCACAGGCTGGCTATAAGCATTGCCATCTTCAACAGGAAAATGGATAAGCATATGGAGCAGAGGTCCATCTGTGGCTATTAGCTACAGCCTATTGTTGTAACTCTCAGTTTGGGGCAGTGATGCTCTGTATTCTTGGTGCTTGGGGGGGCACAGTGGGAGGGCTTCTAGCCCCACTGGTGGACCTCCTGATGGCACTTGGAGGTTTTTTGGCCACTGTGTGACACAGAGTGTTGGACAGGATGGGCCATTGGCCTGATCCAACATGGCTTGTCTTATGTTCTAGGAAGGAAGGAAGGAAGGAAGGAAGGAAGGAAGGAAGGAAGGAAGGAAGGAAGGAAGGAAGGAAGGAAGGAAGGAAGGAAGGAAGGAAGGAAGGAAGGAAGGAAGGAAAATAGATGGGAGAGAAGGGAGGGAGCCCACTAGGGAGAAGTGCCTGCAGATGCACGCCACCATAAGGTAAATCGCTGCATTGTTGATGAAGGAATTGAAGTCCTCTTCCTCCTATTCTTGACATCAACTCATTCCTAACTTCTTGCCCTGGCCATCCGTAAGGGGGGAAAGGAAATAAATCACACCTTTTCAGGAGCCTTCACCCATATCGAGGGGAGATGACACAACCCGTTTGTCACAGCCGGTTAAAATATCGGTCCAAATGCACGTTGGATAATTTATTAACTACCACTTTGCCGCAGCGATGATCTGAAGGAATGATCTATTAAAACCCCTGAAACTCTTTTTCACAATCCATTACCAGCCAGGCCTTCTGTTCCATTATGCTGGGATATTTAATATTTCTGCCTCTGGAATGCATGATCTCGCACTTATATGAATTTAATGCCGTTTTTGACTTCTGTGTTTAAATGCAGATCAGATTTAAATCTTGTCGAAACATCAGAAATGGCTGCAATTTATATTCCGGCGTGTTCCCCCCTGCCTCAGATAGAAAGACATGCCTGGAATGCCGAAGAGTAAATCCATGACCGAATGTTCGGGCTGCCATTTAGCAGGCAGATGTCGTGGTATGGAGAATACTGAGAACTCAGAGCTATGGAGAAATAGGATGAAGGTTATCAACACACATGGATACAGTTGCCAGCCCAGCTCCAACAAAAGCAAAATGATGTTGCATAATGCCATGACATAATTGTTGACTAGGAACCTGGAAGTCATTTTGCCACATCATGTTCTAGGATCTTCACCAACCTCTATGGTTTTTACACTGAATACCATAGCAGAAGCATAGTAGCATACAAAAATAGGCTTCTGCCCTGCAGTGCTTACAATATAATCAAGAGTGTCAAACTACGGTACTGTCTGGGAGGTTTGCCAACATCCCTTGTCAGGATAGAGTCTGCTCAGGTAATGGAAGGCACCTTGAAATGGTCACCCATATCTTACTTCATTGTGATTTTTATGGGGAAGTGCAGGACTGTATAATCAAACCTACCCTGTCTAATTTTTATGGATTACCTGAAGTGGTTAGTTTTTTTTCCCTAATATCTGACCAATGTTCCCATATCACAAGCCTAGTTGCAAAGTACTTTTTTGGCTGCTATAACAATCAGGGAGAAGAAGAAGATATTGGATTTATATCCCGCCCTCCACTCCAAAGAGTCTCAGAGCGGCTCACAATCTCCTTTCCCTTCCTCCCCCACAACAGACACCCTGTGAGGTAGATGAAGATATTGGATTTATATCCCTCCCTCCACTCCGAAGAGTCTCAGAGCGGCTCACAATCTCCTTTACCTTCCTCCCCCACAACAGACACCCTGTGAGGTGGGTGGGGCTGGAGAGGGCTCTCACAGCAGCTGCCCTTTCAAGGACAACCTCTGTTGACCCATGCTAGTAGGTGCAAGTGGAGGAGTGGGGAATCAAACCCAGTTTTCCCAGATAAGAGTCTGCACACTTAACCACTCCACCAAACTGTCAAAAGACCAAAACTGTCTTGATGTTTGACTGGTTTTTATAGCTGAAACCATGTACATTTGCTATGCTGTACTTTTTATTTCTATACCAATAAAGGTATTTGGATTTGATTGGATTGGAGTGTCTAACTCATTTGTTATGAGGGCCGGATCTGACATAAATGAGACCTTGTTGGGACAGGCCAAGTGTGTCATAACATACAATGCCAGGTAGCAGTGATATAAACTTTATGAAGGACACAAACAAACACAAAGGGTTCCCCCCCCCCCCAAAAAAAACATTAAAGCGTGCTTAAAAGATTTGCACTTGCAATATTTCGTTTATTTATCTCTGTTAACTGACACCTCTTGCTCTGAATTATTGCATCAAAATCTGGAGACAATGTCTGTGCTGTAGGCATCTTGAGTATGCTGTTCAGGAGTTGTTCAGGTGTGTATTTGTAAGTTGCAAAGCTACTTTTGATTTATTGCTATTCATTACAGAAATCTCAGGGTCAATGTTTTGAGCCTAAGACCCAGAGGAAAACATGAAATGGCTGGGCATTGTGAGCTTTTGTACAAAAGTTGCTTCATGTGCTGGTCAGCCAATAGAGAAAATAGAGTTTGTCTGAGCAAGCCTGGCAAAGCAAACCAAGCAGAAGAAAGCAAGAGAGGGAGAAGGATGCAGACAACAGTGAGTTGCTTGTGAGCTTGATAGGAGACCTCCAGGGGCCTGATGCAGCCCACGGGCCGCATGTTTGACACCCCTGAGATACATTTTGATTGCAATGAGAGTCAACAGACACAGGGCAAAGGAAGGCGAGACAAAGATATTAACCAGAGCCAGGGGAAGGAGATAGTAGATGAGTGTAAACTTGGTTGGGGCCAAGGTTGAAGGTGAAGTGATCAAGCCAAACTAATGATGTGCTTCAATCCAAAATACCGTTAATTTATGGGATATGAGGGTTGCTGACAAACTTGGTGCCACTCTAAACAAAGTTGCACCTGATGGACTTCTCTACAAGACACCCCTAGACAGAATGGCCCACTTGGTATCATCCCTAATCTAAAGTCTGGCATCCTTTGTTATCCTCCTGGAGGTTCAAGCTACGGTCCTTTGGATTTCATGAGACTTGCTTCCAGGTCAGTAGGCTTCCATTGGGATGTGAGATGCAGGGTTCAGGACAGAGAGGGGTGCCAGTGCTTTCAACAGTCCCATAAAGCATTTCAATACGGGTCACTTCCACAGAGACGGGCAATGGCAAACCACCTCTGAATGTCTTTTGCTGAGCAGGTCAACCCTGGTTAGGGCTGCCATAATCCTGGGCTGGCTGGGGATTCCCCCACCCAGGAGGTTCCCAATTTGTCAGCCTCTATTGGGCCAGTGCGCGGGGGGATCTTCTCCCAATGTTGCCGGCATGATGACATATCTTGCAATGATGTCATCGCAGCGACAACATCACGTGCCGGCTGCTCTAGGAGCTTTGGGAAACTCTATGGTTTTTGTGGACGCTCTAGCAATTTGGAAGGGAAAACTCTATGGCACAATAGATACCAAAGAGTTTTCCCTCCCAAATTGCTAGAGCGTCCAGGAAAACCATAGAGTTTTCCTGGAAGCTCCTAGAGCGCCCCGCGCGCGACATCGCCGGCACGATGACATCACTGCAAGTGACATCATCATGCCACGCATGCTCCGTGCATGCGAAAACAGTCCCCCACCGGAGGCTGTGGGGGACTTGGCAACCCTAGCCCTGGTTAGTACTTGGATGGCAGACCACCAAGGAAGTCCAGGGTTGCTACACAAAGGCAGGCAATGGCAAACCAATACATCAACCCTTGGGCCAGCTAAATGGCAGCATTCCACTCCCTGACCACTGAAAACCAAGAGGTCCACCTCAGGGCCACAAGCGGTGATTCTGCACCCACCCTCACTAGCTATGAGACTTTTCATTTCATGAGTAACCCCATTGGAGCTGCAACCTGTTTCTTCCTGATCTGAAGAAGAAGACCGCAGATTTACACCCTACCCTTCACTCTGAATCTCAGAGTCTCAGAGCGGCTTACAATCTCCTTTATCTCCTTCCCCCACAACAGACACCCTGGGAGGTGGGTGGAGCTAAGAGAGTTCTCCCAGAAGTTGCCCTTTCAAGGACAACTCCTACAAGAGCGATGGCTGACCCAAGGCCATGCCAGCAAGTGCAAGTGGAGGAGTGGGGAATCAAACTCGGTTCTCCCAGATAAGAGTCCGCTCACTTAACCATTACACCAAACTGGCTCTCAAACTGGCTGAACCATGCGCCAGTGCCTCTGTTTTTGCATCGAAGGCCCTGGCGAACAGCAGTTCCAACCCTCTATGGGTCTCCTGGACACGGTTAATGCAATAACACAGCAGTGCCATTAAATCATGCTGCTCCTCTGCCAGCCCTTCACAGACCACTATATTGTAATAGGTTTTCAAACAAATGTGCTGACATCCCTTGTCTTTAATATACAGAGGGCACCGTTGGGTACCCAAAGGCATTTCAGAGAGAAAGAAGCTGGAAGGGGAGTGGATGTGTGCAGATGAGCAGAATCATCTTTCAAATTACTTTTTGTGAGTTATTTGGCAGGACAAAAGGGGAGGGAGAGGCCGTTGCATAGTGGGAGAGCATATTCGCTGCGTGCTGAAGGTCTCGTAGGTTCAATCTCTAGCTGAAGGGATCTTAGCCATTAGGGATCAACATGGCAGGCTACCTGCTGTGGCCTAGAGCCAGGCAGTGGGCTCACCGCTGACTGGAGGCACCAGGTTATCCATGTGGGAACTTCCTTCAGAGGCAACAAACCTCTGAATCCCAGAGCCAGGAGGCAACATCCGGGGAACTGGGGAAGGCCTCAGCCTCTATGCCCTGTTGTTGGTCCTCCAGAGAAACTGGATGCTGGACTAGATGGACTATTGGCCTGATCCAGCAGGGCTCTTCTTATCCTCTGAGTCTAAGAGCCAGGAGGCAATATCACGGGAAGGCATTGGCTTCTGTACCTTGTTGTTGGACCTTCAGAGGAACTGGTTGGCCAGCGTGTGAGACAGGACGCTGGACTAGATGGATCACTGATCTTTACCATCAGGGTTCTTCTCATGTTCTTATGAAGGCCTCAGCCTCCATGCTCTGTTGTTGGCTGTCCAGAGGAGCTGGTTGGTCACTGTGTGAGACAGGATGCTGGACTAGATGAACTGCTGAGTAGGATGACCCAGCAGGGTTCTTCCTATATCTTCTATCTAATAAAGAGAGAGCTGACTCTCAAAGAGAGCCAGTTTGGTGTAGTGTAGAGAGCCAGTTTGGTTTAGTGGTTAAGTGCGTGGACTCTTATCTGGGAGAACTGGGCTTGATTCCCAACTCCTCCACTTGCAGCTGCTGGAATGGCCTTGGGTCAGCCATAGCTCTCACAAAGCTTGTCCTTGAAAGGTCCGCTTCTGTGAGAGCTCTCTCAGCCCCACCTACCTTCTAGGGCATCTGTTGATGGGGGAGGAAGGTAAAGGAGGTTGTGAGCCGCTCTGAGACTGAGATTTAGAATGAAGGCTGGGGTATAAACCCAGTATCATCATAATCATCATCACTACCACCACCATCACCACCTTCTTCTTCTTCTCATACCCTGGAAATATGGATCTCGAAGGTTCTGCTGGACTCAAATCTTGCTCTTCTCCTGCAGACCTACCTGAAATTGGTCTACCTCCTATTTCCAAATGGGAGGAGTGCCTGGAAGCAGCAGAGCCACACAAGAAAGTCATGCTTTGCTACCTCCTCCGGCCACTCCTCCCAATAGCCTCTAGGTGATGCTGTGTTGTTCAAGTGAATTCTGGCCACTGGCACTGAAGGGCCTCAAATGAATGCAAGAGCATCATGTTCCTCTCTGTGCAGCAGGAATCTCCACATTTTTTGAGCCAGCAGGTGTCTTTAAGATTCTGACTCAGCAGGGTAGGGGTGGCCACAAAATGGCTGCCACAGAAGGCAGAGCCAGCCACAAAATGGCTGCTGCAGCTTACCGGATGGGCTATTGGCCTGATCCAACATGGCTCCACTTATGTTCTACGGGCACTGCATACCCAAGAGCCCATAGAAGCCTATCACCAGTCCTGCATATGCAAGAACCCATAGAAGTTTATCACCAGCCCTGTTGGTAGAACTACCCAGGACTGCTTTCTGAAACCTTGGAGAATCATTGGCAACCAGAATGGATCAACTGATTCTCAACAGACCAGTGTCTAAGGCAGCTTTCAAGGCACAAGGTCTTTCCATTTCGCTCCCCTTCCAGCCCACCGGGTCTCCTAAGCTAACAAAATTGTCCAACAAAGTTGAGAGAGAATCCCCCCCCCCCAACTTGAAATTCTTTATTCAAATAAAATGAAAACATATGAGTACAGCTACAGTTAGGTACAACGATAAAGACAGAGCAGCACCATAACAGTGCATGCATATGCATTACAGGCAATGAAGGCAATACAAACTACTGCAAGGCCAAAAGGGTAACCTAGTTTTCAAAAGATACAGTACAGGGTCAGTGGTGAAAACTAAGATCTGACTGTAAAAAAGGGAAGTCATTTGCATAAGAATGAGAATTGTGGTTGGTGTCCAAAGTGCCTCTGACGAGTATCGGTGAGTTTATCAAGAAGGAAGGATTCCCGAGAGAAATTTCTTTTTCAGGCTTACTCTTTCTCGTTCATGTACGTCTAATCCGGAGGGAGGCAAGGCAGGTGAGCTGCCGCCTGTCCAGCAAAAGGCATCAGGATGCTTAGGTATGAATCTGCACCTTGAATGAAACAGCATTGTGGGAGTCGGCGGCATAGAATCATAGAGTTGGAAGGGACCTCCAGGGTCATCTGCACAATGCAAGAAACTCACAAACACAATGCAAGAAACTCACAAACTCCCCCTAAATTCACAGGATCTTCATTGCTGTCAGATGGCCCTCTAGCCTCTGTTTAAAAACCTCCAAGGAAGGAGAGCCCACCGCCTCCCAAGGAAGCCTGTTCCACTGAGGAACCGCTCTGAACTCACAAGTACCTCCCCCTAAATTCACAGGATCCTCATTGCTGTCAGATGGCCCTCTAGCCTCTGTTTAAAAACCTCCAAGGAAGGAGAGCCCACCACCTCCCGAGGAAGCCTGTTCCACTGAGGAACTGCTCTGAACTCACAAATACCTCCCCCTAAATTCACAGGATCTTCATTGCTGTCAGATGGCCATCTAGCCTCTGTTTAAAAACCTCCAAGGAAGGAGAGCCCACCACCTCCCGAGGAAGCCTGTTCCACTGAGGAACTGCTGTAATGGTCATGAAGTTCTTCCTCGTGTTGAGCCGGAAACTCTTTTGATTTCATTTCAACCCATTGGTTCTGATCCTACCTTCTGGGGCCACAGAAAACAATTCCACACCATCCTCTATATGAGAGCCCTTCAAGTACTTGAAGATAGTTATCATATCACCTCTCAGCTGCCTCCTCTCCAGGGAAAATTTTCTTGGATGCAACCTCAAACACAGAGGAACCCTGGGAAATAGACTGACAGCTCCCTGTAGAGACCTGAATAACAGCTTTTAGGATTATTTACTTCATTTGTACCGTAGAATCATAGAGTTGGAAGGTACCTCCGGGGTCATCTAGTCCAACCCCCTGCACAATGCAGGAAACTCACAAATACCTCCCGCTAAATTCACAGGATCCTCATTGCTGTCAGATGGCCATCTAGCCTCTGTTTAAAAACCTCCAAGGAAGGAGAGCACACCACCTCCTGAGGAAGCCTGTTCCACTGAGGAACCGCTCTAAACTCACAAACCCCTCCCCCTAAATTCACAGGATCTTCATTGCTGTCAGATGGCCCTCTAGCCTCTGTTTAAAAACCTCCAAGGAAGGAGAGCCCACCACCTCCCAAGGAGGAAGCCTGTTCCACTGAAGAATTGCTCTAACGATCAGGAAGTTCCTCCTAATGTTGAGCCAGAAACTCTTTTGATTTCATTTCAACCCATTGGTTTTGGTCCTACCTTCTGGGGCCACATCTGATTCTGCAGGGTGGGGTTTCTAAGGAAACACTTCTGGGGCCCCGTACCCCATGGGTATTCCCTCTAAGTTGAATTAGCGTGAGCTAGCTCACAGATTTTTAGCCTCCAGCTCACAGATTTTTGCCTTAGCTCAGGAAGGATGAGCCCAGGGCACAATAATTTATGCAGTAGCTCACAACCTTTAATGCCAGTAGCTCACACCTTTATTACCAGTAACTCACCAAGTAGAATATTTGCTCACAAGACTCTGCAGCTTGGAGGGAACATTGTGACCGATTTCCCAGTAGCCTTATGATGCTCTCGCGCTCCTCTTCTCTGCAGGGGTCCCGTCGGATTTCACACGATCTGCCCCGGGGCTGCAACTCACTTCGCCTTTTTCACGCAGCAAATAGGGACTGGTTTTTAGAAGATCTTGTTTGCTGCGCAAAAGAGGCAGAGCGAGCTGCAGCCGCGGGCAGATCGTGTGAAATCCAACAGAAACCCTGCAGGGAAGAGGAGCGTGAGAGACGACGAAGAAGAAGATGATGCTGGATTTATATCCCGCTGTATAGTCTGAATCTCAAAGTCTCAGAGCAGTCACAATCTCCTGAGAGTGCCAGTTTGCTGTAGTGGTTAAGTGTGCGGACTCTCATTTGGGAGAACCGGGTTTGATTCCCCACTCCTCCACTTGCACCTGCTGAGATGGCCTTGGGTCAGCCATAGCTATCTCAGAGGTTGTTCTTGAAAGGGCAGCTGCTGTGGGAGCCCTCTCAGCCCCGCCCACCTCACAGGGCGTCTGTTGTGGGGGAGGGAGCTAAAGGAGATTGTGAGCCGCTCTGAGACTCTTGAGTGGAGGACAGAATATCAATCCGATGTCTTCTTCTTCTTCACCTCCTCTCCCACAACAGACACCCTGTGTGGTGGGTGGGGCTGAGAGGGCTCTCGCAGCAGCTGCCCTTTCAAGGACAACTCCTACGAGAGCTACGGCTGACCCAAGGCCATTCCAGCAGGTGCAAGTGGAGGAGTGGGGAACAAACCCGGTTCTTCCAGATAAGAGTCCGCACACTTCACCACTACACCAAACTGGCTCTCCCTCCCCCCTCCCCACTTTCAAGAGCACCATGAGGCTAGTGGAAAACTGGTCTGCGTGTCCAGTCCCCCACGCAGCAAGAAGAACTGCTAGAGGGGGCACTGGATGCTGCAGTCATGCAGCCCACCAAACGTTTTCTGGGCCGGAGCAACATCTGCAAGCTTGTCTCTGGATAATTGCAGCTTCACGCAATGGGCCATTACGGATCCAACCCCCGCCGAGACGACTTTCTGCTTACTTGATTTCCAAACACACTCACACAGCAGGAAATTAATCTGCTTTTATTCCCCGATGGTACCTGGATATTGCTTTTCAAGGTAAGCGTTCGCAAAGCTATTTCTGTTTGATAAAAGAGGCTCGAACAGTCGCTAATGTGGAAGGGAACACCAAGGCCCGAGAACACGCTCTGCGAATGGAGCTGCGTCTAGGCACGATGGAGTCGTGCCTGGTTCTTGCCTCCCCTCCTCCGTTGATATGCCGAGTTCCATCTAGGCAGGATGTATCATTAAGTTCAGGTGCTACCTGCGGTCTCATCCATCATTATAAAGGCAAATTGCATTAAGGAAGGAGAGCGCATGTGGAAGATTATTTGAGAGCTGGACCCCATTTAGTTCAGATGACGCTGCAAATTCCACATACGGAGCTCCTCCACTCTCTCTCTCTCTCTCTCTCTTCCCCCACCCTTACATAGGTGCATCTGCTCAGCATACAATAGGTCCTGGGTTCAATTCCCGTAGGGTTTCAGGTCTGACTCAAGAACTATCTGAGGACTTTGGGAGTGGAGCCAGGAGAAAAGGTGTGACCAGCAGGATTGAATTTCAAAGGGAGTCCTGCCCATCCCATTTAAAGGGACCACACACCTTTTAAATGCCTTCCTCCCATTGGAAAATAATGAAGGATAGGGGCACCTTCTTTCATGGCTCATAAACTTGGACCCTCTGGTCCAATCTTCTTGAAACTTGCGGGGTGTTTTGAGGAGAGGCACTGGATGCTATGCTGCAAATTTGGTGCCTCTGCCTCAAACAACAGCCCCCCAGAGCCTCAGATACCCATAAATTAATTCTCCATTATACCCTATGGGAATTATTCTCCATAGGTTATAACGGAGTGCCCAGTAGACATTTCCCTCCCTCACTCCGCTTTAAGACTGCCAAGTTACTGGGCTGGATGAGGGTTCACCCACCCTGGAGGTCACAACCCACCGGGACACATTGGGCTGGTGGGGGGATCCTCCCCCAACATCACTCAGAAGTGACGTCATTGCTTCAGCGATGTTGTTCGCTGGCTGCTCTAAGCTTCCAGGAACACTCTACGGTTTTCCTGGACGCTTTAGCAATTTTGGAGGAAAACTGCTAAAGCATCCAGGAAAATCATAGAGTTTTCCCAGAAGCTCCTAGAGCGGTTGGCACACAACATCGCCGGCATGATGACGTCACTTCTGAGTGACGTCATCATGCCGCATGTGCAAAGAAGTCCCCCGCCGAGGCTGCAAGGAACTTGGCAACCCTACCTTTTTGATGACCCAGAAGCGGGGGGTGGGCCTCCAAACCAGGGGATCCCCTGTGCCCACCTGGGGATTAAACACAGAGAACCAAAAGCTGTGAATAAAGCTGAGAACCGTTGCGTGCAGATTGTGGGTTACAAGCTTGAGCTAATGAGAGCAGTTGCCTGAGCACGGGTTCCTAGTACAATAATGCAGCTTGTTGAAGTATAAATGAAGCCCGGGAATAGCCGGAATCATGTTGCTGCCCTGGGTGGACAGCGGACCGCCCAAATTCAGTGGAATTTGAATACGTGGTACTTCCTGCGGCTAGAAGCTTCACTGAACAGCAGGGGTTGGTACCTTTCATCAGTTTAGCATCCCGGATTGGATTATTTTGATTTTTTTTAATGAAATGGATTTCGAGAGACACTGAAATAATTTGTAAGGACACAAGTGTGTTGGTAAAGAGTTGCATGGGAGCAAATGCTGTAATACAAATAGCTGAAGTGCATTATTCACAGCTTTTGGTTCTCTGTGTTTAATTATCTGTAAGCTGTGGCTTCCTGTTGTGTTTGACCCACCTGGGGATTGGCAACCCTAAATTCCCAGCCCCTCCGATCAAAAGGATCAGCTAGCAGCTGATGCAGAAGACCCATGCCCAAGACACTGGAGAGCTGCTGCCTGTCAGAGCGGTTACCCTGACATTAGGAGACCCCTGGTCTGGCTCCATAGCAGGCAAAGCCCATGTATGTTCCATTTATCCAAGGCTCTTGCAGCTAGTATTGAATTTGGTAGGATGTAAGAACATAAGAGAAGCCATGTTGGATCAGGCCAATGGCCCATCCAGTGCAACACTCTGTGCCACATAAGAACAGAAGAGAAGCCATGTTGGATCAGGCCAGTGGCCCATCCAGTCCAACACTTTGTGTCACATAAGAACAGAAGAGAAGCCACGTTGGATCAGGCCAATGGCCCATCCAGTCCAACACTCTGTGTCACATAAGAACAGAAGAGAAGCCATGTTGGATCAGGCCAGTGGCCCATCCAGTCCAACACTTTGTGTCACATAAGAACAGAAGAGAAGCCACGTTGGATCAGGCCAATGGCCCATCCAGTGCAACACTCTGTGTCACATAAGAACAGAAGAGAAGCCATGTTGGATCAGGCCAGTGGCCCATCCAGTCCAACACTCTGTGTCACATAAGAACAGAAGAGAAGCCACGTTGTATCAGGCCAATGGCCCATCCAGTCCAACACTCTGTGTCACATAAGAACAGAAGAGAAGCCATGTTGGATCAGGCCAGTGGCCCATCCAGTCCAACACTCTGTGTCACATAAGAACAGAAGAGAAGCCACGTTGGATCAGGCCAATGGCCCATCCAGTCCAACACTCTGTGTCACACAGTGGCCAAAAAAACCAGGTGCCATCAGGAGGACCACCAGTGGGGCCAGGACCCTAGAAACCCTCACACTGTGCCCCCCCCCAAGCACCAAGAATACAGAGGATCACTGTCCCAGACAGAGAGTTCCAACGGTACGCTGTGGCTAATAGCCACTGATGGACCTCTGCTCCATATGTTTAGCCAATCCCCTCTTGAAGCTGCCTATGCTTGTAGCCACCACCACTTCCTGTGGCAGTGAATTCCATGTGTTAATCACCCTTTCGGTGAAGAAGCACTTCCTTTTATCAGTTCTAACTCGACTGCTCAGCAATTTCATTGAATGCCCACGAGTTCTGGTATTGTGAGAAAGGGGAGAAAAGTACTTCTTTCTCTACTTTCTCCATCCCATGCATAATCTTGTAAACCTCTATCATATCACCCCGCAGTCAACTTTTCTCCAAGATGTAGAGTTGACAGTCTCCAGATGATGGCTGGAGATCTGCAATCGCAGAGATCAGTTCCCCCTGGGGAAAATGGCTGCTTTGGAAGGTAGACTCTATGGCATTATGCTCTGCTGCAGTCCCTCCTCTCTCCATATCCCACCCCTCCCAACTTCTATCCCCCAAATATCTCCAGCCAGGGGTGGAATTCTAGCAGGAACTCCTTTGCATATTAGGCCACATCCCCCTGATGTAGCCAATCCTCCTGGAGCTTACAGGGCTTTTCTTACATAAGCTCCAGGAGGATTGGCTACATCAGGGGGATGTGGCCTAATATGCAAAGGAGTTCCTGCTAGAATTCCACCCCTGGCTGGAGATATTTGGGGGATAGAAGTTGGGAGGGGTGGGATATGGAGAGAGGACCTAATATGCAAAAGAGTTCTGGCTACAACCCCTCCCCCCCAAATGTTGGTATCAACTCCCATGACAGCCCCCCCTGCCCCAAGTTTTTTCAAGCCAATCATCTGCAAGCCTTTGAGAGCTGAGCAATCTAGTGATAGGATATCAAGTGATGATTCAGGGGTGGGGAACAGTGGCTCTCCAGATGTTTTTTGCCTACAACTCCCATCAGCCCCAGCCATTGGCCATGCTGGCTGGGCTGATGGGAGTTGTAGGCAAAAAACATCTGGAGAGCCACTGTTCCCTACCCCTGATTCAAGTGAACTAGGCCTAAGAGAGGGGAGCCTCTTAAAGACAGTTTATTCCATTGCCATATTTGCAGGGCAAAAAGAGATCATATCAGGCATTGGTTGGATGGATCAGAGCTGTAATTCAGAGGAGAAAACAGCAGGCAGAGACCGATTCCGCACTAGGGTTGCCAAGTCCAATTTAAGAAATATCTGGGGACTTTGGGGATGGAGCCAGGAGACTTTGGGGGTGGAGTCAGGAGACATTGGGGTGGAGCCAAGATCAAGGCTGTGGCAAGCATAATTGAACTCCAAAGGGAGTTCTGGACATCATATTTAAAGGGACAGCACACCTTTTCAATGACTTCCTTCCATAGGAAATAATGGATAGGGGCACCTTCTTTTGGGGGCTCATAGAATTGGACCCCCTGGTCCAATTGTTTTGAAACTTGGCGGATATTTTGAGGAGAGGCACTAGGTGCTGTACTGAAAATTTGGGACCTCTACCTCAAAAAACAGCCCCCCCCCAGAGCCCCAGATACCCACGGATCCATTCTCTATTATTTCCTATGAGAATACATCTCCATAAGGAATAATAAAGTTCCCAGCAGACATTTCCCTCCCCGCCCCCCACTTTCTGATGACCCTGAAGCAGGGAGAGGGTCTCCAAACCGGGGGATCCCCTGCCCCCACCTGGGGATTGGCAACCCTAGGTGAGTGGGAAATCGGCCAGAGAGATCTGGGATTCTCCTGCAACAGGCTTGAATTGCATGTCTAGGATGAAGACATTACTTTCATTTCTATTTGTATCCATGACTGTTTTCATCAAACGTTTCATTTCTCTGCTTTTCACTGTTGGCTCGGCAGATTTCGTTTGCGTCGGGGATGCAAGTTCCGCGGTTTGGATGACAGGACTGATACGCGTAGCGTGTGTCATTTATATGGCTAATATGCTCGCGATGCCTAATGCTGATTGATTGACGCAGAAACGCTGACGATTGCCAAGAGCTCACGGAGGAAAGAGAGTGGTGTGAGGAAACGACAAACAGCATGAAAATGAAGGATTGTGACTTGCGCAAAGGGGAAATGGCATCCGAGCAGAGGTTTTGGGATCAAGTCAGCAAGGATGAAGGATTTGGAAGCAAACAGCCCGAAAGAGTTAGGTGTCAACAAAGGCCATCAACCCATTTTAAATCCCATCAGGTGGAGAAGAAAGACTGTAATCTTTTCCCATCGTGCTCCTCCTTGCTGTCTTTGATCTGCAGCTGTCTGTCCAAGTTCTGCCTCTTGACTACCTGTCTACGGGCTTTCCCACTTTCCTGTTTCCCCCTCTACAACTTCCCGTTTCTTCATTTTTGCCCCGTCCCACTTGTGTTTTGCGCCATCGAGCGGCTGACTTGATACTACCAAAGTTTTCGTCTGGCATATCTCCCTGCGGATTCAAACTGCAGTTTTTAATGCTGGACATAAACTGGCGTGATATTGAATCAACCACTAGATGGAGCAAGTCATGCGTGGAGCAGAAACCCCTCCCTGAAGAAACAGGAACTTACATGCAAGGAAAATGACAATGCAGAAAAACCATACCAACAGGGCTTTTTTTGTAGCAGGAACATCTTTGCATATTAGGCACCCCCCCCCCCCCCGATATAGCCAATTCTCCTGGAGCTTACAGTAGGCCCTGTACCAAGAACACTATAAGCTCTTGGAGGCTACATCAGAGGTATGTGTAGGGTTGCCAAGTGCAATTCAAGAAATATCTGGGGACTTTGGGGGTGGAGCCAGGAGACTTTGGGGGTGGAGCCAGGAGACATTGGGGGTGGAGCCAGGAACAAGGGTGTGACAAGCATAATTGAACTCCAAGGGAGTTCTGGCCATCACATTTAAAGGGACAGCACACCTTTTTAAATGCCTTCCTTCCATAGAAAATAATTAAGGATAGGGCGCCTTCATTTGGGGCTCAAAGAATTGGACCCCCTGGTCCAATCGTTTTGAAACTTGGAAGGTATTTTGGGGAGAGGCACTAGATGCTATGCTCAAAATTTGGTGCCTCTAACTCAAAAAACAGCCCCCCTCCATAGCCCCCCATACCCACGAATCAATTCCCCATCATCCCCAATGGGAATCGTTCATGGAAGTGCATAATGGCTGTGGGGGCGGGGCTTCCCCCGCCGGCCAGCTGACTGGGGGAGGGGGGAAGCCTGTAAAACCGGGGGATCCCCCGCTGGGACCTGGGGATTGGTGGCCTAATATGCAAAGGAGTTCCTGCTACAAAAGAAGCCCTGCCTATCAGTCACTCACTTCTTGCTTCAACATACACTGTCCATTTATAGGGTAACAGCAAAGGGACTGAGCTACTTAAGTGGAAAGAGCTTGGTTTGTGTCTTGACCCTGTCACAAGTTTACTAGGAAGGCTTCAAAAGGGTGCCGTCCTGAGAGCCAGTTTGGTGTAGTGGTTAAGTGCCTGGACTCTTATCTGGGAGAACCGGGTTTGATGCCCTACTCCTCCGCTTGCGGCTGCTGGAATGGCCTTGGGTTAGCCATAGCTCTGGTAGGAGATGTCCTTGAAAGGGCAGCTCCTTGAAAGGGCTTCAAAAGGGTGCTGTCTTGAGAGCCAGTTTGGTGTAGTGGTTAAGTGCATGGACTCTTATCTGGGAGAACCAGGTTTGATACCCCACTCCTCCACTTGCACCTGCTGGAATGGCCTTGGGTTAGCCATAGCTCTGGTAGGAGTTGTCCTTGAAAGGGAAGCTTCTGGGAGAGCTCTCTCAGCCCCATTCACCTCACAGGGTGTCTGTTGTGGGGGGAGAAGATAAAGGCGATTGTAAGCCACTCTGATTCAGAGAGAAGGGCGGGGTATAAATCTGCAATTCTTCTTCTTAATCCTCTAAATCTGTATTGTGCCGGTAATACCATCCTACCTTACAGGGCTATCCAAAAGATTACAAGACAACTGATGTCCTTTGCACACTTTGGAGCATTGTACAAGTTGTTAGAATATTATTATTGGGTTTAAGCACCTGGCAGTTCTAAAACCCGTACGGGGAAAAAAAATTGACTACAGTCTGCTTGGTTTCCATAGCATTTTCATCACAAAAGTCTCCTGCGCATAAAATGGAAATGGGTACATTGCGAAGGCTCGAGATTACGAACCTTTTGCAGGACGGTTGATTAGGAATAGGCCCCTGTTTCCACCTGATAGTCTGGATTTCAGAAGGGCTCTGCGCTCTGGGATCCTAATCTCAATGCCTGGTTCCCGAGACCGTAATCCTTTCCCGGCGCAAGCTCTCTCCGCTTTCATAATGTACTTTCCAGCGACAGCTCTTCCCCTTTGGCAAGCGAACAAGAGAGATGCTGATTTAGCAGGCCGCTTGCTGCTTTGAGCCTGTAAGTAGAAGTCGCGGTATTGAACCAGGTGAGTTATATTCATGCCCGTTCCCTAAATTGCTGCTGTCGCTATCAGGATAAGGGTTTAAAAAGAGAGCCAGAGTGGGAGGAACTGCCCAAGCAATATAAATCCTCGGCCAACTGCTCCTGTTCCTTGATAGGGACTGTGCTGTGGATCTGGGGGTGGTGGTGGTGGGGAGGATATTAGTCCATCTGCCCTTACAATGGGACAAGAACTGTGGACGCAGCAGACTTTTCACTCTCCTTGAACCAATAAGGCCAACAGCTGATGTTCTAACTTAGAGGTGTCAAACATGTGACCCGGGGGTCGAATCAGGCCCCCGAAGGGCTTCTATCAGGCCCCCGAGCAATTGGCTGTCATGTGCTTCCTTCTCCCTCTCTCTTGCTTCCTTCTGCACCACAGCTTGCTTTGCCAGGCTCGCTCAATTGCACAGGAGCTACAGAGGAAAGTCTCTGTTTTCACTATTGGCTGAGGCTCCTCCCTTGGAGAGGAAGGGGGGAGAGGGAGAGCTTGCTTTGCCAGGCTCTCTCAATTGCACAGCAACGCTACTGAGCCAAGCCTCTCTTCCTTCTATTGGCTGAGGCTCCTCCCCCTCCTGGCCCCCAGAGAAGGAAGGAAAGAGCCAGAGCTTCCTTTGCTCAGTTCTCTGGATCCCATGGAAGAGATACAAAGAAGGCACCTTTAGGACCAACAAGTGCTAATGTTTGAAGCATGTTTTATTTTAAGGGTTAAAAAAAACCACCTTTGTGGTTGTGTTCTTTATAAAGTTTATATCTCTTCCACCTAATCTTCAATAGGGATACGTATGGCCCCAGCCTGACTTGATTCGGCCCCCAAACTGCATGTTTGACACCCCCACAGGGTTTTCAAGGCAAGAGACATTCAGAAGTGGTTTGCCATTGCTTGCCTCTGGACAACGGCCCTGGACTTCTTTGGTGGTCTCCCCTCCAAATACTGACTTGGGCCGACCCCGCTTAGCTTCTGAGGCCTGCTGAGATCAGGCTAGCCTGTACCACTCAACTGAAGGTGTGCCTAAGAATTAATCCTTACCTCTTAACCACTGAGGCAGATTGATTCTTTTCCTCTTTTGGAAATCTGCTTCGTATATGTCTTAGGGAAGTGTTCATTATTTTTAGGGAAGCGACGCTGGAGGAAGAGGGAACTCAACACAGCTTGGCAAGCAATTAGTTTGTGGAGAAGGTGGTTTTTTTTTATTATTTGCCTCTGAAGCTTTGTAGTAAACATCAAGACATCCTCCTCATCAAAAGGCACACTTGAATGAAATATGAAGTGGAACATATTAGAAGAACTTAGAGATCTGGGCCAGCATCCAATCTGAGCGGCAAGCTTTCATGTTTTCTGAACTGTTGCTTTGCGGCTCAGCCGCTATGTTATCTCCCTGTGTACATGGAACCTGATGCAAGACCCTTCATTAAAAAAATAAATGCTCTTGGGAGGGGGGGAAAAAGTCCCTCTTTTCGTTTTCTGCTGATACACACCAGAAATATCTTATTTCAAGATCTCTGCTTGAGTTATAATTTATTGTACCAAAGCAGATGAGGTGGCACGTGCTATGAAAAAGTCACCATTTCCCAGGATGATTTGGAGAACTGGAGAACACTTCCTGTTTTAAAGAATATTTTTTGTCCTGATGTTCAAAAATAGTTGCCTGCTTATTTTGGACCTAACATGCAAAAATAGTCACCTGCTCATTTCCTTTGCCCTCACTGGAAATGGACTTCACTTGTCCTCACTCATCAGGGATCAAAGCGACTATCCATTTAGCACAGTGACATCATCCTGAACTTAGCGTGACTTCTGATTGTCTAGGATCATCCACATGACCAATCTAGGAAGCGACTTGGGTTTTTTTTAATGTCATTCATACTTAATTTTTCTCTCCAAACGAGATGCATAGTGGCGTGTGTATCGTTCTCCTCTCCCCCTTGCATCCTTACAGCCAGGGGTGGAATACTAGCAGGAGCTCCTTTGCATATTAGGCCACACACCCCTGATGTAGCCAGTGCTTCAAGAGCTTACAAGAAGAGCTCTTAGAGGATTGGCTACATCAGGGGTGTGTGGTCTAATATGCAAAGGAGCTCCTGCTAGAATTCCACCCCTGCTTGCAACTAACCTGGGAGGGAGGTTAGGCTGTGTGTGACTCGCCCAAGGTCACTCACAAAGCTTCCGTGGCAAAGCAGGGATTCACACCTGGGTCTCCCAGATGCTAGTCCGACACTCTAATCACTACACCACACTGGCTCTCATTGTTCTCACCCAGGGCTTTTTAAAAAGAAAAAGCCCAGCAGGAACTCATTTCCATAGTAGACCACACCCCCTGGTGTCACCATTGT
This sequence comes from Heteronotia binoei, assembly GCF_032191835.1. Taxonomy (NCBI): domain Eukaryota; kingdom Metazoa; phylum Chordata; class Lepidosauria; order Squamata; family Gekkonidae; genus Heteronotia; species Heteronotia binoei. The sequence continues at coordinate 72,384,628 of NC_083233.1, read as the reverse complement.
TTCACACAGGGCTTTTTTTGTAGAAAGAGCCCAGCAGGGTTCCATTTGCATACTAAGCCACACTCCTGACATCAACGTTGTTTCACACAGGGCTTTTTTTGTAAAGAAAGTTCAGCAGGAACTCATTTGCATGTTGGGCCACACTCTCTGGCACAAGCCAGCTGGAACTGAGTTCCTGTGCATTCTTGATCAAGAAGAAGAAGAAGCCCTGTTCTCACCATCAATGTACTGACTTGGCTAAGGAGATCTGTGATGCCCCCACAGCAGGCGGCTTCCAAAGCAAGCGAGAGGCAACGGTAATTCGCCATGGCTTTCCTGTGCAGAGGAAGGCAATGGGCAAACCATCCCTGATTCTCACTTGCCTTGAAAGTCCCTTGCTGGGAGACCACCAAGGAAGGCTCTACAGAGGATGGCCATGGCAAACCACCTCTACTTTTCACTTACCTTGGAAGCCCCTTGCTGGGTTGCTGTAAGCAAGGCTGGTTCTTGGAAAGGAGATCACCAAGGAAGACTCCGCAGTGGTTCGTGGATGGGAGATGGAGGGGGGGGGAGTGGAATCTAGGGAAAGTGGGACTTGAAGAGAGGAGGAACCTCAGTGGAGCATAATGCCAAAAAGCCTACAAAGCAGCCATTTCCTTCGATGAAAATGACCTCTGCGTTCTGGAGATCAGTTGTAATTCTGGAATATCTCCAATCCCAGAAGAAGGAGAAGAAGAAGATGATGATATTGGATTTATATCCTGCCCTGTACTCCGAATCTCAGAGTCTCAGAGCGGTCATAGTCTCCTTTACCTTCCCCGCCCCCCCCCCACAACAGACACCCCGTGAGGTGGGTGGGGCTGAGAGAGCTCTCGTAGCAGCTGTCCTTTCAAGGACAACTCTTGCGAGAGCTATGGCTAACCCGAGGCCATTCCAGCAGCTGCAAGTGGAGGAGTGGGGAATCAAAGCCGGTTCTCCCAGATAAGAGTCCGCACACTTAACCACTATGCCAAACAGGCTCTCTATAATCAGCCAATCCCTCTCTCTGATCTCAACATTCAGGCCTCATTAGGACTGCATTGAATGCACTATAGGAATAGATTTGGGACTGAAATGCTACTTTTGAACCAGTATTCCATCTAATGCCACTCTGATGTCTGATTCAAAATTGCAGTTTGAAAAAACCCAACATGGCGGCCGCTATCAAACTCACCTTCTGGGCCTGAAGTTTTGATCTCCGCTGCTGCCTCTAAGAGGGCGTTGCAGAAAAGCCAATACTACACCAAAGAAATGTCATTTTTTTGTTCTCCCTGTGACACTACGAAAAGCCAATTCACCTTCTGTTCCGGGCAGGATTTCCAGGCTTTAAAAGTATTTCAAATGACAATATTTTTAATGCATGTAGACAGATTGCTGCTGCAATCATGTGAAAAGCAGAAGCCTGGCTTTCCTCCAGAGGTTATGAGCACTGGGGCTATATACCTAATGTGTACAACATCATAATTTAAAATTATCCACGCTAGCACCGAAGAAGGAGCTAAAGGACACGCTCGTTCATTTGAGGGTTTTAAAATAGCCAGAAAGGCTACCTTCTTTCCTTTAAATCAGGGATGACCCACAGGCAGGGCTTTTTATGTAGCAGGAACTCCTTTGCATATTAGGCCACACACCCCTGCTGTAGCCAATCCTCCAAGAGCTTACAGGGCTCTTAGTACAGGACCTACTGTAAGCTCCAGGAGGACTGGCTGCATCAGGGGGGTGCAGCCTAATACTCAAAGGAGTTCCTGCTATAGATCGGTGGGGAGGGCGGGATATAAATCCAATAAAAAAATAAAAAAATAATAGTCCGAACCCACAAGGCTGGACTACTGCAGGGGCTACACTTGAGCTACTTGGATACTTTAGCAGGCACAAGAATGCTGCAACTCATCTGCTGGCAGGAATCATTCTTCTTCTTCTTCAGAATGCCTATTTGTCTCTAGATCCAGTGCAAAGTGTCAGTTATTACCTGTAATGACTTTGGTCATCTCTTGCCTTGGAACCTCTATGGAATCACCAGGTGTGAAGGAATGCCTTTTTCTCTCCTGGGAGGCTGGGAATGAACCAAACCTCCCTTTTTCATTTTGACAGTTCTCCCCACCCCCCGCTGAAAACAGGTTGGGGGGGGGGGTGAAGGTCTAGGTAATGGCTTTCCAGCTAACCTGTAGACGTATGGATAGATCCAAGTGGGCAACCGTGTTGGTCTGAAGTAATAGAACAAAGCAGGAGTCCAGTGGCACCTTTAAGACCAACTAAGTTTTAGTCAGAATGTCAGCTTCCGTATGCTCTTAAGCAGACTTCATCAGGCTGATCTGATGTCTGCTTCTGATGAAGTCTGCTTAAGAGCATCTGAAAGGAGGCCAAACTTCAAAACACCGGTACACGGGCCTTCTCCATCGCAGCTCCACACCTATGGAACCAGCTCCCGGAAGAAGTGCGAGCCCTGCGGTGCCTTGACCAGTTCCGCGGGGCCTGCAAGACCACCCTTTTCAGGATGCCCTTTGCTGGCTGAGAGACCGCTGTTGGGTGACTTTCGCTATTATCATTTATAATTGGAATTAGCACCTGGAAATCTGTTAATTGGAATGTTTTAAAGTTAATGTGATTTTAAACCCTGTATAATTTTATGAAATGTTGTTAGCCGCCCTGAGCCCGCCTCGGCGGGGAGGGCGGGATATAAATAAAATTTTATTATTATTATTATTAAAGGTGCCACTTGTCTACTTGCTTTGTTCTGTAGACATATGCTAATAGATCCCGCCTGAGAGAAAACGGGTGGGTCAAGCCCACCCCCCTTCTCCAAGCAGAGAATCCTGACATGCTAAGTTTTATATAAATAAGGATTTATTTTGTTAGCACTGGTGGTGGATTATTCCAATATGTATCCCTCCTACGGCTAGCATGAAATGGTCCAGCCCCATACCTGCTTCTCCCTGCTTCTGCTGAGTGCCTAAAGAGGCCCGTATCTTTTAAGGCGCATCTACAGTTATTTACTTGTGACACCTTTGCCTGCCTCAGCAAACTGTTTGGAAACGCGGCTGCACTTAAACCGGCAGCTCTTCTGATCAAATGGAGTGAGAGCATTAACGAGCAAGCTGGAATCCGACAAAAGTAGATTTCCTCTTAAGTCAGGGTGGCGGAGAAGCCGTCAAATCCCTTCGTAGGCATTTACGGGTCTCAGAACTTGCAAGTGTGGAGATGGAAGCTCCAGTGACACATGACACATTTCAGCAGGATCGGTCCATCTTTCATTTCTGTCACTGAAACAGTCTTCAGATTGCTCCATGTTCGTCTCCCCCCCATGTAATTTTTTTCTTCTGTTCAGCTTCCAAGAAATCTCAAGGCACAGGGTGTCAACTTTAATTAGCCCGTCCTGGCTCCACTGACAGGTGGCATCTAAGAACCCATCAATGGAGATCTTGATTTCTGGAGATAAGAGATTGAACTGGCACTAATGGTCATCTTAAGACACAGCGTGGGTGTCAGGCGGCTCGCTCTATCGAGCAAACGGGGTGAAGATGCCAGCTAGGGGAACAGGTGATGCTACGAACAGAGGAGACACACCAAAGGCCTGGTCCCATTTCTCATTTTTGGTGGTCTGCACCCAGTTGGGGTCCCTAATTGCCAAGTCTGAACATTCAGGCATTTGGAACTTCAGCGAGAGACTGAATCTCAGTCAAGATCTATCAAGAAGTGCTGAACTTGGGAGAACTCAGGGCAGAGTGTTCATAGGAAAACAAGGCCGGCCCTGGACAAACAGTTTGGGAGAGGCTGTGGCTCAGTGGCAGACTGCCTGTTTGGCATCCAAAAGGTCACAGGTTCAATCCCCGGTGTCTCCAGTTAAAATGACCAGGCAGCAGGTGGGGTGAAAGATTTCTGCCTGAGATCCTGGAGAACTGCTCAGCTCTTGTGGCCTCTTCTCAGGGCTTCCCCCCCGACCATAGAAAAAGTCCAGCAGGAGCTCATTTGCATATTAGGCCACACCCCCTGATTGCAAGCCAGCTGGAACTGTGTTCCTGTGCATTCCTGCTCAAAAAAAGCCCTGCCCTTTCTTCTATAACAAGGGTAATGCCAATCACAGCTTTGGAGTCAGGAAGGAATTTTCCTCCAGGACAGGTTGGCCTAGAGATCTTGGAGGTTATTTGAAGAAGAAGAAAAAGAAGATATTGGATTTATATCCCGCCCTCCACTCCAAATCTCAGAGTCTCAGAGTGGCTCACAATCTCCTTTATCTTCCTCCCCCACAACAGACACCCTGTGAGCTGAGAGGAGCTCTCCCAGAAGCTGCCCTTTCAAGGACAACTCCTGCGTGAGCTCTGGCTGACCCAAGGCCATTCCAGCAGGTGCAAGTGGAGGAGTGGGGAATCAAACCCGGTTCTCTCAGATAAGAGTCCGCACACTTAACCCCTATACCAAACTGGCTCTCAGTCTGCATTCCTCTGACATAGAGCAGGGGTCACTGGGGGACTGGGAGGGGGAGAAATGGTTGTCAGTTCCCTGCATTGTGCAGGGGGTGGACTAGATAACCCTTGGGGTCCCTTCCGGGTGCCCTGTGCTCCTGTTTCTATGATGTAGTGCTTAAAATGTCAGACCCATTGGGAAACCAGGGTCCTAACCCCATTTGAACCACAAAGGTTATGGCTAATCTCTCTCTCCCTAACTTAACTCACAGGGAGTTACCAACCAGCAGCTGGCAACCAGTGAGAGCCAACCAGTGGCAACCAGATGTAATGGTATGTGTGGTGGCAATGGCAAACAGTGTTATGTCACATCTGGGGAAAAAACCAAGGAGGGACGTCCCTCTACTGTAGAAATGGTCAGACACTCTATGGTAACCATAGAGTTTCCTGTGATTCCTGGAGGGGACTGACATCACTTCTGGTTTTTTTTTCACCGGAAGTGACATAAAATCGTGCTGTTGACAGTGTTTTATTGTTTTCCCCCCTCCCACCAGCCACCGGATCAGCAGCGGGCAACAAGAATTGGCGGTGGGAGATCTCCCTCCCCTGGCAGGTGTCTGACATCCCTACTTGCTGTGAGGCTAAAATGGCAGAGAACTACATCTGGGGGGTAGTGGCTAGAGAAGGGCTGACCCTGGAAAGCCACCCCCTATCGTGGAAGATAACAGTGAGCTAGATGGTTCGATGGTGCTATTCAGTGGAAGGCAGCTTCATATGACCATGAAACCTAAAGCCAGGGCTTTTTGAAGAATATAACCACTAAACCAGGGCTTTTTTTGAGCAGGAACGCAGGTCTGGCTAGCTAGGCTTTCCAATCCCCAGGTCCCAGCGGGAGATCCCCTGTTTTTACAGGCTTCCCCCCTCCCCCAGCCAGCTGGCTGGTGGGGGAAGCTCCACCCCCACAGCCATTATGCACCTCCAGGAACGATTCCCATAGGGAATGATGGGGAATTGATCCACGGGTGTCAAGAGCTCTGGGGGGGGGGGGGCTGTTTTTTGAGGTAGAGGTGCCAAATTTGGATCCCGCCCTATACGCTGAATTTCAGAGTCTCAGAGTGGTCAGAATCTTGTATAACCCCCCCTCCCCCACAACAGACACCCTGTGAGGTGGGTGAGGCTGAGAGAGCTCTTCCAGCAGCTGCCCTTTCAAGGACAACTCATAGGAGAGCTATGGCTGACCCAAGGCCATTCCAACAGCTGCAAGTGGAGGTGTGGGGAATCAAACCCGGTTCTCCCAGATAAGAGAGCTATGGCTGACCCAAGGCCATTCCAGCAGCTTCAAGTGGAGGAGTGGGGAATCAAACCCGGTTCTCACAGATAAGAGTCTGCACACTTAACCACTACACTAAACTGGCTCTCACAACTGATATCCAGGCTACAAAGATCAGAAAACGGCTGCTTGGGAACGGGGGGGTGGGGGGACTATGGCATTTTAATACTCTGTGATCCCTCTCCACCCCTGCAGTACTGAAGCTCTGCTCCCAAAATGTCCAGGAATTTCCCAACCCACAGTTTTGCAGCCCTACTTTGGGCTGATAGCTCTGGATTGTGAACTACTTGGAGATCTGGAGAGTGGAGACTGGGGAGGGGAGGAACCTCAGAAGGGTACAGTGCCATAGAACCCACTTGCCAAAGCAATGATTTTCTCCAGGGGGATCTGATTGCCACGACTCGGAGCTCAATTGTAATTCTGGAAGATCTCCAGCCACCACCTGGAGATTAGGAACCCACCCTTTCCCCACCTGACATTGATCAGGCCAGGCACAGGTGAAAAGTCCAGGTCAGAGGAAGAAGAAGAAGACGACTGCAGATTTATATCCTGCCATTCTCTCTGATTCAGAGACTCAGAGTGGTTTACAATCTCCGTTATCTTCCTCCCCCGCAACAAACACCCTGTGAGGTGGGTGGGGCTGAGAGGGCTCTCACAGAAGCTGCTCTTTCAAGGACAACTTTGCCAGAGCTGTGGCTGACCCAAGGCCATTCCAGCAGCTGTAAGTGGAGGAGTGGGGAATCAAACCCGGTTCTCCCAGATAAGAGTCCACACACTTAACCCGGCAGCATTCCACCGGCCTGGCTTCTCGTGAAACATCCGGCCCACTTGGACATTTCCACTCCCCTCTGCAATTTGTTGTTCTGGCTCCTCCTAAGCGGCCGGAGCTCGTTTTGCATTTCCCAGCAAACCCCTCACGGCAGGAGTTGGACTCGACCCAAAGCAATGTGATTCTTCCCCCCCCCTCCCCCCGGAGAAAGAGAAAAACGGGAGCGGTTCCAAGCCTATTTGTCTTAATTCACTCCTAACAGAGGTCATTAATTTGGCGCAGTTAGTTACAACTCACTCATACCGGAGTGATGGCTCTGAATTATTCAGGATACAGCTGCCACTTAAGAGGAATTCTTTTTTTCTCTCTCTTTTTTAAAGCAGACCTTGAATACATTTCCATTTCCCAGGTTCTAACAGTGGTGTGCAGTGACTTTGCAGGGGGAAGGGGGGGGGGAGGGAGAGGTTTCTTGTATAGAAAAGTTTTTGTACTCCAGAAACGGCCCTGACTGGGGTTTCCTGGAGACGGGGTGGAATTCTACCAGGAACTCCTTTGCATATTAGGCCACACACCCCTGATGTAGCTAATCCTCCAAGAGCTTACAAAAAAAAAGCCTTGTAAGCTCTTGGTGGATTGGCTACATCAGGGGCGTGTGGGCGAATATGCAAAGGGGCTCCTGCTAGAATTCCACCCCTGCCTGGAGATTTGGAGGGGGTGCAGCCTGGGAAGTGTGGGAGGGGGCAGGTCAGCAGAGATATGATGCCACAGAGCATCCTTTTTGGTAAGCAGGAACTCCTTTGCATATTAGGCCACACACCCCTGATGTAGCCAGTCCTCCAAGGGCTTACAGGGCTCTTAGTACAGGACCTACTGTAAGCTTCAGGAGGACTAGCTACATCAGGGGGGTGCGGCCTAATACGCAAAGGAGTTCCTGCAACAAAAAGAAAGCCCTGCCCACAAGAATTTAAATTGATTTTCTAAGATATGATGCTGAGACTTAATACTGACAAGATGGAGCTGGTGCTGGTTGGAAGACTTGGGTGTTAAAGGGTATTTTTGACTTTTGATAGAGCAAAATTGTAGCCAATCCTCCAAGAGCTTACAGGGCTCGTCTTACAGGGCCTACTGTAAGCTGTTGGAGGATTGGCTACATCGGGGTGTGTGGCCTAATGTGTAAAGGAGTTCCTGCTACAAAAAAAAGCCCCCCTGCATTTTCTGTAAGCTGTTGGAGGATTGGCTACATCAGGGGTGTGTGGCCTAATATGCTACAAAAAAAGCCCCCCCCCCTGCATTTTCTTCAGGGGAACTCATCTCAGTAGTCTGGAAATCGCTGGTCATTTTGGAAGATCTTCAGGCTCCACCTGGAGTTTGGCAACGGTGGTTTTGGCCGAGGAAAGGGATGGTAGAATCTTCAAAGGTGGATGCTCTTCCTAAAGACAACAGAGGGCATCATTTTTTCTGTGTTCAACTGGTGGGGCAGAATTGTCCTACCCAGGTCCTGCTTGCAGCCTACCAAGTGGGACATCGAACCTTTCTTCTGACACCCACGAGCTTTCTTAAAATTCCAGAAATGCCCACTAGGGTTGCCAACTTCCAGGTTGTGACTGGAGATCTCCTGGGATTACAACAAAGATCACCTGGAGAACATAGCGACTTTGTTGTTTTTATTTTTTTGTAATTTTATGTGTGTGTGTGTGTGTGCATGCACACCTGGAATTCATGGCGAGCTCTGGTGACTGACCCCTACTGGGGGCCTGGAGGATATTCAGAGCGGTGGCTGAATAAAGTCTGCCCCTGCCTCCCAGCTTTGGTATTCCAAGGAGGTCTCCCATCCGAGTACTTGCCAGAGTCAACCCTACTTAGCTTCATGGCATTATACCCTTCTGAGGCCCCATTGAGAGCAAGGGGAGAGAAGGACCCATCATCTTGGGTGCTGGAGACCATGCTCAGGGGTGGCCTTTTGCTATGCCACCCACATGTGCCCTCGTATGCCCAGCAGCACAAGGGCTATTTTCTGGCTCCCCATGGTTGCTGCCTAGATGAGCATAATCTTGAATCTAGGCCCCAGCACCCCCAAGAACTCTTCTCCAGGGATGGAATCCTTGCAGTCAATCACAAATGGCTAAAAGACAGAACCATTCAGAAATGAGAACCTTTAAAAACGTGTGGTGGTGATCAAAGGTGGAATTCTAGCAGGAGCTCCTTTGCATATTAGACCACGCCCCCTCTGATGTAGCCAATCCTCCGAGAGCTTACATAAAAGAGCCTCGTAAGCTCTGGGAGGATTGGCTACACCAGGCCAGCGTGGCCTAATATGCAAAGGAGCTCCTGCTAGAATTCCACCCCTGGTGGTGGTGATGATGATGATATCAAACTTTTTAGAAGCCAAGACCACTGAAGGCTTTCTACCTGCAGTCTCCCCTCCCCAAGCCCCACCCTTCTCAGGCTCCCCTCCCAAAAAAATCTCCAGGTGTTTCCCCAACTGGAGCTGGCAACCCTACCATAGGCTCAACAAACTCAGGGACCCCCGGTTTATCGATGCCTAAGAAGATGGAGAGGGGGATGAAGATCGCTTTCTCTTCTGATCTATCAAGCTGAAGCAAATGCCCCCCCCCCCCCCGCACCTTCTCTGGGGTGGCCGTCACTACTGAGAAATCTCTCTGCAGTCTCTTCTCCGGTGTCCTGGAGTGAACCCAAATCTTCCCAGCTTGACAACTTAGCATTAAGAACAAAACAAAGCAAAAGTAATTGCATACCTGTTCCTCTTTGCTCTTTTCTTTGGCAGTTGTGAACAACGTGTCAAATAGACTACACTTGCCTTTTGCAAACAGACAGGGCGGTGATGCCTCAGCAGATCCTACCCACGTAGGTATCGGGATGTGCCAGACAAGCATTTGCGTCAGTCTCAATGACAGTTTGCTAAGTCACGAGAAAGCTAGTCTTTTTAAAGGGTGGAAACTGTTAGCCGTATTCACAGCTGTAGCTATTCTGTCTCAGCCAACCTGTTGAGTCATATTTGGAACTTAGTTCTGTCCCTGGAAGCTTGAGATTCCGTAGCTGCTTCTGCAGCTGATATTGGATTTATATTCTGCCCTCCACTCTGAATTCCAGAGTCTCAGAGTGGCTCACAATCTCCTTTATCTTCCTCCCCCACAAGATACCCTGTGAGGTGGATGGGGCTGAGAGAGCTCTCACAGCAGCTGCCCTTTCAAGGATAACCTCTGCCAGAGCTATGGCTGACCCAAGGCCATTCCAGCAGGTGCAAGTGGAGGAGTGGGGAATCAAACCCAGTTCTCCCAGATAAGAGTCCACACACTTAACTACTACACCAAACGGGCTCTCAAAACTGGGCTGTAAGTCTGCTGGGCAATTTATCACAGAATGTGGAGGATCTGCAGCTTCAGCAATAGCTGAAAGCAACTCTTGTCTCAAGTTCCAGGTTGGTATCTCCCTCTAGGACAGGAGAAAGCCATAAGAACATAAGTGAAACAATGTTGGATCAGGCCAATGGCCCATCCAGTCCAACACTCTGTGTCACACATTGGCCAAAAAGCCCAGGTGCCAGCAGGAGGTCCACCAGTGGGGCCAGGACACTAGAAGTCCTCACACTGTTGCCCCTCCCAAGCACCAAGAATACAGAGTGTCACTTGCCCCAGACAGAGAGTTCCAACAATACGCTGTGGCTAATAGACACTGATGGACCTCTGTTCCATAAAGACCTTTGGGGACTGGTTCACAGATAATAGAAAGAAGAACAAAAATAAGGCTCAGGACTTAGTGGAGAATAATGGATCCCACAGCCTACTTCCCTTCTCCTTAGGATTCATCCAATATCTATGTATTCTTTTTGGAAAAGCTTCCTCCTTGGCTGAAACGTGAGAGAGTCACCACTATTGCCTCTATTCCATAAAGAGCATCAAAGGGTTTTTTTTTAATTTCAAGTATTGAGGAAATTCCTCCACAATTTCCTAGGACTAGGGTTGCAAGTTTTGGATTGTGAAACTCCTCAAGGTTTTGGGGGAGGAGCCTGGGAAGGGTGGGGCTTGCGGGAGGGGAAGGTGTAATGTCAAATAGTCCACTCACCAAAGCAGCCATTTTCTTCAGCGAAACAGATCTCTTTTACCTAGAGACTCACTGTAATTCCTGGAAATCTCCAGTCATCAACTGGAGTTTGGCCACCCTACCCAGGGTTGGACTGCAGCTTGAGAAGACCTTCCAGTCTTACCTGTTGAAAGCACTGGATGGCCAGAGCTGTACAGGTTCACTAGCTCACCTATGTACATATGAACATATGAAGCTGCCTTCTACTGAATCAGACCCTTGGTCCATCAAAGTCAGTATTGTCTTCTCAGACTGGCAGCGGCTCTCCAGGGTCTCGAGCTGAGGTTTTCCACACCTATTTGCCTGGACCCTTTTTTGGAGATGCCAGGGATTGAACCTGAGACCTTCTGCTTCCCAAGCAGATGCTCTACCACTGAGCCACCGTCCCTCCCCAAAGCGGAGTGTACAAGCAGTGACTGTGTTGCAGAAGAAGAAGAGTTGGTTTTACACCCCGCCCTTCACTACCTAGAGGAGTCTCAGAGTGGGTTACAATCACCTTTCCTTCCTCTCCCCATAACAGAACCCCCCCCCCCCCGGGAGGTAGGTGGGGCTGAGAGAGTTTTGACAGAACTGCTCTGGAGAGAACAGCTTTGTGAGAACTGTGGCTGACCCCCAGGTCACCCAGCAGCTGCATGTGGAAGAGGAGTGGGGACTCAAACCTGGTTCTCCCAGATTAAAGTTTGTGCACTTCATCACTACACCAAACTGGCTCTCAGAGCTAGACACCACCAAGGTTGAGACTGGCAACTTGCAGGACCAATCAGCAGGGCTTTGTTTGGCAGAAAAAGCCCAGCAGGAACTCACTTGCATTTTAGGCCACACACCCCTGATGCCAAGCCAGCCAGAACTGCATTCCTGTGTGTTCCTGCTCAAAAAAAGCCCTGCTGATCAGCGAAAATGGCCACAGCTGGTTTGTAATAGTGGATAGAGACATGCTTTTATTTATGCATGTTATTTATAGTCCGCCTTTCTCACAGGGAATCCAGGTGGGTTATACATTGGGAGCCAGGCGGATGACACATTGTGGGTCAGGTGACCATCAACAAAACGGGATGTTCAATAAGTAGTGCCTTAGGAGATTAGAAGTCTGGAACCCCCAGCAAAAATTTAAGCATAGCAGAAGTGTGCAGACTCTTATTTGGGAGGACCAGGTTTGATTCCCCACTCCTCCACTTGCACCTGCTGGAATGGCCTTGGGTCAGCCATAGCTCTCGCAGAGGTTGTCCTTGAAAGGGTAACTGCTGTGAGAGCTCTCTCAGCCCCACCTACCTCACAGGATGTTTGTTATGGGGAAAGAAGATAAAGGAGATTGTGAGCTGCTCTGAGACTCTGATTCAGAGAGAAGGGCGGGGTATAAATCTATGGTGGTCTTCTTCTTCTTCTTCGGATTCTAATCCTTCCTTTGTATTCATTTTATTCTACGATGCTGGCTTTTTAGTGTCATTTGCCTGCTGTTTCTTCTTCTGGATGACTGCCTTAATTCTTATTGCTGCTATCTATTTCGTGTTCTTTGTGCTGCTTCGGAACGTTCTGTGGGATTGCTTTATTGCACTGTGTGTGGGAATGATTTCAAATGTCTCATCCCTGCTGTTGTGACATGAAAAGTCCCCGTTTCAATTTTACTTCTTCCTTGTACAGATCAAACTTCGGAGTGTTTTTGCACTACGTTTTGTTTCCTTGCCCCATTTCTCCTCCTCCTCCATCACCACCACCACCCCGCCCCTGGTAAAATGTGTGCATTTTTCAAAGTTAGTCATGCATCAACAAATCAGCATTATGCATTAGACTTACGTGATTCAAATGGACAGCACCTACTGTATGCATCGATACTATATCCATTGTGAATAAAAGCCAAGCAACAAAAAGGCAAATGCTATTTTGGGCTGTATCAACAGAAGTATGGTGTCCAGATCACGTGATGTGATGGTATCGCTTTACTCTGCTCTGGATCAACCTCACTTGGAGTACTATGTTCAGTTTTGGGCACCACATTTTAAGAAGGATACAGACAAACTGGAACGGGTCCAAAGAAGGGTGACAAAGATGGTGAGGGATCTGGAGACCAAGGGCGTTTTCGCACAGGGCTTACCCCGGAGCGACGTCCCTCTTCACCGCGCAGCGTCTGCGCAGATTTCGCACCAACTGCTCCGCAGAGCCGCGAAAAGCCGCGGCTTTTGCGTCACAAATGTAAACTGGTTTTTGGCGGTTTACATTTGTGATGCAAAAGCCGCGGCACTTCGCAGCTCTTCCTGGTTCTGCGGAGCAGTTGGTGCGAAATCCGCGCAGATGCTGCGCGGTGAAGAGGGACGTCACTCCGGGGTGAGCCCTTGCGAAAACGCCCCAAGTCCTTTGAAGAAAGGTTGCTGGGTATGTTTAGCTTGGAGGGGAGGTGACTGAGAGGTGATAGGATCACCATCTTCAAGTGCTTGAAGGGCTGCTATATAGAGCAGGGGTGGGGAACGTCAGGCAAGAGGGGTGTTTATGACCCTTGAGATCACTTGGTCTGGCCCTCGGGGCTTGCTGGTCTGAGTCTCCCCCCCTCTCTCATGGGCATTGCGAAGGACTGCTGCTGGGATATGTGGGTGCCTTTAAAGGTCTGCTGGGAGCAGCTGAAGGGAGGGAGGGGTGGCAGGGGTGGGGGGTGGGAGCCCACTACCACCAGTTCAATTTGCATGTGATTATCCCAGATGATGTGGCCTAATATACTAATGAATGTGTGACCAAATATGCTAATATTAGGGGATGTGGTCTAATATGCCTGGACCTAGGCAGTTGCCTATGGCGGGGGGTCGATGTGTGTGTGTGTGTGTGTGCGTGTGTGTGTGTGTGTGCTGAATTAGGCTCTCCCTACGTGACTTCAAATAGAAAAACTTATTTGCATTAATTTTGCCAGCCTGAATCATTCTCCTTCGACGGAGCACTGTTTTTTTAAGTTGATAATTTTGTATGGCCCGCAAATAATGTTATAAATATCCAAATTGCCCTTGGCAGAAAAATGGTTCCCCACCCCTGATATAGAGGATGGTGTGGAATTGTTTTCCATGGCCCCAGAAGGTAGGACCAGAACCAGTGGGTTGCAATTAAATCAGAAGAGTTTCCAGCTCAAGATTAGGAAGAACTTCCTGACAGAGCGGTTCCTCAGTGGAACAGGCTTCCTTGAGAGGTGGTGGAATCCCTACAGGGCAAGTGTTTTATGTCTGGACCCCTCCTCCCTCAAAGGACTAGTCTGGTACTTTGGATCAGGTGATGGCAGAAAACCTTCTTTCTCAACATCTCACGGGGTCACTCCTCTAGACTTTTGCCTGGTCTGCAAATAGGATCAAAATAGGTCCTACAATCACATGGCATCAAATAATGGCCAGTCTGGGAAAAATGATCCAGGGCAAGCATGAAAATTCAGGAAGCCTCATCGGCCGTGAATCTGCATTTGGAAAGCTCCACTGAGCATGTGTGAGAATTCAGGAAGTCTTATCAGGCCGGCATGAACATTCAGAAAGCCTTATTTACTATGCCTGAGCCTTCAGGAAGCTCTCTTGGGCATGCATGGGGATTTACAAAGCTCTACTGTATTTCAAAATGAAATTAGGATGAAAGGAGCAAAAGTTGCTTTCGCTCCCAGTTGGGGGCAGAGGAGAGAGGGAGGGGGGACCAGCAAAGGTAGAAAAGAAGAAGAAGAAGACGACTGCAGATTTATACCCCACCCTTCTCTCTGAATCAGTCTTAGAGCGGCTTACAATCTCCTTTACTTCCCCCCCCTCACACACACACAACAGGCACCCTGTGAGGTGGGTGGGACTGAGAGAGCTCTCCCGGAAGCTGCCCTTTCAAAGACAAGCTCTGTGCTGACCCAAGGCCATTCCAGCAGCTGCAAGTGAAGGAGTGGGGAATCAAACCCAGTTCTCCCAGATGAGAGTCCGCGCACTTAACTACTACACCAAACTGCATGTTCCTGTTCTTCTGCAGCCATGGCCCCACACTATCCAGTTAGTGGAAGGCAACAATGCCAGCTTCTGGGTGGGACCTGGAGATCCCCCGGAATTATCTCTCATCTCCAGACTACAGAGAACTTTTCCCCTGGAGAAAGTGGATACTTTGGAGGGCAGTCTCTAAGGGTGAGGTCAGACGTTCATAAAATCCCACTATGGGCATGAGTGGAGTCCGGAAGCATGTTGGATTTTAAGTGGTTGTCCAAACGTCAGCATTTGCGAATGGTGGTTAGCTCGTTCGAGTCCCGCATTGAGACAACTGGGGCGCGGACTAATTTGATACTGCTTTAAATCCGGAACAAAATTCTTCTGACGGTTCCTGAGTGGAATTTCTCTGTTTGAACGCTCCATCGTTGGCGACTCGTCGGAAGCACACCACTGCTTCCCTCCCAAAGCCCCCTGCAAGTGATATCACTGCGCCAGTGAATGAGCGAGCGAATGTTGGCTCGATAAATCGTTTACCCGCCCCTATGTCCGGAAACAAAACTCACTTTTGAAAGTAGATGTGAACTGATTTGAATTCCTGGGGTTTTTTTCTGCACGCGTAGTGCTCGTGCTGGAAAAGTAGTGCCAACGGACGAGCAAAACTGTTAGTGATCCGACCCATTTAAAAGCGACACGCTGCAGATAGCGGGCATCACTGCGCCTGCGCTAATGTAGATTGACGTCTCATGAAACGAGGTCCGGTAGAGCACTCTGATCGACCAGCGACGGGACCCACATGGGATAGAACGGGAGCCTGGCTGTTGTCTGATCGGAAAATTGGTTGGGCGGATTATAATAGAGGCGTGTTGCAGATGGATTTAATGGTGAGTGTGACCGCACCCTTAGGCTGTTGTACCTGTCCTCCCCAGGCTCCACTGCCGAAAGCTCCAGGAGTTTCCCAGCCTGGATGTAGTAACCCTACTCCCCATTCCAGCTGGTAGCCAGGGTGGGGATACCTGGCAATGCAAGCAGCAATTGCGCCATTGGTAGGGTTCCCACGTCTGTGTTGGAAAATCCCTGGAGACTTTGGGGGTGGATCCAGGAGAGGACAGGGGTTTAGGGAGGGGAGGGGCCTCAGCATGGCACAATGCCACACAGTCCACCCCTCAAAGCAGCCGTTTTCTCCAGGGGAGCTGATCTCTGCCATCTGGAGATGGGTTGGAAAAGCGGGGCGCTCTCCAGGGCCCACCTGGAGGCTTGGCAACTAGACAAGGGAAACACAGCCAGGGCTGAGAAAAACATAGGAGGCTGTGGGGGAAAAAAATCGCTGTACAAAGAGCAATTAAAACTAGTATAAAGCAGCTTAATACAAGAATTACAATCTCTCCGCAAACATTATATCAGTGTTTAATCGCACCCTGCGATATATTGAGTATTTATGTTAATTGCATTTAAAGGAAAAGCACTACAATCAACTTTTTAACAACAATACTTCTGAGAAAAACATGCAAGGTTGGCCAGGTTTAAACAACAATTCCTTCTGTGCGCAACACGCAAAGTGTGCAGCATTCTTAGCCAACCAAGAGAACAGTCCTTGAATTAAGCGTAGGCTTAGGAGAATGAATCAAAGGTTGTTTTTCTGTTGATTATTCACATGCATAGATTCAATAATGTGGTAACACGCTTCCTAGGTTTTCTTATCTTTGTGTATTTTGAATGTCTTCTTTATTTGACCACATAATTATGTCTCTGGAACCAAGGCTCACAGCATTATAAGGGAATCAATTCCCAGAAAGTACTGCGTTCGGGGACAAAAAAATCTATTGTCTACCCCTGGACCAAAGGAGGCTAGGTTGCGTTCAACGCGAGCTAAGGCCTTCTCGGTGGCAGCACCAGAATTGTGGAATGCTCTCCCAGAGGCCATAAGGGCCCTGCGGGATCTTTCCACTTTCCGCAGGGCCTGTAAGACTGAATTGTTTCGACAGGCCTTCGATATCTAACCGGGAGAGAACACTCGGCATCATTATAGAGTTCTAGGTGATCACCGTCAGAAAAGAAGAACTCGCTTATATTGTAGTGATACAGCACCACGAAATGGTTTTTAAAAGTTTAAATTGTAATTGTAATTATGTTTTATTGGTTTTTATTGGTTTTAACTTGTGAATATGAATGTTGTCAGCCGCCCTGAGTCTGCTCGCGGAGAGGGCGGGATAGAAATTTAAAGTAAGAAATAAATAAATCCTAACATTTACGCAGGCAAAGTGGGACAACCAAGGTTCAGTCCTCAGCCTCTCCAGTTAAGAAGGACCAGGCAGTAGGTGATGTGAAAGACCTCAGCCTGAGACCCTGGAGAGCCACTGCCAGTCTGAGTAGACAGTACTAATCTTGACAGACCAATGGTCTGGTTCAGTATAAGGCCACTTCATGGGTTTGGTGTAGCGGCTAAGTGTGTGGACTCTTATCTGGGGGAACTGGGTTTGATTCCCCACTCCTCCACTTGCAGCTGCTGGAATGGCCTTAAGTTAGCCATAGCTCTTGTAGAGGTTGTCCTTGAAAGGGCAGCTTCTGGGAGAGCTCTCTCAGCCCCACCCACCTCACAGGTTGTCTGCTGTGAGGGAAGAAGATAAAAGGGGATTGTAAGCTGCCTTGAGACTGATTCAGAGAGAAGGTGGGATATAAATCTGCAGTCTTCTTCTTCTCATATCCAGATTGTGGGATTATTCCCAGCTCCCGGCCAGTTGGCCATTTATTTCTGCTCTTTAACTGATCCTCAGCAAAGAAGGGCATTCATATTGGCCAGATTTAATGTACTCCCATTGGCCATCTTCTCTGGCAGATGTAAAAAAATTCCCTATGAATTCCCTTGCAGTTTGGGAGCTGCTGAATCCATTTCCCATGTTTTATTAAATTGCCCATTTTACATTAAGTTCTGAGAAAAATTTCTGTACTCCCTTCCTTGTACATAGTGTGGCCTTTCTGACAGAGCTAAGGTCCAGCAATTACTCTCTGGTCATAATTCTCTCATAATCTCTAATGTTGCCTGTTTTCTTCAGTTCCTAATTCGAACCCAGGAAACTATTAACTGATGTATTTTGTTTATTGCTCACTTTTTCCCCATTCTATTTCAAACTTTTAATGTACTTTTATCTTTGAAATGCCAATAAAGCTTATTTGTCTGTCTGTCACATCCAAGTTACATTACTATAACAATCCTTATATGGAGGTGCTGAAGGTTACCTGGCCATGGGATTGCCAATCCCCAGGTGGGGGCAGGGGATCCCCTGGTTTGGAGGACCTCCCCCTGCTTCAGGGTCATCAGAGAGCAGTGTGGGGGGAGGGAAATGTCTGTTGGGCACTCCGTTATTCCCTATGGAGACCAATTATCCATAGGGTATAATGGAGAATTGATCCCTGGGTGTCTGGGAGCACCATTGTTTGAGGTAAAGGCACCAAACTTTCAGCATAACATCCAGCGCCTCTTCCAAAACTACCTTCCAAGTTTCAAAACGATTGGACCAGGGGGTCCAATTCTATGAGCCCCAGAAGAAGGTGCCCCTGTCCTTCATTATTTCCAATGGCAGGAAGGTATTTAAAGGGTGTGTGGTCCTTAGGGTTTGTAGAATCTTTCGGGCTCAAGTGCCGTGTTCTACTGGAGAAAGTTTTCCTTCCAGACATTTCGTTCTCAGCTGCGGAGAACATCCTCAGTGGCGTTGCAGCCGGAGCAGGCGCTCAGACCTTCTTGGCTGCTGTGCATTGAGTGGGGCCAGGGCTGCTGGAGAGCTGCTATTTCTAGGCTGGAGGGGGTGTGATGAAAGGGCAATTGGTTTGTGGATGTGCCCATTGTTTGGTGGGGCTTCCTGGAAGGGTAGTGATAAGGAAACTGGCTGTTGAATGTGACCATTGTTCTGTGTTAATTGCTGGGAGGGTTGGAAGGGGTGTGAAGATAAGCACAGTCAACAACCATCTTCCTTATCTTCACACCCCTTCCAACCCTCCCAGCAATTAACACAGAACAATGGTCACATTCAACAGCCAGTTTCCTTATCACTACCCTTCCAGGAAGCCCCACCAAACAATGGGCACATCCACAAACCAATTGCCCTTTCTTCACACCCCCTCCAGCCTAGAAATAGCAGCTCTTCAGCAGCCCTGGCCCCACTCAATGCACAGCAGCCAAGAAGGTCAGAGCGCCTGCTCCGGCTGCAACGCCACTGAGGATGTTCTCCGCAGCTGAGAACGAAACGTCTGGAAGGAAAACTTTCTCCAGTAGAACACGGCACTTGAGCCCAAAAGATTCTACAAACCCTAATGATGTTACCAGCCGTGAAAACCTGAAATCTTTGGTGTGTGGTCCCTTTAAATGCAATGGCCAGAACTCCCTTTGGAGTTCAATGATGCTTATCACAACCTTGCTCCTGACTTCACCCCCAACGTCTCTGGGCTCCATCTCCAAAGTCCCCAGATATTTCTTGAATTGGACTTGGCAATCCTACCTGGTCAACAACAGGGCAGCCAGGCTGCTGTCAAAGACTGACTATAAGGGCAGCATACAGCAACTTCACGTGTTCAAGCGTTCATGGGATTCTGGCCTAAGGAAGCCAGTGGCCTGGGGAGATCACACAACCAACATCCCGCTTCTTTACAGATTTTTGACGGAGATGTCAAGTGTCTGAAGCAGCTGAGTTTCCAACAGAGTCGTGCTTCTGGCCTCGGTTTCCAGCTTCTTCCTATGCATGAGACTTTTTATGCGCGCTCCTATTTTAATGAGACCATTCATTCTTTTGGGAGAATAAAATAGGATGGCCTACCATTGGGAAGAGCAGACCGCCACGACGACCTCTTCCTTCCCTTTGATAAGTCCTCCCCACAGATAGCACGTAAAGCTCAGAGAGCAGCGAATTCCCCCAAACGGAGAGTGATTCTTCATGCAATTGTAAACAGGGTTTCTCTGGTTCGAATAGATGTGTCTCCCCTCCCCGCTCCAAACCAATGTTACGTCGCCCAAGGGATTCTTCACCAGATGAGTGGATTATCTTCTTTTCCCACTCTACTCTCCCCCAATACCTCTTTTTTAGCATCTTCAGTTTCTGAATTTCATATCCGGCATTAAGCCCCATCTCCCTTTCATTATATATATTTATGTCAATGCCCAATTCCATTACAGCTCTCCTGTTTGCTTTTTCAATTTCCTCCATTATTCATTTTCGCCTCCGTAATATCATCCCCGCAACGGAGTCATTGGCTGCCACTTTGTATTTATGAACCGAAGCACATGTGGCCTTTTATTGGCACATGTTTATGGAACTCCATGGTCATTAATGGTAGTGTGGTTATGTAGAGCAACATATTCCCCTGTCCCGCATATATACACAAAACTGGGGATTGGCACCGTTATTCCACCTTCTGGTTTGCAAAGACACATCAACAATTGGATTAAAGATATTGGATTTATATCCCGCCCTCCACTCCGAAGAGTCTCAGAGCGGCTCACAATCTCCTTTCCCTTCCTCCCCCATAACAGACACCCTGTGAGGTAGATGAAGATATTGGATTTATATCCTGCCCTCCACTCCGAAGAGTCTCAGAGCGGCTCACAATCTCCTTTCCCTTCCTCCCCCACAACAGACACCCTGTGAGGTAGATGAAGATATTGGATTTATATCCCGCCCTCCACTCCGAAGAGTCTCAGAGCGGCTCACAATCTCCTTTCCCTTCCTCCCCCACAACAGACACCCTGTGAGGTAGATGAAGATATTGGATTTATATCCTGCCCTCCACTCCGAAGAGTCTCAGAGCGGCTCACAATCTCCTTTCCCTTCCTCCCCCACAACAGACACCCTGTGAGGTGGGTGGGGCTGGAGAGGGCTCTCACAGCAGCTGCCCTTTCAAGGACAACCTCTGCCCGAGCTATGGCTGACCCAGGGCCATTCCAGCAGGTGCAAGTGGAGGAGTGGGGAATCAAACCCGGTTCTCCCAGATAAGATTCCATGCACTTAACCACTACACCAAACTGGTGTAGAAATGAAGAAAGCGGAGAGGAAGAAAGTGGTATAATTAGAGGAGAGTTTTATAGATACTCTGGACTGCCAAAAAGACAAATCAGTGGCTTCTAGAGCAAATCAAGCCTGAACTTTTCCTGGAAACTAAAATAACCAAACTGAGGCTATCATACTTTAATCACATTATGAGGAGGCAAGAGTCACGGGAAAAGACAGATGAACAGCTGAAGGCAGAAGGAAAAGAGGAAAACCCATGCTGAGATTGCTTGTGGGGGGGGACAGTGGGAGGGCTTCTAGTGTCCTGGCCCCACTGGTGGACCTCCTGATGGCACCTGCTTTTTTGGCCACTGTGTGACACAGAGTGTTGGGCAGGATGGGCCATTGGTCTGATTCAACATGGTTTCTCTGATGTTCTTATATCTGGGGCGGTAATGCTGTGACTTCTTGGTGCTTGGGGGGGGGCAACGGGGGGTTCTTCTGGAGTTCTGGCTCCACTGGTGGACCTCCTGATGGTCCTGAGTTTGGGCCACTGTGTAACACAGTATTGGATTGGGTGGGCCATTGGCCTAATCCAACATGGCTTCTCTTATGTTCTTCACACCAACCAGATCCAACCCAGGCATCATGTCTGCCCCATATCATCTGTGTATTAGCCAGGGGTAGAATTCTAGCAGGAGCTCCTTTGCATATTAAGCCACACCTCCTCTGATGTAGCCAAGAGCTTACAAGACTCTTTTTTGTAAGCTCTTGGAGGATTGACTACGTCAGGGGTGTGTGGCCTCATATGCAAAGGAGCTCCTGCTAGAATTCTACCCCTGGTATTAGCAAAGGTTTGTCAGTACCATGAGCTTTCAAACCGTTGCCCTCCATGTCCCAACATCACAAGAAAACCCAACAACAAATAGCATGACTTGCTGCTGGCATGAACAGATTAATCACTGGTTCTCTCACTACATGCTCTATACATTCTTTTTACATCCAATTTCTCAGATTCATAGCCTGCCCTTATTACAACATTTGCATACCTGCTTTCAGTTAGATTATCTTCACAATGATTCTGGGAGAGACATTTTTTTTTTTTTTGCATTGGACCCCTGGAATCCATTTTGCCAACTCCTCCAATGAATTCTTCTACTACATCCAACCCTTCAACAGCATACAGACTGTACAACAGGTATACCTCAAGAAGAAGAAGAAGACGATGACGAAGAAGATATTGGACTTATATCCCGCCCTATAGTCTGAATCTCAGAGTGCCTCACAATCTCCTTTACCTCCCCCCCCCACACAACAGACATCCTGTGAGGTGGGTGGGGCTGAGAGAGCTCTTACAGCAGCTGCCCTTTCAAGGACAACGCCTATGAGAGCTATGGCTGACCCAAGGCCATTCCAGCAGCTGCAAGTGGAAGAGTGGCGAATCAGGCCCGGTTCTCCCAGATAAGAGAGCTATGGCTGACCCAAGGTCATTCCAGCAGCTGCAAGTGGAGGAGGGGGGAATCAAACCCGGTTCTCCCAGATAAGAGAGCTATGGCTGACCCAAGGCCATTCCAGCAGGTGCAAATGGAGGAGTGGGGAATCAAACCTGGTTCTCCCAGATAAGAGAGCTATGGCTGACCCAAGGCCATTCCATCAGGTGCAAGTGGAGGAGTGGGGAATCAAACCCCATTCTCCCAGATAACAGAGCTATGGCTGATCCAAGGCCATTGTAGCAGCTGAAAGTGGAGGAGTGGGGAATCAAACCCTGTTCTCCTAGTTAAGAGATCTATGGCTGACCCAAGGCCAATCTAGCAGGTGCAAGCGGAGGAGTGGGGAATCAAGCCCGTTTCTCCCAGATAAGAGAGCTCTGGCTGATCCAAGGCCATTCCATCAGGTGTAAGTGGAGGGGTGGGGAATCAAGCCCGGTTCTCCCAGACAAGAGAGCTAAGGCTGACCCAAGGCCATTCCATCAGGTGCAAGTGGAGGAGTGGGGAATCAAACCCGGTTCTCCCAGATAAGACAGCTCTGGCTGATCCAAGGCCATTCCATCAGGTGCAAGTGGAGGAGTTGGGAATCAAGCCCGGTTCTCCCAGATAAGACAGCTCTGGCTGATCCAAGGCCATTCCATCAGGTGCAAGTGGAGGAGTGGGGAATCAAACCCGGTTCTCCCAGATAAGAGAGCTATGGCTGACCCAAGTCCATTCCAGCAGGTGCAAGTGGAGGAGTGGGGAATCAAGCCCGGTTCTCCCAGATAAGAGAGCTCTGGCTGATCCAAGGTCATTCCAGCAGGTGCAAGTGGAGGAGTGGGGAATCAAGCCCGGTTCTCCCAGATAAGAGAGCTCTGGCTGACCCAAGGCCATTCCAGCAGCTGCAAGTGGAGGAGCGGGAATCAAACCCAGTTCTCCCAGATGCGAGTCTGCTCACTTAACCACTACACCAAACAAGGTGAACCAACGCAAAGCAGAGAGCCGAACCCATTGGCCGAAATATCAATGTATAGAAAAGGTCATGCAAAAAGGAATATTCCTCATCCTTACCGCTTTATGGCACAGCTTCATTGGGCTGTAATTTGCCCTCCCAGTGACATAGAGCAGATGGGAGAGTCCCAAAGCAGTGATGCCAAGCCATGCATCATGCCCCCTCCCCAACGCATTACAGCAGGGAGGGTGAGGACTTGAGGGAGGATGGGGACTTGCCGCGGGAACACTGCTTTTTGCCAACTAATCCCCCGCATGCAATCAAGTTACAGATCAGATAGAAAAGTTGGGTGTCGTCTGTTCCCTGGTACAGCATTTTTGATACATGCAGGGAGCTTTGAACAGAAGCAACACTGGAAACCACACGGTCTAATCTGCAGCGGTGCAGCCCAGATTCATCCTCTCCCCCCGTATTTATTCTGCATTGTTTGGCAACCCTTGGGTGTCTTTTAAAGCTCTCTTCTAATCAATGTCATTTTCACCCCTCTTGGCAGCGCGCTTCCTTTTTGGAGCTCATTTGTCTGAACGATGAGAAGTTTATGAACATGAAATGTATCTCATCCCTGATCTTTGACAGAGCTGATGTCTTTCGCCCAGTGGGGACAGCCGTTCGCAAGAGACCGAATCTCCTTCTGCTTCGCTGACAAAGCCCTGAAGCTTTGGAGTGTAATATCTGCTGTACCTATCCTCCCAAACCTACTCTGCTTTTGAAAAATGGGAAGGGGTGGGAAGGAATGGCTTGAAGCTAATGTGCCTCCCGCCGGAGCTGTGCTTTGTGGGTTCTGATAAAAGCTGACTGTCTTTTTGACACGCTGTAGGATTTATTTCTCATTCCGAGTCTGCGAGTAATCATGATTATCATTAATCTTAACTACTGTATTTAGTGGAAGAGCTGCTGCAAGGATTGTTGAGTTGAGAAGAGCCACTGTGATGTAGAGGCTGATGTCAGACTGGGATTTGGGAGCTCTGGGTTTGAATTCCTGCTCTACCATGGAAGCTTGCTTGGTGACCTTGGTCCGCTCTCTTCCAAGGTCCGTTGAACTAAGAGAGAAGTCACTATGGAGATAATCAAAAGCACAACCACAAGGTTATAGTGACAATTAACTAACAAATGTATTATTAACCCTAAGCGCAAAGAGACCTAAGTCCCTAATAAAGTCCTTAGAGTAGATACATATGGGAAAAGTCCAGCATGAGAACGTCTTCTTCACGTAGTGATTTCATCAATGAAATATGAATTTCCAAATGTTGCTTGAAAATCTCTGGACAGGTCGTCAACTTCTGCCCCACCTGTTTCCTTTTGTAGCAGGAACAGCCGTTTAGAGCCTTTTTGAGCAACTGCCATAAGTGAAGGGTTTTTGGAGACTATGGTCCCTATTAGTGCCATGCAAGAATCTTATATTATTAAAATTTGTGGAGTATTCTCCCATTGAAAAAGAATTGGAAACAGGCGGGGCAGAAGTCGACGACCCGTCCAGGGATTTTCAAGCAACATTTGGAAATTCATATTTCATTGATGGAAATTTCACTGAAGAAATCACAACGTGAAGAACATAAGAGAAGCCATGTTGGATCAGGCCAACGGCCCATCCAGTCCAACACTCTGTGTCACACAGTGGCAAAAAAAGTTTATATATACACACACACTGTGGCTAATAGCCACTGATGGACCTGTGCTCCATAGTTTTATCTAAACCCCTCTTGAAGGTGGCTATGCTTGTGGCTGCCACCACCTCCTGTGGCAGTGAATTCCACATTCTCATGCTGGACTTTTTCCATATGTATCTACTCTAAGGACATATGTTTCTTTGCATTTATGGTTCATAATACATTTATCAAAGATTTCAGGTTTTCATGGCTGGTAACATCATTAGGGTTTGTAGAATCTTTCGGGCTCAAGTGCCGTGTTCTACTGGAGAAAGTTTTCCTTCCAGACGTTTCGTTCTCAGCTGCGGAGAACATCCTCAGTGGCGTTGCAGCCGGAGCAGGTGCTCTGACCTTCTTGGCTGCTGTGCATTGAGTGGGGCCAGGGCTGCTGGAGTGCTGCTATTTATATTCAACAGCCAGTTTCCTTATCACTACCCTTCCAGGAAGCCCCACAAAACAATGGGCACATCCACAAACCAATTGCCCTTTCATCACACCCCCTCCAGCCTAGAAATAGCAGCTCTCCAGCAACCCTGGCCCCACTCAATGCACAGCAGCCAAGAAGGTCGGAGCGCCTGCTCCGGCTGCAACGCCACTGAGGATGTTCTCCGCAGCTGAGAACGAAACGTCTGGAAGGAAAACTTTCTCCAATAGAACGCGGCACTTGAGCCCGAAAGATTCTACAAACCCTAATAATAATACATTTGTTAGTTTATTGTCACTATAACCTTGTGGTTGTGTTTTTGATTATCACTTCCAAGGTCCAGCATTTTGTAGCAGGAACTCCTTTGCATATTAGGCTACGCACCCCTGATGTAGCCAATCCGCCAAGAGCTTACAGTAGGCCTGTAAGAAAAGCTCTGTAAGCTCTTGGGGGATTGGCTACATCAGGGGGGTGTAGCTTAATATGCAAAGGAGTTCCTGCTACAAAAAGCCCCGTTCAGAATCAAGGGACCATCCCCCCTGGGAACAAGCAATATCTTCTTTCAGTGTTTGCTACTTCACAGGGTGGTTGTGGATAAAATGGAGGACATGAGTGGGAAAGACGGTCCTGGAAAGGTAGTCTGGATCCAACCCAGTGTTTCACTTAACAGGACCAATTCATTGACTTCAAGGTCAAGAAGGTCAATGAGATCAAGACATGAGAGCCCAAAAGTATCTCTTTAAGTCACCATCAGCAAAAAGGGATTGGGTTGAGATCAAAACCCAGTCTGAGAACACTGCATGGGATGGTGATGCTATAGATAGCAGGTACTTGTAAAAATTAAAAAGGAGAGGTCGCAGCTTTGTAGAGTTGGAAGGTGAAAGGCAATAGTGCTGCAGAGTTAAGGTTGTAAAGTTTGAAGCAGAAAGGTAGAGTCATAGCTTTCTAGAGCTGGAAGGTCATAAACTGGAAAGGGAAACGTTAGAGGTCATACTATCGTAGGATGGGATGGTCATAGAGCTGGAAAGGGAAAGGCAATATCCACAGCTTTATAGGACTGGAAGGTCATAGAGTGGGAAGGGGAAAGGCAGAGGTCATAGCTTTGTAGGATTTGAAAGTTATAGAGTTGGAAGAGGAAAGGTAGAGGTCATAGCACTGCAGAGATGAAACGTCATAGCACTGGAAGGAGAAAGGCGAAGGTCACAGCTTTGTAGGATTAAAAAGATCATCGTGGAAAGGAGAAAGAGTTCCAAGGGAACGATAAAGGTCAGAACTTTGTAGAGTTCAAATGCCATAGAGTTGCTAGGGGTTTTAAAGGCTGTGATGGAAATGGTCCAATTTGAATTACAGACTCGTTTCTGTCAGCCTCCTCCTGGGTTTGCGACACTTCTGGGAGGGTGCTATTCCACTTCCTTCCACTAGGGTATTGTTGCCACCACTGTCCTGTTGAACATATATATGAACATATGAAGCTGCCTTATACTGAATCAGACCCTCGGTCCATCAAAGTCAGTATTGTCTTCTCAGACTGGCAGCGGCTCTCCAGGGTCTCAAGCTGAGATTTTTCACACCTATTTGCCTGGACCCTTTTTTGGAGACGCCAGGGATTGAACCTGGGACCTTCTGCTTCCCAAGCAGATGCTCTACCACTGAGCCACCACCCCTCCCCTGTTGGGGTCTTCCTGCCAGGAGGGACAGACTCCTGACACCCCTTCTGAAGCTGAGGCCCTGCCTCCAGTCTCCTGCTTCCCAGCGCCTGTTTAACATGGGGACCAAATTCCTTCCTTGGGAGGCCTTGGAGGATTGGCAATGACTGCTTGCCTTCCCCTTCCCACGACTCCCTTCGTAAAGCAGCGTGGTCTATGGTGGTTGTGGGAACTATGCGGCACAGAGATTTACTGCCAGCATTCAAAACATAAAAATGTTTATTTTAAAAAAAAAAAGGTCATATAACCATACTTTTAGCACAGCGCCAGATCAGCAACCAGAAGAACAAAGAAAAGTTGGTCATAATTGCATCCCCTGTCCCTGGCTCTAAAACTTACTCTGCATAGATGTTAATGTTGAGCAGGCAATTCTAAACTTAGTAAGTTACAAAATGTCCTAAGGCTGTCTCATTACCTCAGGCATCCTGCTTCCTGCATCCAGCCAGGCCCAGGTGCATGTTCGAACGCTCAGCAGTCTGTTCTCTTCCAAGGTCCAGCACCAGGCCTTTTTTTGTAGCAGGAACTCCTTTGCATATTAGACTACACCCTCCTGATGCCGCCAATCCTGCAAGAGCTCACAGTAGGCCCTGTAAGAAGAGGGAGTGTAGCCTAATATGCAAAGGAGTTCCTGTCCAGCATCAAGAGATCTTCCCCCCTGGGAGCAAGTACTTTTATTGAATCTCTGACTCTATCCGTTTTACATCACTTGTCTCCACCCCTTTTTACCTGATCTGCCATAGCCTAGGCTTCTTTTACTGCTGTCTCCAGAAAGCCTCCTTCTGGGAAATCTCCAGCTCATTCTCGGAAATGGTCTCTGCGGCTGGTCTAGCTCAAAACACTCCACACTCTGTTTCTTGCCCAGAGGAGGGGGGATGAGCTGGCTCTTCCTATTGTCTCTTCTGCCGGATCTATTACCATCTCTTCAGAGATAGTCGAGGTGCCTCCAGAATGCCATGGGCTAATTTCCTCCCTCCCTCCTGTTTGTTCCTCACTCATCTTTTAAAGTCTACTTGCCAGCCTTCCAAGATGTGAGGTCATCAAATCCAAGCCTTCCCCAGTAGAAGAGATCCAAAGTTTCAGTCATCCTGATAGATGGCTCTCCCTCCTCAATGAAATTGCTCAGAAGAGATAAAAGGAAGTACTTCTTCACCCAAAGGGCGATTAATGCATGGAATTCACAGCCACAGGAGGTGGGGGCAGCTACAAGCATAGCCAGCTTCAAGAGGGATTAGATAAGCATATGGAGCAGAGGTCCATCAGTAGCCATTAGCCACAGCGTACCGTTGGAACTCTCTGTCTGGGGCAGTGATGCTCTGTACTCTTGGTGCTTGGGGGGCACAGTGGGAGGGCTTCTAGTGTCCTGGCCCCACTGACGAACCTCCTGATGGCACCTGGGGTTTTTTGGCCACTGTATGACACACAGTGTTGGACTGGATGGGCCACTGGCCTGATCCAACATGGCTTCTCTTATGTTCTTATCCTCTGCTTGAAAACTTCCAGAAAGGAAAAGGTCACTACTCCTCTAGGCCACTGATCCCATTGTGAAATTGCTTGCCCCATGCGGATGGTTTTCTTAATGCTCCTCTGAAACCTACCCTCCTGAACGATCAGAAGACAATGCAGTGACACCGTGTTGCTTTTAAAGAAAGGGTTGTCACAAGAGTAAGCTAACAATGAGTGAATATACTCTATTGTGTACACTCTATCCTGTCTTATTCATTTTTATTTATACAAATGGTTTCAGTTTGCTCTTTTCTTCTCCTGTTGTTTTTTGTAGACTCATTTACACTGTGTAAGCCATCTGTTTCATTTTTATACCTGATTTACACAATACTTGCACAGACAATGCATGCCATTTATAAGTAGAATGTAACTCTTTTTTATTGATGCGCAGATAATGTTTAGAAGGGCATGCATTTTATGGGCAGGATCCAGGCTGAGAGATGGAAAATGGCACAGAATTGTAGCTTGGAGAAGGGAATTGAAATGGGGATTTGGGGGGCAAAGCAGCAAGAGAAAGAAATGTTAACAGCAAGCAGCCAGTTAGCAAAGGACAAAAAAAAAAGTCTTCAAATAATTTACACAGACATTTTCTGTAAATTGTTCCTAGGAAGATGCAGGCAAAGCTACCATTTCAACTGGCTGCTGTCCATGGTGCTGAATGGAAACAGCTTTAAAGGACGTTTACATTTGGAAGGTGGAGAGACATCATTTCTCTTGAGGTATGCCTTTATTCCTTTTGCTCCGTAATATTTTCAGGTCAAACAGGCTTTGTAGTTTTTTCAAGCATCACAAAAACCTTGCAAAACTATGCCTTTACCAGTTCCCAGGAGGAAGTATTTCTATTATCGTTTCCCTAGCCACACATTAAACTACCTTATACTGAATCAGACGATTGTTCCATCAAGGTAAGTATCATCTATACAGACCAGTAATGGCTCTCTTGGATGTCTGCTAGAGGGTTTCACATACGCTGTTATTGTTATTATCTTCATTTATAGTCCATGTGTCTCAATGGAACTCAAGGCAGATTACAAATATGAGAACTATTTCGTTCATCAGCAATGGAATCACAAAGATATTTCTTGAGCTTTTGTTGCTATCCAGGGCTGTGTTCCCTTTGCTTCTTCTGCGCAATTTAGGATAAGGTTGAAAAAAAAAAAGAATAAGGTTCTAGAGAATGTCACCTTAAGTCTCTAGTCCACATGGGCATAGATAACACACTTGAATATGTGCGGGGAATAAATCACTTGAAGAAGCAGTTATTGACATATACACCCCACTCAGGCAGCAATGTTGCATCGAAGATAGAAAAGGTTTTGTTGCATCGAAGATAGAAAAGGTGCTGCATTGAAGATTCCTTGGAACAACTGTTTATTTTAAAACACACCCACCTCACAGGGTGTCTGTTGTGGGAGAGGAAGGCAAAGGTAATTGTCAAGGACAATTCCTGCTCTGAGACTCTGTGATTCAGAGTGAAGGGCGGCATATAAATCCAATGTCATCATCATCATCTTCATCAACAGCATCTTCATCATCACCATCACCATCATTGTTATCTTCTTTGTCATCATCTTCATCAGCATCTTCATCAACAGCATCTTCACCATCACTATCATCATCATCATCATCATCATCATCATCATCATCATCATCATCATCTTCTTCTTCTTCTCCTTCTTCTATGCCCCAACTCCCTACCCATCATCTGAAGAGGCACCACTCTTTCAGAAGTCCCTTTCCCCCCCAGTTGACCTCTTCCCCTGCTTGGAGCAACTGCCAGTCCTGAATGAGTCATTGCCCATCCTCAAGACAGCCCCACAAAAGGCTTCCAGAGCAACCAAGCAGGGCAGGGCCTTCAGGAGGGAATCCCTCATTTCCTCACCTCTGCCCCATCTTCTGCCAGCTTTCTTTTCTAACTCTTTGACAAAGCCTTGCAAAAACCTGTTTTTACTGTCATCCATTGTACTAAATACTATGCATCCAGGCTATCTATCGCGTCCATCGACCAAACGGAATCCAAATCCAAGTCTCTGCACCAGGAGCATGCAAATAGCCCCAATTTATTACAAAATGCAGCGTTCGATTTGCTTCACGTGGGTTTTTAATAGCCGCTTCTTTGCTAAGGTAACGATGCCCATGCAGTGCCGCGCTGATTTATTCAAGAGATTTCCATTAGAGGACATTCTCTTGGTTCGTCCTGATCTTTATGCAATTATTTTTTCTCCCTTCACTGCAGGGGGAAAAAAAAAAACAAAAACCATTGGCAGAGTAATTAGTATGTGTGTTTAGATGCCCATCAAGGAATAAAAAGAAGGATTTTTTTAAAAAAGCCTGTCTTTGAATGTGGCAGCGACGGGGATCTGAACTTAGGATCTGCTCATCTACCACCTGATTGCAGGCAGACACGCAATCTGAGCTTCATCTGTTAAGGAAGGGGCAACAAGGCCCAGATGCTTTCCAGAATGAGAAAGTAATTAAAGGTGTCGATGGAGCGGGGGGGGGGGGGGGAGAGAACTGTGTGAAAAGCCATCCTTTGGCACACCACGGCCGACTGTTTTCACACATACTGTTTGTCCTCAGCAATTATCAAAGTGTTGGTGCAACTTTTGGCCAGGCTGGAAGTTTAGTTAAGAACGTAAGAGAAGCCATGTTTGGTGCAGCGGTTATGCGCATGGACTCTTATCTGGGAGAACCCAGTTTGATTCCCCACGCCTCCACTTGCACCTGCTGGAATGGCCTTGGGTCAGCCAGAGCTTTCGCAGGAGTTGTCCTTGAAAGGGCAGCTGCTATAAAAAGCTCTCTCAGCCCCACCTTCCTCACAGGGTGTCTGTTGTGGGGGTGGGGGGGAGGTAGAGAAGATTGTGACCGCTCTGAGACTCTGAGATTCAGAGTATAGGGCGGGATATAAATCCAATATCATCATCATCTTTTTCTTCTTGATGTTGGATCAGGCCAATGGCACATCCAGTCCGACACTCTGGTCACCCAGTGGCCAAAAACTCAGGAGGTCCACTAGTGGGGTCAGGACACTAGAAGCCCTCCCATCGTTGACCCACCCCTCCAAGCACCAAGAATACAGAGCATCACTGCCCCAGACAGAGAGTTCC
The DNA here is from genome assembly GCF_032191835.1 of Heteronotia binoei. Classification (NCBI taxonomy): domain Eukaryota; kingdom Metazoa; phylum Chordata; class Lepidosauria; order Squamata; family Gekkonidae; genus Heteronotia; species Heteronotia binoei. The sequence continues at coordinate 72,353,260 of NC_083233.1, read as the reverse complement.
ATCCATACCCTGTCTAATAGCCACTGATGGACCTCTGTTCCAGATGTTTATCCAACCCCTCTTGAAGCTGGCTATGCTTGTAGCCACCGCCACCTCCTGTGGCGATGAGTTAAAAGGACTGTACAGTTTCCTTCAAGTCCACTGCAGCCTTGCGGGTGATGGATTCAGAGCAAAGACCAGCCTCCTGTCCTCCTCCAGGTGTCAGTCATCAGGAATAAATATTTTAAGTGCCTGGCTGCTGGAGTTTTCGTCCTGCCTGCTGATCTGTTTCCCAGCTGCTCGCGGCAATGTCTTTCCTTGACGCCAGATGTTCCGAAAAAGCCTGATTCCATTTGCCGCGGATGCACTTAAGCGACGCGAATGAGCTGATGCCAGGTTGGCTGTCTTACCCCTAATTCCACCAGAGGCAGTTTGCAAGTAGAGGGAACTGACAGCGTGCATGCTGTTTGCAAAACAAGCCTTTGTAGATTTGCTGGTGGCAGAGAGTTTCCAGCAGGGCCTGGGAGCGGCTTGGCTGGCCCTGAGCAGCAATTTGGTGCGACTGAAAAAAGCAGTCTCAGATCAGCCGCTGGAAAAGGTGAGATGGAACCAGTGTTCCCTCCATGCTGAGTTAGTGTGAGCAAGCTCACAGTTTTTTAGCCTCCAGCTCACACATTTTCGTCTTAGCTCAGGAAGGATGGCCCCAGAGCAAACTAATTTATGCAGCAGCTCACAACTTTAATGCCAGTAGCTCACAAGGTAGAATTTTTGCTCACGAGACATAAGAACATAAGAGAAGCCATGTTGGATCAGGCCAGTGGCCCATCCTGTCCAACACTCTGTGTCACATAAGAACATAAGAGAAGCCATGTTGGATCAGGCCAATGGCCCATCCAGTCCAACACTCTGTGTCACATAAGAACATAAGAGAAGCCATGTTGGATCAGGCCAATGGCCCATCCAGTCCAACACTCTGTGTCACATAAGAACATAAGAGAAGCCATGTTGGATCAGGCCAATGGCCCATCCAGTCCAGCTCTCTGTGTCACATAAGAACATAAGAGAAGCCATGTTGGATCAGGCCAATGGCCCATCCAGTCCAGCTCTCTGTGTCACATAAGAACATAAGAGAAGCCATGTTGGATCAGGCCAGTGGCCCATCCAGTCCTACACTCTGTGTCACACAGTGGCCAAAAAACCCAAGTGCCATCAAGAGGTCCACCAGTGGGGCTAGAAGCCCTTCCCACAAGCACAAGAATACAGAGCATCACTGCCCCAGACAGAGAGTTCCAACAATAAGCTGTGGCTAATAGCCACTGATGGACCTCTGCTCCATATGCTTATCCATTCCCCTCTTGAAGCTGCAAGACTCCAAAGCTTAGAGGGAACATCGGATGGGACCTTCAGTGACTCTTCATCTCTCCTCCTATGCTGAAACTGCAATCTGCTTTATAGCCAGCAGTGCTTTAGAGTAGTGGTTTGCAACCTTTTCAGTGACCCTCAAGCTCAAAGTTACTTGGTATGGGGACCCATCCAAGCAAACCATGACATTGGCATCCAGCCTTCCATTTTCTTTAAGGGCTAACCAGATGTTCCACAGTGGCTAGCTGGCACACAGAGGGCACAGCTGCCCCCACTATGAACCCCAAGCAAGTGGCATTCTGCTATTCATAGCCTTTGCACGTGACGATTGCATTCCACCCTTTGACCACTGTTACAAGCAGGGGACCAGGGAGGACCTCTACTGGCTGCCACCACTCAGGTAAGGGTCTGTCTGGGAGGGCTCAGAGCACTCACCCAACCCCTGCATCTTCCTTCTTAATAAAACTCCTTCTATCCATGACGAAGGAGACACGAGGACCCAGGCAGTATAACAAGTATAAGTTTATTGAAAGTGCTCAACAACAAAGTGGTTTTAATTATTAATGCAACAGTGAAAGGGGAAAACCAGTAAAAGGTGGTACAAAGGAAATAAAAGCCTTGATGTTCCCTTCCTCTCCCTTCCTCTAATTCCTGGTCACTCACCACTCTTTGGATGAGGGATCTCTCCTAGCTGCAACCTTCTCTCTGGCTCAGCCTTTTCCAGAGGGAACTCTCCTGACTGCAGCCACTCCAGAGTAGACAACCCTCCCTCTCTAGCTGGGCCTTTTATTTCCTTCCTTCCCACCCCTCTGGTCTCCACTGTGCAAGCTTTCCCTCCAAAACTGCTGCCCACCCAATCAGAAGGACAAAAGGGATCTTGGGAAATTTAGGCCCTATCGCTACTCTGACACAGGCCTAGGATCATGACAACCACCTTCTATTCCTTATACTTCCCCCTAGGATTCTAGGAAATTCACTCTGGTAACCATCAGGACATGTTTTACTTCATCAACATGTATACACCATTGAAGAAAAAAAATATCAACTAATGTATGACATTGAAGATACTGTCTCCACTATCAGATCTCAATTTCCAAAATACAAAAGAGAGCAATGGAAAGGGCAGGGACAGCCATTAGGAAGGGCTGGCCCATGACCCACTTTCAGAAGCTTCGTAACCCACTTTTGGGTCTTGACCCAGAGGCTGGGAAATATAAGAACACAAGAGAAGCTATGTTGGATCAGGCGAGTGGTCCATCCAATCCAACACTCTGTGTTTGCTCTCCAAGCAAGGCCCCACTTGAAAGAAAAGGTGGCAAATTTGGGGGAAGCAAATCAAAAATGTGAGGACTTTCAAAAGTATTTACCCTTGGTCAGTCCAGTGCAGTGGTTAAGTGTGCGGACTTTTATCTGGGAGAACCTGGTTTGATTCCCCACTCCTCCACCTGCAGCTTCTGGAATGGCCTTGGGTCAGCCATAGCTCTGGCAGAGTTGTCCTTGAAAAGACAGCTGCTGGGAGTGCCCTCTCAGCCCCACCCACCTCACAGGGTGTCTGTTGTGGGGGAGGAAAGTAAAGGAGATTGTGAGCTGCTCTGAGACACTGAGATTCAGAGTGGAGGGCAGGGTATAAATCCAATATTTTCTTCAAAGAACAGTAGACGTCTTCTGGATAGTTGTTCTCTTGCACCCAACACACAGCCTCAGAAGGGATGCCCATGGAATGGTGAGGGAGATCAGGGACACCCACCTAACCAGACAGACCACCTGAACCAACCCTGGCCATCAGTGAGGTGACAGGTGTCAAAGCCAGACAACCCCGTAGCCAGACATTTTTGGGTGGGGGGCCCAGGACACAAAATTTCAGGTGGGAGGTCATGGAGTCTTGGCTGCTTCTTCCAGCAGCCAGCCTCTGGGCCCTAACTCTCTCTCTCTCACGCTCTTGGGGGTGGAAAGAAGAGCCAGGGGAGAGCGGCAGCGGCGAAAACGGGGCTGAGGGGAGAGCTTGGGAGGCATGGAAGAGCCCAAGGAGAGCAGTGGCGGTGAAAACAGGGCTGCTGGCAGTGCAGGAAGAGCGAGAGAGGTAGGGAAGAGCCTGGGAAGAGCAACAGTGGTGAAATAGGGCTGCGGGGAGAGTTTAGGAGGCAGGGAAGAGTCTGGGGAGAGCAGTGGTGGTAAAAATGGGGCTGCAGGGAGAGCAGGGGGGCAGGGAAGAACCCGGGGAGAGCGGGGTGGCGGCAAAAATGGGGCTGCGGGGAGAGCAGGGGAGGCAGGAAAGAGCCCGGGGAGAGTGGCAACGGCAAAAACGGGGCTGCAGGGAGAGCTTGGGAGGCAAGGAAGAGTCTGGAGAGAGCAGCGGTGGTGAAAATGGGGCTGCGGGGAGAGCGGGGGAGGCAGGGAAGAGCCCGGGGAGAGCGGCGGCAGCGAAAATGGGGCTGTGGGGGAGGCAGGAAGAGCCCGGGGAGAGCGGCGGCAGTGAAAACAGGGCTGCGGGGAGAGCGGGGGAGGCAGGAACAAGGTGAGAAGAGCCCGGGGAGAGCGGCGATTGTGGCAAAAATGGGGCTGCGGGGAGAGCAGTGGGGAAAGGAGGGGCCACACAGGTGGAAGTGGGGGTTGGGTGGAGGGGCCGTGCCCTCCCGGGCCCCACCATGGCTACGGGCCTTAAGTCAGATCACCCTCATATCCATTTCAGAACGTAGAAATCGGATAAATATTTCTAAAGGCTTTTATGCAATGAAAAAAAAAAATAGTGGCTCGATCACCTGTCTTTTAAAGGATTAATTCATTAATCCATTAAAATTGTATAAAGGCTTTGGTTTCATAGTACGTACCCCCAAAGGAACTTAGGTGTGAATCACAAAGTGGGGAAACAGAAGTTTTACAAAAAAAGTTGCCCATTTCCCACACACACACACAAACATCCATTTCAAATAGCAATTGGAGTGGCTTGCAGAACAGAATATATATATATATACACACACACACACACACACACACACACACACACACATATATATATATATATATACAAATATATATATACCCATTCTGATTGAGGGCAGGAAGCATTACCCTTCCTCTGATTTAGCAATATGTCATCAAACAGCCAATCCTGATTGGCTAAGTGGCGCTCTGATCTCATACGGACTATGTAATCCCTGATTGGCTAGACTCCCTCTTTCTTTTCAAGAAATGGTGCCAAAGCAGTTGATGAGAGAAGAAGAAGAAGATATTGGATTTATATCCCGCCCTCCACTCCGAGGAGTCTCAGAGTGGCTCACAATCTCCTTTCCCTTCCTCCCCCACAACAGACACCCTGTGAGGTGGGTGGGGCTGGAGAGGGCTCTCACAGCAGCTGCCCTTTCAAGGACAACCTCTGCCAGAGCTATGGCTGACCCAAGGCCATTCCAGCAGGTGCAAGTGGAGGAGTGGGGTATCAAACCCGGTTCTCCCAGATAAGAGTCCGCACACTTAACCACTACACCAAACTGGCTCACCAATGATGAGACAAGGGGCAGTGCAGAAATGGGACAAGGCTTTGCGGGAATCATTCCAAAAACATTTTAATCACCCTTCCTGGGGAAAAAAAAATCCACCCACGAACGTTCAACACACCCCTGGCCCCTGACAGGGAATTGCAATGCTCTGGTTTATCCCCGATCTTCCCCCCTTCACATCTCAAGGTGGATTGTAAATTAATGGAGCAGAGACCTGACTTTTGTCTGTGTTATTCTGTAAAATCTCACAGAAATCGATGACCGCTAGAAATAGTAATACATACAAGCAAATGGGCATGTTGCTAAAACGGTAAGAAACAGAGTTTCTGAAGAGTGAGATAATGAAAAAAAAATCTCATGAAGAAGTGTTATCGATCTTTTGTATTTTCTTCCTTATTGCCAAACACCAGAAACAGATATATAGTAGAAAAATTAAACACTTAATGGTCCCCAAACTGAAACATCGACACCCATTAGATTTGTCCTTTTTCAGATAATTAACTAAAGATATAGTCAAGCACCAGTTAAAAGAGAGTAAAAACTGTAGCACTGATAATGAAAATGAATCAAAGAATCATAGAGTTGGAAGGGACCTCCGGGATCATCTAGTCCAACCCCCTGCACAATGCACGAAACTCACAAATACCTCCTCCTAAATTCACAGGATCTTCATTGCTGTCAGATGGCCCTCTAGCCTCTGTTTAAAAACCTCCAAGGAAGGAGAGCCCACTACCTCCTGAGAAAGCCTGTTCCACTAAGGAACCACTCTAATGGTCAGGAAGTTCTTTCTAATGTTGAGCCGGAAACTCTTTTGATTTAATTTCAACCCTTTGGTTTTGGGCCTACTTTCTGGGGCCACAGAAAACAATTCCATACCATCCTCTATGGGACAGCCCTTCAAGTACTTGAAGATGGTGATCATATCACCTCTCAGCTGCCTCCTCTCCAGGCTAAACAGGCCCAGCTCCTTCAACTTTTCTTCATAGGACTTGGTCTCCAGACCCCTCACCATCTTTGTTGCCCTCCTCTGAACCCATTCCAACTTGTCTATATCCTTCTTAAAATGCTGTGCCCAAAACTGAACACAATACTCCAAGTGAGGTCCTACCAGAGCAAAGTGATACAATCACTTCATGTGATCTGGACACTATATTTCTGTTGATACAGCCCAAAACTGCATTTGCCTTTTTAGCCACCACATCACACTGTTGACTCATGTTAAGTATATGGTCCACTAACACCACTAATACCCCTAGATCTTTTTTGCATGTTCACCAAAACTTAGGGGCTCCTCTACTCTGGGATTTCAGTCTGTGCTATCCATCCTATTTTCAACTCTTTCTTCTTCCTTGAAATTCAGGGAATCTTAAATAATAATCCTGTGAGGTATCTTAGGCTGAGAGGGTGTAACTGACATAAGGTCAGCCAATGGATGACTGGGAATTTCAGTGTAGGTCTTCACATCCCTATTGTTAATGCAGAAGAGCATAGGTACTTCTTAACCCGCACATACACAATGCTCTGTACAAGATTCAGAGCTAAAACCAGAAGAATAGAGAATTGCTTGTGCATTCGGTTCCGTATCGAAAGGCCAACTCATTTGGAACTCCGAAATCTGGGGAAACTATCCATACGAGAGAATATCAGAAGCATCTCTATCTAAAATTAAATGCAAGATGAATGTCTGTTGGGGCTCCCTACAGGAGAACGACTAGTGGTTTGAAGGAAGCTTAAAGGGGGTTTTGTTGTTACTTTATCAAAATTTAGTGGAAATTCCTCAAGAAGATACTCAGCCTTCATTAGCAAATTCTCATGCACCCAAGAAAGTTTGCAAGTCTTGCTGACATTCTTTTCAAACTTCCTTGAAGTTCCTACAGATGCTGCACTAGGGAAGGTATCCTTCTAAAACACCTGTGATGGGAATCTCCTGGATTTCTCTCTCACCTGTATTGCACCCCCTATCTTTCCTTCTTCCAAGATAAAGAAGGTCACCGATGTTCATGTGAGATCAAAACTGCCCCTTCTTTCCCAGGATCACTAATTGGCTCTCACAGATATGGTCCAGCTTCTTATAAGCTTCAGAGAAAAAAAAAACCTGGTAACAGCTATCTCTATCAGAAATCCCCAATTATTTAAAATGCCGAGAGACCATGACCGGTTGGCAGCATTGCAAAACAGGTCATTAGAACAGCTTCCCTCGATTTTCGCAGCCACACAAATGACCATTACCTGCTTGGGTCTTCTTGTAAACACTGCAGCTGAGCTACTAATGAGCTGTGAAGCTCTGCTGGAGCTCCCCGTTTGCTGCTCTCTGCCCCTCGCTGCAGAAAAATTCCACCGCATTTGCAACAGGCCTAAACTAGACGCAAATCTTTTTCACATGGGTTGATTCTTAATCAGGCAGGTGTCGGGGCCAAGCCCAACCTGGATGCTTTGCTGCCATGACCGTGGGGCTCAGAACTGTCTTCAGGGCCCCGACTGAGATCCAAAGGTAGTTTGGGTTGTATTTAGATTATATTTTTTGCCAAAGTCCAGTCTGAAAGGGAGGAGCTCTCAGACTGCCCAAAGGCGAACAAAACTCAAATCCTGAGACAAGATTCTCAGTGCCCAAGTGGGTACCTTGAAGCTCCCACTGGGCCACCATGATGGCATGGAATTCTAGCAGGAGCTCCTTTGCATATTAGGCCACACACCCCTGATGTAGCCAATCCTCCATGAGCTTACAAGGCTCTTTTCTGTAAGCTCTTGGAGGTTTGGCTACATCAGGGGTGTGTGGCCTAATATGCAAAGGAGCTCTTGCTAGAATTCCACCCCTGCTCTCTTCCAAATATCAAACTTGTTTAGCTTTTGTGTTGGGGGTATTCATTTGAAATTCAGAGGTGAGGTGGATGCATAAATGGAGACAAGGCTTACACTTATCAAAAGAAATAAAGTATAAAACATCAGGGAAAGGTACTTGGGATAAAAGAAAATCAAACAATACATTCTACATTACTTAAACACATCCTTACAGCTACGTGGATACTTCTAAGAATGGTGGTCTTCCCACAGAACACAAGGACGAGAGATGCTGACCTGCTGAGCTTCCATACAAGATCGAACCATTCTTAAGGCGCTAACTAACCAGTACTGAGGTTACACGTTAAACTATTTCCTTCTATATTTTCCTGGGCTTACAGCTGACAGTTCCTAATTGGATATAAGCTGCATTACTTCATATCCTGCTTTCCAGTAAACAAAATTTCTAACCCTATAATGGCTGAAATGTAAATAACTTGAATTCCAACACCCTGCTAACAGGCTGAGGTGGTTTGCCATCACCTTCCTCTGCAGAGTCTTCCTTGTGGCCTCCCACCCAAGTATCAAAACTGTTTCGCTTCTGAGATCTGAAGAGATTGGACTATGCCATGCCACTTTCCCTCCCGATTGACCGGTTGCCCACACATAAATCAAACTTTCATGTGCTGCCACTACTTCTTGTTGACATCAGCTAAGCCCTACATGACCACTAGGCTTCAGAACCAAAGGCACATTAGAATAGGAGCATGCCTTTCAGTCTTCCTCATGCAAATGGTGACTGTCCCATATGTCAGAGGTGGCCAACGGTAGCTCTCCAGATGTTTTTTGCCTACAATTCCCATCAGCCCCAGCCATTGGCCATGCTAGCTGAGGTTGATGGGAGTTGTAGGCAAAAAAAAAAATCTGGAGAGCTACCGTTGGCCACCCCTGACATATATGACATTTTGTCCCCTTGAACTTCCTCTTAGTGCCAGATATGCCAAGTTTCTGGAGCTAGACAAAAGTCTTTAAATATATATATATATATATATATATATATATATATATATATACCTCAGAGATTAGCAAATCGTTGAGCTTTTGGGAAGTGGGCGAGGGAAGGTAAAAATGACCTCTTGGTTTGAAAACTTTAATAAAGTTCTACTGGGTTTTTTTTGCTGTGTTATTTCACATTTTTGCTTTTTAGATTTTGGGGTTCATTAAGCTGGAGTTTTTGTTTTTAATTCAGGCTGATTTTTTTAAAAAATTATACTGCTTTTATTGGCTGTTGCATTGTTTTTAGGACCGATGTGTTTTTTCCCTTTGGAGAGGTGCTATGCAAATGGATTGAGCCAGCCAATCAATTAATAATAAGATTCTGTGTTGGGAAAGTAAAATATTGCAGAAATAGAAGCCGATCCCCTTTCCTCTTTTCCTTCCACGCATATTGCTTTGCATGCTATATCACCCTACTACTTTCCCCCTCCCCACATATCCTATGTTCAGAGAACTGCCCTTGCACATATAGCCTTATACATTTTGCCATGCGCATGATCGTATTCTGCATAAAAAGGTAAAGGTAGTCCCCTGTGCAAGCACCAGTCGTTTTTGACTCTGGGGTGACATTGCTTTCATGGCATGTTCACGGCAGACTTTTTACGGGGTGGTTTGCCATTGCCTTCCCCGGTCATCTACACTTTTCCCCCAGCAAGCTGGGTACTCTTTTTACCGACCTTGGAAGGATGGAAGGCTGACTCAGCCTGCAGCTGGCTGCTTGAATACTGAGTCTGAAATGGCTTGTTCTGGTTTTCCAGTTGCAAAGAACCCAAAGCCCAGTCAATCACATACGCCGCAAAAGCGCCTTCAGTTGCCTCTCTGTTCCCTCCTTCTCCTCCTTCAGCTTACAACCTACATTAAATAAATCCATTTTCCAAATCAGTGGCAGATTTATAAGGCCACCTGGATTAAGACACCAGGCAAGTCGTGTTTAATCAGATATTAACAGCACGATAGCTGGATCTGTAACCATTAAACTAAATGGGAGCCCTGCAATGATTTTTATATAGCGTGTCAGACATTTCAAGCTGCCCGAGCTCATCTTATGTGCGGAAGGATTAGTATGCAAACAAAGTGGAGGAAAGTCAGCCAAAGGTGCAAGAAGGCAGCTGAAGCGGACTCTGGAATAGCTCCCGGGACGTGGTCACGTGCTATTTTAGCAACATGATTTGGAAAGGGCCACAGCTCAGTGGAGAGCCGGCAGAGGGCTCAGACTTCAGCATCTAAAGTAGAAGGAGGCAACAAGTGTTGAGAAGGGTCTTTCTCAGCCTGAAATCCTGGAGAGCTGCAGCCAAGCAGCAGAGACAATCAGGGGTGGAATTCCAGCAGGAGCTTCTTTGCATATTAGGCCATGCACCCCTGATGTAGCCAATCCTCCAAAGGCTTACAAAATAGAGCCTTGAAAGCTCTTGGAGGATTGGCTACATCAGGGGTGTGTGGTCTAATATGCAAAGGAGCTTCTGCTAGAATTCCACCCCTGGAGACAATACTGAGTGAGTCACTGGTCTGACAGTTTTACAAAACAGCATTCATTAAAGCAGAGCTTGTTTTGTAGGAGTACCTCCTTTGCATATTAGGCCACACACCCCCTGATGTAGCTGATCCTCCTGGAGCTTACAGTAAGCCCTGTAAGAAGAACCCTGTAAGCTCGTGGAGGACTGGCTACATCAGGGGTGTGTGGCCTAATATGCAAAGGAGTTCCTGCTACAACAAAAAGCCCTGGTTGGTCTCTCAGGTGCTGCTGGATTCCACCATGTTCTGTGACTCTTTAATTGCCAGTTCCTTTGCCTCTGTCCATCTGCATTGCTCGAAAATTATGTCCATATGAGAAGAACGTTGGCTACCGCTCTGCATGGACTTGGCTGACTCTGATGCAGGAGGAGGTGACGCTTGAGCTTACGCCTGTTGCGGTTGTGTCAGTGGCCAAGTCCAAGTTGAGTGGACTAAGCTGGGGAAGACCCTGAGGTTCAGATCCTCAATCTGCTGTGAAGCTTGTTGGGTGACCATGGGCTGGCCCGTCTCTCAGCCTGTCCTTCCTGTTAGGGCAGTGGTGCACTTAAAATGGTGGAGGAGCAGGGCTTTTTTTTGTAGCAGGAACTCCTTTGCATATTAGGCCGCACGCCCCTGATGAAGAGCTTACAGGGCTCTTAGTCCAGGACCTAACTGTAAGCGCTAGGAGGATTGGCTACATCAGGGGTGTGTAGCCTAATATGCAAAGGGATTCCTGCTACAAAAAAGCCTTGTATTAAAGGGGGAAGGCTATGTATTGCTGCTAGTGAACCTGCACTGCATGCAAAAAGTATACCTTGTTCAATCCTTGGCATGCCCAGTTCAGCATACACACACACACACACATATTGGCAACTGTGTGACACAGAGTGTTGGACTGGATGGGCCATTGGCCTGATCCAACATGGCTTCTCTTATGTGACACAGAGTGTTGGACTGGATGGGTCATTGGCCTGATCCAACATGGCTTCTCTTATGGTCTTATGTGACACAGAGTGTTGGATTGGATGGGCCATTGGCCTGATCCAACATGGCTTCTCTTATGTGACACAGAGTGTTGGACTGGATGGGCCATTGGCCTGATCCAACATGGCTTCTCTTATGTTCTTAAGTTAACACTGTTGGAATGCAAGTTATTTACATTCCAGCCATTATAGAGTTAACTGTTTGTTTACCTGAAAGTGGAAATGATGTAACCTAAACCCAATTGTGCTGGGGAAAACATGTAAACATAGTATCTCCAACCATCACCCTTAGGCAGCAGGCAGTGGTAAAGATCTTCCTCTGCCTAATGCCACAGAGTCAACTGTCAGAGGAGATAATACTGAACTCAACAGACCAGGTCCCCAACCTCTTTGAGTCCGATGGCCCCTTTGGCATCTGATGTGGGGTGGTAGGTGCAACCATAAAAGGGTTGCCACAGAAGGAGGAGCCAACCATCAAAAGTCAGGGAGTGAAGTTATGCACATGATGGGAGTTTTGACTCTCAAAACCTTAGACCCTGGAGATCTTGTTCATCTCTGGATTTGAATCTTGTGCTGAAAACTCTGAGTGTTTCCAACACACCAACAGCACTATCTGCTAAATTCAGGATTCTAAAAGAAATGGAACAATGGAGGATTTCTATTGTATTGGCTCCTTTTTGGAAACCAAACCCAGTGAGCTGGAATACCAAGATCTAAGGAGAAATTCAGAGTCTCTAGTGCTGGGTTGGCCAACGGTAGCTCTCCAGATGTTTTTTGCCTACAACTCCCATCAGCCCCAGCCAGCATGGCCAATGGCCGGGGCTGATGGGAGTTGTAGGCAAAAAAACATCTGGAGAGCTACCGTTGGCCACCCCTGCTCTAGTGGATGCATTTGCAAAGCTGAAACACCACGTCCTACCTTAATGACATCTTCATCAGACGATCTGCACTCTACTGAATCTAGAAGGTCCATGACCGTTCCATCCTCTTCCACCGAGACCACTTTGACAGGAACAGCTACTGTCTTCCCATTGAGAATTGCTGTGTTCAAGATCTCTGCTTCCTAGAAGACAAAGGCATGGTTTTCAATTAACACAGCTGAGCAGAAATTTGCAGCGTTTCTGTACACAATAAGGTTAAATTCAAACGCAAAGTCATGGCACAAGAGAAGAACATAGACCTGTTCTGTGCTGGTCTTCAGTATTAGAGACCTTCAGGGGAATGAACGATGTGCGGAGCAGATAGAAAATGTGGGGTAGTGATGGTGATGGATGGCTGCGTGGGGTAGAGCACTACTATCACAGCAGTCTTATGCTACAAACTAATTGCTTGGTTTTTAAAGGGCCACGTGATTCTTCCTTGGTCCATCATGTGTCATCTTAAAGACCAACTGATTTATTGTGGCACCAGCATATTTGAATCATGGCCTATTTCATCAGATGCAGGATGGAGTGGGTCGTAGGGACTATACCACTCCAGTTTTGTCCCACCTACTCAGGCTCCCAATTTGCTTCTGAGGGCCACCAAGGTGGCTATCGATTTCACACATGAATTCACACATGAAGTTGCCAGATACCCAGGGCTTTTGGGTAGCCGGAACTCCTTTGCATCTTAAGCCACATCCCTCTGATGTAGCCAATCTTCCAAGAGCTTACAGGGCTCTTGGTATAGGGCCTACTGTAAGCTCCAGGAGGATGGGCTACATCAGGGGTGTGTGGCTTAAGATGCAAAGGAGTTCCTGGTACAAAAAAAGCCCTGCTGATACCGAATCAGAACCTTGGCCAATCAAAGTCAATATTGTCTACTTAGCCTGGCAATGGCTCTCCAGGGTCTCAGGCAGAGGTCTTCCACATCGCCTACTGCCTTGATCTTTTAACTGGAGATGATGGGGATTGAACCCAGGACCTTCTGCACACAAAGCAGGGCCTCTTTCACTGAGCCGCAGCCCCTACAGGATAAAATTGCATTTTAAAACCATTAAAATCAATTTCCCCTCCCCCAAAGATTCATGATTAAAACAAATTAAAAACAGAGCTAAAATACATACAAAGACATTAAAAAGTAATTAAAGCATTGGTTAAGAAGGAGGGATTGTTGAGGGAATGCAAAGTGAAACAGAAAAGTCTTCGCCAGCTGGTGAAAAGGGCAATGGAAGGGGATAGATGAAACTCCCTGAGGAGTGAGTTCCAGAGTTTGGTGCCAAAAACTCTCTCCTGGGTTGCTTGCCACCTGCATATGAAGTCCAAATACTTTGGCCACCAAATGAGAAGGGAGCACTCACTGGAGAAGACCCTGATGCTGGGAAAGACCGACGGTAAAAGAAGAAGGGGACAGCAAAGGACGAGAGGGCTGGACAGTGTTATCATTGCAACGGACATGAATCTGAGCGAATGTAGGAGGACGGTGGAAGACAGAAGGGTCTGACGTGATGCGGTCTATGGGGTCGCAAAGAGTCGGACTCGATTGTGCGACTGAACAACAACAACAACAACATGAAGTCCAACTTGGATAGTCTGCTAAATCAGTATAGGGATTCTAACTCAAGAACTTCCAGCTCACCCTTTGACCTTTTTGGCTACTAACGCAGTGCAGTCCAAAAGAAAATAAGCTCACTGACGCCAACGGAATTAGAAGGCTGTAACTCTGTTGAAGACTGCAGTTGAAATGCCCTCCCCTGCTTCTCCTGACCTTTGATGCATTCCCAGTTATTCCTTTGTGCAGAGACAGTCCAGTTTGGCCAATGTAGATGGCGGAAAGCACAGTGTTTCCAACTCACGAGCCATTTCCACGACACCCATTCATAATAATGGTCCAATTGAGCTGAAATAGTCATTGCATTTGACTTTGGAGCTTTACGAATGTTCCCTGAAGCACACAATGAGGCTAAACGGCCTTTTCTCTTGCACCCTGGTGTAAGTCAAAAGTCATTCCATTGTCTCCTCTGAAGTTACTACTGATTTGCACCCCGGGCAACTGAGGGAACGATTGTGGCGTCTTGATTTTTTTTTTTAATTTTTCTTATTCAAAATCCCGAGCTGTTTAAAAATCACCATCCAGGCTGGTATGCAGAACAAGGGAGGCTTGATTTCATTGGGTCCCTGTGAATGAAAGGCTGCCCTCCCCCAAAGTGGTAATTTCAGAGCGGAATAGTTCACATGGCGGGTTTTGAAGTTTGACCTGATTTTTTTTGCTTGTGGGAGAGAATTGAAGAGGGGATTGAAAAAAACCAAACGCATCAGAAATTGACTCTGCCTGCTGCCTCGTGGATGGGACCGAGGAGTGAGCCCCTCTCTCTAATCTAATAGCATGCAGATCACAAAGCACTCTTTAGACTTCTTAAAGGAACAGAGACTTTATCCTAGTTCAAAAGGGAGGAAAATGACTGAAGGCCTTCAAAGAGGAAGAAAACTCAAGGCATGTTTTTCAGCCTTGGTCCTCTCAGTTCAGCCTGATCCGGGACATGTTTACTCAGAATTCAGGCCACTGGGTTCAATGGAACTTTCTCCTGAGTAAATGTGAATGGGATTGCAGAGCTAGGATACAGAGAAACAGCATGGTGTGGCGGTTATGGTGTCAGATTAGGATCCGGGAAACCTGGGTTCAAATCCCCACGCTGCCACAGAAACTTGCTAGGCGACGTTGGGCCAGTCACATGCTCTAAGCTCCAGCTGCCGCAGGGGGTTGTCATAAGGGTTAAAAAAAAAGGAGGAGAGGGGAATGATGTAAACTTTAAGTCTCCATTGGGGAGAAAAGTAGGGCAAAGACAAAGTAAATGAGCAAACAAATAAATGTAAAGAAAATGATTCATAGAGTTGGAAGGAACCTCCAGGGTCATCTAGTCCAACCCCCTGCACAATGCAGGGAATTCACAAATACCTCCCCCAGAGGTAATGACAAACAGAAAAATGGGAAAGTGGCACTGTGCAGAGAATTCCTGCGCTGAAACTGCTTTTTCTACTTCGGCCAAACCTCAGTGCCTCCAACTGTAGAACTGGGTAACAAAGATGACTTGACCTAAACACTGTCAGATGCTGCCCTGATGCCCAGTCTTATTGTTGTGAATAATCTTTTGTTTAAAGAGAGGGTTACTACAGCCTAACAGCAACATAAGAACATAAGAGAAGCCATGTTGGATCAAGACAATGGCCCATCCAGTCCAACACTCTGTGTCACACAGTGGCCAAAAAAACCTAGGGCCATCAGGAGGTCCACCAGTGGGGCTAGAAGCCCTCCCACTGTGCCCCCCCCAACCACAAGAATACAGAGCATCACTGCCCCAGACAGAGAGTTTCATCAATACCTTGTGGCTAACAGCCACTGATGGACCTCTGCTCCATATGCTTATCCAATCCTCTCTTGAAGCTGTCCATGCTTGCAGGCACCCCACCCCCACCCCGTGGCAGTGAATTCCACGTGTTAACCACCCTTTGGGTGAAGAAGTACTTCCTTTTTTCTGTTCTAACACGACTGCTCAGCAAGTTCATTGAATGTCCATGAGTTCTCATATTGTGAGAAAGGGAGAAAAGTACCTGTGTTATAGGAGCATATCAAACGCCTGTCCAATATGTGAACCAAAGGCAACATTTGGGGACTGGGAATCCAAATCATAAACCTCTGGGGAAGTATTTTTTTTTAAAATGAGCACATAGTAAGCTTAAGTAGTGCAAATAGTAATCTTAGACATTTCCTGGAGAGTATATTACGCAGGTAAACATGACAACAGGCACTCAAAGAATTCTAACTAGACCAAAAGCCCTGATCTGGGTGATGTAGGTTAGTCCAATCTAGTCACATCTCAGAAGCTACGCAGGGTTGGTCCTGGTTATTCAAGGAAGCCCAGGGCTTTTCTTGTAGCAGGAACTCCTTTGCATATTAGGTCACACACCCCTGATGTAGCCAATCCTCCCGGAACTTACAGAAGGCCCTGTACTAAGAGTCCTGTAAGCTCTTGGAGGACTGACTACATAAGAAGGTTGTGGCCTAATATACAAAGGTGTTCCTGCTACAAAAAAAGCTCTGAGGAAGCCTAGGTAGCTATGGAGAGGCAGGCAGTCCACTGTAAATTGATGGCACTTCGTTAGACACCCTAACCCAGAAAGTCCAGGCCAGGGGTCGTTTTGTAGAAAAACAGATGGTGGAGCTCATCCAAAGATTGTTATGCAGTTCAATGGACAAGGTCAGTTTGGTGTAGTGGTTAAGTGTGCGGACTCTTATCTGAGAGAACCGGGTTTGATCCCCCACTCCTCCACTTGCACTTGCTGGAATGGCCTTGGGTCAGCCATAGCTCTGGCAGAGGTTGTCCTTGAAAGGGCAGCTGCTGGGAGAGCCCTCTCCAGCCCCACCCACCTCGCAGGGTGTCTGTTGTGAGGGGAGAAGATATAGGAGAGTGTAAGCCGCTCTGAGTCTCTGATTCAGAGAGAAGGGCGGGGTATAAATCTGCAGTCTTCTTCATCTTCTTCAAGATGGGGAGGAGGAGGGGGAACCCTCAGAAAGGTTCAGGAGCTGCGTTCCTGTGAGCTCCTGCTGAATCTGAGGCCTGGCCCAGGCTAGCCCAATCTCACTAGATCTTGTAAGCTGAGCAGGGTCAGTCCTAGTCAGTACTTGGATGGGAGACCAACAAGGAAGTCCAGAGTCGCTATGCAGAGACAGGCTATGGCAAACCACCTCCAAACGTCTCTTGGCTTGAAAACCTTACGGGGTTGCCATATGTCAGCTGTGCCTTGACAGAGCTTCCCGCCACCAAATTTTCATAAAAGTATGGACATTTCTTGTTTGGGAGTGGCCCCCATCCTTAGATCACAGTGAGTGTCCTGAAATTCTGTAATCCTTGGAGAATTGTGTTTGCAAATGAGTCCTGATCTACATATACATTTGAAGGAAGGGCTAGAACCCTGAGGTGGTAGAATGAAGTGCAGGTGGGGAGGAGGCTGCCATTTTAAAATATACCCTCCCTTTAAAAGAAGACTGTAGATTTATACCCCACCCTTCTCTTTG
The DNA here is from genome assembly GCF_032191835.1 of Heteronotia binoei. Classification (NCBI taxonomy): domain Eukaryota; kingdom Metazoa; phylum Chordata; class Lepidosauria; order Squamata; family Gekkonidae; genus Heteronotia; species Heteronotia binoei. Next base: position 72,336,123 of record NC_083233.1, on the reverse strand, counting down.
AATCAGAGTCTCAGAGCGGATTACAATCTCCTTTACCTTCCTCCCCCACAACAGACACCCTGTGAGGTAGGTGGGGCTGAGAAGAAGATGACGATACTGGATTTACATCCCGCCCTCCACTCTGAATCTCAGAGTCTCAGATCTGCTTACAATCTCCTTTATCTTCCTCCCCCCCCCCAACAGACACCCTGTGAGGTGGGTGGGGCTGAGAGAGCTCTCAAAGAAGCTGCTCTTTCAAGGACAACCTCTGCCAGAGTTATTGCTGACCCAAGACCATTCCAGCAGCTGCAAGTGGAGGAGTGGGGAATCAAACCCGGTTCTCCCAGATAAGAGTCCGTACACTTAACCACTACACCAGACTGGCTCTAGCCCTCCCACCCTCCACTCCGAATCTCAGAGTGGCTCACAATCTCCTTTATCTTCCTCCCCCACAACAGATACCCTGTAAGTGGGTGGGGCTGAGAGAGTGCTCCCAGAAGCTGCCCTTTTAAGGACAACCCTGAGAAAGCTATGGCTGACCCAAGGTCATTCCAGCAGCTGCAAGTGGAGGAGCGGGGAATCATTCGGTTCTCCCGGATAACAGTCCACACACTTTAAACACTACATCAAACCGCCAACTTCAATTAAACACAAGCTTCTTCCTATTGTTGTGCGGGCTTCCATCTTTCCCTTTCAGCCTCGCTTTGCTGGTTCGACTGCAGGGGGGTTAAAGAAGCACTTTGACCAGATTAAGCAGCGGGGAGAAGCTTTGGAAATCGCACTCCCCTCCGTCCTTTTAATGGCACAAAGGAGGTTTAAGAATCTCCCGCGGGAAGTACCTTAAGAAATTATCCTGTTCTCAAGAAACAAACCCGATACTTACTCAGGCTTAGACATGAGATTTATAGGTCAGTTCTCAGCACGCCAAAGAACGAAGGATCCAAACAGTTGCTAATTCGGCAGACGCATATGGGGGGGAAAGAAGCTCAAACAGTACAGAACGCTTGGGACGAGAGCTTCTATTCCTCACCCATAACTAACAGGGGATTATGGGAGATGATGAGATAGAAAACAGTTCTCAATATGACAGCTTCTCAATATGAGAGCCAGTTTGGTGTAGTGGTTAAGTGTGTGGACTTTTATCTGGAAGAACCGGGTTTGATTCCCCACTCCTTCACCTGCAGCTGCTGGAATGGCCTTGGGTCAGCCATAGGTCTGGCAGAGATTGTTCTTGAAAGGGCAGCTGCTGTGAGAGCCCTCTCAGCCCCACCCACCTCACAGGTTGTCTGTTGTGGGGGAGGAAGGGAAAGGAGATTGTGAGCCACTCTGAGACTCTGAGATTTGGAGCGGAGGGTGGGATATAAATCCAATATCATCATGATCATCATCTTCTTTTTCATCATCATCTTCTTCATGTACTTGAAGATGGTGATCATATCACCATCATATCATATCTCAGTGGTGGGGCCATGGGCAGGATTTTTTGTTTAGCCTATCATTCTTTGTGACTGTTGAGAGGCTTTGTGGGAAAAATTTCAAGAACTTTCAGTGTTCGTTAGTTCTGTTTTTGTTTAACTTCACTAAAAATGCATATTCACACTCCTTGTGTGAAAGTTTTATTGCTTCCGGTGGTTATATAAGATAGCTTATCTTCACACCGGTTCCTGTTGTAGTTACTATTACTATTGTAATGGAGAAAACAGAGGCTTTGCTCTGTAGCTCCTCAGCCAATAGAAGGAAGAGAGGCTTGGCTCAGTAGCTCTGCTGTGTGATTGAGAGAGCCTGGCAAAGCAAGCTCTGCTTCCCCCCTCCCTCCCCAAGAGAGGAGTTTCAGCCCATGGAGAAAATAGAGGCTTTGCTCTGTAGCTCCTGTGTGATTGAGCAAGCCTTGTAAAACAAGCTGTTATGCAGGAAGAAGCAAGAGAGAGGGAGAAGGAAGCAGATGACAGCCGGTTGCTCGGGGGCCTGATTCGACCCCCAGGTCACATGTTTGACACCCCTGGTCTGGATAGACCTACATCAGCCATATCTAATCTAAATATCTCTTCTGTCTAAATGCTTCTGTCACCTCTGCTGTTTCAAATTGTCAGATCCCTATTTCAATGATGCACAATTCAGACAGGCACTCCTTCATTTTCCATGCCAGCTCCCGCCTGTTCTTGACTCCCATTCTCCAGAAAAAAATATACATATCTTTATTAACTATTTGTGCATCATTAGATCAGCATTATGCGAAGAAATGAGATACACGGCAGATGCTGCATAAAACCCAGATGAAATCTGCACACGGGGCAGACAAATCTGCAAAAGCAACATGACAAAAAGCAGAAAATCAGCTCTGTTGACCAAGAAAACCCCAAATATTGAAAAGGAATGAAACGGAGACTGCTTGCTTATCCGTCATGTCTGAGAGGTTCTGTCTCCTGGACGAGCTCTCGTTGTTATTGATGAAAGAATGAAACCTCAGCTGAGGTCCTTAGAGTTTCCATTCAACTGTGGCGAGATTAAAAAGGCCTATTTGCGGTGCCGTTCCCTCTCTGTAGTGGCGTGGCCCACTGCACCAGGAGTGACAAATGAGGGAGGCACGAGTCTCCTTTCAGAGAAAGGCCCTCCGTGGCTGCTTGCTGAAAATAACTTGAAAAGATCGGCAGGGTCTCACCTCCAGCCCTGTCGAAGAGCAGCCAAAGAAATGCAAGCAAACGCTGAACCAACAGAAATGCACACAGGCCCCCTTCACCCTGGTTGCCAGTTAGAGCAGCCTTTCCTTTTTCATGCCTTGACCCCAAGGTCCTTACCAGCAGTGTTCCCTTTAAGCTGAGTTAGCGTGAGCTAGCTCACAGATTTTTATCCTCCGCCTCACTCATTTTTTGTCTTAGCTTAGGAAGGATGACCCCAGAGCATAATAATTTCATAGAATCATAGAGCTGGAAGGGACCTCCAGGGTCATCTAGTCCAACCCCCTGCACAATGGAAACTCACAAATACCTCTCCCTAAGTTCACAGGATCTTCATTGCTGTCAGATGGCCATCTAACCTCTGTTTAAAAACCTCCAAGGAAGGAGAGCCCACCACCTCCTGAGGAAGCCTGTTCCACTGAGGAACCGCCCAAACGGTTAGGAAGTTCCTCCTAATGTTGAGCTGGATTCCTCTGTTGATTTTCATCCTTCTCCTTCTAATCATAGAGTTGGAAGGGACCTCCAGGGTCATCTAGTCCAACCCCCTGCACAATGCAGGAAACTCACAAATACCTCCCCCTAAGTTCACAGGATCTTCATTGCTGTCCGATGTTCATCTAGCCTCTGTTTAAAAACCTCCAAGTAAGGAGAGCCCACCACCTCCGAGAAAGCCTGTTCCACTGAGGAACAGCTCTAATGGTCAGGAAGTTCTTCCTAATGTTGAGCCGGAAACTCTTTTGATTTAATTTCAACCCATTGGTTCCGGGCCTACCTTCTGGGGCCACAGAAAACAATTACACACCATCCTCTATATCAGGGGTGGCCAACGGTAGCTCTCCAGATGTTTTTTGCCTACAACTCCCATCAGCCCCAGCCAGCATGGCCAATGACTGCAGCTGATGGGAGTTGTAGGCAAAAAATATCTGGAGAGCTTCCGTTGGCCACCCCTGCTCTATAAGACAGCCCTTCAAGTACTTGAAGGTGGTGATCATATCACCTCTCAGCTTCCTCCTCTCCAGGCTAAACAGGCCCAGCTCCTTCAACCTTTCTTTGTAGGTCTTGGTCTTCAGATTTATGCAGTAGCTCACAACTTTAATACTAGTAGCTCACACTTTTAATACCAGTTGCTCACAAAGGAGAATTTTTGCTCACAAGACTCTGCACTCTGCAGCTTAGAAAGAACACTGCTTACCAGTGGGATTTAAAGCAATGGCCTCAAAGTCTTTGAGAGGGGACTTTTTTGCAAGTAGCACTCCATTCCCGCCTTGAAGAAGAAGAAGATATTGGTTTTATATCCCGCCCTTCACTCCGAAGAGTCTCAGAGCGGCTCACAATCTCCTTTACCTTCCTCCCCCACAACAGTCACCCTGTGAGGTGGGTGGGGCTGGAGAGGGCTCTCACAACAGCTGCCCTTTCAAGGACAACCTCTGCCAGAGCTATGACTGACCCAAGGCCATGCTAGCAGGCCATGCTTGCAAGTTAGGGGGCACTGTTCTCCATGTCTGTATTTGAAGTAGAGCATGCAACTTGGGGAGGGGCTGGAGTTAAGCCTGGTGTAGCCCAGCCAATAATGAGAGGTAGAAGCAATGACTGGCAGCGACCTTCTAAGCCAGGGGGCACCTTTGGAATTCCAACACAGTGTGGCAGGCACAGCTACAAAATGGCTGCTGCAGGAGGCAAAATCACACAGATAATAAGAGCCACACAGGTATTCAGGGTCTTGGAGAGAGCGGGACTGGGGGGGACAAAGTTCAGGGAGCCCAAGTCAGTTGATAGGCCCTCACACTGTGTTTGTTGCATGCATTTTTTTTTAAATCTAATGCAGTTCTGACAGCAGCCACTAGGGGTGCAGGGGAGGCAGAGCCTTTCTGCAAAGTTTCCTAGGAAGCGGCTGAGGAAAAACAGGCCTTTTTTTGAGCAGGAACGCAGAGGAATGCAGTTCCAGCTGGCTTGGTGTCAAGGGGTGTGGCCTAGTATGCAAGTGAGTTCCTGCTGGGCTTTTTCTACAATCCCCTGGAGCTTACAGCAGGCCCTGTAGTAAGAGCCCTGTAAAGCTCTTGGAGGACTGGCTACATCAGGGGGTGTGGCCTAATATGCAAAGGAGTTCCTGCTACAAAAAAAGAGCCATGGATGGAATCTTTGCCCAGGGGCCCATGGTGGCTTTTGGCAGCCCTGTGGGTATTTCCCCTGGAAACATGCTCCGCCAGGAAACAGATTCTACAGATACCCAAACCCCTGGAACTGGGTTGGGGCACCATTCAAATCCCTAACCTGGATGGCCCAAACTAGCTCGATCTGGTCAGATCTCAGAAGCTAAGCAGGTTCAGCCCCGGGTAATATTTGGATGAGAGACCCCCAAGGACGCTCAGGGTCGCTACGCAGAGTCAGGCAATGGCAAACCACCTCTGTTCGTCTCTTCCCTTGAAAACCCGATGAGGTGGCCGTAAAGTGGTTGCGATTTGATGGCGCTTTCCACCAATGTAATTCCAATGCTGTCCCCAGCTATGCGCTGATCGCCTCCCCCGGGGGACGACGGAACTTTGTCCATAACTTACAACACGTCTATTCTCATACAAACAATATATATGGTGGAAAACAAGTTTCCAGTTTTTCAGGAAGAAGCCCCCTCTAGGGGCTATACACCTGTTGCAGCTCTCTTTGATGGGAAGGAGGCCTCAGAAATTCAGGAGGATGGAAAACCCTTTAAATTCTTATCTCTGCTATTTGGAGCTCAGACTCCATACCATAGACCTTTATAGAAGAAGAAGAAGAAGAAGAAGAAGAAGAAGAAGAAGAAGATGATGATGATATTGGATTTATATCCCTCCCTCCACTCCGAAGAGTCTCAGAGCGGCTCACAATCTCCTTTACCTTCCTCCCCCACAACAGACACCCTGTGAGGTAGATGAAGATATTGGATTTATATCCCGCCCTCCACTCCGAAGAGTCTCAGAGCGGCTCACAATCTCCTTTACCTTCCTCCCCCACAACAGACACCCTGTGAGGTAGATGAAGATATTGGATTTATATCCCGCCCTCCACTCCGAAGAGTCTCAGAGCGGCTCACAATCTCCTTTCCCTTCCTCCCCCACAACAGACACCCTGTGAGGTGAGTGGGGCTGGAGAGGGCTCTCACAGCAGCGGCCCTTTCAAGGACAACTCCAGCCAGAGCTATGGCTGACCCAAGGCCATGCTAGCAGGTGCAAGTGGAGGAGTGGGGAATCAAACCCGGTTCTCCCAGATAAGAGTCCGCACACTAAACCACTACACCAAACTGGCTCTCCAGTTGGCATTGGCATTAAATGAGCTCAGACTCTTCGTTTCCATTTTCGCTTCTCCACCGCGAATGCTCAGTGCTTGCTTTCTGAGCCGGCTTTCGATTTCCACTTGCCAGCCTCCCCGCCCTGCCCCATCCCAACCAGTTTATCAGTTTTACCACCGCGGTACTTGTGCATCAGGAAAAAACGGCACAGTAACTTACACATCTATTCTCATACAAACAATATACATGGTGGAGATTGCCATGGAAACTGCGCATCCAAACGATACAACAGGGGGTGCACAATACAAATGGCACCGCGAAACCAAGGGGAAAAAGCAGAGGTACAAAACAGCTGACAAAAATAAACATGTAAAAAGAATCTGAATAGGGAACGGTCTCCTTTCATTGAACCATCAGCCTACACCAAACATTTTCCTGAATCGTTCCAAGAAGAAGAAGAAGGAGGAGGAGGAGGAGGAGATTTGATTTATACCCTACCCTTCACTTGGAGTCTCCGAGTAGCTTACAATCTCCTTTCCCTTCCCCTCCCCACAACAGACACCCTGCAAGATAGAGGGGGCTGGGAGAGCTCTCAAGGAACTGTTTTGTTTAGAAACTTGTGGCTGACCAAAGGTCACCCTGGCAGCTGCATGTGGAGGAATTATAGAATCATCGACACATAACTTACACGTCTATTGTCATACGAACAATATACATTATGGAGATTAGCTAGAATCATAGGGTTGGAAGGGACCTCCAGGGTCATCATAACCTAGAACCAGGGTCATCTAGTCCAACCCCCTGCACAATGTAGGAAACTCACAAATACCACCCCCCACCCTAAATTCACAGGATCTGCACTGCTGTCAGATGGCCAGCCTCTGTTTAAAAACCTCCAAAGGAAGAGAGCCCACCAGCACCCGAGGAAGCCTGTTCCACTGCGGAACCACTCTGTAAGGAAGTTCTTCCTAATGTTAAGCTGGAAACTCTTCTGATTTAATTTCAACCCATTGATTTTAGTCCTACCTTCTGGGGCCACAGAAAACAATTCTGCATCATCCTCTCTATGACAGCCCTTCAAGTACCTGAAGATGGTGATCATATCACCTCTCAGCCGTCTCCTCTCCAGGCTAAACATCCCCAGCTCCTTCAATCTTTCTTTGTAGAACTGGGTCTCCAGACCCCTCACCATCTTTGTTGCCCTTCTCTGGACCCGTTCCAGCTTGTCTGTATCCCTCTTAAAATGTGGTGCCCAAAACTGAACAGTACTCCAGGTGAGGTCTTACCAGAGCGTAGTAAAGCAATACCATCACTTCATGTGATCTGGATACTATGCTTCTGTTAATACAGCCCAATATTGCATTTGCCTTTTTAGCCACCACATCACACTGTTGACATATTGTCATCACACTGTTCAGCATATTGCCCACTAAGACTCCTAGATCCTTTTTGCACATACTACTGCTAAGACAAGTCTCCCCCATCCTATAATCATGCATTGGATTTTTCCTACCTAAACGCAGAACTTTACATTTATTCCTGCTAAATTTCAATTTATTGGATTCAGCCCAGTTTTCCAGCCTGTCAGGGTCATCCTATATCCTGTTTCTGTCTTCTACTGTATTTGCAACCCCTCCCAATTCAGTATCATCGGCAAATTTGATAAGCATTTCCTCTATTCCTTCATCCAAATCATTTATAACAATGTTGAACAAAACAGGTTCCAGGACAAATCCTTGAGGCACTCCACTTATCACTCCTCTCCAAGAAGATGAGGAACCATTCACAAGTACTCTTTGGGTATGGTCTGTCAGTGAGTTACAGATCCACCTAATGGTAACAGGATTCAAACAACATTTTACCAATTTGTCAATAAGGACAGTGTGTGGACCCTTATCAAGAGCTTTACTGAAATCAAGATAAACGATGTCTCCAGCATTCCCCTGATCCAGCAAGGTAGTCACTTTCTCAAAAAAAAGAGATCAGGTTAGTCTGACATTACTTGTTCTTGAAAAACCCTTGTTGGCTCTTAGTAATCACAGCCATCCTTTCTAAATGTTCCAGGACTTACTGAAGATTTGTTCTAAAACTTTTCCAGTTATAGACGCCAAGCTAATGGGTCGGTAGTTATCCAGATCCTCCTTTTCCCCCTTCTTGAAGATGGAGACATTTGCCCACCTCCAATCTTCTGGCACCTCACCAATTCTCAAAAATAATAGCCAGAGGCTCAGAAATTACATCTGCAAGCTCTTTTAGTACTCTTGGATGCAGTTCATCTGACTCCGAGGACTTGGTTTCATTTATAGAAACTAGGTGTTTATGTACTACCTCTTGTAGTGGGGAATCAAACCTGATAAGAGTCTGCACACGTAACCACTACACCAGACTGACTCTTGGTGGATCAAGCACCAAGAATACAGAATATCACGTGCCCCAGAAAGAGAGTTCCATCTATAAGAACATAAGAGAAGCCATGTTGGATCTGGCCAATGGCCCTTCCAGTCCAACACTCTGTGTCACATAAGAACATAAGAGAAGCCATGTTGGATCAGGCCAGTGGCCCATCCAGTCCAACACTCTGTGTCACATAAGAACATAAGAGAAACAATGATGGATCAGGCCAGTGGCCCATCCAGTCCAACACTCTGTGTCGCATAAGAACATAAGAGAAGCCATGTTGAATCAGGCCAATGGCCCCTCCAGTCCAACACTCTGTGTCACATAAGAACATAAGAGAAGCCATGTTGGATCAGGCCAATGGCCCATCCAGTCCAACACTCTGTGTCACATAAGAACATAAGAGAAGCCATGTTGGATCAGGCCAATGGCTCATCCAGTCCAACACTCTGTGTCACATAAGAACATAAGAGAAGCCATATTGGATCAGGCCAATGGCCTATCCAGTCCATCACTCTGCATCACACAGTGGCCAAAAAACCCCCAGGTGCCATCAGGAGGTCGATCAGCAGGGCCAGGACACTAGAAAGCCTCCCACTGTTGCCCCTACCAAGCACCAACAATACAGACCTCCAATGCCCCAGAGAGTTTCAACAATATGAAACAGCACATCGTAAATGGAGTTGTCAGCTGTGGAGCCAGTCCTGATACTGTGCCTTACCAACGGCTGATTCTGTAGTAACTAGAGTTGTCAGTTCTGGTTTGAGAAGGACTTGGAGATTTTGGAGGTGGTGCCTGGGGAAGGTAGGCTTAGGGGAGGGACCTCAGCCGGGTACAATGCCATAGACTCCACCCTCCGCAGCAGCCATATTCCCCATGGGAACTGATCTCTGTCATCTGGAGATAAGTTGTAACAGTAGGAGATCTCCATGACCCCCTCCCCCCCATTGCCAACTGTAGCAGTAACCGACAGCTGAAACGCTATTCCCATGTTAGGAAGAACTTCTTCCGCTAGCTCCTATTTATCTAGCTATGGTTAGGAGCACGGTTGCAGGAGGCAGTTGCAAAATTGGCAACCTTCGCACAGAGGTGGAACATGCCTCCCTTGGAGGGACCTGTTATTTAGTTTCATGCACCAGCGGGACTTTATTACGCTGGCGCAATTCCTCGAAGAATGCTTCCCCCTGCTCCTGATGCGAATATGCAGAAAACCTCGCATTAGGCCATGCGGGATCGGGCGGTATTTGAAACCGCTCGCATTTACTTGAAGTGACTTTTTAATATTTGTTATTCCGGCAATTAATATGTGGGGAGCCTGTGGATAAACACATTAGCATTAACTATAATCTGCTGCGGTTCTTTTCTTAATACAACACAGCATTAAAGAGCCATTAAAACACCATCACCGCGTCCTAATGCATTAGCGAGATGCCCGGCCACAATGCACAACGCGGCAATATTTGTTCACGTTCGGGGAACGGTCTTGGCAATTAGCTCCCACCGGTTATCACAGACTTTCTGGGCCTGCGAAGCCTGAAGCCCCACCCCACCCCCTGCAAAATTTTGGAAAATTTATCATTGGACACTAGTTCCCCAATCACGGGCAGCCCCCCCCCCCCCAAACTCCCTCATCCATATGTTCCCCCCAGTGGAGCAACCATCTGCTTTTAGGAGGACATTTGAAGTTGGCAGAGCTTTGTTTGTATCAGGGATTCCTTTACATATTAGTAGACTTGCCAATCCCCAAGTCCCAGCGGGGGTTCTCCCACTTTCCCAGGTTCCTTCCCATTCCCAGTCAGCTGGCCGGTGGGAGAAAGCCGCGGTCCCACAGCCACCATGTGCCTTTCCACCTCCAGAGGCTTCAGACTCCGCTTGGAAAGGCTTCCTCTTGGGATGGTGTGTCTGTGTCTTTAAGGCTGAATGGGGGCGGGGGCAGAACATCATGGCTGCTCCCAGTGGCTGTGAAAGCAGCCCAGACCCTCTGTTGGTTGCACAATCTTTTCAGAGGCCATTTGCATAGGAAAGGTAAACTGGAACCTTTGGTTGCTCTGTGTTACTTTGAAGAAGTTGGAAGTACAGCAACTTGTGAGTAGAGATGCCAATCCCCAGGTGGGAGCAGGTCCTCCTCCACTTCAGAGTCACCAGAAATGGAGGGTGGTGGTGGAGGGAAATGTCTGCTGGGCACTTCATTATTCCCTATGGAGATCGATTCCCACAGGGTATAATGGAGAATTGATCTGGGGGGTATCTGGAGCTCTGGAGGGGCTGTTTTTTGAGGTAGAGGCACCAAATCTTCAGCATAGCATCTGATGATGCTCCTCAAAATGCTCTCTAAGTTTAAGAACATAAGAGAAGCCATGTTGGATCAGGCCAACGGCCCATCCAGTCCAATACTCTGTGTCACACAGTGGCCCAAAAATTTTTATATATACACACACACTGTGGCAAATAGCCACTGATGGACCTGTGCTCCATATTTTTATCTAAACCCCTCTTGAAGGTCGCTATACTTGTGGCCGCCACTACCTCCTGTGGCAGTGAATTTTCAAAAGGATTGGACCAGGGAGTCCAATTCCAGGAGCCTCAAAAGAAGGTGCCCCTATCCTTCATTATTTCTAATGTAGGGAAGGCATTTAAAAGGTGTGCGGTTCCTTAAATGTGATGGCCAGAACTCCCATTGGAGTTCAATTGTGCTTGTCACAACTTTGCTTATGGCTCCATCCCCAATGTCTCCTTGGCTCCACCCCCAAAGTCCCCAGATATTTCTTGAATTGGACTTGGCAACCCTACATATTAGGCCACACACCCCTGATGTAGCCAATCCTCCAAGAACTTACAGGGCTCTTAGTACAGGGCCTACTGTGAGATTTTGGAGGATTGGCTATATCAGAGGTGTGTGGCCTAATATGCAAAAGAGTTCCTGCTTGCAAAAAAAGCCCAGGGGGAAAATGACCAAGGAGGAAAACTAACTCCCTTTTCCCGTGGCCGTAGACTCAATTCAAATCAGGCTCCACCATGTAGAGTTGCCAGCCTCCAGGTGAGGCCTGGAGATCTCCCAATGCTAAAATCAATCTCCAGACTACAAAGAGCAGTTCCTCTTGAAAAAATGGCTGATTTGGTGTAGTAGTTAAGCACGGTGGGCTCTAATCTGGAGAACCGGGTTGGATTTCCCACTCCTCCACATAAAGCCAACTTGGGTCAGTCACAGTTCTCCAAATTCTCTCTCAGCCCCACCTATGGCTCTTCTCTCAGAGCTTTCTCAGCCCCACCTACCTTATGGGGTGTCTGCTGTAAGGAGATGGAGGGAATATGATTATAAGCTGCTCAGAGATTCCTTCTGGTAGTGAAGAGCAAGGTATAAAACCAACTCCTCCTCCTCCTCCTCCTCCTTTTGACTACATCAAGAGCCAGTTTGATGTAGTGGTTAAGTGTGCGGACTTTTATCTGGGAGAACCGGGTTTGATTCCCCCCTCCTCCACTTGCACCTGCTGGAATGGCCTTGGGTTAGCCATAGCTTTTGTAGGAGTTGTTCTTGAAAGGGCAGCTGCTGTGAGAGCCCTCTCAGCCCCACCCACCTCACAGGGTGTCTGTTGTTGGGGAGGAAGGTAAAGGAGATTGTGAGCCACTCTGAGATTCAGAATGGAGGGCAGGATATAAATCCAATATCTTCTTCTTCTTCCTCCTCTTTATGGCATTGCACCCTCTCCAATCCCTGCCATCTGTAGACTCCACTCCCAAAATCTCCAGGTGCTTCCCAACTTAGAGATGGCAACCCTGCCTCCATGGCTGCTTTCTTACAAACAAAAGAACATACTGGCTGTCCCCACACTGATCTTTGCAGTCTCTCATCTGGTTTGACAGTTAAGAAAGCAGGCCGATTTGAACAAGGCAGTTTGTGGCCCTTGGACCAGGAAAACTGACAAACGACTCCTCATTCAAACCTGCCAAACTACTCCATCTTGTTTCTAAAGTGGAGCCGGTGGATTAGGAATCCGACATTGTTCCGGTTTATATTTCCATCCCTATGCATCATTTGCACCTCCCTGAACCCTAATGCACATTATGTGCATCGAGAAGCCATCATATACCAAAGCAACCTTGGCATCATCCTCTGTGTGGCTACAGGACAGAGTTTTACTGATGTGTGCGTAACGCCCCTGCGAAATGGTCAAGCGCTGCACACGCATCAAATCTGGATAAAAAGCAAATGGCTCTTTCGGGGCGTTTTTTACCACGCTGCACCATGCTCTCGTTCGTAATGCTGATCAGGAAGGAAAAAAAAAAGAGGCATGTGGGTTTTAAAAGTGGACAGCAAATGGCACACTGGCAGCTCTTGGCGGAAAATTTGGAAGCAACAATGAACCTGTAAGGGATGTCTAATGCCTCAGTTCCACTTCTTCTTTTTTTGGGGGGGGGGGGAGGGGGACAGATGGAACCCTGGAGAGAGCAGCCATGAAGGAGCTAGAAAAGATCCTTAAGTGTAAGGATGTGTTGCTGGTGTCCAAGATCATGTTAATTCATGCTATAGTATTCCCTATTACTATGCATATAGTATTACTATGTATATAGAGCCCCATGACGCAGAGTGGTAAAGCTGCAGTACTGCAGTCCTAAGCTCTGCTCACGACTTGAGTTTGATCCCGGTGGAAGCTGGGTTCAGGGAGCCAGCTCGAGGTTGACTCAGCCTTCCATCCTTGTTAGGTCCGTAAAATGAGTACCCAGCTTGCTGGGGCTGGGGGGGGGTGGAGTGTAGATGATTGGGGAAGGCAATGGCAAACCACCCTGAAAAAGTCTGCCGTGAAAGCAACGTCACCCAGAGTCGGAAACGACTGCTGCTTGCACAGGGGACTACCTTTACCTTTATTACTATGTATGGGTGTGAAAGTTGGACAGTGAAGAAAGCTGACAGGAAGGACGTAGATGCCTTTGAAATGAGGAGTCGGAGGAGCATTTTATGCATACTGGGGACCAGAGCTTTTTTTGTGTAGCGGGAACGCCTTTGCGTATTAGGCCACACACCCCTGATGTAGCCAGTCCTCCTGAATCTTACAGGGCTTTTAGTACAGGGTCTACTGTGAGCTCCAGGAGGACTGGCTACATCAGAGGTGTGTGGCTCACCCACTAGGCAAACTCGGTGGCTGCCTAGGGCGCTGGGAGGCAGGAGTCGCTGAATTGGGCTCCCCCCACAGTGCCCATGGCAAACACCTAATTTGCCTGTCTGCCTGCCTCCCTGCTGCTGCCCTCCCTCCCTTTGCAGCGCTACAAGGTGGGGGGGGGGGGAGGAGGTAAGGACCAGCCTCAGCGGGGTGTGTGTGTGTGTGATGGAGTGTAATGCTGTCTTGCAGTGCCACGAAGGGAAAGTGGGCGGTGGTGGGAGCCTGCCTGGGGCGATGCATGTAGATTATGATCAGCTTGATTAGAACAGAGGGGAAATGACTACAGGCAGAAAATCAAGATGGCTGGACTTAATTCTCATATTCAGAACTATGGACCCCTGAGGTGCTGAATAGGGACACAGGATTTTTTTTTCTCACCCCCCCCCGGTCTCATTTTGGGCAGGAGCTCACAGGAGCGGAGCTCCAGAACCTCGAAATTTTATCGTGCTCTTTCTTTTTCTCTCCCTCCCCCCCCCCAAAAAAAATACTTGCTTCTGGGCTCCATTGTTCAAGCCCCTTGTGAGAATATTGCTGAACTCTATGATTTGACAAACTTTCTAATATTCCCCCCCACACGCACACACACACGGGGAAATAACCAAAACGGATAAAGCAGAGAGATGCTTCATCGCGCCACTGAGGTCACGTAGGAGAAAGTCATTTAAAAAATATGATGGGAGAACAGTTTTATGATGACAATTCTAATTCAAGAAGCATTTTAAGGGAGATGCTGAGCTGATCTAATTTTAGTCCACCTTCTGGTGATGTCAGGGGCGTGTGGCATCTGCAAATGAGCTGTGCTAATGAGCTCCGGCACCTCTTTTTCTGCGAAATGACTCTTGCTCACCGCAGATACTAATTTTCTGCTCGCAAGCATTTGCCCTCTGCTGTAATCAAGCTAAACTCCCATCTTCGGACTAGGATAAAAAAAGGACTCTATTTACTTGTGTCCGACAAAGGGAGCTCTCGAAAGCTTACACACTGAAATTTGTGTCTGTCTCTAAGGTAGGTGCTTCTGGATCATTACCATAGCAATGAGGGGGCAGTCGCTCCACCCAAACCCCCCTTCCACTTGTATGGCCACTCCTTTCCCCACTGCCGCTCTTGTTTCCCCCGTTTTTGCCTCCCTGCTCTCCCTGCCATCTGTTTTTGCCTCCCCACTTTCCCCTCCACCTGCTTTTGCCTCCCGGCTCTCCTCACCACCTGTTTTTGCCTCCCCGCACCACCTGTTTTTGCCTCCTCGCTCTCCCCATCACCTGTTCTTGCCTCCCTGCTCTCCCCGCCACCTGTTTTTGCCTCCCCACTACCTGTTTATGCCTCCCTGCTCTCTCCGCCACCTGTTTTTGCCTCCCCACTCTCCCCGCCACCTGTTTTTGCCTCCCCGCTCTCCCCGCCACCTGTTTTTGCCTCCCTGCTCTCCCTGCCACCTGTTTTTGCCTCCCTGCTGCTCTCACCACCTGTTTTCGCCGCCCCCCCGCTCTCTCCATTGCTTTCACCACCCTTGTTGTCACCGCCACTTTCCTCCACCTAAAATCTTTTTCCCTGGGCCCCCCACCTAAAATTTTCTGGCTACGGGCCTGTTACGGACTGAAATCAAACTGTTTTACTGTAGGCCATCACATCTCTCTGAAACTCACTCCAGGTAATTCGGAATTCCCAAATCTGGGCAGAAGTTTTGGATGAGCCACACATCCGTCTGTTCAGATCCCACCAGAAGGATCTCTCTTCTCCGTCCCCTTTCAGCTGGAAGCCATCTCCGGCATGCCAAGGATCACGCCTCAGCCATGCATAACTAATTCCAAATCGTATTTAGCATCAACTCACGGAACGAAGGATCTAAGTGACAGCTGTTTAATTAACTCCTTAAGCTGATTAGACAGCATTACCACACTCCCTCCCCCCCCACAAGGACGAGTTTGTATCTGTCAAGAGAGCCGAAGGGCCTGTTAATGCCTCTGTTTAGATTTCGTACGCTTCTGAACCAATACACTCTCTTGAACGTTTGACATCCTCAAGGAGGTGAGCCAGATTCCAAAGCCCCACTCCCACCCACCCCCCGGCACCCTAGAAGCTGCTCCGTGGATGGGTAGCACTGCCAAGTGAGAGCATGCATAACAGAGAAGTCGAAGACTCAACAGAAGCAAGAAACACTGACACCGCCATGGTTCACATTTGTGACAAACTTCTGATCGTTGATTAGATTGGATTAGCAGAGGATCGTGGATCAGGCAGAAGCAAATATCTGCCATGCTGTGTCATCTGCCTCTTTTCGAGTTGCTTTGGAAGGGATTTCAAACACAGCTTTAACAACGATGGGACAGCTCTCCCACTCCTTTTTTTTTTAAAGGGTATACATCGGGATAGCTGCTAGAATAGCTCTGGTTATCCTGATCTAGGGCTTTTTTTGTAGCAGGGACTCCTTTGCATATTAGGCCACACCCCTCAGATGCAGCCAATCCTCCAAGAGCTTACAGGGCTGTTCGTACAAGGCCTACTGTAAACTCCAAGAGGATTGGCTACGTCAGGGGGGTGCGGCCTAATATGCAAAGGACTTCTTGCTACACAAAAAGCTCTGGACTGATCTCATCAGAGCTTGAAGAAGAAGAAGATTGAAGATTGCAGATTTATACCTCACCCTTCTCTCTGAATCAGAGACTCACTCAGAGTGGCTTACAATCCCCTATATCTTCTTCCCCCAAACAGACACCCTGTGAGGTGGGTGGATCTGAGAGAGCTCTGACAGAAGTGGCCCTTTCAAGGACAACTCCTGCGAGAGCTATGGCTGACCCAAGGCCATTCCAGCAGTTGCAATTGGAGGAGTGGGGAATTAAACCCAGTTCCCCCAGATAAGAGTCTGCACACTTAATCACTACACCAAACTGGCTCACTCTTACTGCATGGGGAGTCGATGTGTACTGGAGGGTCATCTGTACTGGACTTCCATGTGCTGGGTAACGCTGCCCCCAAACGGCAGCTGTTGAGTAGACATTCAAAAGGGAGTGATCCAAGAAGACATATGCACATGCAGAAAGTCCTGGCTTTGGATCCATGGCGCTTCCAGTTAACGTGACTCAGGTAGCAGAGCTTGGTAGACACTGGCAGGAGAACTCAGACAAATGCCTTCAGCTGGAACAGCAAGCCTTGATAGCGTTGCGTTCAGGACCTTTTTTGGGTAGAAAAAGCCCAGTAGGAACTCATTTGAATATGAGGCCACACCCCCTGGCATCACCCTTGTTTCGCACAGGGTTTTTTTTGCAGAAAAAGCCCAGTAGGAACTCATTTGATTATGAGGTCACACCCCCTGGCATCACCCTTGTTTCACGCAGGGCCTTTTTTTGTAGAAAAAGCCCAGCAGGAACTCATTTGCATATTAGGCCACACCCTTGATGCCAGGCCAGCCGGAACTGCGTTCCTGTGCAGTCCTACTCAAAAAAACCCCCTCTGTACAGGGTCTCCTTCACAGGCCGACCAAAGTGAGGAAAGTTCAAGACCTTGCACATGGCTTTCCTGTAACCTCCCCTCACCGCAATGCTCCCAATTCCTTTGGGCTTATTGATGGCTCAGCCCTTTATTTCTGAACAGCTGTACTGTGCTTTTCTTACCGAGATTCAAAATGGCTTACGCTAAATAATGCAACAGAGTACAAATGAAAATCTCTCTTCTGTAAATATTAATACTTCACAGAGTGCTTTTGCTTCCCGCGACCTTGCTCCCAGCTTCGTTTGCCACCCGTTTGCCTTCAAAGAGGTTGCTGAAGGCTGCTCTCTTTCAGGCATTTGGGGGCTGAGACGGAAGCTTTGCATCAGGAAGAGGGGGAGAGAGAGAGAGAGAGAGGAAGAGGAACCCTGGAAGGTGCACAGAGCTAAGCCAGTCTCCTCCTGCCCTTCACCCAGCAGGTCCCGGCCATACGAAATGTTATGGAGGGAGAGGGCAGAGAACGTTTTTCTCACATCCTTGTGATACTAGAAACTGACATCACCTAATCTAGGGGTGTCAAACCCATTTGTTATGAGGGCCAAATCTGACGTAAATGAGACCTTGTAGGGCTGGGCCATGTTGGGTTGGGTTGAGCTGGGCCATGTTTATGATTAGGTAGCAGAGATATAAACTTTATAAAGGACACAGAAAACACAAAGTTTTAAAAAAACCCCTTAAAATATGCTTAAAACATTAGCACTCGATGTTCTTAAAGGTGTTTTCTTTGTAATTCTCCCATGGGATCCAGGGAACTGGGGAAAGGAAGCTCTGGCTTTTCCTTCCTTCCCCAGGGGACTAGGAGGGGGAGGAGCCTTAGCCAATAGAAGGAAGAGAGGCTTGGCTGAATAGTAGAAGAAGAAGAATTGCAAATTTAAACCCAGCCCTTCTCTCTGAATTAGAGACTCAGAGCGCCTATATCTTCTCCCCCCACAACAGACACCCTGTGAGGTGGGTGGAGCTGAGAGGGCTCTCATAGCAGCTGCCCTTTTAAGGACAACCTCTGCCAGAGCTATGGCTAACTCAAGGCCATTCCAGCAGGTGCAAGTGGAGGAGTGGGGAATCAAACCCGGTTCTCCCAGATAAAAGTCCGTGCACTTAACCAGTACACCAAACTGGCTCTCTGTGTGATTGAGAGAGCCTGGCAAAGTAATCTATTCCTCCCCCCTTCCTCCCCAAAGGAGGAGCCTTAACAAATGGAAGAAATAGAGGTTTTGCTTTGTAGCTCCTGTGCAATTGAGCATGCCTCGCAAAGCAATCTGTGATGCAGAAGGGAGTGAGAGAGGGAGAAGGAAGCAGATGACAGCCAGTCGCTCAAGGGCCTGATAGGAGCCTCCCAGAGGCCTGATTTGTCCCCCGGGCCGCATGTTTGACACCCCTGACCTAATCATTTGATGGGCAGGAAGCTCCAAAAAGACACATGAAAATAGTTCATTGCGCAGTAGATTGCTGGCCGCAGTAGATTGCTGGAGACGGTCAGTTGCTTACAGAAGCGAGTGCCATCAAGTCACAACTGGCTTATGGTGACCCTGGTAAGGAGCATTCAAAGTAGGGTGATCATTCAAAGTAAGGTGCATTCAAAGTAGGTGAGAAGCAGAGTTGCCAACCACCAGATTGCGGCTGTTGATCTCCTGCTATTCCAACTGAGCTCCAGGCAACAGAGATAAGTTCCCCTGGAGAAAATGGCTGCTTTGGAGGGTGGACTAGAGGGCGTTATACCCTGCTGAGGGTATAGTGCCTCCCCAAGTTTGATGTAGTGGTTAAGTGTGCAGACCAGTTTGGTATAGTGGTGAAGTGTGTGGACTCTTATCTGGAAGAATCAGGTTTGATTCCCCACTCCTCCACTTGCACCTGCTGGAATGGCCTTGGGTCAGCCATAGCTCTGGCAGAGGTTGTCCTTGAAAGGGCAGTTGCTGTGAGAGCCCTCTCAGCCCCACCCACCTCACAGGGTGCCTGTTGCGGGGGGAGAAGATATAGGAGATTGTAAGCCGCTCTGAGTCTCTGATTCGGGGAGAAGGGCTGGGTATAAATCTGCAATTCTTCTTCTTCTTCAAGTTCCACCCCCAAATCTTCAGGAGTTTCCCAACCAGGGGTTGTTTGGTAGAAAAAGAGGCGGTGGAGCTCATTAGCATAACTCATTAGCATATGCCACTCCCCCCCCAGCCAAAAACAACCCGATGCAAGAAAGGAGAGCTTTGAACAAGCGAGGCCTGCTCTCCTGGGGCTGTCCTGGGCCGCCCCCCCCCGTCAAAAGGCCAGCAAGCCACCCACCACACAAAATCGCATAAGAAGTGGAGAAAGGGTGGCGTGGGCTTCTCCAGGGGTTAATGAGGGCTGCTGGGGGTGTGGTAAAGCCCCTGGTGGCTGGCTGGCTGCCTGCTCTCCTAAGCCAGGGATTGTTATGCAGCTGCACCTCCTATTCAATGGACAAGGTAGGTGGGGAGGAAGAGGGGGAACCCTCAGAAAGGTTCAGGAGCTGCACTCCTGTGAGCTCCTGCTGAATATGCCTGTTCCCAACCCAGAATTGACAACTCTACGTATCACACTGGACAAGATGATCCAGCAGAGAACTGATGTGCCAGAGGCCGCTTCCGCAAAAGGAACAACAACGACCACTGACCACATTTCAGTAAACCCCGCTCTTCTTAATTCACTAAACCCCACTCTTCATCCAAAATTTGCTCACAGTCGTCTGCTTGCAACACGCTATCTCCCATCAAGACCCTGGCGGTGATGCCGACAACTAGCTCACTCCTGCTGTCTGCCCGCTGATCAGAATCAGACGACAAGCCAAGTCCCGGAGTCGGCAGGTTGCCAGACACGGCTTCTTGGGAGAAATCACTAATTAATTTCCAGACGTCAAGCTGTAATTCCGTGAAGCTTCGCATTAGGCATAAATGATGGTGAGTTCTCGACAGAATTCCGCAGCTGATAACTAAGTGGGGGGAGCTTCTCGTGGATCCCTTTGCCTTGCGCCCTCCTGCCCCAAATGCCTCCTGAAACGAGCTGACGCTACTTTTCTGCATCATCGCGGGGATAAAATAATACTTGCCTGATTTGTCAAAGAGATCAAACATTTCCCCCCAGGTCCCCAAAGTAATAAATCTATACCGGGCCTAAAGGTGTGCAAATATTTGCATTTGCCAGATATTGCTGAATCCCCAGGACTGGTAAAGGAGGCATCATGGAAATTAATTAATTTCAATCAAAAAGTCATGCTCTCCTGCTGCCCCCCTCTCGCCAGCTGAGGTAGCAGCTCTCCAGAGCAATGGGCCGGCATGCAGGATCTTTCAATCCTGCCCGCACTTAACCTCAGCGCAAAAGCCTGGAAGCCCAAGAGGCTGATGTTATCGGAACGGAGAGGAAAGGCAGGCAGGAGAAAAGGGCCAGAGTTCAGGAGCACCTTAAAGACTAACAAAGTTTGCAGTGGGGTAGGAGCTTTCGCAGAGGAAACCCGTGGCGCAGAGTGGTAAGCTTGCAGTACTGCAGTCGAAGCTCTGCTCATGACCTGAGTTCGATCCCAGTGGAGTCCCAAAGGGGCTTACAATCTCCTTCCCTTCCTCTCCCCATAACTGACGCCCTGTGAGATAGGCAGGGCCGAGAGAGCTCTGAGAGAATTGCTGTTGAGAGAACAGCTCCGCGTGAACTGTGGCTGAACCCAAGGCTCCTCAGCAGGCTGCATGTGAAGAAGAAGAAGATATTGGATTTATATCCCGCCCTCCACTCCGAAGAGTCTCAGAGCGGCTCACAATCTCCTTTACCTTCCTCCCTCACAACAGACACCCTGTGAGGTAGATGAAGATATTGGATTTATATCCCGCCCTCCACTCTGAAGAGTCTCAGAGCGGCTCACAATCTCCTTTATCTTCCTCCCCCACAACAGACACCCTATGAGGTGGGTGGGCTGGAGAGGGCTCTCACAGCAGCTGCCCTTTCAAGGACAACCTCTGCCAGAGCTATGGCTGACCCAAGGCCATGCTAGCAGGTGCAAGTGGAGGAGTGGGGAATCAAACCCGGTTCTCCCAGATAAGAGTCCGTGCACTTAACCACTACACCAAACTGGCTCTCCACACCAAACTGGCTTTCCACACCAAACTGTGGAGGAGTGGCGACTCAAACCTGATCCCTGCAGTTTAGAATCCATGCTCTTAACCACTAATGGCGGCCAGGGTGCTACTGGGGCTTCCCAGGTGGGAGCACATACAGCTGGGACTGCGGGAACTGCAATGGCTGCTGATAGTATACCGGATTCATTACGAAGTGCTGGTTATTACCTCTAAAGCCCTATATGTCCTAGGACCTGCCTACCTTAGGGACCGTCTCTCCCCACACGTTCCCCAGAGGGTACCGATCTGGATCTCAAAATTTATTAGCAATCCCCGGGCCGAAGATAAAAAAAACTAAGATCATGGCATCTGGCCCCATCCAACCTTGGCAAATAGAAGGGGAAGACATGGAAGTAGTGACAGACTTTACATTTCTGGATCCAAGATCACTGCAGATGGTGACTGTGGCCATGAAATTAAAAGACGTTTGCTCCTTGGAAGGACAGCTATGGTGATCCTGGGCAGTATAATAAAAAGTAGAGACATCACCCTGCCAACAAAAGTCCATATAGTCAAAGCGATGGTATTCCAGTAGTAATGTATGGCTGTGAGAGCTGGACCATAAGGAAGGCTGAGCGCAGAAGAATAGAGGCTTTTGAGATGCAGTGCTGGAGAAGACTCTTGAGAGTCCCTTGGACTGCAAGGAAATCCAATCAGTCAGTCCTAAGGGAAATCAACCCAGACTGTTCACTGGAAGGTCAGATACTGAAGCTGAAGCTCAAATACTTTGGCCACCAAATGAGAGGGAGCACTCCCTGGAGATGACCCTGATGCTGGGAAAGGCAGAAGGCAAAAGAAGAAGGGGATGGCAAAAGATGAGATGTCTGGACAGCATTACTGATGTAACTAACATGAATTTGAGCAGAATTCGGAGGATGGTGGAAGACAGGAAGGCCTGGCGTGACTTTACCCATGGGGTCGCAAAGAGTCGGACTCAACTGTGCGACTGAACAACAACACAAGAGAGAGAGGGCCTTCTCGACTGCAGCCCCCTACTGGTGGAACCAACTGCCAGAGGAAGTGAGGGCCTTGCGGAATCTTGTCCAGTTCCGCAAGGCCTGCAAGACCGCTCTCTTCTGGTTGGCTTTCAATTGACGCCGAAATCTGAAGAAATACCATCGCCGCTTGAAAACATAGAACATCAAAGTGATTAGCGCCAAATTAATTCTGACTGCTTTAACTACTGAATGTGTAATTTTTATAATAGGTATTGATTTCAGTTGTTCGTTGTGATTTTATATTGTGAACTGCCCTGAGCCTGCTTCGGCGGGGAGGGCGGGATATAAATCAAATCAAAAAAATAAAAATAAACTACACCAAACTGTTAAAATGGTCAGAGTGTCTGCTTCGATCCTGAGAGACCCAGGTTCAAATCCTTCCTCACTGGATGACCTGGAGCTGGTCATTCCCTTTCTGCTGATCCTACCTCACAGGGTGATGGAGGGGATTATGCGGAGGAGGGGTGAGAACCCTCTATGCCTCTTTCAGCTTCTTGGAGGAAGGGAGGAATAGAAAACATTGCTGACATCAGCCAAGTGTGAAGGAGAAGAAGAAGGAGAAGAAGGAGTCATGGAGTAAAAGGACGGGTCCTCTTGTGGATCAAAAACTGGCTGAGTAATAGGAAGCAGAGAGTGAGTATAAATGGGCAGTCTTCGCAGTGGAGGACGGTAAGCAGTGGGGTGCCGCAGGGCTCGGTACTGGGTCCCATGCTCTTTAACTTGTTCATAAATGATTTAGAGTTGGGAGTGAGCGGTGAAGTGGCCAAGTTTGCGGATGACACTAAATTGTTCAGGGTGGTGAGAAACAGAGAGGATTGTGAGGAACTCCAAAGGGATCTGTTGAGGCTGGGTGAGTGGGCGTCAACGTGGCAGATGCGGTTCAATGTGGCCAAGTGCAAAGTAATGCACATTGGGGCCAAGAATCCCAGCTACAAATACAAGTTGATGGGATGTGAACTGGCAGAGACTGACCAAGAGAGAGATCTTGGGGTCATGGTAGATAACTCACTGAAAATGTCAAGACAGTGTGCGTTTGCAATAAAAAAGGCCAACGCCATGCTGGGAATTATTAGGAAGGGAATTGATAACAAATCAGCCAGTATCATAATGCCCCTGTATAAATCGATGATGCGGTCTCATTTGAAGTACTGTGTGCAGTTCTGGTCGCCGCACCTCGAAAAGGATATTATAGCATTGGAGAAAGTCCAGAAAAGGGCAACTAGAATGATTAAAGGGCTGGAACACTTTCCCTATGAAGAAAGGTTGAAACGCTTGGGACTCTTTAGCTTGGAGAAACGTCGACTGTGGGGTGACATGATAGAGATTTACAAGATAATGCATGGGATGGAGAAAGTAGAGAAAGAGGTACTTTTCTCCCTTTCTCACAATACAAAAACTCGTGGGCATTTGATGAAATTGCTGAGCAGACAGGTTAAAACGGATAAAAGGAAGTACTTCTTCACACAAAGGGTGATTAACATATGGAATTCACTGCCACAGGAGGTGGTGGCGGCCACAAGCATAGCCACCTTCAAGAGGGGTTTAGATAAAAATATGGAGCAGAGGTCCATCAGTGGCTATTAGCCACAGTGTGTGTGTGTGTGTGTGTGTGTGTGTGTATATATATATATAAATTTTTTGCCACTGTGTGACACAGAGTGTTGGACTGGGTGGCCCAATGGCCTGATCTAAAATGGCTTATCTTATGTTCTTAAAAAGGAAAAGATGATGATATTGGATTTATAACCCGCCCTCCACTCTGAATCTCAGAGTGGCTCACAATCAATACTCCCTGTAAGATGTGGAGTCTTGTGAGCAAAAATTCTACTTCATGAGCTACTGGCATTAAAGTTGTGAGCTACTGCATAAATCACTTTGCTCTGGGGCCATTTTTCCTGAGTAAAGATGAAAATGTGTGAGCCAGAGTCTAAAAAACTGTGCGCTAGCTCACACTAACTCAGCTTAGAGGGAACACTGCTCACAATCTCCTTTACCTTCCTCTCCTACAACAGACACCTTGTGAGGCAGGTGGGGCTGAGAGAGCTCTCCCAGAAGCTCCCCTTTCAAGGAGAGCTCCTGCGAGAGCTATGGCTGACCCAAGGCCATTACAGCAGCAGCAAGTGGAGGAGTGGGGAATCAAACCCGGTTCCCCCAGATAAGAGAGCTCTGGCTGACCCAAGGCCATTCCAGCAGCTGCAAGTGGAGGAGTGGGGAATCAAACCCGGTTCCCCCAGATAAGAGAGCTCTGGCTGACCCAAGGCCATTCCAGCAGCTGCAAGTGGAGGAGTGGGGAATCAAACCCCGTTCTCCCAGATAAGAGTCCGCGCACTTAACCACTACATCAAACTGGCTCTCTCTGGTGTTGGTCGGGCCCCCAAGATCAGCAAAGGGTGTTCTGCTCCAGCTGGGCTACACCAAACTGGCTGTCTTTGAATTACACCCAGAAGCAACCAGGCAACCAGGTTAACACTGTAACACGGCTGACTGTCAAGCATCTCTCCCTGATTCTTATCACCCGGACAGGAGTTCATTGACGAGAGAGATAATTGCCAGTAGCTCACAGCCAGTTATCTGCCCGGCTTTGCTCCAGCTCAGCATCTCCCTCGCTGATGAATGAATTTTCTCTTTGAGGCCAGCTCTGGGGTCAGGAGGCCCAGCGTGAGCTTAGGATTTCGCCAGCGACTCTCCTGTAGTTGACAGAAAGCTCGGCTTGAAGAGTTCCGAGGTCAGGCTTTGAAGCACACTTTGGAGCAAACAGAAGTATCGCCACGACGAGGAAGCCAGTGGCAAATTTGTTCACTGGAAAAATGAGACTCCTCACTCTCCACTTTAAATGATGCAAACGTTTGTCTGGAACTCGTATTCCGGCATCCCCTACAAACATATCTCTGGGACTTAACAGACACCTTATCGCTGGAACTCTGTCTGGGGCAGGGATGCTCTGTATTCTTGGTGCTTGGGGGGGCACAGTGGGAGGGCTTCTAGTGTCCTGGCCCCACTGGTGGATCTCCTGATGGCACCTGTTGTTTTTGGCCACTGTGTGACACAGAGTGTTGGACTGGATGGGCCACTGGCCTGATCCAACATGGCTTCTCTTATGTTTTTATGTGACACAGAGTGTTGGACTGGATGGGCCACTGGCCTGATCCAACATGGCTTCTCTTATGTCCATATGTGACACAGAGTGTTGGACAGGATGGGTCATTGGCCTGATCCAACATGGCTTCTCTTATGTTCTTATGTGACACAGAGTGTTGGACTGGATGGGCCATTGGCCTGATCCAACATGGCTTCTCTTATGTTCATATGTGACACAGAGTGTTGGACTGGATGGGTCATTGGCCTGATCCAACATGGCTTCTCTTATGTTCTTATGTGACACAGAGTGTTGGAGTGGATGGGTCATTGGCCTGATCCAACATGGCTTCTCTTATGTTCTTATGTGACACAGAGTGTTGGACTGGATGGGCCACTGGCCTGATCCAACGTGGCTTCTCTTATGTTTTTATGTTCTAATGACAGATTGCATGCCTTCCCTATCCTTACCTCTGGCTGTGCTCACATGAAACACAAAGGTTAATGGGCTCTGCTGATAATGTTCTCATTCTCTGAGGGTCCCCTGGAGAAAATGGCTGCTTTGGAGGGCGAACTCCAAGGCGGGGAGGGGATCAAACGTGTTGTCCAGGGGCTGAATCAGGCCCCCAGAGGGCTCCTATCAGGCCCCTGAATAATTGCCTGCCCTCTGCTTCCTTCTGCGTCACAGCTTGCTTTGCCAGGCTTGCTCAATTGCACAGGAGCTACAAAGCAAAGCCTCTGTTTTCTCCATTGGCTGAGGCTCCTTCTTTTGGGAGGAGGAAGGGGGGGCAGAGCTTGTTTTTCCAGACTCTCTCAATTGCACAGCAGAGCTGCTGATTCAAGCCTCCCTTCCTTCTATTGGCTGAGGCTCCTCCCCCAGTCCCCTGGGGAAGGAAGGAAAGAGCCAGAGCTTCCTTTGCCCAGTTCCCTGCATCCCATGGGAGAAATTTTAAAAAAGCATCTTTAGGACTAACGAGTCCTAATGTGTTCAGCATGTGTTTGTCTGTGTCTTTTATGAAGTTTATCTTTGCTATCTTATCTTAGGTTCACACAAGGCCTGGCCTGACATGGCTCGGCCCAACCCAACATGGCCCGGCCCAACAAAGTCTCATTTATGTCAGATCTGGCCCTCCTAACAAATGAGTTCGACACCCCTGCTCTAAGGCATTCGTCCCTACTTAAGTCCCTCCCCTCCCCAAACTCCGCCCTCCGCAGGCTCCGCCTCAAACATCTCCAGATATCTCCCAACCTGGAGCTGGCAACCCTACTTCCAGCGTTCCGCAATATTGTTGCAGACCTTTCCAATTCAGAAAGGTAATCTGCTGCGTTTCCAGGAGACGGGAAATGGCTGTCTTCATCTCTGCTAGTTATTTTTTAACGGTTTCTAAATGTTTGTCGTGCTCAGGGGCATTTCAGTGCATGGCTGGGTATGTGTTTGTAAGTTGTGACAGAGGTCCTAGGGGCTATGAATACAATTTAAAAATTCCAGAAGCAAACAAACAAATAAAAAGGAAATTATACCTCTGGTCCCTATATGTCCACATACCCATCTGCTTCCCGGGAATTATAAAAGAGTTACTGCAAACATCTCTCTGACCATAAGCTGCTCTTTTCTGCAACTTACCTAGCAAGAGAGCCTTTGAAGCTCGTGGGGCATCTAGCCCTCCCACGAATAAAGCCCCACAGGTGTCCCTGTATACCTTCCCCAAAGCAACCCACAATAAATCACACTGAGTCTCATATCACCAAGAGCCGTACCAGAGAGATCTTAATTCTTCATGCCCTTCTTTTAGAGTCCCAATCCCCCATTTCAGTGACACTTCTCCCTTGTGTGAATTGAACTCACAACAATTATTTTCATACATTTCCTGCTAGAGTGGACACAACCAGCATTACTGTCAATAGAAAACGGAGGCAGGGTCCTCTTTGACCCCCCCCCCCGCAAAGGTTATTCTGAGAATTATGGGGCCTGCATAGACAAAAGCGATGTGAGACAGGGGCTGTAGTGAGGAGAGGGCTGGATCCATGTAGATGTGAACTCTACCTTGGAGGAGGGAGAAATCCTTTTTCACTACACAGGGGGTCCCCAACCTTTTTCTGTCTGTGAACACGGAAGGAAGGGAGGGAGGGAGGAAGGAAGAAGGAAGGTGGGAAGGAAGGAAGGAAGGAAGGAAGGAAGGAAGGAAGGAAGGAAGGAAGGAAGGAAGGAAGGAAGGAAGGAAGGAAGGAGGGAGGGAGGGGGGGAGGGAGAGAAAGAGAGGAAGAAAATGGGAAGGAAGGAAGGAAGGAGGGAGGGAAGGAAGGAAGGAAGGAAGGAGGGAGGGAAGGAAGGAAGGAAGGAAGGAAGGTGGGAAGGAGGGAGGGAAGGTGGGAAGGTGGGAAGGAAGGAAGGAAGGAAGGAAGGAAGGAAGGAAGGAAGGAAGGAAGGAAGGAAGGAAGGAAGGAAGGAAGGAAGGAAGGAAGGAGTGTTGGCTTGGAGAAGTGATTTAAAGAGAGAAATGCCTTTTCCAAGCCAGCTTTTGGGGCAGTGGGGGCTTTGAGAGCCTCACAATATGTATGAAAGAGCCACACGGTGGCTCCCAAGCTGCAGCTTGGCCGCCCTCAATATAGACTCTAGAAAAGTTCAAAACCCTAACATTTCCATAAAGACCGCTACAACCAACTTCCAGATTCTCGAGCGATTACCGGGTCCTACGAGGTAAGAAAGAGGCAAAAAACCTGATGAAATCCCTCTACCGACTTGGCCAGAGCAGATTTACATCTGATGGGGTTTGGATTTACATACAATCAACAGGGGGCTCAGAGAGAAAGAGGGAGAAGCATGTTTGGGGACGTTTACACCGAAAGGGGCATGCTGTGGAAAGGAAGGAAGGATTGGACGTTTGTAAACCTCAGCCGTGGCAGCCCGGCTCTGAAAAGCCATTAGAGGAAAGACATGACAAGTCTTGTAATAATATCCCCGGGAACATGCAAACGGCAGCTTGGGAGCCTCACCGAGTACACGGCGCGTTCCGCAACAATTGTTTAATATCTAATCCCGTCGGAATGATTACCCCCAGAACTTATGTTAATGTCAGCTCCGCACGCTCAAGAAAATAAATCTCGTCTCAACATCAGATTAGGCTGTTGGGAACACGTCATGTTATTTCCATAATCTGACGAACGGGGAGAATTACACGCGAGGCTTTACCTGATGACAATGCGGGGACGGGGGCTTTTGCCTTCATCCTTTGTGCTCTGGGGGGGGGGTGTCCCCCCCTCCCAGCTCTGCTCCCTCAGAGAGATTGGAGGCAAAGCGCTGTGCAAATCCTCTGAAGAAATGCATCACGAAGCGATTGATTTATGATGATCAGTTATTAGTCTCTGCTTTTGTTGCTCTCGGGACCTCGCCACATGTCTCGGCCTTGCTGCTTGGATTGGCAAATGGCATTTTCTGACCTGGGTTCCCCCCTTTTGGGACAAAAGCTGCTGTCATCTTTCCTCCCCCCCGCAATTGTAAGAAGGAAATTCAATGGAAAGAATGTTACACACGAAGCTGCCTTATACTGAATCCAGGGGTCTGTTGTAGAAAAATAGGTGGCAAAGCTCATTAGCATGACATTAGCATACGCTGCCCCCCTTCCCGCCAACCAGCCAAAAGCAATCTGACACAAGAAAGGAGAGCCCTGGGCGAGTGAGGCCTGCTTGAGCTGGCTAAAAATTCAGCCAGCGCAAGCAGCGCAATTTGTGTAGAAAAATAGGTGGCGGAGCTTATTAGCATAACTCATTAGCATATGCTGCCCCCCCCCCCAGCCAAAAGCAACCCAACACAAGAAAGGCAAGTGAGGCCTGCTTGGGTTGCCTAAAATTCCAGCCAGCACAAACAGGCCTCGCTCTCCTGGGTCCCCCCTCGCAGTTAAAGTACTGGCAAGCCACCCGACACCCCCAAAAATGTAAGAAGTGGAGAAAAGGTGATGCGAGCTTCTCCAGGGGTTAATGAGGGCTGCTGGGGGCGTGGCAAAGCCCCTGGTTGCTGACTGGCTGGCTGCCCTCCTAAACCAAGGATCGTTATGCAGCTTCACCTACTATTCAATGGACAAGGTAGGGAGTGAGGGGAGGCATCAGAAAGGTTCAAGAGCTGTGCTCCTCTGAGCTCCTGCTGAATCTGAGGCCTGACTGAATCAGACCCTTGGTCCATCAAGGCCAGTATTGTCCAGTCCAGGGCTTTTTTTTGTAGCAGGAGCTCCTTTGCATATTAGGCCACACCTCCCTGATATAGCCAATCCTCCTGGAGCTTACAGTAGGCCTTGTACTAAGAGCCCTGTAAGCTTTTGGGGGATTGGCTACATCAGGGGTGAGTGGCCTAATATGCAAAGGAGTTCCTGCTACAAGAAAAGGCCTGGTCCAGTCCAACCGGCAGTGGTTCTCCAGGGTCTCTGGCAGAGAGGTCTTTCACACCACCTCCTGCCTGCTCCTTTTAACTGGAAATGGCGGGGATTGAACCCGGGATCTTCTGCTCTATCTCTGAGCCAGAGTCATAAAAATGAGTTTTTCTGCTGATTGTATAGAAATAAAATTTAAAAAGGGGACCACGGTGCGTGTGTATTAAGTAAGAAGGAAAACACTATGGAATCTGATGTTCATATAACCCAAATGTATTCTTATGCAATAGAAGAGTAACACAAAAAACAATATCCTAGCGGCAAAAACTCTAGGAATACATTGTATATAAAATTCGCATCAAATCAAAGAACGTTCAAAGAAACGATTAACAAAGTCGATGGCAAACATATAAGGAAATCTTGTGTAAAAGCCCAAGACGTTGAAAATTATGACTGAATGAATCCAAGTTGAAATGCCCAAGCTGAAACTCACGAGTGCTGATAGGGTTGCCAAGTCCAATTCCAGAAATATCTGGGGACTTTGGGGGTGGAGCCAGGAGACTTTGGGGCTGGAGCCAGGAGACACTGGGGTGGAGCTAGGAGCAAGGGTGTGACAAGCACAATTGAACTCCAAAGGGAGTTCTGTCCATCACAATTAAAGGGACCTCACAACTTTTTAAATGCCTTCCTTCCTTCCCTCCACCCTCCCCTTCTCTGATTTCACCTCAGAGGCGGAGCGGAGCGGGCGATGCCGCTGCGCTGCTGCCACCTCTTCTCCACTTCATCTTAGCTGCTCCTCCGAGATGGGCTCATCCTGAGCCCATCTCGGAGGAGCAGCTACGGTGAAGTGGAGAAGAGGCGGCAGCTGCGCAGTGGCGTCGCCCGCTCCGAGATGGGGCGGCTCGCCACGCTCCTTGGTGCCATTTCCTCCCCTCCCCCCATGTCCATTTTTTTTTGGGAGCGGGGGAAGAGGCTGGAAATCCTGGGGTCCCCCGCCAGGGCGGGAGGGTTGGGAAGCCTAAGTGCTGAGGATGCAGCTTGTTTCAAACGTTATCTTCCTCAAAGTCAACTTCGGGAAATCAGCATTCAGCATTTCAATTGGAAACAATTAATCTGGAAGCAATATTTAAATCCTACAGAAATTGCCAGTATAATTTTTCTAGGAGCAACTGGATTCAACAGTCGGCGAAGTTCTCAGTGCAGCAATTGACTTTGCTAATCATTTGTTCAAATGCTCTTTGCTTCTATGTGAATTTCATACTCCACGTATTACTATAGCTTTTGCCACTATGATATTGTTTTTGTGTTAGTGTTCTTGACTAGTGTATAAGAGTAGATTTGGGTTCATAAACCATCACATTGAACAGAAATGACATAAAAAACCCTTCAGGAAATGTGTAAACGGTCAAAAAGAGGAAATAAATCAGGAATGCCGACAAAATGAAAGAATAAAAAAAAGCTCATAATCGTAATGTATGGAAATAAAAAGAACCTCAAGGTCATATCCATGTGTCTAGACCTTATAGGTAGGCAGGGCTTTTTTTGAAGCACGAACTCCTTTGAATATTAGGCTACCCCCCCCTCCCCCGATGTAGCCAATCCTCCAGGAGCTTACAAGGCTCTTCTTACAGGGCCTACTTTAAGCTCTTGGGGGACTGGCTACATCAGGGGTGTGTGGCCTAATATGCAAAGGAGGTCCTGCTACAAAAAAAGCTCTGCAGGTAGGGCTGAGTACCTAAAATTTTGTCCACTGTTCTAACTTTCTGTCCTACTTTCTGACAGTTCCCCCTCCTCCTCCCCACCTACCTTGCCCATCGAATAGTAGGTGCAGCTGCATAACACTCCCTGGATTAGGAGAGCAGGCAGCCAGCCAGCCACCAGGGGTTTTGCCACGCCCCCAGCAGCCCTCATTAACCCCTGGAGAATCCCACGCCACCCTTTCTCCACTTCTTATGTGATTCTGGGCGGCGGGTGTCTTACTGGCCTTTTGACTGGGGGGGGGCAGCCCAAGAGAGCCAGTTTGGTGTAGTGGTTAAGTGTGCGGACTCTTATCTGGGAGAACCGGGTTTGATTCCCCACTCCTCCACTTGCACCTGCTGGAATGGCCTTGGGTCAGCCATAGCTCTGGCAGAGGTTGTCCTTGAAAGGGCAGCTGCTGTGAGAGCCCTCTCCAGCCCCACCCACCTCACAGGGTGTCTGTTGTGGGGGAGGAAGATAAAAGGAGATTGTGAGCCGCTCTGAGACTCTTCGGAGTGGAGGGCGGGATATAAATCCAATATCATCATCATCATCATCATCATCATCATCATCATCATCATCATCATCATCAAGTGAGCAAGGCCTGCTTGGGCCAGCTGGATCTCTAGCCAGCCCAAGCAGGCCTTGCTCGCCTCGGGCTCTCCTTTCTTGCATCGGGTTGCTTTTGGCTGAGGGGGGCAGCATATGCTAATGAGTTATACTAATGAGCTGCGCCACCTTTTTTTTTTTTACAAAATGACTCCTGTCAAGCACCAACCTTCTTCTCCTGTGTAAGAACCAGGCCAGGTGTGCCCTTTGTAGGGATGCCAACCTCCAGGTGAGACCTGAGGAATTCCCTTGGAATTACAGCTCACCTCCAGACCAGAGAGATCATTTCTCCCAGAGAAAATCAATGTTTGGGAGAATGGACACTGAGGACCCTGCCCTTCCTGAATCTCCAGCAGTTTCCCAACTTAGAGCTGGCAACCCTACCATCTAACAAATCAGCCAGTATCATAATGCCCCTGTATAAATGGATGGTGCGGTCTCATTTGGAATACTGTGTGCAATTCTGGTCGCCGCACCTCAAAAAGGATATTATAGCATTGGGAAAAGTCCAGAAAAGGGCAACTAGAATGATTAAAGGTTTGAACACTTGCCCTATGAAGAAAGGTTAAAACGCTTGGGGCTCTTTAGCTTGGAGAAACGTCGACTGCGGGGTGACATGATAAAAGTTTACAAGGTTATGCATGGGATGGAGAAAGTAGTGAAAAAAGTACTTGTCTACCTTTCTCACAATACAAGAACTCGCGGGCATTCGATGAAATTGCTGAGCAGTCGGGTTAAAACAGATAAAAGGAAGTACTTCTTCACCCAAAGGGTGATTAACATGTGGAATTCACTGCCATAAAAGGTGGCGGCGGCTACAGGCATAGCCAGCTTCAAGAGGGGGTTAGATAAAAATATGGAGCAGAGGTCCATCAGTGGCTATTAGCCACAGTGTGTATATATGTGTGTATATATATATAATTTTTTTGGCCACTGTGTGACACGGAGTGTTGGACTGGATGGGCCGTTGGCCTGATCCAACATGGCTTCTCTTATGTTGTTCTGTTCTGACAAACCTGCTTCATCGTATCAGCAATATATACATTTGGCCTTGAAACGTCTCCACCATCTGCTTGGACTTTACAAGTCCGGCACATTAAACGAAATCGCTTCCCTGGGAACTGTGAATGTGTCAGCCAGCATCCCAGCCTGGGTTTGTAAAGAGGGGGGGGGGGGGAAGGGAGGGAAGCGTTGCTGCCAATTTCTAACACGCCGGGCACAATAAACAACACCGTGTCGCAGGCCACAATATGAAGTCTGGGACGGACATGTATCACCTTGTTATCCCCGCTACAGAACGCTGCTACCGCAGGGCAGTCAAGTTGACAAATTGGTGTGGCGGGCTTGTCCTGGGGAGACAGGACAGGTTTATTTAATAGGTGATGTCGGCGGTGAGAAATCAAACACTCTAACACAATGAAGGTAACCGTGTGGCTCTCCTGGAGGCGGCCTGTGTAGAGGAAGGCTCAAAGCAGGTGTACTACCCGCAAGTGAAGAAAGGACCACTCGTTTTGTGAAGGTAGACATATCAGGGGGGGGTCAATCAAGGCTTCATTTTTTTGTGGCCAGCCGGAGAGAGCGAAAGCAAGCGTCTGGTAGGCAGTCTGAAAGCAGTGGGATGAAGTCATCCGCAGAGCCAGAAAGGGCGGTGGTTTAGAGGCAGAGCATCTGCATGGCATGCCGAAGGTCCCAAGTTCAATCCTCGGCATCACCAATTAAAAGGGACCAGGTGATGAGAAAGACCGCTGTCTGAGGCCTTGGGGAGCTACTGCCAGCTTGACACCGATTCCCCACTAGCCTTATGCCGCTCTCACATTCCTCTTCTCCGCGGGGTTTCTGTCAGATTTCACATTATCTGCCCCAGGGCTGCAACTAGCTTCACCTTTTCCACGTGGCGAACAGAAACTGGCTTTAGAGGATCTTGTTTGCTGTGTGAAAGAGGCGGAGCAAGTTGGGGGGGGACGGTGGCTCAGTGGTAGAGCATCTGCTTGGTAAGCAGAAGGTCCCAGGTTCAATCCCCGGCATCTCCAAAAAAGGGTCCAGGCCAATAGGTGTGAAAACCTCAGCTTGAAACCCTGGAGAGCCACTCCCAGTCTGAGAAGACAATACTGACTTTGATGGACCAAAGGTCTGATTCAGTATAAGGCAGCTTCATATGTCCATATGTCCAACATATGAAGCTGCCTTCTACTGAAACAGACTCTCGGTCCATCGAAGTCAGTATTGTCTACTCAGACTGGCAGCGGCTCTCCAAGGTCTCAAGTGGAGGTTTTTCACGCCTACTTGCCTGGACCCTTTTTAGTTGGAGATGCAAGGGATCGAACCTGGAATCTTCTACTTACCAAGCAGATGCTCTACCGCTGAGCCACCGTCCCTCCCAAGTTGCAGTCTCAGGGCAGCTTGTGCGAAATCCAATGGGAAGCCCCGCTGAGAAGAGGAGCGTGAGAGCAAGGGAAGGCTAGTGGGAAATCGGTCTGAGTAGAAGATACTGACCGTGATGGACCAGTGGCCTGATTCAGTATAAGGCAGCTTCATGTATTCACGCTGGACCGTATCCTACCACCACGGCTTTTCTTTTTGTAGCAGGAACTCCTTTGCATAAAAGGCCACGCACCCCTGATGTACCCAGTCCTCCTGGAGCTTACAGTAGTAGGCCCTGTATGAAGAGCCCTGTAAGCTCTTGGAGGATTGGCTACTTCAGGGGTGTGTGGCCTATTATGCAAAGAAGTTCCTGCTACAAAACAAAAGCCCTTCCTACCACTCCTCTTCGCAAGAAACAGAGGTATCTAAAGTAGTGAGTAGTGACTCCCAAAAGCTCCTCTCCTGCCCCAAATTTTGTTAGTCTGCAAGATGCTCCTGGACTCTTGCTCTTTTCTACTGCTACAGACGGGCTAACATGGACACCCAGGTGGATCTATGCCTGTACTATGTCTTATATTTTTATCCTGTCCTTCCATTGACCTCAGGTCACCATGCACAGCTCTCCCCTACTCCATTTTTCCCCCACAACAATGTGGTGAGGAAATAGAGCTGCCAAGCCCCTGGTCCGGGAAGGGAATCCCCTGCCCGGGAAGTTCCCAACCCGCCGGCCCACATTGGGCCGGCAGGGGAACCTCCTCC
Source organism: Heteronotia binoei (assembly GCF_032191835.1). NCBI lineage: Eukaryota > Metazoa > Chordata > Lepidosauria > Squamata > Gekkonidae > Heteronotia > Heteronotia binoei. The sequence continues at coordinate 72,301,174 of NC_083233.1, read as the reverse complement.
TACATCGCTGGCACAATGACATCACCCGGAAATGACGTCATCAAAATGGTGGCACCCATGCGAGGCCGCTCTAGCCGCTTCCAGGAAAATTCTATGGTTTTCCTGGATGCTCTAGCCATTTGGGAGGGGGAACTCTATGGTACAATAGGTACCGTAGAGTTTTTACCTCCCACTATGGGAAGCTGGAGACTTGGCAACCCTATGAGGTTAGAGAGAGTTAGACTGGCCCCAGTTTGGTGAGGGTTTGAACCCCAAGCTCACCAGGCCTAGCATGAGGGATGACCTAGATACTGTGCTTCTCCTGTGGATCTACCTGGGATCCTGCACATCTGGCAATTGAGACGAGTACAGAGCTCTCAGACCACATCTGCTGAGTGGGCCCAGGGACTCCCCTGGGGAAACCGTTCCTTGTAATTAGGCTCTTGGACACTCTGACTACCTCATTGGCCATTGAAAAGGATGGGAGAAGTCAGCTAGTGAGTCTACAGATGAGATCCGAACTGACAGCCTCTTGGCTCCCAGTTTGGTGTAATGGTTAAGTCCGTGGACTCTTATCTGGGTTTGATTCCCCACTCCTCCACATGCACCTGCAGATGTGACCTTGGGTCAGTCATAAGTTCTCTGAGCTGTTCTGCTCAAAGAGCAGTTTTGGGGAGAGCTCTGTTGTGGGGAGGAAAAGTAGATTGTAAGCCACTCTGAGACTCCTTTGAGTGGTAACGGGCGGGGTATAAATCCAATCTTATATTCAGGATGGAAACTAGGGCTTGCAAGCCCTCACTGGGAAGGACGATGCCTAAACCTAGCTCACATTTCCCACCACATCTTTGGATGACAATAGGAAGGGAATTTTTTTTTTTTAATGTCAATTGGGCTGACAGCATGATGTCTCTTCTGGGGAGATCCCAGAAGTTATGTCAGTCCTCTCTAGGAACCTCTGGAAACTCTATGGTTTTTATGATACAATTGCCAGTCATTCTAGAGAGGTATGATGTCACTTCCAGGTTTTCATTTGGGCTGACAGCATGATGTCTCTTCTGGGGAGATCCCGGAAGTTATGTCAGTCTTCTCCAGGAACCTCTGGAAACTCTTATGGTTTTCACCATACAATTTCCAGTCATTCTAAAGAGGTGTGATGTCACTTCCAGGTTTTCCCCAGAAGTGACATCACACTGTCACCAACAGTCCCCCTTCTAAGTTCCTGCCTAATCGTTCTCCGGCTAGTTGCCGGGCCATGCCTGATGACTCTAATGGAAACAATAGCAGGCATACACCATAATTAGCATGAGTTATGATAATGGTGATGTGATTTTTATGGCTCCTCTGATAACAAGCTTAGCTTTCCCCATCTAATCATTCATGTCTTAAAATCCCAGGTCTGTATAAATATTCCTGTCCGCAAATTCAGTCACCTTTTGCCTGGTTTTTCTGGGAAATCCTTTTTTATAGGCCGCTTTAACTCGAACCATTAAACTGGTGAATAGAATGGATTTTGGCATTAGTGGGGGGGGGGGGAGAGAAGGGGGAGGGAAAGGCTTTGGTCTCAAATATTAAATTATTCTTGATTAATTCTTTTTACGAGCTTGGGCTTACAACTGATTTAATGCCTCCTGGATAATTACTTCTATTATCACTCTCCTTTTGAGTTTTAATTAACTGTTCAAAAATTCCCTCGTTCTGACTTCTTTTCACCTTTCTACAGAGCAGCCGACTCTCTGTTTAGACATTCCATTAACATGGTGGTAACGTGATGCGATGGAGATGCCTCGCTTGTATTCCATCAGAGATGTATGACTGGAGAATAATAGTCTCATTTTCCTCCCCCCCCTTTCTTTTGAACCCTCCCTTCCTCTCCTTTTTTTTTTTTCTTTGTTAGTTCCAAATATTTTGATTCCCAATTCAGTTTACCGACATCTCTCACAGTCCGGAGCTGGAGGCAGAAGCTGCTTTAAAGAGAGCTGAAGGTGATCTGATAGAGTGATTGATATTGGGGATGTACACCCCTCGTCTCTTTTCTCCCACCGTCGTATCAGGTTAATTCAGCTTTGAAGTGCCAAACAACTTCGGTGTATAGGGCATCACAAAGACAGTGTGATATCACAGTTCGTGTGTCGGATTAAGACCGCGGAGATAGTGGTATCGGCTGTTGGGTGGCAACCAACTTAGCAAAGCTGTAGAGTTTTCAAGGCAGGAGACAAACAGAGGTGGTTAGCCGCTGTCTGTCTCTGTGTAGCAGTCCTGGACTTCCTTGGTGGTCTCCAAGGGAGGAGCCTCAGCCAATGGAGAAAATAGAGGCTTTGCTCTGTATTACCTGTGTGATTGAGCAAGCCTTGCAAAGCAAGCTGTGATGCAGAAGGAAACGAGAGAGCAGGAGAAGGAAGCAGACGACAGCCAGTTGCTCAGGGACCTGATTCAGCCCCTGGGGCACTTGTTTGACACCCCTGCTCTAGCTACTACAGAAGACTGGCTTAAATTAATGGGAAGGAACACATAAACACCTGAAGCTGCCTTGGTCAGACCCTTGGTCCATCAAGGACAGTATTTTCTACTCAGACCGGAAACGGCACTCCAGGGTCTCAGGCAGAGGTCTTTCTCATCACCCACTACTTGATCCTTATACCTGGAGATGTCAGGGATTGAACCTGAGGCCTTCTGCATGCAAAACAGAGGCTCTTCCACTGAGCCACAGCCCCTCCCCCAGGACTGAAGATGTGGCACATTTCACCCAAGGAACGATTTCTAATGCATCGGTTCCACTTTCAAAAAATGAGCAGGAAATTGGTAGCACAATCCTAAGCACAGGGTTTTTCTTGTCGCAGGAACTCCTTTGCATATTAGGCCACACACCCCTGATGTAGCCAATCCTCCAAGAGCTTACAGTAAACCCTGTACTAAGAGCCCTGTAAGCTCTTGGAGGAGTGGCTACATCAGAGTGGTGTGGCCTAATATGCAAAGGAGTTCCTGCTACAACCCCCCCCCCCCGCCTAAGCAGATTGATACTTTCTTAAATCTACTGAAGCCAATGGGCTCAGAAGGACACTTTAGAGGGAATATGTGTTGGTCTGCAGTAAAACAGTTTGATTTGAGTCCAGGAACACCTCAGAGACCAACAAGTGTTTCGGGGTAGAAGCTTTCCAGGGTCAAAGCCCCTTCATTAAACAAGAGAAGAAATGGAGATCTTGGAGTTGTTTTATTCTAGACAGAAGGTGGGAGGGATGCCATAAAGGATGCTTGTAAAAGACCCAGAGGTACCGTGCATATTGCAATCAGCTTGATTACAGCAGAGGGGAAATGCTTGGGGGCAGAAAACGACCATCCATAGTGAAATAAGGACCTGATGTCCCTGTTCAGCCCTGGGGAGTTCATTGTCTGAACCTGTGAATGAACTCAAGTTCATCCATCTCCCATTGTTATTTCCCCTGGAGATTTCCTTGAGGATTACCACTTTTAGGTCAGCTTAGGATAGTTGGAGGTGCCACGGCTCAACGGAAGAGCCTCTGATTTGCCTGCAGAAGGGTTCAGGTTCAATCCCCAGCATTTCCAGTTAAAAAATGATCAGGCAGTAAGCAATGTTGGGGTGGAATTCTAGCAGGAGCTCCTTTGCATATTAGGCCACACACCCCCTTGATGTAGCCAATCCTCCAAGAGCTTACAAGGCTCTTTTTTGTAAGCTCTTGGAGGATTGGCTACATCAGGGGTGTGTGGCCTAATATGCAAAGGAGCTTCTGCTAGAATCCCACCCCTAAGCAATGTGAAAGACCTCAGACTGAGATCCTAGAGAGCTGTTGTTGGTCTGAGTAGACAATACTGACCTTGATGGCCTGAAGGCCTGATAATCAGAGTCTGAGTCAGAGTCTGATTCAGTATCAGGCAGCTTCACGTGTGTGTTAGAAATTAGAATCCCAAAATGCACAAAGAAATCCAGAGGAGGCCAATTTTGTCAACATTCCACCTTGCGTGTTGGAATACTAGCAGGTCCTGTTCATATTTCCAGCCAAAGCCACGGTTTATTGGCTTGGAAGATCCCAATACCAGCTACCTGGCAGCCTGTAAGCTAGTCTGGGTAAAATGCCCTCCTTATTAGGCTAGCCACAAGATTGTGCTTCCTTACAGGCTGCTGTGGGTTTGGACCACCATCCTGCAATCGCTGAGACTTGCCCAGGTTTTCAGAAAAACGTTTTAACAATAATACATTACGCATTTCCATAAAACGCAGTGTGCATATTAGGTACTCTTGGAATCAGATTTATTGGCTCATAAATACTAGAAAGAGCAGAACCACCCAGCTAGTCTCTGACCCTGCTCCCTTCAGAATATGTTATTTCCAAACGCATGTTTTATTGTCCATAAAGGGTAGCTTTTAATGGGTAGGTAGAAGGACCTGGGATTTATGCTGATGGAAACTCCCCCCCGCCCACCCACACGCACTTATATGCATTGCTACATAATGTGTAGAACAACTTTGCACAAGACAGTTTTCCTCTTGTCTTAACAGAGCGCTTCAAAGAGGAGAATCTCAAGCGCAGGTCCTTCAGGGTATACCCATAAGAACACAAGAAGCCATGTTGGATCAGGTCAATGGACCATCCAGTCCAACATTCTGTGTCACACAGTGGCCAAAAAGTGCCATCAGGGGGTCTGTCAGTGGGGCCAGGACACTAGAAGCCCTTACCCTGTTGCCCCCCCCAAGCACCCAGAATACGGAGCATCATTGCCCCAGACAGAGAGTGGCTAATAGCCACTGATGGACCTCTGCTCCATATGCTTATCCAATCCCCTCTTTAAGCTGGCTATGCTTGTAGCCGCCACCACCTCCTGTGGCAGTAAATTCCATGTGTTAATCACCCTTTGGGTGAAGAAGTACTTCCTTTTATCAGTTCTAAACCGACTGCTCAGTAATTTCATTGAATGGTCATGAGTTCTCGTATTGTAAGAAAGGGAGAAAAGTATGTCTTTCTCTACCTTCTCTATCCCATGCATAATCTTGTAAACCTCTATCATGTCACCTTTCAGTCGATGTTTCTCCAAGCTAAAGAGCCCCAAGTGTTTTAACCTTTCTTCATAGGGAAAGTGTTTCAACCCTTTTCTCATTCTATTTGTCCTTTTCTGCACTTTTCCCAATGCTATTGTTAGGCAGCAATGGGAGTGCATGATCTTGAACATTTTTGACCTCACATCTACCTTTCCCTTGGTTCTACATTCTGGTCAGCTCTTGTTCTACACCAAGTATCTTTTTCAGAGATAGCCTTGGAGAGACATGAACATGGCAGCTGCGTTAAAGGATTTGGGGACATGAAATTTAATCCCAAAGTGGCATTACATAAGAACATAAGAATATAAGAGAAGCCATGTTGGATCAGGCCATCCAGTCCAACACTCTATGTCCCATAAGAACATAAGAGAATCCATGTTGGATCAGGCCAGTGGCCCATCCAGTCCAACACTCTGTGTCACAGAAGAACATAAGAGAAGCCATGTTGGATCAGACCAATGGCCCATCCAGTCCAATGCTCTGTGTCACATACGAACATAAGAGAAGTCATGTTGGATCAGGCCAATGGCCCATCCAGTCCAACACTCTGTGTCACAGAAGAACATAAGAGAAGCCATATTGAATCAGGCCAGTGGCCCATCCAGTCCAACACTGTGTCACACAGTGGCCAAAAAAATCCCAAGTGTCATCAGGAGGTTCACAAGTGGGGCTAGAAGCCCTCCCACTTTGCACCCCCCCCAAGCACCAAGAATACAGAGCATCACTGTCCCAGACAGTTCCAATCATATGCTATGGCTAATAGCCACTGATGGAGCTCTGCTCCATATTTTTATCCAATCCCCTCTTGAAGCTGGCTATGCCTGTAGCCGCCACCATCTCCTGTGGTGCATTGCAAGAGGAGGGTGAAGATGGGATCCCATGCAAATGTCTTCTGAGCCTGACCTCCACCAGCACATCGCAGTTTGTCTTACTGATTCAGTTAACACCAGCCACAAAAGCTCTAGAGTGGGGGTGTCAAACTCATTTGTTATGAGGGCCCGATCTTACATAAATGAGACTTTGTCAGGCCAGGCCATGCATGTCATAAAATGTAACATCAGCTGGCAGAGATATAAACTTTATAAAGGACACCGACAAACACAATCAAAAATTCTTTAAAAACTTAAAACAAAAAAAATGATTAAAACATTAGCACTCGTTGGTCTTAAAGGTGCTTTCTTTGTACCTCTCCCATGGGATCCAGAGAACTGGGCAAAGGAAGCTCTGGCTCTTTCCTTCCTTCCCCAGGGGCCTGGGAAGAAGGAGCCTAAGCCAATAGAAGGGAGGGAGGCTTGGCTCAGTAACTCTGCTGCGCAATTGAGAAAGCCTGGCAAAGCAAGTTGTCACGCCCCGGTGGCCTCCGCCACACCCTGCCGTGGCCGCTGCTCTGCGTGTGCCCATCTGAGCCCGTCCAGGTGTCCCAGAGGTCTCAGAATTGGGAGGGCAGAGCTGGGTTACTTCAACCCTTTTGCTCTTGTCGCTCCCCGGCTGTGCTTGGGCTCCACTCCCTCTCTCTCTGTTGGCTGCCCTTGCGCTGCATCAGCCTGCTTCCTCCTCGACCCCTCAGCCTCTGGCCTTTTATCCTTCCCCCAGCCCTCTCCCTGCCTCCCAGGTCCCACCCCTGGCTGGCTCCACCCTCACTCATAAGTGAGAACGCTGAGGTGGGGTTTCCAGGGGTGTGTCCTTCTTGGGTCTGCTGAGGTGGCTGGGGCATCGGAGGTATGTTTGGGCGTAGCTGCACTAGCCGCGGCGGCTCGAGGTTTCAGCCTTCCCTGCTCTCTCTGTGGGGCGTTGTTTGGGCCTCCCCCTCCTCGCTGCTGCAACTGTGGCTCCACCAGCTTCCCTGGGCCCGGGGGCGGGCACATCGACTCTTCGGACTAGCGGGTGACTCGACCGATGGGACCTCACCTGGAGGCTTCGAGGTTTGTCGGGGCCCCGAGGAGTGCAGGGTGGTGGGCTCCTGGAGGAGTCCCATCTCAGCCGGTACGGGACACAAGCTATCCCTCCCCCCCAATGGAGGAGCCTCAGCCAATGGAGGAACAGAGACTTTGCTCTGTAGCTCCTGTGTAATCGATTGAGCAAACCTGGTAAAGCAAGCTGTCATGCAGAAGGAAAGAAGAGAGAGGGAGAAGGAAGCAGATGATGGCCAGTTGCTCGGGGGCCTGATAGGAGCCCTCTGGGGGCCTGATTCGGCCCCTGGGCCACATGATTGACACCCCTGCTCTTGAGTCCAACATATGACCCATGGACCAGAAATGTTCCCTGAAGGGCTCATACCTGGCCCGTGAGCAACTGGCTTTCACATGCTTCCTCCTCCAGGGCTGCTTAAGTTCTCCAGTACTTAAAGGAAGTTCTTGCCAGAAGTGACAAAGGTTGGCTCTAGGAATCACCATAATTCTATGGTTTACCATATAGTTTCTGATAATTCCTAGAGCTACCCTGTACCACTTCTGGTAAGAACTTCCTGTAAGTATATGAGACTGCATTAAAATCACAGGCAATGGGACCTGTAGGTGGGGAATGCACCCCCCCCACACACACACACAGCCAGAGATTTTCAACCCAAGCCCCCAAAGACCTGCCCCCTGATCAGAGACTCCATAAAAGTCTATCATAATGAGTCTGCATGTATCTGAACTGATGCTTTTGTGTGTTGGGCAAGGACCAGGAGAACCAGGTCCAAATGAAGCTTATTGAGTGACTTAGGGGCAGTCACCCCCTTTCAGCCTAATGTACCAGGCCAGGGTTGTTATGATGATGAAGCAAAGAAGGGGAGATCCACGAATGCCACTTGGAGCTCCTTGCAGGCAAGGTAGGGGGGAAAAATGCATTGGACAGATGGATGCAGTTGGTGGAAATGATAGCTGCCAACAGATTTTTTTTTGTAAAAAACGTGTTGCTCATTTGAATTTTATCCACTAAATTACTGCAATCTCACTATAGATGCCTCAGAGAGAGGACAGCGTGAAACAGCTTGCAATTTAATAGGCACTGTCGCCAGCCATTGTTAGAAGTCAAAACAAGTATTATTACTATTGCTTTCCTCCATGCTTCCATTATAGCAGGGTTTCCCAAACTTTTTTTTCCTGTGGCCCGGTTATTTTTACACCTCCTTCATGGCTCACTAAAATTCGAGAGTGGAGCCAGGAGACTTTGAAGGTGGAGCTGGAAGACAGGAATTATGTCACAGAGACGGAGGGAAGGAAGGAAAAAACGAAGCTCAGGCTTTGCAGCCTGTATCAGTCTTCAAGGCTAGCTTTTCTCAGCACAACACAGAGATGGGGAAGGAAGGAAACAGAGCAGAGCTCATACTTTGCTGGGGGCGGGGCTAGCTTTGGCTTTTCTTGTGACCTGGTACTGAGGCGTCTGTGGCCCAGTGCCGGGTCATGACCCTGCAAATGGGAAGCAGTGCACTGCATTATAGCAATGGTGAAAATTGCCATCAAGTCGAAGCAGACGTATGATAACCCCACAATCATAGGGTTTTCAGAGCAAGAGATGTTCAGAGGTGGTTTGCCATTGCCTGCCTCTGCATTGCCACCCTAAACTTGGTGGTCTCTAGGGCTTCTTTTTGGTAGTAAGAACTCCTTTTGCATATTAGGTCACACACCCCTGATGTAGCCAATCCTCCTGGAGCTTGCAGTAGGCCCTGTACTAAGAGCCCTGTAAGCTCTTGAAGGATTGGCTACATCAGGGGCGTGTGGCCTAATATCAGGGGTCGTTTTGTAGAAAAACACGTGGTCGAACTCCTTATCACATGCCACCCCCCCCCAGCCAAAAGCAACCCGATGCAAGAAAGGAGAGCCCCAGGTGAGCGAGGCCTGCTTGGAATGGCTTCTTGGCCACCCCCCCGCGCCCCACAGTCAAAAGGCCAGCAAGCCACCTGCCACCCCAAATCACAAAGATATGGAGAAAGGGTGGTGTGGGCTTCTCCAGGGGTTAATGAGGGCTGCTAGGGTGTGGCAAAGTTCCTGGTGGCTGGCTGGCTGCCCCCTCTCCTAATCCAGGGATAGTTATGCAGCTGCATCTACTATTCAAGGGGCAAGGTAGGTAGGTGGAGAGGAGGAGGGGGAACCGTCAGAAAGGTTCAGGAGCTGGGCTCCTGTGAGCTCCTGCTGAATTCAAGGCCTGCCTAATATGCAAAGGAGTTCCTGCTACAAGGAAAGCCCTGGCTGCGCCACCCACCCCATGCAGGGGGAACGTTGGATATTAGGGTTGCCAATCCCCAGTTGGGGGCAGGGGATCCCCCGGTTTGGAGGCCCTCCCCCTACTTCAGAGTCATCAGAATGCGGGTAGGGGGAGGGAAATGTCTGCTGGGCACTCCATTGTTCCCTATGGAGATTGATTTCCATAGGGTATAATGGAGAATTGATCCACGAGTATCGGGGGCTCTTGGGGGGGGGGCTGTTTTTTGAGGTAGAGGCACCACATTTCAGTGTAGCATCCAGTGCCTCTCCCCAAAATACCCTCCACTTTTCAAAAGGATTTGACCAGGGGTTCCAATTCTATCAGCCCTAAAAGAGGGTGCCGCTATTCTTCATTATTTCCAATGGAGGGAAGGCATTTAAAAGATGTGCAGTCCCCTTAAAAGTGATGGCCAGAACTCCCTTTGGAGTTCAATTCTGCTTGTCACAACTTTGCTCCAGGCTCTGCCCCAATGTCTCCTGGCTCCACCCCAAAAGTCTCCTGGCTCCACCCCCAAAGTCCCCAGATATTTCTTGAATTGGACTTGGCAACCCTATTGGATATAGATATCAAAGCACATAGAAGCGCCACTAATTCTCGAAACTTCCATTCAAATTGTGCCCTCACTAATGAGGATTGCCCCCCCCTTTACATGTCAAAAGATTAGCCCGCCAGTCAAACCAGTGCTTCTGCTGGATCTCAAAGTGTAGTTTAGCAGTTTCCCTTTAATATATATATATTTTAAATTCTTAAGTCCTGAATGATGGAGAAGCAGGCTCTCAGCGGCAGCTATTTTTGCCAGCAAGCGTCAGATGCTGAATAGCGTGGCAATTTCCAAGGCACTTCCAGGGAAATAAAAAGCAAAACAAACAAGACCACTTCATCAAGAGCATCAGGAGCCGCAATCAATAGGCGTCAGGCAGCACATTTTTAAAGGAATTACTTCATCTGTTGTGGTCTGTCTTTAGAGGACAGGGGGATGGAAATCTGTATACATGGTACAGCACTGCCAACCTCCAGGTGGCACCTGGAGATCTCCCGCTATTACAGTTGAGCTCCAGATGACCAAGATCGATTCCCCTGGAGAAAATGGCTGCTTTGAAGGGATGGATGCTATGCAATGTTAGCCTGTTAAAGCCCTTCCCTTCCCGAAATTCTGCCCTCCCCAGGCTCCTTCCCGCAAATCTCCAGCTATTTCCCAACCCAGAGCTGGCAACCCTATGTATCAGGGGTGGCCAAACTCACTTAACATAAGAGCCACATAGAATAAAAGTCATGTTTGAGAACTGCAAGACATGAACATCAGATGTTTGAGAGCTGCAAGACAGGAAGGAAGGAAGGAAGGAAGGAAGGAAGGAAGGAAGGAAGGAAGGAAGGAAGGAAGGAAGGAAGAAAGAAAGAAAGAAAGAAAGAAAGAAAGAAAGAAAGAAAGAAGGAAGGAAGGAAGGAGGGAAGGAAGGAAGGAAAGAAAGAAAGAAAGAAAGAAAGAAAGAAGGAAGGAGGGAGGGAAGGAAGGTAGGAAGGAAGGAGCAAGAGAGGGAGGGAAGGAAGGAAAGAAGGAAGGAAGGAAGGAAGGAAAAGAAGGGAAGGAAGGAAAGAATGAAAGAAGGAAGGAAGGAGGGAAGGAAGGAAAGAAGGAAGGAAGGAAAGAAAGAAAGAAGGAGGGAGGGAAGGAAGGAAGGAGCGAGGGAGTGAGGGAGGGAGGGAAGGAAGGAAGGAAGGAAGGAAGGAAGGAAGGAAGGAAGCTTGTAGCTTCCATCACGGCTGCTGTCACTAAGATACTTAAACATATGAGTTTATGGTGTGTATATAATGAGGTGGGGGAGAGAGCCTAGCATGTTCCCTGCAAACCCACCCAAGGATGCCTTGCACACAAGACCTCGGTTCTTCATTCTTGTCTCGTTTCCATAGCTACCCCTGCCTCGAAAAACACCACTCCGCTGAATCTTACCTACCAAAGCTGTGAGTAAACAATGCTTGCGGAGCAGTAGTGTGAAGAACTTGAGAGGATAAAAATGTTGGAACGGGCACACACATTCCCTTCGGGGGGGGGGGGCAGGGGGGACATCTCTACCCTTGCACCATACGTTTCCTTTACAGCTTTCTTTCAAGGAGGGCACAGACTGAAATTCTCATTGACATGTGGCCAGTCTGCGATTGTGGTATCGGAACAAAATGCCACTGTGCATTCAAACGCTCTTCTAAAGTGCTGTTGTTATCGACAAGTGCAACTAGAACAGATAAAAAGAAGTACTTATAATTAACACGTGGAATTCTCTGCTGCAGGAAGTGGTGGCAGTTACATGCATAGACAGCTTCAAGGGGGGACTGGATAAACATAGGGAACAGAGGTCACTGAGTGGCTATTAGCCATAGATGGAACACTATGGGTAAATTCACACTACACTAAATAAAGTGTTTTGGAACTGAATTTTTACTCTGTAAGAATAGCAAAAACCCAGTCGCACAATGCATTATTTACTGTAGCGTGATCGCATGCTATATCTGAGCCCTGAGCCCACTTCGGTGGGGTAGGGCGGGATATAAATTGAAATAAATAAATAAATATCTGAGGTAGCAATGCTCTGTTTTCTTGGTGCTTGGGGGCGGCAACAGTGGGAGGCTTCTGGAGTTCTGACCCTGCTGGTGGACGTCCTGATGGCACCTGGGTTTTGGCCACTGTGTGACACAGAGTGTTGGACTGGATGGGCTATGGGCCTGATCCAACATGGCTTCTCTTACATTCTTAACTACATAACAGACGTTAAACTGACTTGGGTTCAGCAAAATTTAGAACTTGCACAATCACTTAGCTGCCTAACAACCCCCAGCCTTCACATACAGCCTGGTCCTTTTCACTGGAGATGCCGGGGATTGAACCTGGGTTCTTCTGTATGCCAAGCAGATGCTCTACCCACTGAGCCATGGCATCTATAATAAGTGTATGGACACAAGTCACCAAGATTTGCCAACATCTTGAAGACTTGGGGCTGAAGCCTGGGGAAGGCAAGGTTTAGGGAAGGGGGGGGGGCTCAGTGGGGTATAATGCCAGTGGGCAGGGGTGGAATTCTAGCAGGATCTCCTTTGCATATTAGGCCACACACCCCTGATGTAGCCAATCCTCCAAGAGCTTACAAGGAAGGAAGGAAGCTTGTAAGCTCTTGGAGGATTGGCTACATCAGGGGTGTGTGGCCTCATATGCAAAGGAGCTCCTGCTAGAATTCCACCCTTCCTATTGGGGTACAATGGGTGGGTGAGTGGGAGAGAGGGAAAGAGGGAGGGTGGATGGATTCTTCTGCGAAGCACAATTTACATTGAAGAAATTTTTTTTTGGCTTATTCTGAAAAAAAGTGGTTTTTTTTTTAAGACAGGATTTCTCTGTTCCTATCTGGATTTTACTTTCAAAAAGACTCTTATTAAGACCCCATAAATCTGGACCAGGCGTTACAAGCCGTGGCTGGCTGGCTCAGGCTGAGTGGGCTGAAGTTGAATCCGGCGAAGACTGAGGTCCTTTGCGTGGGCCGCGGCGGGCCAGGAGGGGAGATCACCCTACCGGCTTTTGACGGTGCGCCACTGATACCAGTGCGCAGGGTCAAGAGCCTGGGAGTGCTACTGGAATCCTCCTTATCAATGGAGGCCCAGATAGCTGCCACTGCTAGATCTGCCTTTTTCCATCTTAGGAGGGCGAGGCAGTTGGCTCCCTTCTTGGAGCGCAGCGACCTAGCAACTGTGATCCACGCAACGGTCACCTCGAGACTAGACTACTGTAATGCCCTCTACATGGGGCTGCCCTTATACCGAACACGGAAACTCCAGGTAGTGCAGAACGCGGTGGCCAGGCTGTTGGTGGGACTACCCCGGTGGGAACACGTGCAGCCTGGGCTGCGGGACCTGCACTGGCTGCCGGTTGTTTACCGTGTTCGCTATAAGGTGCTGGTTATTACCTTTAAAGCCCTATATGGCTGAGGACCTGCCTACCTTAGGGACCGCCTCTCCCCATATGTTCCCCAGAGAGCACTGAGATCTAGTTCTCAAAATCTTTTAAAAATCCCTGGGCCAAGAGAGGCTAGATTGAAAACAACCAGGGAGCAAGCCTTCTCAGTAATGGCCCCCCGATGGTGGAATCAACTTCCAGAGGTGGTGCGAGCCCTGCGGGACCTGAATCAGTTCCGCAGGGCTTGCAAAACCACCCTCTTTCAGCTTGCTTTTAAGATAGAACCCGGCTAAACTGACCTGTAGCCACCTAACCATCTTATATACGACTGTGAACTGTAGCACCTTAACTTAATTTAATTTATAATAGCTGTTTTTAACTATTTTAACTAATCTATGTAACCTAATTGTATCTTAATCTGTTTTGTCTTGATTGTATTTTATTCAAATCATGGTTGTCCATGTCTGTGAGCCGCCTGAGCCTGCCTTTGGCGGGGGAGGGCGGGATACAAAATAAATTTACTTTACTTTACTTACTTATTAGGAATCAGAGTGCACCTTACTAGGAATTAGAGCACTTATATCTTGGAGAGCAGAGTGATTTCCAATGCCAAATGACAATAGCACGCATTGGTAATGAGAGAGCAAAACTAGGACCGATTCCCTACTAACCTTATGCCGCTCTCATTCTCCTCTCCTCTGCAGGGCTTCCATTGGATTTCACACAAGCTGCCCCAAGGCTGCAACTCGCTCTGCCTCTTTCACGCAGCAAACAAGACCCCTCTAAAAACCAGTTCCTGTTGCCGCATGAAAAAGGCGAAGCTAGTTGCAGCCCTGGGGCAGATAGTGTGAAATCCGATGGAGGCCCCGCAGAGAAGAGGAGCCTGAGAGCAACATAAGTCTAGTGGGAAATCAGTCTAGGTCTCAATTTAGTCCTGGAGGATGCATTGTCTTGAGCTTCACTATCAATTGCAGTCCAGCAGTCTCTCTTTCTATTTGCCCTTAGAAATTCCTTTGTAAGAGCACTGCTACTCTTGGGTCAGCACCTGAATGTTCTGGTTTCAAATTGTCAGGCTTATGTCCATTTATTCTTTGCACTCTCCTGGGCTGAATCCTCCTGGATGGAACTGAGACTAGCTTTCCTCTCTCATTACCAGTACTTGGTATCTCCACGCCTGCTGGGACGCTACCAGCGGAGAAATTTTATGAGAACTTTCCGGTTGAAATAATTGGACTGGAGTTCCCATTAATGAGAAATTTGATGGTTGTGGAGGAGCCATTAAGCATTAAATTGCCAAGAAGAAGATGATATTGGATTTATATCCCGCCCTCCACTCCGAAGAGTCTCAGAGAGGCTCACAATCTCCTTTACCTTCCTCCCCCACAACAGACACCCTGCGAGGTGGGTGGGGCTGAGAGGGCTCTCACAGCAGCTGCCCTTTCAAAGACAACCTCTGCCAGAGCTATGGCTGACCTAAGGCCATGCTAGCAGGTGCAAGTGGAGGAGTGGGGAATCAAACCCGGTTTTCCCGGATAAGAGTCTGCACACTTAACCACTACACCAAACTGACTCTCCGCATGATTGATAAAGGCACATCGCCGAACCGGTCTCCATTCCCACTGTGGCTTTTCTCCGGTGACTGACGCTTTGTGATGTCTGAAGCTTTGTGAGGACTACCTTTCAAGATTTCTCTTGGAGACTCAGAGACTTATGTCCGAGGTCTTGAGTAGTGATTTAATTTTTGATACTAGTGAATTTATGTGAAGCTTGTGTGTACTGTATGGACATGGACATATGAAGCTGCCTTATACTGAATCAGACCCTTGGTCCATCAAAGTCAGTATTGTCTTCTCAGACTGGCAGCGGCTCTCCAGGGTCTCAAGCTGAGGTTTTTCACACCTATTTGCCTGGACCCTTTTTTGGAGATGCCAAGGATTGAACCTGGGACCTTCTGCTTCCCAAGCAGATGCTCTACCACTGAGCCACCGTCCACCGTACCTTTAATAGTTGTTGATAAATTGTTTTGATACCTCTAGTACAAACGCATTGTTATTGTGTTACATAGTTGGCTTGATCTGTACCACATTCTTACTGTGTATCCTTGTGTTTATATTTAATACTGCTATTGCTATTCAGCATCTGAAGTCGTCTTCGTAAAGGTTATATCTCCAGTACCTCGTGTTACATTTTATGGCATGCACGGCTCAGCTCGACAAAGTGACAGTTATGTCCGATCCGGCCCTCTTAACGAATGAGTCTGACTCCTCTGCCCTGTGGGGTCACCATGTTGCAACTTGATGACACGTTACACGCACGTCCTATCCCCTCTTTGAGATTCTTTTTTTCTATACAGAACAATTCTAGATTCTTTAGCCTCTGCTAATAGGACAGGTGCACCAACCACCTAATCGTTCTGATTGCCCTCTTCTGCGCTTTTCCCAGTTCTGCAATGGCTCTTTTGAGATATGGTGATCTTTTTTAAAAAAAGACAGCAATTAGGAATACACTCTCTCTCTCAGCTTGACTTCGTGAACGAAGATTTAAGGAAGGTGCAGTAGTCCACGTCTGCTGCAGGCTCGCTGGTGGCTGACAAGACCAATGCGGGACAGGCAGGTCCAGCCACAGTGGCTGCAGGGAAAAGTCTGATTTGTGGTTGGTGGTGTAGCAGTATGATTCTTCCTCGATCTCCTTTTGTCCTCAAGACCAGCTTTACAGACCCCAAATATACAAAAACATTCCAATGATGACTCCCATTGTATTTTCAGTCCCTTTCCTAATAATCCCCAGCATGAAATTTGCCCTCCCCCCACCCCACAATGGCTTCCGTACACTGAGCGGACATTTTCATTCAGCTCTCCTAGAGTCAGTTTGATGTAGTGGTGAAGTGTGCGGACTCTTATCTGGGAGAACCGGGTTTGATTCCCCACTCTTCCACTTGCACCTGCGGGAATGGCCTTGGGTCAGTCATAGCTCTTGCAGAGCTGTCCTAGAAAGGGCAGCTTCTGGGATAGAACTCTCAGCCCCATCCACCTCACAAGGTGTCTGTTGTGGGGGAAGAATATAAAGGAGATTGTAAGCTACTCTGAGACTCTGATTCAGAGAGAAGGGCAGGGTATAAATCTACCTTCATCTTCTAGAATTCCAAGGTACTTGCCTTCTCAGTTCTGTCAATTCAGATCCCACAGCATAAAGTTAGGGGTTTTGTTCCAATATACACCTCTTTACACTTACCTACAATGAACTTCACACGCTCCCAACGTAGAGAAATCTTCCTAAAAACTGCTCATAATTGGCCTTGGTTTTCACCATCCTGAAGAGTAGCAACACAACTTACTCCCAATTCCAATTCATTTACGAACAAATTATATGGCACTGGTCCCAACACCAATCTTTGTGGGATATCATTGCTTTCTTCCATTAGCTAGGAAAGCTGTCCATGTATCCCTAATTTCTGCTCCCTGTAATTTAACCAATTGTTATTCCTCAAGAGATCCCATCTTCTCACCTCATGACTTCTAGACTTATTCAGGAGGCTTTGGTCATTACCTCATCAAAAGCTTTTTGGGCACTTATAATATCTACTGGATCTGCCTTATCCATGTGCTTGTTAACTTTCTCAAAGAACTCCAGAAGGATGGGGAGGCAAGGCCTCCCTTTGCAGAAGCCATGCTGATTTTCCCTCAGCAGGCTTTGTTCTTCAATATGCTTAGTGACTCTGCCATTAATAAGAGTTTGTATTAATTTGGCGGGAAAAGATGTTAAGATAACTGGCCTGCAGTTTTCTGGATATCCTCTAGACCCCTCTTTATAAGCTGGTGTAATGTTTTCTACTGGTCAACACTTTCAAGAACAAAGTATGACTGTAAGAAAAAAAAAAGTTACATAAGCCAGTTAATAGAACATCAATTTCACATTTCAGTGCATTAAGAACCTTTGGGTGTATGCCATCCAGAAAGGGTTGCCAACCTCTAGGTGAGGCCAGAAGATCTTTTAGAATTACAACCGATTATCAGACTACATATGGAGAAAATGAAAATGGAAGCTATGGAGGGTGAGCTCTATGGCATTACATCCTCTCTGAGTTCCCTTCCCAAAATCTACCCTCTCCGGGCTCTGCCCCCAAATCTCCAGAAATTTCCCAGCCTGGAACTGAACGTAAGAGAAGCCATGTTGGATCAGGCCAATGGCCTAGCCAGTCCAGCACTCTATGTCATAAAATGTCTAAAAACCAGGTGTGAAATCTACATCCAGACTTGGAGACTTACTAACTTTCAGTTTACTGAGTAGTTTTTGGGCTTCATCTTTCAGCAGCTCAGTTTAACAGTTCTTCAAACCCCCTTCCTCGAAGCAATAGTTTTGTTGGGTACATGCCACATTTTCCAAGGTGAAAAACAAATAATAATAATAATTTTTATTTGTATCCCGCCCTCCCCGTTGGAGCAGGCTCAGGGCGGCTAACAGGACATGGTATACCATGATCAATTATACAATTCATAAAAAATACAGTTAAAATACAGTTTAAAAGTTACATAAAAATTATAAAACCATAATAAATTAAAGGTGCTATATTCAGTAGGATGTCTATCCAGATGGCTAGTTGTCACATTCAGAGTTCCCTATAAGCTTGTTGGAAGAGGGTAGTTTTGCAGGCCCTGCGGAATTGATTAACGTCCCGCAGGGCTCGCACTTCCTCGGTAGCTGATTCCACCAGTGGGGAGCCATTACTGAGAAGGCCTGCTCCCTCGTTACTTTCAGTGTGGCCTCCTTTGGTCCAGGGATTTTTAGAAGACTTTGGGAGCTGGATCTCAGTGCTCTCTGGGGAACATATGGAGAGAGGCGGTCCCTAAGGTAGGCAGGTCCTCGGCCATATAGGGCTTTAAAGGTAATAACCAGCACCTTGTAGCGGACTCGGAATACAATTGGCAGCCAGTGCAGTTCCCTCAGCCTAGCCGTGCGTGTTCCCACCGGGGCAGTCCCACTAGCAGCCTGGCCGCCGCATTCTGCACTAGCTGCAGTTTCCGAGTTCGGCACAAGGGCAGCCCCATGTAGAGGGCATTACAGTAGTCTAATCTCGAAGTGACCGTTGCATGGATCAATGTTGCTAGGTCGCTACGTTCTAGGTAGGGAGCCAACTGCCTTGCCCTTCTAAGGTGGAAGAAGGTGGACTTAGCAGTGGCTGCTATCTGTGCCTCCATTGTCAGGGAGGACTCCAGTAGCACCCCCAGGCTTCTGACCGTGCGCACTGGTATCAGTGACGCACCGTCAAAGGCCGGTAGGGAGATCTCCACCGCCCCCCCCCAGCCCGCCACGACCCACTCAAAGGACCTCTGTCTTCGCTGGATTCAGCTTCAGCCCACTCAGCTTAATCCAGGCCGCCACGGCTTGCAACGCCCGGTCCAAATCTATAGGGGTGTCAACGGCCCGGCTGCCCATCAGTAGATAGAATTCATTCAGTTTCTATACCTTCTCCCTGTCTTCCCAACAGGGCCGGTCGTAGACTTTCTAGCATCCTAGGCAAGGCTAACTTCTGATGCTCCCCCTCCCAATAATGCCACCGAGTTGGTGACATTTGGTGCCCCCCAGAAAGCCAGCATCCTAGGCTATCACCTCGTTTGCCTAATGGCAGGGCCGTCCCTGCTTCCCAAACGAAATGTTCACTCCTGTGTCGTTAGGAATGCCAGGTGCCCCCTATCCACTGACAGGGGATGAAGTGGTTAAGTTGCCAAATCCATGTTGGGAAACTGCTGGAGATTTGGGGATGGAGCCTGGGGAGGACAGAGACCTTTGAAGGGTACAATATCATGCAGCCTACCCTCCAAAGCATCTGTTTTCTTTTTGTAGCCTGGAGATGGGCTGCAATTCCAGGGATCTCCGGGCCCTACCCGGAGGCTGGCATTCCCTTCCATTTGCTGTAGGGTCTGGATTCCGAACTGAAGCAAAACCCCTGTACGAAGCCACAAAGGAACCTTTTGAATTCCCTCTATCGCCGTCCGTGGGATGGGATACTGTCTCAGGCGGACAGGCTATGCTCCCGGTATGACTTCTACTATGATCGGGGCGTGGTTCCCAGCCAGTCCTGGTGGGTTGGCTTCAGCCCATACTCCTGGATTACTGGGGACCACTCATCAGATGCTACTGCTTTTACTGGGAATTCCTGGAATATTCTCCATTCTTCTTCTAGGGCAGGGGTGTCAAACTCATTTGTTACGAGGGCCGGATCTGACATAAATGAGACCTGGTTGGGCCGGGCTGTGTTGGGTTGGGCCGAGCTATGCCGGGCTGGGCCATGTGTGTGCCTATTTAAGATTAGGTAGCAGAGATGCAAATCTTATAAAGAACACAGACAAATACAAATATATTTTTTAAAAAAACTTAAAACATGCTTAAAATGTTAGCGCTCCTTGGTCTTAAAGATGCTTTCTTTGTATTTCTCCAATGGGATCCAGGGTACAGGGCAAAGGAAGCTCTGGCTCGGGCTCTGGAGAGCCAGTTTGATGTAGTGGTTAAGTGTGTGGACTCTTATCTGAGAGAACTGGGTTCGATTCCCCACTCCTCCACTTGCAGCTGCTGGAATGGCCTTGGGTCAGCCATAGCTCTAGCAGAGGTTGTCCTTGAAAGGGCAGCTGTTAAGAGAGCCCTTTCAGCCCCACCCACCAATAATCCAATATCTTCATCTACCTCACAGGGTGTTTGTTGTGGGGGAGGAAGGGAAAGGAGATTGTGAGCCACTCTGAGACTCTTCGGAGTGGAGGGCGGGATATAAATCCAATATCTTCATCTACCTCACAGGGTGTCTGCCGTGGGGGAGGAAGGGAAAGGAGATTGTGAGCCGCTCTGAGACTCTTCGGAGTGGAGGGCGGGATATAAATCCAATATTTTCATCTACCTCACAGGGTGTCTGTTGTGGGGGAGGAAGGGAAAAGAGATCGTGAGCCACTCTGAGACTCTTCAGAGTGGAGGGCAGGATATAAATCCAATATCTTCTTCTTCTTCTCTTTCCTTCCTTTCCTGGGGGTGGGTGGGAAGTAGCCTCAGCCAATAGAAGGAAGAGAGGCTTGGCTCAGTAGCTGTGCTGTGGAATTGAGAGAGCCTGGCAAAGCAAGCTATTCCTCCCCCCTCCCTCCCCAAGGAAGGAGCCTTAGCCAAGGGAGAAAACAGAGGTTTTGCTCTGTAGCTCCTGTGCAATTGAGCAAGCCTTGTAAAGCAAGCTGTGACGCAGAAGGAAGCAAGAGAGAGGGAGAAGGAACCACATGACAGCCAGTCGCTTGGGGGCCTCATGACAGCCAGTCGCTTGGGGGCCTGATAGGAGCCCTCGGAGGGCCTGATTCAGCCCCTGAACTGCATGTTCGACACCCCTGTCCTAGGGGGCAGGTCAGCCCATATATTTCACCAGGGTACTTTCTGAACTGCAAGCTAGCTTGTCCGTCTTCTTCATCATCCAGTGGTGCAGTTACCTCCCCGGCGAGTTTCTACAGATGTACTTGAAGAAATGCTTGCTGGTTTTAATATTTTTTTAGCAGTCTGCTCCTTAAATTCTATTTCGGCTTACAAAATAGGTCTCCTCCAACCTGCTACACCCCCCACATACTAGGCGAGGGACGGTGGCTCAGTGGAAGAGCATCTGCTTGGTAAGCAGAAGGTCCCAGGTTCAATCCCGGGCATCTCCAACAAAAAGGGTCCAGGCAAATAGTGTGAAAAGCCTCAGCTTGAGACTCTGGAGAGCCACTAAAGGGGAGGGAGGGTGGCACAGTGGCAGAGCATCTGCTTGGTGAACAGAAGGTCCCAGGTTCAATCCCCGGCATCTCCAACTGAAAAGGGTCCAGGCAAGTAGGCGTGAAAAACCTCAGCTTGAGACCCTGGAGAGACGCTGCCAGTCTGAGTAGACAAGTCTGACTTTGATGGACCCAGGGTCTGATTCAGTATAAGGCAGCTTCATATGTTCATGTTCATTAACAGACATTCTCACATTTTGCGAAACCTCCATATCATAAAATGGAGAGAAGGGGGTGTGGGGGGGGGGGGTGGAAAGAAGGCCTCTCTTCTAGCAAAAGGCAGCTTCCTCTCCTAATCCCTCGAAGGTTGTTATAACTCACCACTGCTGACAGAGCAAGTGGCTATTTGCAAGTTGGGCTTTGTCCCTACTTCAGCTGTACCTTCCCCGAAGGACTCTTTCCGCACCAAGACTTACAGGACAAAGGCATCGCTAAAGCCCAGCCTGTCAATCGAAGCGTGGCATGCGCATGTTGTTTTGTTTTCTTGCGTTAGAAGGCTTTCACCACAAATCTATCCATGTATATATATAAAAAAAGAGGGCTACTCACCAGCTCGGGATTTAGAAAATGTGCTAGCGATTTGTGTTCTGCCTTTTGTCAATAGCATTAAGATTTGCAGTTTGCCACGAATTATCCACTGACCTAAATCCTCGCAAGCTACCCAAATCTGGCGCTGAGATAAAGTCATGCTGGAATTTGATACATTTATCAGCGGCCGGCATACCGCGCTCGCTTAAACGGACGTGGACTATTTTGCAGGCTTTCTTCAGCGTCGGGCGGGGGAGGGGCAAGGGAGACAAACAAATGAATTACAACCCATTGACACCAATGGTTCTAAATAATAATTATCAGTCGCTTATTGTCTGGGAAACACAATGAGGCAAGAGCTACCTCTCCGGTTTCTCTCCCCCTGCCGTCGACTGCTTCCCGCTCCCTGCCTCCCCTTGGGAGAGCCGGAGACACCATTGAGAGGCCTGCTGTAATGCACCCAAGGTATTATCCTGACAGCTTCAAAAATGATGCATTGTTCTTTCATTATGCTAAATACACTGGATAGATCGCGCCTCATTATACAAGATATAATCCATTACCGCTCAGCGGAATGAGGGCTTGATAGGAGAGAGACGGCGGGGCGTGCCGGTTGTCACAATGCCTTTACGGGGGTGGGGTGGGGTGGGGAATAACCACCCCTCCTCAACTCCAGCCTCCAAGAGTCGACAATTCCCCTCCACTGCGGCAGCCGCACAGTAACCACAGGCTGGGTAGAGGGTTTAGAGGTTTACAAGATTCTGCATGGGATGGGGAAAGCAGAGAAAGAAGTCCTTTTCTCCCTTTCTCACAGTACAAGAACTCGCGGGCATTCGATGAAATTGCTGAGCAGTCAGGTTAAAACCAGGGAGGGAGGGAGGGAGGGAGGGAGGGAGGAAGGAAGGAAGGAAGGAAGGAAGGAAGGAAGGAAGGAAGGAAGGAAGGAAGGAAGGAAGGAAGGAAGGAAGGAAGGAAGGAAGGAAGGAAGGAAGGAAGATTGATGAGAAGGGGGAGAGGTGGAAAGAAAGCAACTTTTACTTTAAATGCATTAAATGCTGGCTGGTTTGGCTCGGAGAAGTGATTGAAAAAGAGAAATGCCTTCTCCAAGCCAACCAACAGGATGATGGGGGCTTTGAAAGCCACACAATATGTGTGAAAGAGTCACATGTGGCTCCCAAAATACAGTTCGGCCACCCCTGTCCTAACCACTGCACCCAATGGCAAACCATCTCTGTTCCTGGTTGTCTGTTCTGTATTCCAGTGAGTGGATGAGATGAAAACTAACGTTATGCAGATTTTTACTCCAAGACAAGACTGGAGTGGGGGGGGCAGTCAGAGAGAGACTGTGGGCGTTTTCGCACTTACCTTAAGCCGGAGCGACGTCCCTCTTCACCGCGCAGCGTCTGCATGGTTTTTGCACTAATTGCTCTGGAGCACCTGGAAGAGCCACAAAGTCCTGCGGCTTTTGCGTCACAAATGTAAACCGCCAAAAACCGGTTTACATTTGCAACACAAAAGCCACGGGACTTTGCAGCTCTTCCAGGTGCTCCGGAGCAATTAGTGCGAAAACCGTGCAGACGCTGTGCGGTGAAGAGGGACGTCACTCCGGCTTAAGGTAAGTGCGAAAACGCCCGCTGTTTCATTAGCAAAAGGCCGAGGGGGTGGGGTGAGGCAGACCTTGCCCCTTGTTTTTGGAAATCTGGATCTGCCCGCTCAGAGAGCTTTACACGGAAAGCACTCCATTTCTCATTCGAGGGAGAGCACGCAGCTGAGAGGCGTAACAGTCTCCCTGGGCCGCATCCGTCACAGCTGAGTTGCTGACACAGCCGGCCTGAACGTCGGCAGGTGTTCATCTTATCCCCAAAGCAATAATGCGTTGAGTGAGACTTTCAGATCTCTGGACCTCCAAACGGCCTGATGAAGCAATGCCTGCTACGCAAGGACTATCAGCCGGCGCATTAAGCGCATCGCTCGCCCATCTTTTTCCCCCATCGAATTCCTCTGCATTCACTGTGCCAATTAACTTCTGATGATTCCCCCCCCCTCCACTAACGCCCCCGCAAAGCCACAACTCACCGCTAAGGAAGGCAGGTCAAGAGCCTGGGTCTCCTATCGTTACAGTGAGCAATCCACTTAGGCTACGCATGACCTCTTGCCGGGTACTGAAGTCCACAAGCTTCCACGGTTTCATTTGTAAGAACAATGTAAAAGGAGCACAACTGACGCAGAAACATTTAAGAAGCGAGACACATCGAAGGCTGCCACTTTGAGGTTTTCATGATGTTGACACCTCTGACCGAGCGCCGCTGAGCATGCACAGGGTGTCTTTTCCCAGAGCAGAACCGGCCTTTTAAAAATTATTTTTAAGGGTTTGGATCAAAGTTGCCCTGACCTGGATAGCCCAGGCTGGCCTGATCTCATCAGATCTTGGCAGCTAAGCAGGGTCAACTGTGGTTAGTACTGGGATGGGAGGCCACCAAGGAAGGCCAGGGTTGCTATGCAGGGGCAGGCAATGGCAAACCATCCCTGTTCATCTCTTGCCTTGAAACCCCTGTCGGGTTGCCAGAAGAGATGATCGTGTCAGCATATGCTTGCTAGTAAGACTTCAGGCTGGAGTCTAATGCAAATGACAGTTCATGATCTGTGACAGTTCCTGACAGTTTCCCTCAGCAGGTGCATACCGGTTCTGTCCAGAGGACTTGTGCCTATGCAGGATGACTCAGCGCTGTGTGCTGATTGGTGCTGGTGTATAGCTATGTGTATAGAACTAGGGAAAGCTTGTACAGCGTTCTTCTCTGCTCTCAAATGTGGTGTCTGGCGAAGCGCTCTGTCGAGTGTATAACAGGCCAACTATAACTTGTATATCTGTAAATGTGTAAATAGTTAGCACAAGTCAGTGCGCTGTCTATTCTTAGACCTCACAAATCCAAAGCATACCAGCGAATACGCCGACAGACATATCCACAGTTTCGTGGCAGCACCATGGACCAAAAACTTGGTTTTGAACCACGGATCCTCATGGATCCTCATGATTTTTGCTTTGGATCCCCCCAAGCTCACTATCTAATCACATATCGTCCCCATGGGCAGAGTTTGCACCCCAGAAACCGTGGATCCACGATTTCTGTGGTGCAAACACTGCCCATGAACATGATATAAGAACTGGTGGTGAGCTTGGGGGGATCCAAAGCAAAAATCATGAGGATCCATGAGGGTCCGTGGTTCAAAACCAAGTTTTTGGTCCATGGTGCTGCCATGAAACCGTGGATCCATGATTTCTGTGGTTCAAACACTGCCCATGAACATGATATAAGAACTGGTGGTGAGCTTGGGGGGATCCAAAGCAAAAATCATGAGGATCCATGAGGGTCCGTGGTTCAAAACCAAGTTTTTGGTCCAGGGTGCTGCCATGAAACCGTGGATCCATGATTTCTGTGGTTCAAATACTGCCCATGGACATGATATAAGAACTGATGGTGAGCTTGAGGGGATCCAAAGCAAAAATCATGAAGCTCCATGAGTATCCGTGGTTCAAAACCAAGTTTTTGGTCCATGGTGCTGCCATGAAACTGTGGATCCATGATTTCTGTGGTGCAAACTCTACCCATGGACATGATATGTGATTGGATGGTGAGCTTGGGGGATCCAAAACAAAAATCATGAGGATCCATGAGGATCCGTGGTTCAAAACCAAGTTTTGGTCCATGGTATTGCCATGAAACCATGGATCCATGATTTCTGTGGTGCAAACACTGCCCATGAACATGATATAAGAACTGATGGTGAGCTTGAGGGGATCCAAAGCAAAAATGAGGATCCATGAGGTTCCGTGGTTCAAAACCAAGTTTTTGGTCCAGGGTGCTGCCATGAAACCGTGGATCCATGATTTCTGTGGGGCAGACTCTACCCATGGACATGATATATGACTGGATGGTGAGCTTGGGGGATCCAAAGCAAAAATCATGAGGATCCATGAGGATCTGTGATTCAAAACCAAGTTTTTGGTCTATGGTGCTGCCATGAAACCGTGGATCCATGATTTCTGTGGTGCAAACTCTGCTCATGGACATGATATAAGAACTGATGGTGAGCTTGGGGGAATCCAAAGCAAAAATCATGAGGATCCATGAGGATTCATGATTTGGAAACATGTTTTTCCACTGTTGTGGCACCACAGATTCATGGAGGCATGATTTTTCTGGTGCTGCCTATAGTCTAAGACAGGATCTACAGCATGATGGTGGTTTCATTTCATTTCACCCTGAAAATCCTATGAATTCATGAGGATCCGTGCTTTGGAACCCTGTTTTTGCACTGGTGAGGCACCACGAATCTGTGAAGGCACAATTTCTGTGGTCCTGCCTATAGTCTAAGACAGGATCTGCAGAATAATAGTGGTTTGATTTCATTTCAGTGTAAAAATCATATGAATTCATGAAGATCCGTGTAGATCCAACTTTTACCCTGACCCAGTTTTTAGAGTATCCAGTTGCAAACACTGCATTTTCGCTTACTTGTCCCTTGCAATCCTTAGCTCTTCCCCCTTTCTCCCTCTTTGCCAAAATGCAAGCTGTAACCTCCTCGGCTGGGGCGGAGACTTGCCTTATGTTAGTCTGTACAGCACCCTATACAGGAACAAAACTATGAATATTATTACCAGTTCTCCTTTTTCAAGGTGAGAAGCTCTCTAAATTTTATACTGGCTTGTAAGAAAGTCCCATTGAATTTAATGAGACTAGAGGAAAGAGGACCTAAAATTGCAGCTGAGTGTCCTGAACCTTTACTCAGAAGTAAGTTCCACATAGCTCAGCATTTAGTATCAAGTATGTATGCTTGGGACTGTGGCCTTCTTTGCTGCAGATCTCAAACAGTTTATGCACATAAAGAAATGCAAACAGCGGTCAGATCCCTGGAAAGAAATGCATGCCATATTGAGAAAGGAAAACCAACCTGGGTTTTTCTCTTACTGTTCAGGTGAAGATCCTGTGAATTTAGGGGGGAGAGATTTGTGAGTTTTCTGCATTGTGCAGGGAGTTGGACTAGATGACCCTGGAGGTCCCTTCCAACTTTAGGATTCTATGATTCCAGGTTCCTATCCTTTCGCCACTGCTGCACAACTCCAGAGAAGGGAATTTAAACTTTAAACCCCTTCTCTGGTGTGGCGCTGCAGAGGGGCGCACAAAGTGAGTTTTGGCTAGGGCTCAAAACGCTCTAGGGCCAGCCCTGCTGAGGCTTCCCCTCCCCATACAAACACCCGACGGGGTGTTTAAATGGAGTGTGTGTGTCAGTTGCCCACGGGTCCCTTCATTTTTTGAGTGGGGGCGCAATTTTTTGGGTTTGACCCCCCCCCATCAAAAAATATGTAGATCCAGCCCTGGGCCTTGCCAAGGGCCCTTCTCCTGGAGCAGAAAGGGTATTTTCTGTGCCACACACATAAACATTTCAGAAGCAGGAATCCAGAGCTGTTCTTGGACAATTCATTATCCTAAGAAGATGGTGTTTTTTGGAAGGGAGACCACCAAGGAAGACTCTGCAGAGGAAGGCCATGGCAAACCACCTCTGCTTCTCCCTTGCCTTGGAAGCCCCTAGCTGGGGTTGCTGTAAGCAGGGTTGGTTCTTGGATGGGAGACCACCAAGGAAGGCTCTGCAGAGGAAGGCCATGGCCAACCACCTCTGCTTCTCCCCTGCCTTGGAAGCCCCTAGCTGGGGTTGCTGTAAGCAGGGTTGGTTCTTGGATGGGAGACCACCAAGGAAGGTTCTGCAGAGGAAGGCCATGGCCAACCACCTCTGCTTCTCCCTTGCCTTGGAAGCCCCTTGCTGGGGTTGCTGTAAGGAGGGTTGGTTCTTGGATGGGAGACCACCAAGGAAGGTTCTGCAGAGGAAGGCCACAGCAAACCACTTCTGCTTCTCCCTTGCCTTGAAAGCCCCTTCCTGTAAGCAGGATTGTTTCTTGGAAGGGAGACCACCAATGTATTTTATTTTTTTATTTTATTTAATAAGCTCATTTTCCACCCTTTCCCATAACGGGCTCAGGGCAGATCACGACATAAATGGAACAATAAAAACCTACAATTCAAATTTAAAACAATACAATAAAACCAAAGCAGTAGAATAATAAAAGCAAAATAAGGTGCATCACCGGCGGAAAAGGCACATTTCGCAAAATGCAACAGTTTTTGGCCCAAGAAGAAGTGATGATGTAAAACCAAAGTATTCAACCTCGCTTTTAACAGCTGAAGGGAGGGAGCTAGGATTCCATAGTACCGACAATCCCACTGAATCATTATAACTGAATTAAGAAAATCAAAGAAATCAGAAATGCACATCTTGGACCTATTTACTGTAAACTGTATGATTGTTTTCATTGTGTAACTTATTTTTAATGTTTTATGAGGTTTGAATTGTTGTTAGGGAAGGTGGGAGGGCCGGTGGCTCAGTGGTAGAGCATCTGCTTGGGAAGCAGAAGGTCCCAGGTTCAATCCCCAGCATTTCCAACTAAAAGGGTCCAGGCAAATAGGTGTGAAAAACCTTAGCTTGAGACCCTGGAGAGCCAATAAAGGGGAGGGACGGTGGCTCAGTGGTAGAGCATCTGCTTGGTAAGCCGGAGGTCCCAGGTTCAATCCCCGGCATCTCCAATGAAAAAGGGTCCAGGCAAATAGGTGTGAAAAACCTTAGCTTGAGACCCTGGAGAGCTGCTGCCAGTCTGAGTAGACAAGACTGACTTTGATGGACTGAGGGTCTGATTCAGTAGAAGGCAGCTTCATATGTTCATAGGCCTAAGGGGAGGGATGGTGGCTCAGTGGTAGAGCATCTGTTTGGTAAGCAGAAGGTCCCAGGTTCAATCCCCGGCATCTCCAACTAAAAGGGTCCAGGCAAGTAGGCGTGAAAAACCTCAGCTTGAGACCCTGGAGAGCCAATAAAGGGGAGGGACGGTGGCTCAGTGGTAGAGCATCTGCTTGGTAAGCCGGAGGTCCCAGGTTCAATCCCTGGCATCTCCAATGAAAAAGGGTCCAGGCAAATAGGTGTGAAAAACCTCAGCTTGAGACCCTGGAGAGCCGCTGCCAGTCTGAGTAGACAAGACTGACTTTGATGGACCCAGGGTCTGATTCAGTAGAAGACAGCTTCATATGTTAGCTGCCCTGAGCCCACCGCAATGCCCTCTGGGGCTTATATGAGGAAAGAAGAAGAAGAATTGCAGATTTATACCCCGCCCTTCTCTCTGAATCAGAGACTCAGAGCGGCTCACAATCTCCTCTATCTTCTCCTCCCACAACAGACACCCTGTGAGGTGGGTGGGGCTAAGAGGGCTCTCAACAGCAGCTGCCCTTTCAAGGACAACCTCTGCCAGAGCTATGGCTGACCCAAGGCCATTCCAGCAGGTACAAGTGGAGGAGTGGGGAATCAAACCCGGTTCTCCCAGATAAGAGTCCGCGCACTTAACCACTACACCAAACTGGCTCAAGTTTGTCGGTCCCAGGCTGTGTAAGTCTTTGAACGTCGGTAACAAAACCTTGAACCGGATCCGTTACTCAATTGGTAGCCAGTGCAGTTGGTGTAGCACTGGCCGAATGCTTGCCCATAAAGGCAACGCAGTTAACAGCCGTGCTGCTGCATTTTGCACCAGCTGAAGTTTCCAGCTCAGTCCCATGGGCAAGCTTGCGTAGAGCGAGTTACAGTAATCCAGCCTGGAAGTGACCATTGCATGGATCACCGTAGCTAAATCCTGGGGGGGGGGGGGGGGATAGACAGGGTGCCAGCTGTCTGACCTGCTGAGGAAGGCTCTGCAGAGAAAGGTCATGGCAAACCACCTCTGCTTCTCTCTTGCCTTGAAAGCCCCTTGCATCGCCATACGTCACTTCCAACTTGAGGGCACGTACAAACATATTCCCTGCTGGATGCCAAACAGTTGCTTGTGCATTTTTTCCCCCAGCTTCTGGATAGATGCAATTGTACTGAATAAAGCTTCAGCTACCTGAACCATTGGGAACATCTGTCTGACAAGAGCGTGGACTTTGCAAAGCGTTGTCAAAAGACGTCAGCATTCGCAGCGCATTGAAAGAGAAAGCTGCCGGCTCTCCCTGCTCGAACTTTCCTGGGGGAGAAATCGTATAGAAGGTTGCAGGGTATCCTGTGATTTAAGGCAAGGAGCCTCTCTCTTTTTTCCCCAAAGGAGGTCACTGGGGGCAAAGCTGGAAGTCTTCAAAAGATCTATCGCTTTGCCACCTGTGGAGAAGGAACTCGCAAAGAAAGTGAAAGGTTTTTGCTGCTCAAAATCCAAAAGTCAAGCGTGTATAAAATCCCAGTATATACAGGACTTCTTTTTGTAGCAGGAGCTCCTTTGCATATTAGGCCACACACCCCTGATGTAGCCAATCCTCCAAGAGCTTACAGTAGGACCTGTAAGAAGAGCCCTTTAAACTCCAGGAGGATTGGCTACATCAGGGGAGTCATGCCTAATATGCAAAGGAGTTCCTGCTGTAAAAAAAACCCTGTAGATATGGGAACTTGGAAATAAGACTGGGTTCAAATGTGTGCGAGAGGGGCATTTTGCCTATCATGAAATATAGCCCTCCCCCCCAGAAGAAATACAGTGCCCCACATCTTCCCATTATGTGTGAACAGGGCTTCTTGCCCTCACTCTGAATTAACTTAACCATTCTGCTACATGGACGATGCCCCTGGAGAGTCAGAACAGTGTAGCGGTTAGAAAACCAGACCAGGACTTGGAAATCTTGGGTTCAGGTCCTCTGTCTGCCATGGGATGAGCTGAGGCGAATGTGGGCCGGTCACTTTTCCTCACTGGAACCTGCCTCACAATGCTGCTGAGAGGATAAAATAGGGGGAAAGGAATATTTATGCCAGCCACCCTGGAATCCCTGAAAGAAGGGCAGGATAAAAGTATTTAGATCAGGGGTGTTAAACATGTGGCCCAGGGGGCTGAATCAGACCCCCAGAGGGCTCCTATCAGCCCCCCCGAGCAACTGGCTCTTGTCTGCTTTTTTCTCCCTCTCTCTTGCTTCCTTCTGCATCTCAGCTTGTTTTGCCAGGCTTGCTCAATCGCACAGGATCTACAGAGCAAAGCTCCTCCTTTGGGGAGGAAGCAGCAGAAGGAGAGCTAGCTTTGCCAGGCTCTCTCAATTGCACAGCAGAGCTATTCAGCCAAGTGTCTCTTCCTTCTGCGGGTTGAGGCTCAAGAAGCCAGTGAGGTGGATTAGGCTGAGTGTGTGTGTTTGTCTGTGTCCTTTGTGAAGTTTCTATCTCCCCTACCTGGCATTACATTTTATGACACACGTGGCCCGACCCGACAAGGTCGCATTTATGTCAGATCCGACCCTCATAACAAATGAGTTTGATTCTGGCAGGGACACATCTAAATTTTGATGAGCTGGAGGCAAGAGGTCTTCCACTGCTCCACTTCATAATTGCCAGTCCCCAGTTGGGGACAGGGGATTCCACGGTTTGCAGGTCCTCTCCCTGCTTCAGGATCATCAGAAAGCAGGGGGCAGGGAGGGAAATGTCTGCTGGGCACTCCATTATTCCCTATGGAGAACAATTCCCCTAGGGAATAATGGAAACTGGGGTTCTGGGGGGGGGGGCTGTTTTTTGAGGTAGAGGCACCAAATTTTCAGCATAGCATCTGGCACCCTCCAAGTTTCATAAGGATTGGCGGTCCAATTCTATGATCCCCAAAAGAAGGTGTCCCTATTAGGGTTGCCAGGTCCAATTCAAGAAATATCTGGGGACTTTGGGGGTGGAGCCGGGAGACTTTGGGGGTGGAGCCAGGAGACATTGGGGGCGGAGCAGGAGCAAGGGATTGACCTCCAAAGGGAGTTCTGGCCCTCACATTTAAAGGGAAAGCACACCTTTTTAAATGCCTTCCTTCCATAGGAAATAATGAAGGATAGGGGCACCTTCTTTTGGGGCTCATAGAATTGGACCCCCTGGTCCAATCTTTTTGAAACCTGGGGGGTATTTTGGAGAGAGGCACTAGATGCTATACTGAAAATTTGGTGCCTCTGCTTCAAAAAACAGCCCCCCCAGAGTCCCCGATACCTCCAGGTCAATTAAAAGGTGTGCGGTCCCTTGAAATGTGATGGCCAGAACTCTCTTTGGAGTTCAATGATGCTTGTCACAACCTTGCTCCTGGCTCCACCCCCAATGTCTCCTGGCTCCACCCCCAAAGTCTCCTGGCTCCACCCCCAAAGTACCCAGATATTTCTTGAATTGGACTTGGCAACCCTATTCACACAAACCTTCCTTCAGGCTGCTGATATCTACAGTTGGCTAATTAAAATCGAGTCCCTTGATTTGGGAGAAAGGGAAGCAAAATTTAAATGGGGATCTTCAAATGGAATCCACCTAGGGTGGCCATAATGTCTGAAGGCCAGCCAGGGACACCTTGGGGGGGGGAAGGCAGGAGTGCGCGCGCGCAAAGCGCGCGCGCCGCCGGAAACAGGAAGTGACGTCACTTCCGGCGACGTCACTTCCGGCGACGTCATACCACCGCCGGAAACAGGAAGTGACATCACTTCCTGTGACATCATTTCCCCCGCGCCACCTGCCGGAAACGATGGGACCGATGCCACAGGGAGGGGCTCGAAACACTCTATAACCCCTCAAAAGAACAGCAGTCTAGCTTGCTTCCCCCGAGCCCTGCCGCCATAAGCCTCAAGGGGGCTCATTTTGCGGCATCTCCCGGCAGGAGGGTGGCACCCGCACGGGACACATATCAAATGAAAGAGGGGGCGCAGGGCTATCAGAAACAGCCGGCAGAGGGAGTCGGGAGCCCACCCCACTGGGGGATCCACACCCCGAAAGTGATGAAGGTGGCGCAGATAGAGCCAACAGAGCCAACAGGACAAAATAAATAGGCTGCATTATGCAGCACAGTTGAGAAAGTGCCTTATCCCATATACTGATGAAGTAAATACAGGACCAGCGGAGGCCGCGGGGAGGCCTTCGCTGGCCGGCGCTGGCCCGGGAAGGCCTTCCAGAGGCTCTGGAAGGCCTTCCCGGACCAGCGCCGGGTGCTCCGCGGCCTCCCCGCGGCCTCCGCTGGTCGCTGGGGGCCTTCCAGACACTCTGGAAGGCCCCCAGCGACCAGCGGAGGCCGCGGGGAGGCCTTCGCTGGCCGGCGCTGGTCCGGGAAGGCCTTCCAGAGGCCTTCCCGGACCAGCGCCGGGTGCTCCGCGGCCTCCCCGCGGCCTCCGCTGGTCGCTGGGGGCCTTCCAGACACTCTGGAAGGCCCCCAGCGACCAGCGGAGGCCGCGGGGAGGCCTTCGCTGGCCGGCGCTGGCCCGGGAAGGCCTTCCAGAGGCTCTGGAAGGCCTTCCCGGACCAGCGCCGGGTGCTCCGCGGCCTCCCCGCGGCCTCCGCTGGTCGCTGGGGGCCTTCCAGACACTCTGGAAGGCCCCCAGCGACCAGCGGAGGCCGCGGGGAGGCCTTCGCTGGCCGGCGCTGGCCCGGGAAGGCCTTCCAGAGGCTCTGGAAGGCCTTCCCGGACCAGCGCCGGGTGCTCCGCGGCCTCCCCGCGGCCTCCGCTGGTCGCTGGGGGCCTTCCAGACACTCTGGAAGGCCCCCAGCGACCAGCGGAGGCCGCGGAGAGGCCTCCCCCACCGCTGCCGGCCCCGCGCGCGGGCGGGGAAGGCGGGGAGTGAGGGAGGGAGCGTCCCTGCGCGTGCGCAGGGGCCCTGCGCAGGCGCAGGGACGCTCCCTCCCTCACTCCCCGCCTTCCCCGCCCGCGCCCGCGGCCCACCGGCTCCTGGGCTGCCTAAACCGGGACCTTTAATGGTCCCGGTATAGGGAGCCCGGGATCCGGGATTGGGTGGCCAGATCCGGGAATGTCCCGGGAGACCGGGACGGTCTGGCCACCCTAAATCCACCAGGGCTTTTTTTTGTAGCAGGAACTCCTTGGCATATTAGGCCACCCCGCCACCCCCGATGAAGCCACTCCTCCTGGAGCTTACAGCAGGCCCTGTAAGAAGAGCCCTGTAAGCTCTTCGAGAATTGGCTGAATCAGAGGTGTGCGTGGCCTAATATGCAAAGGAGTTCCTGCTACAAAAAAAAGCCCTGGAATCTTTGAGCTTGCTAACGTCAGGCTCGACCCAAATTTGGGGGTTGAAAAGACCCCCCGAAGACGGCCCAGTTGTTATTTACACCTGACATACTTGCTGACCCTCTCGCCTAGCAAACCGATTTCCACAGACAACCCAATTTGTTAGCTCCGGACAAAGGAAAATCGACCCTTTCAGGTAGTTAGAGCTTAAATCAAGCCTCTCCCAGGGAACCGGAAAACCACGTATAATAAGAGAAGCTTCTAAACAGCCACTTGTGTATCATTTTTGGCCATCTTGACATATCCTCCTGAAACGCGGGGGCCGCCTTCCCCTGTTGAGTTGATGACCTCGACAGGATGCAATTCCTGCGGGGACGCTGAGGAGCAGGCGGGTGGGTTATTAGCCAGAAGTGCTGATCCGCTCGGAAATGCATTGATCTAATGGCCGCAATAATGATGAGGTGGGCTGAGCATTCCTGCCGAGATCAGGGCCCGAAGCAACAAATGTGTTTTTCCAACTCACTTTGTATCAAAGGTGAGCCAAGCTCCGTGGCTGGCTACCGAGCCCTTTCACGTTAGCCTCATAAAAAAATGGTAGGGCTTGATTTGTCTTTATTTACGGCTTGTTTTCTCTCCCGCCAGCTGCTGATCTTCTTTTGGATCTACAGGGGTGGGGTGGGGGCTTCCTGCGAGAGGGAGAGGAACACCAGAGGCCTTGCAAACAACACGCTTGAAAATGGAATTTGCCCTGCTCGCTAGGGTTGCCACATGGGAAACAGGAAAATACCGTGATTTCGTAACGAAAATACTCCTAAGAATTTATATACTTTTATAGGTGATGTTCGACATGCAATCCATGTTGTAAACACACATTGGGTAAGCCGTATTCACAACACGTGCAACTAAGCACTCAGGGTAAGCCGTATTCACAACCCGTGCAACTAAGCACTCAGAAACCTTACCTGAAAATTAATTTCGATAAAGTGCAAAAAAGTGCTTGTATATTAATACAATATCATTAATCAATGTTGAACGGTCATGTTGATAATCTCTTCTCTTTCCTTTATCATAGAAGACTTCACCAAGACCGCCTCTGACAGAGCCCGGTGCCAGCTGATGTCTTGTTGCGCCATTTCAAAATCTCTTTGTCAAAGAGGGGGGTGTCTGGAGTTCTTCAAAATCTTTCAACATAGAAATATACAGAAGCTCATACAAACGCAACCAAAGATCTTCACACGGCTATGCGCTTGTGTTAGTATACAAGCACTTTTTTGCACTTTATTGAAATTAATTTTCAATTAAGGTTTCTGTGTACTTAGTTGCATGGGTTTCGTGTTGTGAATATGTCTTACCTGATGTGAGTTTACTACATGAATTGTGTGTTGAACATCACCTATTTATATTTGATATTGTAGCAGGAAAAGTCCTGTGTTGTTAGGAGAATTCTTAGGAGTATTTTCGTTACTAAATCACGGTATTTTCCTGTTTCCTATCTTCCCGTGATTCTTCCCTTTTGGTTTTCAGCTTCCACATGGGGCTGGAGATCCCCCAGAATAAGAAGAAGACTACAGATTTATACCCCGCCCTTCTCTCTGAATCAGAGACTCAGAGCAGCTCACAATCTCCTATATCTTCTTCCCCACAACAGACACCCTGTGAGGTGGGTGGGGCTGAGAAGGCTCTCACAGCAGCTGCCCTTTCAAAGACAACTCCTGAGATAGCTCTGGCTGACCCAAGGCCTTTCCAGCAGCTGCAAGTGGAAGAATTGGGAATCAAACCCGGTTCTCCCAGATAAGAGTCCGCACACTTAACCACTACACCGAACTGGCTCTCAACTGATCTCCAGAACAAAGTTTGAGTCCAGTGGCACTGTTAAGTCCAAAACATTTTAATTCAAGATATAAGAAGAGTTGGCCACTAGCAGGGAATGGTGCAGGGGTGGGGGTACGGTTGCCAGATCTAGATTGAGAAACTCTTGGAGATTTGGGGATAGTGCAGAGATAGGGACCATAGAGGGGTATAACACCATAGAATTCACCATCCAATGCCTCCATTTTCTCCAATGGAACCTGTCATGATCCTAGGCCTAGCGTGGCCTACAGGCTCCAAGGAAGCTTGTATTGGAGTAGCAACCAGGCTTACTTTATGCCCCTCTGATTGGGTGGGCAGAAGCTTAGGAGGGTAAACTTACCCAGTGAAGAAAAGAAGAGTGGGACCTGGGAGGAAGCAATAAAAGGACTAGCTAGAGAGGGAGGGTTGTTCTCTCTGGAGAGGCTGCAGTTGGGAGAGTTCTCTCTGGAAAAGGCTGAGCTGGAGAGAAGGCTGCAGTCATGAGAGTTCCCTCATCCAAAGAGTGGTGAGTCAGTTGGAATCAGAAGAAAGGGAACACATAGTTAGTCACATCAGGGCTTTTTTTTTTCCTTTGCACCACCTTCACTGGGTTCCCCCCCCCACACACACTTTCACTGTTGCACTAACAATTAAAATCACTTCTTGTTTCGAGCAATGCACTTATTATTGTTATTCTGCATGAGCCCTCACAATTAAAATCACTTCTTGTTTCGAGCAATGCACTTATTATTGTTATTCTGCATGAGCCCTCACATCTCTTTGGTCATGGATAAAAGGTGTTTGTTAAGAAGGAAGACACAGGGGTTGGGTGGATGCTCTGGGTCCTTCCAAACTGATCCGTACCAGAGTGGTGGCAGCCAGCAGAAGGCCCTTTGGGGTCCCCTGCTTGTGATCTCTGGAGTCCCCTGCTTGTGATCTCTGGAGTCTGGAGATGAGTTATAACTCCAGAAGATCTTCAGGTCCCTCCTAGGGACTGGCAGCCCTAGTCGCTTTCATGTGCATGCAGGCACACATCCACAATTTAAATGACTGCTATTTGGAACACCTCTGTGCATGCAACTTTGGCCAGCGTTCCTCGTGGTATAGTCAAAGGTGTTGGCACGTCCTTGGAACATACGGGATTGCTGCCGTTGATGGGAATGGTAGATTTGTTTTTTTTTTTCACATTCCAAGGTGATCTGGAGGCAACAAAAATGACAGTTCCCATCAACCCGGCAGGAGGAATTTATAGGAAAGAAAGGCCCTGGGTGGAGCCTTTCTCCTGTTAAAAGATCAATTCCCCATGGCAGATTATCCACCTTTTGGGGAATGGTAACCTTATCTGCGAAGAGGCCTGGGCAACAAAAGGTGTGTGAAGTGCACACGGCTAGAGTAGACAACCTCCAGGTGGAGGTCTGGAAGTACAACTGATCTCCAGATGACAGATCAATATCCCTGGAGAAAATTGGTGGAGGGTGGACTTTATGGCATTGCACCCTGCTGAAGTCTTTTCCTCCCCAAGAGGAACGGTAGCTCAGTGGTAGAGTATCTGCTTGGTAAGCAGAAGGTCCCAGGTTCAATCCCCGGCATCTCCAACTAACAAGGGTCCAGGCAAATAGGCATGAAAAACCTCAGCTTGAGACCCTGGAGAGCTGCTGCCAGTCTGAGTAGACAATACTGACTTTGAAGGACCGAGGGTCTGATTCAGTAGAAGGCAGCTTCATATGTTCATATATGTTCATAGGCCTAAGCGGAGGGATGGTGGCTCAGTGTTAGAGCATCTGCTGGGTAAGCAGAAGGTCCCAGGCTCAGTCCCCGGCATCTCCAACTAAAAAGGGTCCAGGCAAATAGGCATGAAAAACCTCAGCTTGAGACCCAGGAGAGCCACTGCCAGTCTGAGTAGACAATACTGACTTTGATGGACCCAGGGTCTGATTCAGTAGAAGGCAGCTTCATATGTTCATAAGACACGCTCTCCTCAAGCTACACCCCCAAATCTCCAGGAATGGCCCAGTCTGTGGTTGGCAACCCTTGCAAAAGGCACATTTTGCAAATGCCTGAACATTTCTGAGTGCTCAGCAGGGAACCTCACACGTGATGGTGTCCACTCATTACAAATAGTGCGTCAGAACTGCTTGAGTTCTTTCCAGCAACCTAAATGAGCATTGTAATAACCAGGGCTATGTGTAACTTGCGTTGAAAGAAATGTGCACCTAAGCAACCAACGCTCAAGGTCAAAATGAAACCTTGAATGCTGTGACTCCCTCCCCGGTGTAAATTATTCAGATTCAATAATTACTCATAGATCTCTGCAATCCTTACTACCATACATAATTTATTCCAGTTTTCTTTAGTTAAAAGACGCATCACGGAGATATGGACAACACTCAAATCAACCAGAAATCTTATTCAACAACTCAAGACATTCTAGGAATGCTTCCAAGACCTGCCTCTCGTCTGCTTAAACCACCCCCCCCCCAAATGCCAATTTTGCCTCTCGGTGAGAATCAAACTCATAGTTCTTCCCTTTCAAGCTACTCTCTTATTTCCCACACCAAATATTTGCCATAGAACATATACATTTCCCAATCTTATTTGTGCATCAATAAATGAGCATGATACATTAGGCATGAAAAAAAAAATGTCTTTTGCTTTGTAAGAACGCCATATCAACTGCGTATAAATGCTAAATGATGTGAACACGCAAAAGGAATGGATCGGCAAATTCAGGAGCAAAAAGCTCACTGGAGTCGTGGACTAAAATGTAATTGAATATGAAAAGACTATTAGCTCCTGATATTCGGCCATGACTGATCACTGACTTCCTTTAATGCCCCTTTTCATTCTCAAGTGTTCCAGCCCACAAAACACACCAGGGAAGGGATGGCTCACATTCTCCATATTATAGAAGAAGACTGCAGATTTATACCCCGCCCTTCTCTCTGAATCAGAGCGGCTTACAATCTTCTTTATCTTCTTCCCCCACAACAGACACCCTGTGAGGTGGGTGGGGCTGAGAGAGCTCTCACAGCAGCTGCCCTTTCAAGGACAACTCTGTGAGAGCTATGCCTGACCCAAGGCCATTCCAGCAGCTGCAAGTGGAGGAGTGGGGAATCAAACCCGGCTCTCCCAGATAAGAGTCCGCACACTTAACCACTACACCAAACTGGCTCTCCCCAGGTAAGAGTCAGTGCACTTAACTACTACGCTAAACTGGCTAGATATTCATTCACAAAAACAACCATATAATTACATATGTAATTACCATGAAGTTGCCACCAACTTACGGGGACTTTAGCCAAGGTGCCTTTAAGGCAAGAGAGAAACAGAGGTGGTTGGCCATGGCCTTTCTCTGCAGAGCCATCCTTGGTGGTCTCCCTTCCATGAACCAACCCTGCTTCCAGCAACCCCAGTAAGGGGCTTTCAAGGCAAATGAGAAGCAGAAGTGGTTTGCCATCGGTCTTCCTTTGCAGAGTCTTCCTTGGTGGGTCTTCCATCCAAGAACCAACCCTGCTTACAGCGACCCCAGCAAGGGGCTTTCTAGGCAGATGAGAAGTAGAGGTGGTTTGCCATGGCCTTTCTCTGCAGAGTCTTCCCTGGTAGTCTCCCATCCCCAAATCAATCCTATTTATGGTGACATCACCAAGGCAAGCGAGAAGCTGAGGTAGTTTGCCATTTCCTTCCTCTGCAGAATCTTCCTTGGTGGTCTCCCAGTCAACTGCCAACCTGGTGTAGCTTCCAAGACCTGAGGAGATTGGGCTATACCACATTGTTTCCCTTTCCTCTTACGAGAAAGTACAAAAAAAATGAATCTAAGGCAGGGGTGGCCAACGGTAGCTCTCCAGATGTTTTTTGCCTACAACTCCCATCAGCCCCAGCCATTGGCCCAACAGTGCCCATGCAGAGCTACCATTGGCCACCCCTGATCTAAGGCATAGGTTTACAAATACTTCTGACATTCTCCGTATCCAAATTTTACTCAATGCTTGCACAAATACAGCTGTACGCATGCTCATCGTTCTGTTTCTTTATTCCCTTGAATATTGCAAGAGTGCTAATGTTTTAAGCATGTTTTGTTTTAAGTTTTTTAAAAAAAATCTTTGTGTTTGTCTGTGTCCTTTACAAAGTTTATATCTCCACTACCTGGTATTACATTTGATGGCACATGTGGCCAGGCCTGACACGGTCTCAGTTATGTCAGTTCTGCCCCTCTTAATGAGTTTGACGCCCCTGGAAGTCACAATTGTTAATACAAGTCTTGGCTTGCCATTCTATCTTTTGGAAAAAAAAATGCTTGATGCCGGAATTTAACAATGGGTAGAATTACAATAGAAGGTTGATATTACAGCAACGGCAGCAATATTACAGCAATAGCAACAATCGATTGCGTAGGTAACTATCCAATGCATTTGCCTTTTTCAGGCCGCAGTACACTAGGTAAAGCCTCGAGCTCAATGACTGAATGCCCAGTATTTCCTTGCTGCAATACTGCAGCTGTTGCTATATCAACCTTCTATTGTAATTCTGCCAATTGTTGTTAAATTCTGGCATCGAGTGTTTTTTTTTGTTAATAATACTGAGATCCAATTGTTTGTTTCAAAACATAGAGCAACGAGCCAAGACTGTTACTTCTATATGTTTTTCCTTTTGTTACAATACCACTTTTCTGTGTAGGCATATTGTTTTCTGTATACACTACCAGGAGGTTGGCAAACCTACGAGCCCAACAGTGCCCATGAGGCTCCATGTTGGGGCATGTTGTCCTAACCCAGGGGTGGCCAAACTCCCTTAACATAAGAGCCACATAGAATAAATGTCAGATGTTTGAGAGCTGCAAGACAGGAAGGAAGAAAGTAAGTTAGGAAGGAAAATAGATGAGGAGGGGGAGAGGTGGAAAGAAAGCAACTTTTACTTTAAATGCATTAAATGCTGGCTGCTTTGGCTCGGAGAAGTGACTGAAAGAGAGAAATGCCTTCTCCAAGCCAACCAACAGGATGATGGGGACTTTGAAAGTCACACGATATGCATGAAAGAGCCACATGTGGCTCCCAAGCCACAGTTTGGCCACCCCTGTCCTAACCACTGCACCCAACTTTTACTTTAAGAATGATTAAAGGGTTGGGACACTTTCCCTATGAAGAAAGGTTAAAACGTTTGGGGCTCATTAGCTTGGAGAAACATTGACTGAGGGGTGACATGATAAAGACTTACAAGAGTATGCATGGATAGAGAAGGTAGAGAAAGAAGTACTTTTCTCCCTTTCTCACAATACAAGAACTCGTGGACACTCCATGAAATTAGCTCTGCCCATGGACACGATATGTGATTGCAAGACATGAACATTAGATGCTTGAGAGCTGCAAGACAGGAAGGAAAGAAGGAAGGAAGGAAGGAAGGAAGGAAGGAAGGAAGGAAGGAAGGAAGGAAGGAAGGAAGGAAGGAAGGAAGGAAGGAAGGAAGGAAGGAAGGAAGGAAGGAAGGAAGGGAGGGAGGGAGGGAGGAAGGAAGGGAGGGAGAGAGGGAGGCAGGGAGGGAGGAAGGAAAATTGATCAGGAGGGGGAGAGGTGGAAAGAAAGCAACTTTTACTTTAAATGCATTAAATGCTGGCTAGTTTGGCTCGGAGAAGTGACTGAAAGAGAGAAATGCCTTCTCCAAGCCAACCAACAGGATGATGGGGGCTTTGAAAGCCACACAATATGTGTGAAAGAGTCACATGTGGCTCACAAGATACAGTTCGGCCACCCCTGTCCTAACCACTGCACCCAATGGCAAACCATCTCTGTTCCTGGTTGTCTGTTCTGTATTCCAGTGGGTGGATGAGATGAAAACTAACGTTATGCAGATTTTTACTCCAAGACAAGACTGGAGTGGAGGGGGGGGGCAATCACAGAGAGATGGTGTTTCATTAGCAAAAGGCCGAGGGGGTGGGGTGAGGCAGACCTTGCCCCTTGTTTTCGGAAATCTGGATCTGCCTGCTCAGAGAGCTTTACACGGAAAGCACTCCATTTCTCATTCGAGGGAGAGCACGCAGCTGAGAGGCGTAACAGTCTCCCTGGGCCGCATCCGTCACAGCTGAGCTGCTGACACAGCCAGCCTGAACGTCGGCAGGTGTTCATCTTATCCCCAAAGCAATAATGCGTTGAGTGAGACTTTCAGATCTCTGGACCGCCAAACGGCCTGATGAAGCAATGCCTGCTACGCAAGGACTATCAGCCGGCGCATTAAGCGCATCGCTCGCCCATCTTTTTCCCCCATCGAATTCCTTTGCATACGATGGCTGTGCCAATTAACTTCGGATGATTCCACCCCCCCTCCACTAACGCCCCCGCAAAGCCACAACTCACCGCTAAGGAAGGCAGGTCAAGAGCCTGGGTCTCCTATC
The DNA here is from genome assembly GCF_032191835.1 of Heteronotia binoei. Classification (NCBI taxonomy): domain Eukaryota; kingdom Metazoa; phylum Chordata; class Lepidosauria; order Squamata; family Gekkonidae; genus Heteronotia; species Heteronotia binoei. Next base: position 72,259,459 of record NC_083233.1, on the reverse strand, counting down.
GTTACAGTGAGCAATCCACTTAGGCCACGCATGACCTCTTGCCGGGTACTGAAGTCCACAAGCTTCCACAGTTCCATTTGCAAGAATAATGTAAAAGCAGCACAACTGACGCAGAAACATTTAAGAAGCGAGACACATCGAAGGCTGCCACTTTGAGGTTTTCATGATGTTGACACCTCTGACCGAGCGCCGCTGAGCATGCACCGGGTGGCTTTTCCCAGAGCAGAACCGGCCTTTTAAAAATTATTTTTAAGGGTTTGGATCAAAGTTGCCCTGACCTGGATAGCCCAGGCTGGCCTGATCTCATCAGATCTTGGCAGCTAAGCAGGGTCAACTGTGGTTAGTACTGGGATGGGAGGCCACCAAGGAAGGCCAGGGTTGCTACGCAGGGGCAGGCCATGGCAAACCATCCCTGTTCATCTCTTGCCTTGAAACCCCTGTGGGGTTGCCAGAAGAGATAATCGTGTCTTGGAAGCTAAACTTGGATGGGAGATCACCATAAAGTTCAGGGTTGCTGCACAGAGGCAGCCAATGGTGAATCACCTCTGAATCTCTCCTGCCTTGGAAACTCAAAGAAGATATTCTAGCCTTGGAAAAAGTTCAGAAAAGGGCACCTGGAATGATGAAAGGGTTGGAACACTTTCCCTATGAAGAAAGGTTAAAATGCTTGGGGCTCATTAGCTTGGAGAAACGTCGACTGTGGGGTGACATGATAGAGGCTTACAAGATTATGCATGGGATGGAGAAAGTAGAGAAAGAAGTACTTTTCTCCCTTTCTCACAATACGAGGACTCGTGGACACTCCGTGAAATTGCTGAACAGTTGAGTAAGAACGGATAAAAGGAAGTACTTCTTCACCCAAATTGCGATTAACACGTGGAATTCACTGCCATAGGAAATGATGGTGGCTGCAAGCATAACCAGCTTCAAGTGAGGATTGAATAAACATATGGAGCAGAGGTGTATCAGTGGCTGTTAGCCACAGCGTATTGTTGGAACTCTCTGTCTGGGGCAAGTGATGCTCTGTATTCTTGGTGCTTGGGAGGGGCCACAATGGGAGGGTTTCTATTGTCCTGGCCCCACTGATGGACCTCGTGATGGCACCTGGGGTTTTTTGGCCAGTGTGTGACACAGAGTGTTGGACAGGATGGGCCATTGGCCTGATCCAACATGGCTTCTCTTATGTTCTTATGTGACACAGAGTGTTGGACAGGATGGGCCATTGGCCTGATCCAATATCGCTTCTCTTATGTTCTACAGGGTTGGTATAGCTTGTTCTTCCCAGGTGTATTTTAAAGAAGGTCCAAAAATACCCATGAAAAGTCCAATTCCACACACACACACACACATCTTTTGTTTTGTCCTGTTCTGCTTTGATGAACGAATTTTTGAACAGTAATAACTTTGCAATTCTGAGAGGCCCAGGTGGAGAGGAATATCAGTTTCTTGAAAGCACCCCAAAATTCCGGAGCGGGATCAGAATGAGGAGTCTCTCTCTTTGGAAAGTCTTGTATATGAAGCACACAGACCCAATCACAATGAACTGGCACACTTCTCCCGCCCACCCCCGAACCTGCATGACTTCATAAAGGGCACCCGAAGATGAATCTCTTGTCCCCAGATAATTCCTCCCGTATTTGAAGTTAAGTACGTTAATGTTTCTGGAATTAATTTCTGCGCTGTTAAAGTGCAAACTGGACTAATAAAAGCGACAAGTTGACTTTTTCCAGAGATGGATGTTGAGCTTATGAGTGATGGCAGCACAAATGAAAATTAGCCTCAAGACAATGTTAATTATGCTTTATCCATTAGCGGGAGGGTAATTGAACCACTCAGGTTTTTTTTCGCGGCAAAGGAAACCCGCCTGGAACTCATAAAGGGAAACTGTGGCATTTAAGGTGCTAATTAAAGCCCAGCATTGGAACAATACGCAGGAGAAAGCAAAGCTAAAAATGCACAGGTGATGTATTTATGCGCCTGCACCGCAGAACAAGCGCCATATCACTCATTTTTAAGAGTCATTGTCTTTGCCAAATGTTAGGCCAGGTTTCCAGGCATGCAGGGAGAAAGGGAAGCCTGTGCTATTTCAACCAGCTGTTGCAGATGAGAACCGAGGAAGATGCCTTGCACTGGAGTTGCCAACCCACAGGTGGTAGTACACTAGGTAAAGCCTTGCATTTAGTAATGGAACGCCCAGTATTTCCTTCAAATTCATATTTAGACACACTCCAGCTTTTACAACTGTTGTCTTGACAGCAGCAGTTGGAGCCCTAATGGAAGACTGTTGCTCTCTGAGGCTCCAGCTGCAACTGTCTATACAACAATTGTAAAAATTGGGAAGTGTCTCAATATAAATTTGAAGGAAATGCTGGGCGTTCCGTTACTGAATTCAAGGCTTTGCCTAGCGTACTGCAGCCTGAAGAAGGCAAATGAAACGGATAGTTACCCAGGCAATCCATTGCTGCTGCTGTAACATCAACCCTCTATTGTAATGTTGCCAATGTTGTGAAAATCTGGCATCTAGTGTGCAGTGGTTTTTTTGTCAATAATATTGGTAATAAATTGTTTGTTTCGAAATATAGAGTAGCAAGTCAAGACTTGTATCAACAGTTGTTACTTTTACACAGTTTCCCCCCCCCCCTTTTGTTACAATATCACTTTTCTGTATAGCCATCTCTTTCTGTATAACCCACAGGTGGTGGCTGGAGATCTCCTGGGACTACAACTGATCTCCAGGTGGGAGAGATCAGTTCCCCTGGAGAAAATGGCTGCCTTGGATGAGAGACTCCACGGCTTCACTCCCCTCCTGGGCTCCCTCCCCCAGCCCCAAACTTTGCCTTCTCCAGGCTCCTTCTCCAAATCTTCAGGAGTTTTCTAACCCAGGTCTGCTAAGCTGAGGATGAAAGGGGTGAGTATAGCAGCAAGAAAATTAAGACAAGAAAACCGGTGTGCATGCACCTGGCAGGTTCATACGAAACCACCCTTTGCTTTAGAGCCTCTGCATCCTGCATGTTGAAGCAGGGGTGTCCAGCCCAGAGAAAAATAGTCTAAATTCCTAACCAACCATTATTCTCAAGGTCAAATCCATCAGGATGAACACAAGGCCTGTGACCTCGTCTCTCATCCCAAATCAAAAGATAATCAGCTGCAACCACCTGAAGTTTTTTCATTGCTTCTGAAAAAGTCAACGGAGCTCCACTTATTGACCGATTCCGCATTTAGCACTTCCCTCCCTTCTGTGTGGGCCCCCTCAAGGGTGACTTTTTTTTCCAGATCCTGTGTTGACATCTCTGGAGCAGAGCTGCGTGTTCCTTGCTTGCTCCCTGCCCCGTGTAAACTCGAGAGCTGAGTTTGGGAAGTGTGTGTGTGTGTGTGCAGGGAAGAGATGTGTCTTGCCCCTCACTTTGGCCACACTTGCTATTCACATTTAAATAAAATGCAGGGAGATCAGCAGAGTTCAAACCTTTAACACCCTGCACACACCCAGAAAACACCTGACCAAGATATTGTACCATGTTGCTACCGCTTAAGGCAAACCTGGATCTGCTTTTGGCTTCATTTAGGTACAATCAGATGCTTGCCAAAAATACTGTTACAAGGGTGATCTTGGATTACTCCAAGTCAAGAGAATCAGAGTGATCTTTATGCTCTATGATCGTAGCAACACCATTATTCTCTCTCCCTAATCTCTACATTTTAAAAAGAAATAATTTGAACATTCAAACAGTTTCCCACATGCAAATTCTCACAACCAGTCTGTAGAATAGTTAGAGGCTCCATCAATTGTGGCAGAGGAACATATTCCTTTGCTGGGAAGTGCTCTGCTAACTAAAGAAGATTGGGTCCTACCAGAACCAGTACCCTTCCCAGCAGGTTATGGGCCCAGCATCCTCTCCTGATGTTTGCCAGCTCTGTATTGGGAAATACCTCAAGTTCTGGGGGCAGAGCTTTGGAAAGGGGGGTGGTGGAGAGGGGAAGGACCTCAGCAGGGTATGAGGCCTTTGGGTCCAGCTTCCAAAGTAGCCATTTCCTCCAGGGGAACTGATGTTGGTCATCTGGAGATCAACCATAACAGCAGGAGATCCCCAGGTGGCACTTGGAGCTTGGCAATCTTATCATATGCTGCCTACCTAGTTCCATAAGGAATCAGAAAGATGGGAGCAGTAGGGCACTAGAGCCAGGATGCAGTCAGGGATTGCAAACTAGCACTAATATCATCCAGGTGGGTCCTTTTCCAATCTCTATCACTCCAACCAGACCCAACTAAAACAAAGCATTGGGAGGTAGAGCTTCACTGGTCCAAAGGACCCCTGGCAGTTTGTTTCCTTAGCCCCTCCAAGGGTTGTAGAGCAGACTTAACAGGGTTGGTCCTCACACTAAGCAGAATAAAGCAGTCCTCTTCCATTGGTAGGTGTGGAGCAGCCATTAGAGAACAGCCAATATTATTTCCATGCTACTTTATCTATCATGAGGGTGCCATTTTGGTTTTGTCTGGGAAACAGGAAAACACGCAATGCCATGACACCAGGATTTCAGTCTCAATTACACTTATTGTCCAGTTACTTATGCATTTTGACTCTAAGCAGCCCTTCCTAGAGGAGGAGGAGTTTGTCTGAATATAAAAGAAGAAGGTTGCTTAGTGTTACCTGTCATCTGACTCTGAGTTTATGGAAAGAATGAAATTCAAACCAGAGACCTCCCTTTTTACAGCATTCTTGTACATACCAACATAAGAGAAGCCATGTTGGATCAGGCCAATGGCCCATCCAGTCCAGCACTCTGTGTCCCATAAGAGCATAAGAGAAGCCATGATGGATCAGGCCAATGGCCCATCCAGTCCAACACTCTGTGTCACATAAGAACATAAGAGAAGGCATGCTGGATCAAGCCAGTGGCCCATCCAGTCCAACACTCTGTGTCACATAAGAGAAGCCATGTTGGATCAGGCCAGTGGCCCATCCAGTCCAACACTCTGTGTCACATAAGAGAAGCCATGTTGGATCAGGCCAGTGGCCCATCCAGTCCAACTCTCTGTGTCACATAAGAACATAAGAGAAGCCATATTGGATCAGGCCAATGGCCCATACAGTCCAACACTCCGTCACACAGTGGCCAAAAAAAATCCAGGCAACATCAGAGGGTCCATCAGTGGGGCCAGGACACTAGAAACCCTCCCACTGTTGCCCCCCCCCCACAAGCACCCAGAATACAGAGCATCACTGCCTCAGACAGAGAGTTCCATCAATACCCTGTGGTTAATAGCCACTGATGGACCTCTGCTTCATATGTTTATCCAATCCCCTTTTGAAGCTGTCTATGTTTGTAGCCACCACCACCTCCTGTGGCAGTGAATTCCATGTGTTAATCATCCTTTGAAGGGAAGCCAGCCTCCAGGTGGGAAGAACAACCCAACCTGGGATTCGGGAATCCCCTGAAATTACAGCTCATCTCCAGAATAGAAAGATCAGTTCCCTTGGAGAAAATGAATGCTGTGGGCATATGGCCTTGTACCTCACTGAGGTCCCTGTCCTCCCCAGGCTGCATCCTCAAATCTCCAGAGGTTTCCCAACCTGGATCGAGCAACCTTAAAGGTAAAGATAGTGCCCTGTGCAAGCAGCAGTTATTTCTGACACTGGGGAGGGACGGTGGCTCAGTGGTAGAGCATCTGCTTGGGAAGCAGAAGGTCCCAGGTTCAATCCCTGGCACCTCCAAAAAGGGTCCAGGCAAGTAGGCATGAAAAACCTCAGCTTGAGACCCTGGAGAGCCGCTGCCAGTCTGAGAAGACAATACTGACTTTGATGGACCAAAGGTCTGATTCAGTATAAAGCAGCTTCATATGTTCACGGGGTGATGTTGCATCATGATGTTTTCACAGCAGACTTTTTTTTTTTTGTTACGGGTGGTTTGCCATTGCCTTTCCCAGTCATCTACACTTTCCCCCCAGCAAGCTGGGTCCTCATGTTACCAACCTCGGAAGGATGGAAGGCTGAGTCAACCTGGAGCCAGCTACTTGAACCCAGCTTCCGCCAGGATCGAACTCAGGTCGTGAGTAGAGCTTGGACTGCAGTATTGCAGCTTTACCACTCTGCGCCATGGGGGCTTTTACCCCCCTCCCATCCACTACCGGTGGCCGGAGGGGAGATCTGGCAACCCTACCTCAATCTCCAGTAAAAAAGAAAATTGAAATCTGCACATCAGCTGCGACACATTGCCCAATTTACATCTTCCTTAGTCCTCGGGCTGGTTTTTTTTGCTCATCTCCGTACTTTAAATTCTATGATCTGGTTACCTTTTCTCCTGTTTGGAGTCCTGCTTATTGAAAAGTGAACCATTTACAAGACATTCTATCCGTCAGGCTCCCCAGGGAATCAAAATACATAAACATTCCCTCTAAAATATGCTTTGCTAAGGGAAGATGAAATCATGATACATCACGGTCCGCGAAGTTAAGGATATTTCGCGAGCCTTTCTTTTCCTGCCTGGATTATCAACTGTACCAGAGATTAAAGCGCTGTGCCAGTAGATGGCACTCAGCGTTAGAGATGTGCAACCAACGAAAGAGTCTGCAATCACTCCCCCACCCCTCCCAATTTTCTTCTAATTTTGCACCAAATTCTGACAGGTGTTTGTCTTCCAAAGTTGCCTTGAGTTACCCTTTAGGGAAAACACTGGTAGCCTAGTCAACTACACACCTTCTCCCCCTGGAAAGCTGACTAATCACAATTCTTTTCAAGTGTTATGCCTCAAAAGGCACGGTTGCCAATCCCTTGAGATTTGAGGGTCGATCCTCGTGAGGGTGAGATTTGCGGAAGGGAAGGAACTCAGCCGGATATAATGCCACAGGGCCCACCCTAAAAAGCAACCATTTTGTCCAGGGGAATTTATTTTTGTCAACTGGGAATCAGTTGTATTTCTGAGAGATCTCAATGCTTCAGATGGAGGTTGGCAACCTTATCTATAGAGCCCCCCCCAAAAATGTGGTGTTCTTTTTGGACAGAGAGCATCTGTTTTGTTCAATATCTTTATAAGTGATTTGGATGAAGGAATAGTTGGAATGCTTATTAAATTTGCAGATGATACAAAATTGGGAGGGGTTACAAATACAGTAGAAGACAGAGACAGGTTACAGGATGATCTTGATAAGCTGGAATCATAGAATCATAGGGTGTTTTCGCACTCACCTTCAGCCGGCGCCGCGACCCTCTTGACGACGGAGGATCTGTGCTGATTTCCCACACGAAGCGCTGGAGCAACCAGAAGAGCCGCCAATTTCCGGCGCGAAGCCCGCTCAAACGTAAATCGCCAAGAAGCAGGAAAACGCTTGAGCGGGCTTCGCGCCGGAAATTGGCGGCTCTTCTGGTTGCTCCAGCGCTTCGTGTGGGAAATCAGCACAGATCCTCCGTCGTCAAGAGGGTCGCGGCGCCGGCTGAAGGTGAGTGCGAAAACACCCATAGAGTTGGAAGGGACCTCCAGGGTCATCTAGACCAATCCTCTGGGCTAACTGGAAAACTCCAGGGTCATCTAGTCTAACCCTGGAAAACTGGGCTAATAAAATGAATTTTACCAGGGATAAACGTAAAGTTCTGCATTTAGGTAGGAAAAATCCAATGCATGGTTATAGGATGGGGGAGACTTGTCTTAGCAGTAGTATGTGTGAAAAGGATCTTGGGGTCTTAGTGGCTCATACACTGAACATGAGTCAACAGTGTGATGCAGTGGCTAAAAAGGCAAATGCAATTTTGGGCTTATCAACAGAAGTATAGTGTCCAGAGCACGTGAAGTGATGGTATCGCTTTACTTTGCTCTGGTAAGACCTCACCTGGAGTACTGTGTTCAGTTTTGGGCACCAGAATTTAAGAAAACTACAGACAAGTTGCAACGTGTCCAGAGGAGGGCAACGAAGAAGGCCCCCCCTGGAGATACGGGCCTGCTTCAGAGAATGTCAGTTCCAGAAGCAGAAATGGATTTATGTATGTATGACTCTTACCCAGCTGTAGGAAAGCAATAAGCCCTTGGGGCAAGGCTTACTGTTGGGTTCAAGTAAGAACGGCCTTTCTCGCCCCAGTAAATAAGGGGGTCTTAATTTTCCTAATTTACAGGTTTGTTATGAGGCGTCACTTCTGACTCCCCTAATTAATATTATATTATCTAGCCCTGAAGAATATACGGCTTGGCAACATATTGAAGAACTTTATGGAAATCAGGGCACTATTCTGGAAATATTCTGAAATCCAGCAAAGCACAGAAGCCCGCAAATGCTACAGAATGAATATTTAAAAGCCTCGTTAAGAATTTGGGATGAATATAGGCTTGATTTGTTGCCGCTGACCACTACGTATGCTTGTTATCTCAATCAACGGTGGTTCCCCCCCCAGGACAAGGTGTTTCTCCTTTCAGAAAATGGTACCAGAAAGGATATACAAGGCTGGCAGGTTTTGTTTCAAATGGTCAAGTTATAGCGAAGTATGAACTAGAGATGAAAAGAGAACAAAAAAAAAAAAAAATCCTGGTTGAATTATTATCAGATTAGACATCTGTTAGAGACCCTAGGAGTACTCAGGTCTTGGCATATGCTACTGACTCCATTTGAAATGCTCTTAAAGCATCGGGATAAACAACACAAAGGATTTTTATTTAAACTGTATAAATTATCATTTGACCTGCAAAAGAAGACCTGAAACAGTGAGCTCACAAAAGCTCCTCCCCTGCCACAGATTTTGTAAGAAGAAGAAGAAGAAGAAGAAGATGAAGATGAAGAAGATATTGGATTTATATCCCGCCCTCCACTCCGAAGAGTCTCAGAGCGGCTCACAATCTCCTTTCCCTTCCTCCCCCACAACAGTCACCCTGTGAGGTGGGTGGGGCTGGAGAGGGCTCTCACAGCAGCTGCCCTTTCAAGGACAACCTCTGCCAGAGCTATGGCTGACCCAAGGCCATGCTAGCAGGTGCAAGTGGAGGAGTGGGGAATCAAACCCGGTTCTCCCAGATAAGAGTCCGCACACTTAACCACTACACCAAACTGGCTCTCCAGAAGATATTGGATTTATATCCCGCCCTTCACTCTGAATCTCAGAGTCTCAGAGTGGCTCACAATCTCCTCCATCTTCCTCCTTCACAACAGACACCCTGTGAGGTGGGTGGGGCTGAGAGGGCTCCCACAGCAGCTGCCCTTTCAAGGACAACTCCTGCGAGAGCTATGGCTGACCCAAGGCCATTCCAGCAGGTGCAAGTGGAGGAGTGGGGAATCGAACCCGGTGCTCCCAGACAAGAGTCCGCACCACACACTTAACCACTACACCAAACTGGCTCTCAACTGTTAGAACTTGATGTGCCGGTTTGTGAGCAGAGAGCTGTTGCTATGCAAAGAAGAGGCTAAAGCACAGGTTCCGACACAAGTTGCGGCCAGGAAGAAGGGAACCGGAAACATGAAGCAACCTAGTTGTCGCCGATGATATTCTTGTAAATCCATGCCACGGAGAGTCCAGGCTGTGATCTACCAGAGCACTGGCTACAGTTTATGAGATGGCAGTCTTTCGTCAAGAAGAAGTGAAGGTCGACATTACAAACAGACGCACGGAACGGACTATAATGGGACTGTTTCTTTAATAGGAGGTGGACGGTTTCAGTCCTTCAAGAACATTTTTGTAACAAATTGGTTTGTGAATTTTGGAGAATAGGTCTGTATGTTACAGAACCAATGGTTGAAATTAAATCAAAAGAGTTTCCCGCTCAACATTAGGAAGAACTTCCTGACTGTTAGAGCGATTCCTCAGTGGAACAGGCTTCCTTGGGAGTGGTGGGCTCTCCTTCCTTGGAGGTTTTTAAACAGAAGCTAGAGGGCCATCTGACAGCAAGGAGGATCTTGTGAATTTAGAATGAGGTGTTTGTGAGTTTCCTACATTGTGCAGGGGGTTGGACTAGATGACCCTGGGGGCCCCTTCCAACTCTATGATTCTATGAAACGATTATGAATGAATTATAGAAATCATTCACAGCATTCGTAGAATGTTTATAAATCCACAGGTGGGGGCAGGGGATCCCCGGTTTGGAGGCCCTCCCCTCGCTTCAGGGTCATTCCATTATTCCCTATGGATAATTGATCTGCAAGTATCTGGGGCTTGGGGGGGAGGGGCTTTTTTTTTTTAGGTAGAGGCACCAAATTTGCAGCATAGCGTCCGATGCCTCTCCTCAAAACACCCTCCAAGTTTCAAAAGGATTGGGCCAGGGGGTCCAGTTCTGTGAGCCCCCTATCCATTATTTCCAATGGAGGGAAGGCGTTTAAAAGGTGTGCGGTCCCTTTAAATGTGATGGCCAGAACTCCCTTTGGAGTTCAATTATGCTTATCACAACCTTGCTCCTGGCTCCACCCTCAAAGTCTCCCGACTCCGCCCCCAAAGTCCCCAGGTATTTCTTGACTTGGACCTGGCAACCCTATATACATATTGCTCTTTTCGGCTGCTACAGACAGACTAACACGGCTCCTACCCATCTTGATCTGACCTCTTAGAACCTTGTACTTCTAGCCTGGCAGGAGCTGCATTGGGTCCCAACTCTTTTCCTCATGCTGGATTCTTCCAGTTTGGTGTAGTGGTTAAGTGTTCGGACTCTTATCTGGGAGAACCAGGTTTGATTCCCCACTCCTCCACTTGCACCTGCTAGCATGGCCTTGGGTCAGCCACAGCTCTGGCAGAGGTTGTCCTTGAAAGGGCAGCTGCTGTGAGAGCCCTCTCCAGCCCCACCCACCTCACAGGGTGTCTGTTGTGGGGGAGGAAGGGAAAGGAGATTGTGAGCCGCTCTGAGACTCTTCAGAGTGGAGGGCGGGATATAAATCCAATATCTTCATCTACCTCACAGGGTGTCTGTTGTGGGGGAGGAAGGGAAAGGAGATTGTGAGCCGCTCTGAGACTCTTCAGAGCGGAGGGCGGGATATAAATCCAATATCATCATCATCATCATCATCTTCACAGATAACATTCAAAGGTGGGAAATCCACAATCCGCTCTTGTGGGTTCTCCCCCCCCCCCAAAGAAAATTTTCTGCCAGAGAAGTAATTAAAACTCAAGTATACAGACGTCTGGAGAGGCAAATTAATGTTTTCTTCCTGCATGCTGGCTGAAAGGAAAAGAACAAACAACAGACTTTCCAAAAGGAAAATAGGCACCTCCGTGCAAATCTTTCTAAATCAACATTTCTACTCCTAACGCATCTGGGATGTGCTAATGATAAGCTGTAATGGCTACTCTAAATGGAAGGCTCTGTTGAGCTGTTTGCTTAGCCGGACAGACAACGTGGCAGGAAGGTCTACGATCACGGTGCTGCCGATGCGAGGATCGTGAAAGCCCTTGGACAAAGATTTGCTTTATTAGCAGAAAGTGAGGCGTGCGAATCATCTTGCGTTTCTTCCAGTCCCACGGGATGTCCCATGCAAAGGGAATAATAGCAGCCCAGCTGGAGCAGAACACCCTTTGCCAATCTTGGGGGCCCGGCCAACGCCAGAGAGAGCCAGTTTGATGTAGTGGTTAAGTGCATGGACTCTTATCTGGGAGAACTGGATTTGATCCCCCACTCCTCCACTTGCAGCTGCTGGAATGGCCTTGGGTCAGCCATAGCTCTCATAGAGCTGTCCTTGAAAAGGCAGCTTTTGGGAGAGCTCTCTCAGCCCCACCCACCTCACAGGGTGTCTGTTGTGGGGGAGGAAGATAAAAGGAGATTGTATGGTAAACTGCAGTACTGCAGACCAAGCTCTGCTCACAACCTGAGTTCGATCCTGGCAGAAGCTGGGTTCAGGTAGCCAGCTCAAGGATAACTCAGCCTTCCATCCTTCCGAGGTCGATAAAATGAGTACCCAGCTTGCTGAGGGTAAAGCGCAGATGACTGGGGAAGGCAATGGCAAACCACCCCATAAAAAGTCTGCCAAGAAAACATTATGATGTGACTTCACCCCATGGGTCAGTAACGACTCTGTGCTTGCACAGGGGGCTACCTTGACTCTTTTTTTTTTTTTAGGGCTGCTCTGAGACTCTGAGTTTCAGAGTGAAGGGTGGGATATAAATCCAATATCTTTCCAACATCTAGATCTTGATGTTCTCTGAAGACGGTCGTGCATCCTATTGGGATGGGACCAAGAATCAAAAACTGCTCCAGTTCAAATATAAATTCTCCTTTAAGAGGAATAAAACAGTGAATCTTTATGGTCACACAAGTATTTCTGTGGACCCACCTCTGTCCAGCCCTAACCTAAATAGCCTAGGCCAGGGGTGGCCAATGGTAGCTCTCCAAATATTTTTTTGCCTACAACTCCCATCAGCCCCAGCCATTGGCCATGGGAGTTGTAGGCAAAAAACACCTGGAGAGCTACCGTTTGCCACCCCTGCCCTAGGCTGGTTCTAGCCCCAGGTTGCCAGATCTTGGAAGCTCACCAGGAAAAGAGTCACACGGGATGTGAAACTGGAGAGTAAGCGTAAGCACCGTGCGCCACCGACTCCGCTAGTAGAGTAAACCTTCAGCAAACCAACTTTAAAAAAAATGAAAATGTATCCAAAAAATATTTATTAATTCATTCAAATGGTGAACATCGACCACAAGGGTATGGAAAATTTCTCCAGCATTAAAAATCGGTATCCACAAGGGAACAGCGGCACGGCTGTTAATGGGGCTACCACGACGGGAGCACATTCGGCCAGTGCTGAGAGAGCTGCACTGGTTGCCTGTTGTGTTCCGAGTTCGCTTCAAGGTGTTGGTATTAACCTTTAAAGCCCTTTATGGTCAGGGACCTGCCTATCTACGGGACCGCCTTTCCCCATATATCCCCCAGAGAGCACTGCGATCAGGGACAAAAAATCTGCTGTCCGCCCCTGGCCCAAAAGAAGCCAGGTTATCCGCAACAAGATCTAGGGCCTTCTCGGTGGCAGCACCAGAACTCTGGAACACCCTCCCAGAAGCTATAAGGGCCCTGCGGGATTTGTCGGCGTTCCGCAGGGCCTGTAAGACCGAACTGTTCAGGCAGGCTTTTCTGGTTGACTGAAAATGGGCTGCCACCGGACATCCTACAGAAGCTGGTGGTCATAGTCAGAACCTAATACCGCCAGACTAGACTGAGATATCGTAATAGTTTTTAACCTGATAAATGTATTATGGTTTTATATGTTTTATGAAATTGATTGTTTTTATGATATTGTAAGCCGCCCTGAGTCCGCTTGCGGAGAGGGCGGGATATAAATATAAAGTAATAAATAAATAAATAATAAATAAATAAATGAAGCCGACAGGCAAAAACTGGTCTATTTCCCCCTGTTTCGCTGGAAGCTTTTGCTTATTCAATTTTTTCAGAACAACTTCCGCTCTCAAAAAACATCGATCCGAGCGGGCAGCCGTGTTGGTCTGAAGCAGTTGAACAAAGCGGGAGTCAAGTGGCACCTTTAAGACCAACCGATTTTTACTTCGCACGTCAGACCGCCGCCTACCAGATAATTTTACTTCACTGTCGTTGGTTCTTAAATCTGTACCATGTTGCATTCTGGGCCACTGCCTACCAGCTATGTATGGCTCTGCTCAGCTATGTATGGCTTTGCTCGCTGTGCCGGATTCCTCGTCTGACGAAGTGTGCTTAAGAGCACACGAAAGCTTACGTTCTAAATAAAAATGGGTTGGTCACAAAAAACGTCATTTCAAGAAGAAGAAGAAGAAGAAGATATTGGATTTATATCCCGCCCTCCACTCCGAAGAGTCTCAGAGTGGCTCACAATCTCCTTTCCCTTCCTCCCTCACAACAGACACCCTGTGAGGTGGGTGGGGCTGGAGAGGGCTCTCACAGCAGCTGCCCTTTCAAGGACAACCTCTGCCAGAGGTCTGGCTGACCCAGGGCCATTCCAGCAGCTGCAAGTGGAGGAGTGGGGAATCAAACCCGGCTCTCCCAGATAAGAGTCCGCACACTTCACCACTACACCAAACCGGATCTCCTTCAACAATTCCAAGAATACTGCTGAAGGTTTGCTGAAGGTTTACTCTGCTACGGGAGTCAGTGGCGCACGGTGCTTACGCTTACTCTCCAGATCTTGGAAGCAAAGCAGAGTCAGCCCTGGTTTAGTACTTGGGTGGGAGACCACCAAAGATGCCCAGGGGCTCTACACAGAGGCAGGCAATGGCAAGCCACCTTCCTCTGTCCCTTGCCTCAGAGTTGTCATAAATCAACTGTAACCTGACCATACTTTGCACACACCAGCGTCGAAGTATCATCGTCGCTCATCTGTTGGGTCAGCCTGAAGGACCCTTCTTTCAATCTGCCCTCAAATTGAATTTTCCCCATTAAAATGAATGCACTAGTCAATTCTGGTTTTGCCCCGACTGTATGTCAATGTCATGTCAGGTACACATTGTGTAATGTACTGAGAACTGAGACGGTTGGAAGGCAACATTCTTTATTGCGAGCACATTACAAGAGAGCGAACACGCGGGCCGGGCCCCGCTTAGATACATTGCCCAGAATTGCCCCCTGGAATTGACCAGGCCAATCCTGGCCCATCCAAACTTCCCGCCACAGGTCTTGGTGGGCGAGGTGAGTGGCGAGCTCCATCCAGGGACCCTGGGGTCGCCTTCTGTAGAGCCCGCCATGCAATACACTCTAAGGTACACTTTAAGATCAATACATAACACATTGCTTGCGCACAGTTTGCACAGCCTTCTACGGAAGTTTTTAAACAGCGGCTGGATGGCCATCCGACAGCAATGCGGATCTTGTGCATTGGGGGGGTGGGAAGGTGGCGGTATTTGCATGGGGCTGGACTAGATGACCCTGGAGGTGCCTTCCAACGTTAGGATTCTATGAATCGTGGCATGAATGAAACATCGATGCCAGCAATCGTGAGCTGAAACCAAACAGAAGATGACGATCTACAAAATCAACAGGGAACGGAGCCTTGTGCCCAGACCTCACTTGTAGGCTTCTTGAAAGGGTTGCCAGCTATGAGTTGGAAAATATCTAGAGATTTTGGGGGTGGAAGCAGAGGAGGTTGGGGTTTGTGGAGGGGAGGGACTTCAAGGGGTGCAATGGCATAGAGTGGCATTTTCTCTAGGTGGACTAATCTCCGTTGCCTCTAGAGATCAGTTGCAATCCCAGGGGATCTCCAGTCACCACCCGGAAGCTGGCAACTCCACTTCTTCAAAGTATCTGCTCAACTAATGTGAAAAACAGGAGGCTGGACTAGATGGACCATCGGTCTGATCCAGCTGGCCTCTCATGCAGAACATTAGGAAGAGTTGAAGATGTTAAACAGTAACACATTTTTAATAAGAGAGACTGACATATTTGGGCTTCAGACTTGACTAGTTAATAGCCAACATATTTTTATTGTTTGGACTCAGCAACGCATCAAAGAAATACGCCTTGACGTTCTTGCGTGCATATAAAAGGAGCTAAAGCCGCACTGCAAATAAAGATAAAAGATTCTGGGGCAGTAACTTCAAAATGGATATCAGCATTCACCAAGAGAAATCAATTAAACGTTTCTGTAAAAGCCACAGTATTCACTGATAGAGAGTGTGCCCGCTGTGCCTCTACGTGATGCACTTCTGTGGGCTTTGTTTTTGCTGCTGGGAAAAAAGAAAACCGTCTTGTGTCGCTGCACTGAAAGAGAGTGAATGATTCAATCGTTCTCGATGCAAGCACACAGCAGTCCTTAGAGGAGGAGGCCTAGCTGTGTATCTGGATGAGTAACTGAACTGGACTTCCCTCCTCCTATCAAGCCCAAAACAGTGTCTAGGAAAATGCTAATTTTTAAAAAGAAATTTGTAGAAATGGACTAGCTACCTCCCTTCCCACCATTACTGTTGCTGTCACCACTGTGGGTAAAATCCATCCCGCTCTGTCGCTTACATGAGTTGCTGGAAGCCAAACCTCAAAAGGGTGTAATTCAGTAATATGCCAGTGCCACGCAGGTAGGTATGGACCAGTGTACCCTCTAAGCTGAGTTAGTGTGAGCTAATGCTCAGTTTTTTAGCCTCTGGCTCACACATTCGTGTCTTAGCTCAGGAAAAATGGCCCCAGAGCAAACTAATTTATGCAGTAACTCACAACTTTAATGCCAGGAGCTCACAAAATAGAATTGTTGCTCACAAGACTCCACTGCGTAGAGGGAACACTGGTATGGACTTGTTGCAGACTCAAGTTAAACAAACCTTATTTCTACAGGGTACTGCTCAGGGCATTGCAAAGGCACGAAGGAAAACAAACGAAAAGACAATTGCTAACCAAGATACCTAGAACGCATGTTACATCTGGTCTTCAGCAGCTGCAGGATCCCCCCATCCCTGGTGCATCTCTAACCCTCGTTAGCATCATTCTCTCTGTCATCCGACACAGCAAAACACACATTCAACGTTTTTACAACTGTTTCATTTAGCAGACTTATTGCATTTGCTGTCATCACCGGTGGGTTTTTGTGGCTGAATTTATTTTCACTCCTCTTTGTTTCGATAGGAAACATTCCTGGGTGTCAAGACTTTGATGTCTGCAGTCTCTTCACCCCTCTGGCCTCTTGAGGTCTTGAAACCAGAAGGCCAAAATACCTTCCTGAGCAACCTACCAAGCCACGAGTGGTTAAAGCACACAGGAAAAGAAGGCTTCACAGCAAGATGGTGGCTAGAGACCTTCCCCATTAGTTTTGTGTCTCCTGATCTTTCCTGACTTGCTCTCCCCTCTGCCTCTTGAAGGAGAATGCTAAGAGAAAGAGAAGAAGAAGAGGAGAAGGAGGAGGAGAAGATTGGATTTATATCCCACCCTTCATTATCCATTACAGGGATGGTGGCTCAGTGGTAGAACATCTGCTTGGTAAGCAGAAGGTCCCAGGTTCAATCCCCGGCATCTCCAATGAAAAAGGGTCTGGGCAAGTAGGTGTGAAAAACCTCAGCTTGAGACCCTTGGAGAGCTGCTGCTAGACTGAGTAGACAATACTGATTTTGATGGACCAAGGGTCTGATTCAGTAGAAGGCAGCTTCATATGTTCATATGTTCGTATCCAAAGGATTCTCAGAACGGCTTACAAATCTCCTTTCCCTTCCCCTCTCCACAACAGACACCCTGTGAGGCAGGTGGGGCTGAGAGAGTTGTAACAGAAATTGCTCTTGAATAGAACATCCTTGAGAGAACTTGTGGCTGACCCAGGTCACAATAGCAGGTGCAAGTGGAGAAGTGGAGAATCAAACCTGGTTCTCCCAGATAAGAGTCCGCGCACTTAACCACTACACCAAACCGGCTCTCCGAAAGTACCACTGAAATGAAAGACCAGAATGGCATTTGCTCATTGGCGGCTGTTTCCATGACAATAACCACCGGTGCCTTTTGGGCTTAGCATTTTGTCCAGTCGTTTGAAAATTAATTCAAATCTGGAGAACTGACTCACACAGAAAAAACACTTGCTGCTTCTGAGGATGGTTACTCTTCCAGGTATTGAACCCTGTCAGGTCTAAGAGTGAAATGTGGTTCCAAGTGGAATTCAGAAAGGAAGTGTGTGACAGAAGAACTCGCAGGGTTTGATTGACCAGTCTTGGTTGGTTCCTACGACAGCGGTCTGCTTTTTATCACCCTCCAGTGTTTTTTCAACCCTGTTTTGTCCGAACACTAACAAACAAAGATCCCTATTGGTGATTCTTTTAATCTGCTAAAAACATTCCCACGATTCCACACTGCCCACTTATATTAAGAATTGCTGCTTGCCATTCCCATTTTGTCTGATGAAGTCTGCTTAAGAGCATACGAAAGCTTCCATTCTGAATAAAACTTAGTTGGTCTTAAAGGTACACTCGTCTACTGCTTTGTTCTACTGAGCCATATGTTTGCAATTTGTGTGTGTATGTGTGTGTGTGTTTTATGAAGAATGTATATCTTTTACAGGGTGGAATTATTTGGCAAACAATGCTAAAATAACTTAAAATGGGCTCTCTTTTCCTAAGCAGTTTCCGGTTATTTTTCCCAATATATTTTTCTACAATCCTTAGGAATGACTTCCTCGAGCAAAATCACATGGCTCAGCGCTACAAATTGGACATATATCTTGTCGATGCTAAAGAAATCGGAGCGGTTTTCCATTCTCCATGGGTAACCCCAATTGCCACCATGAATGTGAGCGCCTTTGTGCGCGTGCATGTGTGCACACATCCTCGCACATACACAACTACTTTTCCCAGCTAGAGCACTTAATCAGCAGTGTTTGTGAGAAATTATGCCCAAGGAGGCATTCAGATTGCTTTGGAAAGCACATGTTTTATGGGTTCAATGTTCTAGGGGTACCAAAATGCAATTAAAAAGTCATTTCAATGCAAGCATGTAAAATAACTTCAAGTCACTGTGCATGGTGACATTGAGGTGGCTTTTTTGTAGTGTTTCATCCATCAGTACTGGTGGGGGGGGGGATACACATGAAAAGAAGTGAGAGCTGTAGCATCTTACGCTGACATCACACACACTAAATAATGCACTTTCAATCCACTTTCAATGCACTTTCCAACTCGATTTCACTGTGGCTAATTTCACACACATAGGATAACAGATCTTGCCTCACTAACCTGTTACATTTCTTTGAGGGGGTGAACAAACACGTGGACAAAGGAGACCAGATAGATATTGTTTACTTTGACTTCCAGAAAGCTTTTGATAAAGTTCCTCATCAAAGGCTCCTTAGAAAGCTTGAGAGTCATGGAGTAAAAAGACAGGTCCTCTTGTGGATCAAAAACTGGCTAAGTAATAGGAAGCAGAGAGTGAGTATAAATGGGCAGTTTTCGCAGTGGAGGACGGTAAGCAGTGGGGTGCCGCAGGGCTTGGTACTGGGTCCCATGCTCTTTAACTTGTTCATAAATGATTTAGAGTTGGGAGTGAGCAGTGAAGTGGCCAAGTTTGCAGATGACACTAAATTGTTCAGGGTGGTGAGAACCAGAGAGGATTGTGAGGAACTCCAAAGGGATCTGTTGAGGCTGGGTGGGTGGGTGTCAACGTGGCAGATGTGGTTCAATGTGGCCAAGTGCAAAGTAATGCACATTGGGGCCAATAATCCCAGCTACAAATACAAGTTGATGGGATGTGAATTGGCAGAGACTGACCAAGAGAGAGATCTTGGGGTCGTGGTAGATAACTCACTGAAAATGTCAAGACAGTGTGCGTTTGCAATAAAAAAGGCCAACGCCATGCTGGGAATTATTAGGAAGGGAATTCAAAACAAATCAGCCAGTATCATAATGCCTCTGTATAAATCGGTGGTGCGGTCTCATTTGGAGTACTGTGTGCAGTTCTGGTCGCCGCACCTCAAAAAGGATATTATAGCATTGGAGAAAGTCCAGAAAAGTGCAACTAGAATGATTAAAGGCCTGGAACACTTTCCCTATGAAGAAAGGTTGAAACACTTGGGACTCTTTAGCTTGGAGAAACGTCGACTGCGGGGTGACATGATAGAGGTTTACAAGATAATGCATGGGATGGAGAAAGTAGAGAAAGAAGTACTTTTCTCCCTTTCTCACAATACAAGAACTCGTGGGCATTCGATGAAATTGCTGAGCAGACAGTTTAAAACGGATAAAAGGAAGTACTTCTTCACCCAAAGGGTGATTAACGTGTGGAATTCACTGCCACAGGAGGTGGGGGCGGCCACAAGCATAGCCACCTTCAAGAGGGGTTTAGATAAAAATATGGAGCAGAGGTCCATCAGTGGCTATTAGCCACAGTGTGTGTGTGTGTGTGTATATAAATTTTTTGCCACTTTGTGACACAGAGTGTTGGACTGGATAGGCCATTGGCCTGATCTAACATGGCTTCTCTTACGTTTTTATGTTCTAATGCACTTTAGCAGTCCTTTGCAGTTGGATTTTCCTATTCAAAACAGGAAAATCTATTTGCTACAATGCATTGAAAGTGCATTATCCAATGTGTATGAAATTAGCCCGTGTGAACTGGTTGGAAAGTGCAGTTGGAAAGTGCAGTGAAAGTAAAGTGAAAGTGCAATATTTAGAGTGTAAGATCCAGGGGTCATTTTGTAGAAAAATAGGTGGTGGAGCTCATCCAGGGATTGTTATGCAGTTGCAACTAATATTCAATGGACAAGGTGGGAAGGAGGAGGTGGAACTCTCAGAAAGTTTCAGGAGCTGTGCTCCTGTGAGCTCGCGCTGAATCTGAGGCCTGGTAAGATCACAGCCTGAGATGATTTGACTGTAACCAAGATGGCAGATCCCATGTTGTGGATATTCCAAAGAGCAAACTTGAAGGCATTTTTCAACTGTCTGTTGCATCTTTAACAAAATGGGAATTTCAGTTCAGTCCTAATTTGGGGGCATCATCTCTCCGTGGGAGAGACCAAAAGGGAATTCAGATGACCCAGACAACTAATCAGCACGGTTATCCATGTCAGTACACCAGCCAATTCTTCCTTCTTCTTCTTCTTCTTTTTTTTTTGGGGGGGGGGGGGGTTGGTAGATTTCAAATATCTACCAATGCTGTCATCTAATCCAAAAGGACCAATTTTGCATGCAAAGTGAAAAGCGTTTTAAATGCTTTCCTTTGACAGTATTTGGGGCTGACAGGTTTAGGGGGAAAAAAAAAAATAAGTTGAGCACCGTTGAGAAAAGAAGCCACTTTGAATTGTAACTACTCTGTCTCCAGGGTAATAATTTTTGCAAGGTTCCACTCCAGGGTGGGGATTCTCTAATGTTATGATAGAGCTACTGTGGAAAGCAGGAGGAGGGGGCGGGAATGTGATTTTTCTCCCCCCTTCCCCTCACATTTACATTTTTATCTATGCCTACCATTTTGTCTCGTTAAATGTCAGCTTTTAAAATCCTGCACTTTCTTCATCTCCGTCTTGGGTTGTGCCCTAACCTTCTCCCCCTCCCCCAAATGCCATCGCTGAATAATAAATGGCAACTTGAGTTGGAAGCAGAAGTAGCAAGAAGGTGTGTAAACGGGCATGGTGGTGGTGGTGGGGGCAAGAGAAACTCCGAGGATGGAGTTCAGCCAGTTGAAGTTGTCTTAGGACAGGGATGGCCGAACTTGCTTAACATGAGCCACATAGAATAAACATCAGATGTTTGAGAGCAGGGAGGGAGGGAAAGAAGGAAGGAAGGAAAATAGATTAGGGGAGGGAGGGGGAGGGGAAAGAAAGCAACTTTAACTTTAAATGCATTCACCAAGCTGCCAGCTGCCTTGGCTTGGAGAAGTGATTTAAAGAGAGAAATGCCTTCTCCAAGCTGGCCAGCAAGGCAGTGGAGGCTTCAAGAGACACACAATATGTGTGAAAGAGCCACATGTGGCTCCCGAGCTGCAGTTGAGCATCGTTGAGAAAACCGCATGTGTTTGGCTGTTTGTGTTGAGAAAACAGCATGTGTTTGGAACCACATGTGTTTGGCTGTTGAGCCACACCCCCAAGGAAGTTCAAAGAGCCTTTCCTTCAACCTGGAACCAGGGGTCATTTTGTAGAAAAAAAGGCAAAGGAGCTCAGTAGCATATTCATTTGCATATGCCCGGGGATCTGTGTGCAACAGGGAGAGAACTCTGCGCTGCATGCAGACTAGGGTTCCCAAGTCCACTGAGGCCTCCGGCGGGGAACATTTTTGCTTGCGCGTTGCGCTGGCAACTCTATGTAGTGGACACTCTAGCAATTTGGGAGGGGAAAACTCTATGGTACCTATTGTACCATAGAGTTTTCACTCCCAAATTGCTAGAGCGTCTGGGAAAATAATAGAGTTTTCTCAGAAACTCCTAGAGCGGCCGACATGCAGCATCGCCAGCGTAGTGATGTCACTTCCGGGTGATGTCATCACTCTGGCAACATCGGGGGAGGTTCCCCCCACCGGCCCAATGTGGGCCGGCAGGTTGGGAACCTCGAGAACGGGAGAAGCCCCATCCAGCCCAGGGGCTTGGCAGCCCTAATGCAGACCCTGGCTGAAGGTTCAGGATCTGTGCTCCTGTGAGCTCCTGCTGAATTCAAGCCCTGCCTGGAACTATACCACTAACCTATTTTGGGAACTCCTGCAGTCCTTGATGCCTGGAATTTGGAGTGCCCCAACACCTTTTGGTGATACCCAGCCCCAGAGATGTCCATCTGGCCTTGACAAGGGCCAGGGCCTTTTTGGCCTGGCCCCTGCCTGGTGGAATGAGCTCCCCCTGGAGATCCAGGCCCTGCAGAATCTGCTTCAATTCTGCAAAACCTGTAAAACAGAGCTCTTTCGCCAGGCTTTCAGCTGAGGCAGTGGATGTCACTTGTTATTGGCCTCCCCCCTTTCATTCCATCCCAATGCTGTAGGACCTGCTGGACCTGGACAATAGGCCATGCTTGTGAGGCAGAATTTTAAACAGAGGCTTGATGGCCATCTGACAGCAATGAAGATCCTGTGCATTTAAGGGGAGGGGTTTGTGAGTTTCCTGCATTGTGCAGGGGGTTGGGCTAGATGACCCTGGAGGTCCGTTCCGACTCTATGCTTCTATGATTTGTCATTTTAGTCTCCACCAGGGGTTTTTTTTTGTAGCAGGAACTCTTTTGCATTTTAGGCCATACACCCCTGATGTAGCCAATCCTCCAAGAGCTTACGGTAGGCCCTGTAAGAAGAGCCCTGTAAGCTCCAGGAGGATTGGCTACATCAGGGGTGCGTGGCTCAATATGCAAAGGGGTTTCTGCTGGAATTCCACCCCTGGGCCACACACCCCTGATGTAGCCAATCCTCCAAGAGCTTATGGTAGGCCCTGTAAGAAGAGCCCTGTAAGCTCTTGCAGGATTGGTTACATCAGGGGTGTGTGGCCTAATATGCAAAGGTGTTCTTGCTACAATAAAAGCCCTGGTCTCCACTATTTACTCTATAATTTTAGATCTTATATATTTTAATTGGTTTTTAACTGTCAATTGCCTTTTGTGATGTAACCCGCCCTAAGCCTGTTCTACGGGAAGGGCAGACTAAAAAATGAATAAAAAGGAAGGAAGGAAGGAAGGAAGGAAGGAAGGAAGGAAGGAAGGAAGGAAGGAAGGAAGGAAGGAAGGAAGGAAGGAAGGAAGGAAGGAAGGAAGGAAGGAAGGACTCTTGCAGCTTGGTGTAGCGGTTAATTGTGTGGACTCTTATCTGGGAGAACCGGGTTTGATTCCCCACTCCTCCACTTGCAGCTGCTGGAATGACCTTGGGTCAGCTATAACTTTCACAGGAGTTCTCCTTGAACGGGCAGCTGCTGTGAGAGCCTTCTCAGCCCCACCCACCTCACAGGGTGTCTGTTGTGGGGGAGGAAGATAAAGGAGATTGTGAGCCGCTCTGAGATTCGGAGTGGAGGGCAGGATATAAATCCAATATCTTCTTCTTTACAGGACACTCTTTTTTCTCCCATCAGATCCTAGGGTAGAAAACCGCTTTCTGCCATCAATCGACAGCGTCCCCTGCTCTGACAGGGAATGGCTCATCAGTTCAGTCAGTCTTGATTTGTCCAAACTCCCAGTAGCTGGCTAGCTTGACAAACTGAGCTCCCTTTGATGCAGAAGTTCATCTCCAGCCCGGAATGCAAAGTGAGACGGTGCGTTTTGGCCTGTTCCCAATTCAGCAGACTAGCACCGCCACCCTAAGTGGAATCACACCCTCCTGAGCTCATAGACTTGAATGAACGTAGAAGAGTTTAGCTACACTTAAAAAG
Source organism: Heteronotia binoei (assembly GCF_032191835.1). Lineage (NCBI taxonomy): Eukaryota > Metazoa > Chordata > Lepidosauria > Squamata > Gekkonidae > Heteronotia > Heteronotia binoei. Next base: position 72,235,818 of record NC_083233.1, on the reverse strand, counting down.
GTCAAGGTAGTCCCCTGTGCAAGCACCGGTTGTTTCTGACTCTGGGGTGACGTCACATCACTACATTTTCACAGCAGACATTTTTATGGGGTGGTTTGCCATTGCCTTCCCCGGTCACCTACGCTTCCCCCCACAGCAAGCTGAGTACTGTTACCGACCTCGGAAGGATGGAAGGCTGAGTCAACCTTGAGCTGACTACCTGAACCCAGCTTTAGCTGGGATTGAACTCAGGTCATGAGCAGAACTTAGGACTGCAGTACTGCAGCTTAGGGTGCCCAAATTCAGCTGTTTTGTATGTGCACAGATTTTATTTTTTGTTAAATAAACTGACTTCCATGAAAATGCCTGTTAGTCACTGAGGATAACGTAATCGCAGCTGACTAAACAGCCTTTTTTTTTTTTTTTTGCTTTTGTTTTGGCAAGGACTGTCGCTAGCTGGGTGGATTCTCTGGGTTGTTATCGGCAAATGCTTCACATTATCTCCCAGCAATTCCAATTCCAAAACCTTTAATAGCATAACAACAGTTTACAGAAAGGAATGAGCACACAATCTGCCCATATGCCAGCAACTGGATTTAAAACTGTCTCTTGTTCCTGGGTATGTTTTCCTTGAAAGTGGAGTGGCTGGCTTTATTGATGGATTGGTTTGCATTCTCACAAGGACTCGCGGGGGATTACACAGAGTGAGTCGGTACAGTCACACACACACCTATGAGACATTCCATCACTGATGCATGAAGATTTTAGAAGTTTGGAACCTGTCAAGATGTCTCTTGCCATTTTTTTTTTAATTCGTCCTCTCCTGTGTCTCTGTTTCGCCTTGTCGCTATCTCTGTGTAACAGTTACCGCATTCTTTCTGCCTGGTCTCAAGAGTTGCCAAGGTCACCCTTGCTTGATTACGTGCACACCTGTGACAGGCCTGAGAAAGACTTCAGGGGGAGGGATCGCTGCTTCTCGCTTTCCTTTGAAAATGCAATGGTTTAAGCTAGGGCTATAAGAAAAGGGCAAAAGCCCACCAAAGCCAGTTTTCGCAAAGTCCGTCCTGCCTTGGACTGTCATGTACCAATAAATAGTTATTCTTGGAAATGAACTGTTTGTCATCGCTGAATTGCTGGGGGCTTGACAAAACCACCAGAACTGAAGCAGAGCATAAGCATTCACATGACATGTGGAGCAGTACAGAAATTAATAAATAGGATCTTACTTACCAGTGGTTTTTGTTGTTGTTGCAAGAACTTCTTTGCGTATTAGGCCACACATCCCTCATGTAGCCAATCCTCCAAGAGCTTACAGTGCACTTAGCACAGGGCCTACTGTAAGTTCCAGGAGGATTGACTATATCAGGGGTTCGTGGCCTAATATGCAAAGGAGTTCCTGCTACAAAAAAAAGCCATGCTACTTACAATAAGCTAAACACAGAGGTATAGACCCCATTCCTTAATCATTAATCCAAGCAAGTTACTGAGGCAATTTTGCGCATTGCAACCATGTTAAAAAGGTAAAGGCAGTCCCCTGAGCAAGCACCAGTCATTTCCGACTCTGAGGTGATGTCGCATCGTGATGTTTTCACGGCAGACTTTTTATGGGGTAGTTTGCCATTGCCTTCCCCAGTCATCCACACTCCCCCCCCCCCCCAGCAAGCTGGGTACTCATTTTACCGACCTCGGAAGGATGGAAGGCTGAGTCAACCTTGAGCTGGCTACCTGAACCCAGCTTCCACCAGGATCGAACTCAGGTCATGAGCAGAGAGCTTGAACTGCAGTGCTGCAGCGTTACCACTCTGCGCCATGGGGCTGCTGCAACCGTGTTACCTGCACCCAGAAAAGCCCTTGGAATAGTTTCAGTTCTGCACAGTTTGGGGAAAGCCAGGATGGTGGGAGCTGCCCTGAGCACCACTTGCAGGCCATGCCAGGCATCTCTGTGCTGTCTCCCAGGCAGCACTATGGTAAAAGCCCATGCCTGCATCACCAGTGGCACACATGTGCCAAGCACGAGAGACCCCCTGGTTACTAACCAGGAGAGAAACTCTCTGAAACAGATGAGGTTTTTCCACATGCTTGGAGAGTGAGCTCATCATTACTGAGCCGTTTCTGAATGGAGCGAAGGGGAGTTCATCCTCCACTAACACTCACAGAGTTGGAAACTCCTCTAGCTCACCTTCTTTCATCGCCATCTGTCTCCTTATTTCTGGATGAGACGATAACATTCCAGGCTGCCCTAAATACCAACAGTATGGAAAGTGGAAGAAAACAACAACAACTGTGTACAAAACATACTATATATATATATATATATATATATATATATATATATATATATATATATATATATATACATACACACACACACACACACATATATAGTGAGTTCGATCCCAGCAAAAGCTGGTTCAGGTAGCAGGCTCGAGGTTGACTCAGCCTTCCATCCAACTTGTTTTCTCAAGTTAAGAACATAAGAGAAGCCATTTTGGATCAGGCCAACAGCCCATCCAGTCCAACACCCTGTGGCCCAAACCCAGATGCCATCAGGAAGTCCACCAGCAGGGCCAGAACTCCAGAAGCCCTCTCAGTGTTGTCCCCCAAGCACCAAGAATACAGAGCATCACTGCCCCAGACATAAGAACACAAGAGAAGCCATGTTGGAGCAGGCCAACAGCCCATCCAGTCCAACACCCTGTGTCAAACAGTGGCGCAAACCCAGATGCCATCAGGAGATCCACCAGCGGGGCCAGAATTCCAGAAGCGCTCTCAATGTTGTCCCCCAAGCACCAAGAATACAGACCATCACTGTCCTAGACAGACACCGATTCTGCATTTAGCACTTGCCTCCCTTCTGTGCGGGGCTCCTCATTGTGGCTCTTTTTTCCAGATTCTGCACTGGCATATCTGGAGTGGAGCTGCGTGTTCCCTGCTTGGTCTCTGTCCTGCACAAACTCGAGAGCCAAGAATGATACTGGGGCAACGGCTAATGTGGAATCGTCTGCTGCATCTATACCTTGTTGCTAATAGCCGCTGAGGGATCTCTGCTCCACATGTTTATCCAATCCCTTCTTGGAGCTGCCTATGCTTGTAGCCACCACCACTTCTGGTGGCAGTGAATTCCACATGTTAATCACTGTTTGGGTGAAGAAGGACTTCCTTTTACCTGTTTTTAGCCTACTGCTCTTTAATTTCATTGAATTAATTTCATTGAATTAGCCCATGAATTCTTGTACAGTGAGAAAAGGGGGAAAGTAACTTCCTTCTCTGCCCTCTCTGCCCCACGCATAATTTCATAAACTTCCATCATGTCACTCCTCAGTCGTCGTCTCTTGAAGCTAAAGAACCCTAACCTCTTTAACCTTTCTTCATAGGGAAGGTGTTCTATCCCCTTCATTGTTTTTCTGCAGAGAGCTAATTTGGTGCAGTGGTAAAATGTGTGGACTCTTATCTGGGAGAACCGCATTTGATTCCCCACTCCTCCATGTGCAGCTGCTGGAATGGCCTTGGGTCAGCCATAGCCCTTGCAGAGCTGTCCTCAAAAGGGCAGCTTCTGGAAGAGCTCTCTCAGTCCCACCTACCTCTCAGGGTGTTGTTGTGGGGGAGGAAGATAAAGGAGATTGTGAGCCACTCTGAGACTCTGAAATTCAGAGTGGAGGGCAGGGTATAAATCCAATATCATCATCATCATTATCATTATCATCACCACCACCACCTTTTCCAAGGCTATAATACCTTTTTTTGAGGTTCGGCAACTAGAACTGTACAGAGCACTCCAAAAGTTAAAGGATTCATCAGCAGAGGCTTCTCGCATACTGAATCAGACCCTCAGTCCATCAAAGTCATTCTGTCTTCTCAGGCTGGCAGCGGCTCCCTAGAGTCTCGGGTAAAAGTCTTTCACATCACCGGCTGCTGGATCTTTTAATTAGAGCTGGCAGGGATCAAACTGGGGAACTTCTACATGCCACACAGATACTCTACTGATGAGCCATAGTCCCTTCTCGAGGATAAGGTCAAACCCGGAGCTTCAACACAGGTTGATGAGGAGACAGATCAGTACATTCCGCTGGATCTAGTAAGTCAGAGAAGAACTGACAAGGTGGTGGCATAGTGTCTGAGACTCAGAAAGCTCACACCTTGAATAAACTTTTGTTGATCTTCAAGTTTGCCACTGGACTCAAAATCTGCTCCGCTGCTTCAGACCAACATGGCTGCCCATCCGGATCTGTCTGGGCCTCAGTAAGTCTGGGTGCAGCTGTCGGTCGGTGACATTCTTAAACCTTGTCGGCAATGCTGCTCTTCAGCCCTAGTGAGAGAACTGTTTTTAAGAAGATTCCCCCCACCCCACCCCCCAAGACATTGCACACTTCACCTGCTCATTAGAGAATCCAGCTTTAAACCAAGAGATGGGCCTTCATGGGCTTTCCACAAAACCAGAAAATAAAACAGAAATCATGCACTGGAGAGCGGCAGTGACTCAGTGGTAGAATATCTGCTTTGCATGTAGCAGTTTCCAGGTTTCAGTAGTTGGTGGCTCTATTGTTTGGTGTAGTGGTTAAGTGTGCAGAGGGAGAGAGGGACAGAGAGGGAGGGAGGGAGAGGAAAAGGGAGAGAGAGGAAAGGAGAGAGGGAGGGAGAGAGGAGAGAGAGGAAGGAAGGGGGAGAGAGGGAGGGAGGGGAGAGGGAGGGAGGGAGAGGGAAGAGAGGGAAGAGAGAGGGAGGGATAGAAGAAGGCGAGAGGGGAGAGAGAGGGAGGGAGGGGAGAGAGAGAGGGAGGGAGGGAGAGGAAAAGGGAGAGGGAGAGGAGAGAGGGGGAGGGAGAGAGAAGAGAGAGGGAGGGAGGGGAGAGAGAGGGAGGGAGAGGGAAGAGAGAGGGAGGGAGGAAGGGAAGAGAGGAGAGGGAGAGAGGGGAGAGAGAGGGGGAGGGAGAGGGAAGAGAGAGGGAGGGAGGGAGGAAGGAGAGAGAGGGAGGGAGAGAGGGAGGGAAGGGAGAGAGAGAGAGGGAGGGGAGAGGAAGGGAGGGGAGAGAGGGGGGAGGGAGAGGGAAGAGAGAGGGAAGGAGAGAGAGGGGGAGAGAGAGGGAGGGAGGGGGAGATGGAGACAGAGAGCGAGGGAGGGTGTCATTCTTTCTAGGTTAGCTTGCCAGCTACCACATATTTTCTCCACCTCTTGGTTGTTTTCTATATTTTATTTAATTTGTAAACCAACCAACCAACAAACAACCTTTTATCCCACTGGAGACCCAGAGTGGCTTCCATTGTACTCCTCCCTTCCGTTTTATCCTCACAGCAACCCCGTAAGGTAGGCTAGGCAAAGTATGTGGGACTGGTCAACCAAGGTCACCCAGCAAGCTTCCATATCACATGTGGGCGCTCCAACTTGGGTCTCTCAGATACTAGTCCACCACTCTTAACAACGACACCCCACTGGTGTTTTGATCTCAGGGTTCAAAATTATTGCATAGACCAGCTATTGGAGGTTTGGAGTCTGAGGATTTTCTATTGACTTCACATCACAGCTCATTGGGCTCCACCCTTTGAAATGCCTCAACTCCCCAAGACAAGCCAGCTCCAACCCCTTTTATGCTGAAACCAGTCACATCTCACTTCTACTTGGGTTGCCAATCTCCTGGTGGGGCCTGGAGACCTCCTGCTTTTGCAACTGATCTCTAGACAGCAGAGATCAGTCCCTCTGGAGAAAATGGCCACTTTGGGAGGTAGACTTTATAGCATTGTACCATCCTGAGGCCCCTCCCCTCCCTAAGCCACACCCTCCCCAGCTGGCCAATCTCTGACTCTGCCTACATACCGGCATTTTTTTTTAAAAAAAAATTGTGTTGGCAACTTTTCAATTAATTTCTCTCTCCAGGGAACCTACACCTGATCAGCTCCACTTTTTCATTTTAAAAAGCTCATTTCAACCTCGCTTTGCATGTTTATAGGCTAGATTACTTTTAAAGAAAGCTTTTCCATTTAATCTCCGCATCTCAATTTAAGATTGGGTTTTCCACCTGCTGTTTATACAGCTTCCTTTTATCCAAGTTCTAATGTTTTCGCATCGCATTCGCAAGCTACCTCACCAGGGCCCGGCTCGAGTCACAAGAGAGCCTTGAGATTTCAGGAAAAAAAAACACACACGCCCATAAATGAATAAACGCCACTGCCCATCAATTAAAAGCAGTCAGAAAATAACTCTCTGAATTGACTACTCTTGTTACCGCTTGTAATCTCAGGGCAATCAAATTAATTCTACATGAAGAACATTTTTTTTTAAAAAAAAAGCAAAGTGTAATTCTAGATCTCTGGGGCTCTGGTATGCTTGTTGCCAAATTATCCAATTATGCACTTGTTCAAATCCATTTTGGGAAGGTTGTCGGGGCTTGTAAATAAATAATTTCAAAAAGGTTTTAATCCTCGTGGAAGCCCAGACGGTCCTGCACCCGAGGAAAACAGAAACATACGACTGGAGATCGAGAAAAAATTGTTTCATGTTCCCATTTTCCCCATCCCCTTGGTTGCTACCGTGAAGGGAAAAGACACATTCGATCACTGCAGAGTCATCGTTAAATATGGTCATGCATGTTCAGAGACAGTCCAGTGGGACAGCTTATAGCGCAGCCAGTAACATGTACTTAAAACTATGTTGCCTATTTGCTTTAAAAAAACAAATGCAGCTCTTACTTGTAAAGGAAATACCTACAAACAGGGTTGCCAATGCCAACTTCCAGGTGGCGGAACCATAAACAAACAACGTGCAAAAGCAGTCATACAACAACACACATTTGCAACAGACAACAAGGTGCCTATTAAAGTGTGCAAACAAATTCAACTATATATCACAAAATTACAAAATATACACCTGTTGAAGATCTCCTGCAATTTCAACTGATTTCCAGGTGGTGATGACAGACTCCAGTGGAGACTTTGGGGATCCCCTGGAATTCTACCTCATCTGCGTACCCCGCAAATCAGTTCCCCTGGAGAAATTGGGTGCTTTGGAGGATAAACTCGGTGGCCTTCTACCCCATTGATGATGACGACGATGATGATATTGGAGTTATATCCTGCCCTCCACTCTGCATCTCAGAGTGGCTCATAATCTCTTTTATATTCTTCCCCCACCCTGTTAAGTGGGTGGGGCTGAGAGAGCTCTCATAGAAGCTGCCCTTTCAAGGACAACCTCTGCCAGAGCTATGACTGACCCAAGGCCATTCCAGCAGCTGCAAGTGGAGGAGTGGGGAATCAAACCCGTTTCTCCCAGATAAGAGTCCGCATGCTTAACCGCTACACCGTTGGGCCCCACTCCTTCCTGGGCTCCATCCCCAAATCTCCAGGAGTTTCCCAACTTGGATCTGGCAATTCTATACCCTCCCCTCCACTCCGTTGGTGACCAGGGGTGAGGCTGGAACCCTCTCCCTAAGTGACAGAGATTAAGTTGCCTGGAGAAACTGGCTACTTTGGAGAGTGGACTCTGTGGCATTCCAAACCCTGGCCTCCCTAGGCTCCATCCCTCCCGCCCCCAAAGCTCCAGATATTTCCCAATCATGGTGGAGAGTACAAGTTGGAATGCCCCCCCCGACTCCAAGTATCTTGCAGAATTCCCTAACCTCTCTTGCCTGATTCCCCTTTTCCCTTTAACTGACCCCAGATAATCTATTCCTCCAGTTATGTATTGAACATAAGTGATCAGGCCACATGGCAATCGCGATTGAAGGCGACCCCTGGGTCCCCGGACGGAGCTCGCCATACGCCCCACCCATCACAATCTGTGGCGGGAAGTTTGACCGACCCAGATTGGCCTGGTCGGATGAGGGGGCTGTTCCGGGCTATGTATATAAGCGGGGCCCGGCCTGCGTGTCGCTCTCTCTTGTAATGTGCTACTGAATAAACTATGTTGCCTTCAAACCGTCTCGGTTCTCAGTACATTACAGTGGCGACAAAGGTGAGATTCTAGCCAGCCTGGAGAGGCTGCGCGGATCTGGTTGGAGACAACGAAGGCAACTCGGCTGTAGACCGACTCGCCCACCGCCACCATGGCGAACCAGAGTGGAACCACGGGCCGCCTCGAAGAGTTCAACCCCACTACCCCGGAGAGGTGAGAGATCTACACAGAGGGGTCGCGTGCTACCTTCGAGCGAACAGGATAACAGAGGATAGCCTGGAGAGAGACGTCCTCCTAAGTGCCTGCGGAGAGGCCATGTTTGAGATCACCAAGGGTCTCTCGGCCCCCGCGAGGATCACGGAGAAGACGTACGAGGAGATAATCATCCTCCTCACCGGGCACTTCTTGCCCCAACCCTCACTCATCACCCGCCGGCTCCTTTTCCACAAGAGGGACCAAGAGGCGGGAGACACGGCAGCGGACTACCTGGCTGCTCTCCGCCAAATTGCAGGCAACTGTATCTACGATAAGCTAGAGGAGACCCTGAGGGACCGTTTTGCCTGGGGCCTAAGGGACGAAAGACTGCAACAAAAGCTCTTTGCGAGGGAAGAGCTCACCCTCCAGAGCACCTTCAACGAGGCCGTTTCGTTGAGTGGACCACAAAGACCTTCCCCAAGACTAGGGCTGAAGCCGTCCATCAGGAAGAGATGGGCCCCAGCCAACTGGACGAGGAAGAGGCACTCCAGCTACGCCGCCAAACAGGGATGGGCTCACGAGTGACCCAGCGACCCCGAGCGACCAAGAGACCCGCTGCCACCAAGTGCGCCAGCTGCGGAGACCAACACGAGCGATGGGACTGCCCCTACTGCGTGGTCTGCAGGAGCTGTGGCAGGATGGGCCACATTGCGAGGGCCTGCCGGGCCAAGGCCACCCGCCACCGCCAGTCTACCAACCAGGAATCGACCAGGGACTACTCGACCGCTTCAACCAGCGTGCAGGTAATGAACTTGCCCAACGATACCCCCCAAAAGGTCAAGGTTTTGGTCAGGATTGAGGGCAAACCCTGCCTGATGGAATGGGACTTTCAAAAGAACCCCGTTAAAATCCTGGGTTGGGCAACGGTGGGGGTGGAGTACAAGGGGTTTAGGGATAAACTCGACATACTGATGGTTAAAAGGCAGCTCACTACCTTGTTGGGCCTGGCTTGGTTCCGGCCACTGGGAATAAAGATTTTGGGGGTGCAACAGTTGGGGATGCGGGGATTCAAAAACATGTGCAGGGAGTTCCCGGAGGTGTTTGATGGGGCCCTGGGGTGCTACAAGGGGCCTCCCATATCCTTACCCCTCGATCCCCACATGCGACCCGTAAGGCTGAAGGCCAGGCGGGTTCCATTCGCTCTGAAGCCTAAAATTGAAGCAGAGCTAGACTGCCTCACAGCCCAGGGAGTGCTGGAAACCGTGACCTATGCCGCATGGGAAACCCCAATAGTTACCCCGGTGAAGCCGAACGGGGAGGTGCGCATATGCGCCGATTATAAGTGCACCATTAACAAGGCACTACAGGATAACCCCTACCTCGTTCCAGTAATCAGCCACGTTCTGGCAGCATTAGCGGGGTCCAAAATCTTTGGAAAACTAGACTTGGCCCAGGCGTACCAGCAACTGCCCGTGGACGCCGCGACGGCAGAAGCACAGACCATAGTAACACATAGAGGGGCGTTTAAGGTGTGGCGGTTGCAGTTTGGGGTGAGCGTGGCCTTGGGGGTGTTTCAGAGCCTGATGGATTCTCTCCTCAAAGGGATCCCAGGGATGCAGGTGCTTTTCGACAACGTTTTGATCGCCGCACCGGACGTGGAGGGATTTAGCAACCGGCTGCGAGAAGTCCTCCGCCGTTTCCAAGAGGCCGGTCTGAAAGTAAAGCAAGAAAAGTGTTCCCTCGCGGTACCGAGGGTAGAGTTCTTGGGGTTTGCAGTAGACACGACGGAGATCCACCCTACACCGGACAAAACCAAGGCCATAGTGGAAGCCCCCACCCCCACGAGCAAGGCGGAGCTACAAAGTTTCTTGGGGTTATTAAATTTTTACCATTCGTTCTTGCCTCACAAAGCCGCCATTGCAGAACCCCTCCACAGACTCCTAGACAAAAATGCCCCGTGGGTCTGGGGGAAGAAACAGGACATAGCGTTCCAAGCAGTAAAAGGGCTGCTCGTATCTAATAATGTGCTCCACCATTTTGATGAGAGCCTACCGGTGATCTTAGCATGCGACGCGTCACCGTACGGGGTGGGCGCCGTCTTGGGTCACCAACTCCTGGACGGGAGAGAGGTTCCGGTAGCCTACTACTCGAGGACCCTGACCCCAGTGGAGAGAAACTATGCCCAGATAGATAAAGAGGCCTTAGCGATCGTGGCAGTGGTGCATAAGTTTAATGACTACCTGTACGGGAGGTCTTTCACCATAGCCACTGACCACAAACCGCTCCTGGGCCTCTTAGCTCCGGACCGCCAAACGCCACAGATCCTATCGCAGCGCGTTTTGTGGTGGAATCAGTTCCTGAATTTCTACATATATGCCCTGGTCCACCGGTTGGGCAAGGCGATGGGTCACGCAGACGCTCTCAGTCGCCTACCGCTGCCCTCCATAGACCCCGACCCAGCCCCAGCCCACCATGTGATGCTCATCGAAACTCTACCGGAGAGACCCCTACACACAGCAGGGGTAGCGAAAGCAACAGGGTGAGACAAAATACTTGCGCGGGTTCTTGACTGGGTGGTAAGGGGCTGGCCAGAGGGAAAACAAGGCGAAGAGTTCAGGGCATACACAACAAGCAAGGAAGAGCTATCCGTCCACAAGGGATGTCTCTTATGGGGGAGCAGGGTGGTGGTTCCCCCCCCCCCGCTGCGGAAACAAGTGCTGGGGGCCCTTCATGAAACACATCCAGGGATTGTACGGATGAAGGCCTTAGCACGCAGCTATGTATGGTGGCCGGGAATGGACGAAGTAGAGGGTTGGGTCCGAGGGTGCAAAGCATGCCAGGAGTCCCGACCCGAACCGCCCAGTGACCCCGCACAATGCTTGGAAGCACACAGGAAGCCGTGGTCTAGACTACACATAGACTTTGCAGGGCCCTTTCAGGGCCAAATATTTTTCATCTTGGTGGATGCGTACACCAAGTGGTTGGAAGTTATTCTGGTAGCTTCAACCTCAACGGCGGCGGTGAGCACACACGGGATCCTCAACGGCGGGCACTACGCAGGGTCCTGAGCACACACGGGATCCCAGACACCATCGTCTCGGACATCACGATCTGTGGCGGGAAGTTTGACCAACCAGGATTGGCCTGGTCGGATGAGGGGGCTGTTCCGGGCTATGTATATAAGCGGGGCCCGACCCGCGTGTCACTCTCTCTTGTAATGTGCTACTGAATAAACTATGTTGCCTTCACACCATCTCGGTTCTCAGTACATTACACCTCCTGGAGCATATTTTGTCATCAGGCTTTTTAAAAAGGCTTCTTTGCACTTTTGATTAATATACGAAGTTGTATGGGTTTTTTTTCTCTTTCATACCTTGAATTTTGAGTAGAAGCACTTACATTGTTAGTGGGGGGCTTGGCTTTGTTATTTGCTTTTACGCACACTAGGGCCAGCATAGTTTACTGTGAGAATGATTCATTTGTATATTGCATTGTATAGACATGAAACTGCCTTATGGTGAGTCAGACCACCGGGCTATCAAGTTCAGCACTGTCTGCTCAGACTGGCAGGGTCTCTCTAGGGTTTACACATCGCCTCCCCCCTGCTTCTTTTAACTGGAGATAGAACCTAGGGGCTTCTGAATGAAAAATAGATGTTCTACTCTTTGGCCATGGCCCCTGAATTCAGTTTGTGCTTCCTCTTCTGCCTGCTAACATCAGAGGTACACAGCCTTAGGAAGATTCATGTTACAGGGGAGTTAGTCTCCTCCTCCTGTAGAATCAGTTCTCCCCTCTTGATGGCTAGCTGTCTGGGTTTGAGTTCTGTAGCAACTTAGAGATGAACAACATTTTGGGAGTATGAGTTTTGGCTCCAAAAAGCTCATGCCCCCAAAATCTTGGTCTCTAAGGGGCTAGTGTCCTTGAATCTAGCTATGAAGAAGAAGAAGAGTTGGATTTATACCCCACTCTTCACTCAGAGCTGCTTACAATCTCCTTCCCTTCCTCTCCACACAAAAGAGACGCCCTGTGAGGTTGGAGGGGCTGAAAGAGCATTTTTTCAGACTCGCTGACAGAACTGTGACTGACCCAAGATCACCCAGCAGGTGCATGTGGAGGAGTGGGGAATCAAACCTGGTCCTTCCAGATTAGAGTCCATGCTGTTAACCATTACACCAAACTGGCTTTCTCTGGGCTATCACTTGTTGTCACCTTCTAGCCAAAAGGATGCCCTCTGAAATTCTCTCTGGGCTAACACTTTTGGTCACCTTCTAACTTTTCACACCAGGACTATCTCTTGCGATTGTTCGCCTCCATTTCTTATTTTCTAAGAAGGCATCTCATCTAACATCAGATGTTGCCTAGCTACGCATTATCTTCTCCCAGTCTTCTGGTCCAGAAGGTTTGCCATCCTCTCCTGATGGTCCACAGTGGCCAGGCCAGCTAATGTGTTCAGATTTCTAAAGCTCAGGCCAGCCTGAGCCATCTGCTGAGTAACAAACAGACAAAGGTGGGCGGAAGCCTCACTATTCTCTTTAGATTTTTCTAATTTTCTCCAGGAACCAGAGAATTCTCATCAGTCAGAAGCTACCTTGTTGTTGTTCAGTCACACAGTCAAGTCCGATTCTTTGCGACCCCATGGACAAAGTCACGCCAGGCCCTCCTGTCTTCCACCATCCTCCGAAGCCTGCTCTAATTTGTGTTTGTTACATCAGTAACACTGTCCAGCCATCTCATCTTTTGCCATCCCCTTCTTTTGCATTCTGTCTTTCCCAGCACCAAGATCTTCTCCAGGGAGTGCTCCCTTCTCATTGGGTGGACAAAGTATTTGAGCTTCAGCTTCATTATCTGACCTTCCAGGGAACGGTCTGGGTTGATGTCCCTTAGGACTGACTGATTTGAACTTGCAGTCCAAGGGACTCTCAAGATTCTTCTCCAGCACCATATCTGAAAAGCATCTATTCTTCTGTGCTTGGCCTTCCTTATGGTCCAGCTCTCACAGCCATACATTACTACTGTGAATATGATTGCTTTGACTATACGGACTTTTGTTGACAGGGTGATGTCTCTACTTTTTATTATACTGCCCAGGTTCGCCATAGCTGTCCTCCTAAGGAGCAAACGTCTTTTAATTTCATGGCTACAGTCACCATCTGCAGTGACTACCTTACACACACCCAGTTGAAAGAGCTGGGCACATTGATGTTGAATTGAAACAGATTAAGGATATGCGTGATTGCTGTCCTTCAAAGGACTGTCACATAGAAGAGGGAGAACACTTGGAAAGACTAGAATTTATGGGTGGAAATTATGAGGAAGTATATTTCATGGAAAGATTAGGAGAAACAGTTAATGGTAGGTGACAGTCAACAGTGCCCTCATCTGAATGGTCAAGACTAGCCCAATCTCATTTTATCTCAGAAGCTAAGCATGGCTCAGCCCTGGTTTGTACTTCAGTATTAGATCATAGAGTTGGAAGTAGCCATACAGGCCATTTAGTCCAGCTCCGGGCTCAATGAAGAACCAGCCTAGAGAAGGGGTGGCCAACAGTAGGTCTCCAGATGTTTTTTGCCTACAACTCCCATCAGCCCCAGCCATTGGCCATGCTGGCTGGGGCGAATGGGAGTTGTAGGCAAAACACATCTGGAGAGCTACTGTTGGCCACCCCTGGCCTAGAGCATCCCTCACAAGTGTATAGATGGGATACTTGGATTGGAGACTGCCATGGAACTCCAGGGTTGCTACGCAAGAGGCAGGCAATGACAGCTATCTCTGAACATCCCTTGCCTTGGAAACCCTAAGGGCCAACCTTTATGTGCTACAATTGGAAGGCTCTTTCCACCACCATTCCACCACTGGTGGTGGTGGTGGACTCTCCTTCACAGGAAGTGTCTAAGTAGAGGCTGGGTGGCTCTCTGTCCGGGTTGCTGCCATTGTGTACTCCTGCACTGAGCAAGTGGTTGGATTAAAAGACCTCCTAGGTTCCTTCCAGCACTCGTGCTCCATGATTCTAGTTTTGATGTGATGAATGTGATGGGTGGCCCTGCTGTTATTTCGGTCCACTGGTCTTTGCTGCTGTAGCGCTAAAATATTTCCCCTGTTCTGTTCCTTGGTTCTACAAGAACTTTGCTAAGCAGCATGTTCTTGTCCTCCTGAATTATAATTTAACTAGAAGATTTTTTTTTCTAAAAGAATGCCATAGCTTTCCATTCCTTTTGTGCCTTCACATCTTTCCCATTTATGTCACCAAGATGCACAAGTGGATTGATAAAACACTGCACAAAAAGCAATCATGGAGCATTTGTATGTGCAATTACACAAACAAGGCAACGAGATTCACTTGGTGCAAAGTGCGATTCAAGCATGTGCACACTTCTGTGCACCAGTAAAATACCACACAAATCTTCATACACCCATATGTACAACTACACCAAGACTGATTTTTTTTTTATAGTGTGTTATCAATTTACACTTGGAAATTAGTAAAGGCTGTACACAGGCCTCGGATTCAGCGGGAGCTCACAGGAGCGCAGCTCCTGAACCTTTCTGACAGTTCCACCTCCTCCTTCCCACCTTGTCCACTGAATAGTAGGTGCAGCTGCATAACAATCCCTGGATGAGCTCCACCACTTATTTTTCTACAAAACGACCCCTGGCTGTACATGAACTGACAAACAGAAAACTGTGCCAAACTGCACAGGCATATGCAGAAAACGTTTTTGAAAAAAAGGAGGAGGAGGAGGAGGAGGAGAAGATATTGAATTAATATCCCACCCTTCAATTTGAATCTCAGAGTCCCAGAGCAATTTACAATCTCTTTTACCTTCCTCCCCCCAAAAGACAAGGACAGCTCTGTGAGAGCTCTGGCTGACCCAAGGCCATTCCAGCAGCAAGTGGAGGAGTGGGGAATCAAACCTGGTTCTCCCAGATAAGAGTCCACACACTTAACCACTACACCAAACTGGCTCTCTGGAGGATGTGGCAATCATTCCCACCTCTCCTCCAGGTATCTGTACCAATCCTGGTTGTTTAGGCCTCATGTAAATCCAAGTGACCGTCTGTCAATCAGAGCCCATGGAACTTCACTGGATGGGAGGGGGTGAGCCGGCCTCAGTTTAAGTAGGGTGAAGAAATCGTTATTGCTTTTTTGGATCGGGATTTTGTGACTCTGGAAAGGCACATCAGCTTTGCCAGGCTTTTATTTGGCTCTCCCCCCCCCCCCATTTACTGAATGTGTAACAGACTTACAATGCCCATAAATTAAAATTTAATTATCACCTACTGATAATGAAGATCGAGTTGACTCACACGGGAAAGGTACATTTACAATATGTTCATCCTCATTCACATTGTTGATACTGCAATAGAATGTTTTTTTTTAAAAAAGCTTTTCTCCCCTTATTTCACGAAAAGGTAGAAAATTGTGCTTTGTTAAGAGGCATTATTGTTTGGCTTTTAACGTTAGGTTTTGGGGGTCAGTTTAGTAGTACAAACAAGCATCCTGTTAAGGGCCCATCACTCCTAACTGGTGTGTGTAGTAGAAAAGAGCTAGAGTCCAGTAACACCTAAAAGATTAACACAATTTGTGGTGGGAGATGAGCTTTCATGAGTCACCACAGAATTCTTCAACTACAGCTAGAATGGGAGTCCATGATCTGTAATATATTGGAAAGTGGAGTGATTTCAGATGCCAAATGACATTAGCAGGTAAATGACAATAGCAGCTCAGGGGTTAGTTTGCAGAAAAAGAGGTGCCAGAGCTCATTAGCACAACTCATTTGCATATGCCACACACCCCTGACATCACCGGAAGGTGTATTCAATTCTATCAGCTCAGCATCTACCTTCAAATGCTTCTTGAATTATAATTATCATAAAACCTCACTCCCATCATACTTTTTAAATTACTTTTTCCGATGTGGCTACAGTGGGATGAGGAAGATGTCCATCTGTCTGCTTTATATGTTTGGGTTATTTCCACCTTTTTTGGTGGGGAAAATATTAGAAAGTTTGTCACATCTTAGAGTTTGGCAAAATTCTCACAGGGGGTCTGAACAATGGAGCCCAGAAGCAAGGGTTTTTTTTTCCGGGGGGGGGGTTAAGAAAGAAAAAGCACAATAAAATATAGAGTTCCGGAGCTCCGTTCCTGTGAGCTCCTGCCCAAAATGAGGCCTGGCGGGTGTGAAGGAGTTGGGTGTGATATGCAAAGAGGTGGTGAGCAGTTTCTGTGGAAAGGTGCTCTGCGAGAGAAAAGAACGACCCCTGAACCTCCTGAGGTTAACTGTCCAAAGAAAAGTGAATCACATCTCTCTTCAGGAATTATTTCCTTTATTTGAGAGCCAGCTTTACTTTACATATTTACGTTATCTACACATCATAGTTACCTCATCAGATACTTTTCTGTTCAACAAACTTTTGTTGTCCACCTCCACCTCCATCTGTGTCTTGTCTGTCAAGTAAAAAAAATCTAAGAAGCAGGGGTCACCGTTTACCTCACACAAGTATGGTTGCTAACTTCCAAGTGGTGGCTGGAGATCTCTTGGGATTACAACTGATCTACCAGCAACAGAGATCCATTCACCTGGAGAAAATGGTTGCTTTGGAAGGCGTACTCTGTGGCATTATACCCCACTGAAGCCCCTCCCTTCCCCAACACCCCCAAATTTCCAGGAATTTCCTGACCGGAACCTCCCAACCAATACTCCCTCTAAGCTATGGAGTCTTGTGATCAACAATTCTACTTTGTGAGCTACCGGCATTAAAGTTGTGAGCTACTGCATACATTAGTTTGCTCTGGGGCCATTTTTCCTAAGGTAAGACAAATATGTGTGAGCTGGAGGCTAAAAAACTGTGAGCTAGCTCACACTAACTCAGCTTAGAGGGAAAACTGCTCCCAACCCTATCCTAATTACAGCCTTAGTCTAGCAGATTTCCACATAAGAGACCTTTATGGAGCACACAGCTGACATAGTACCATTCTTTTAACAGTTTTTTAGCCTCCAGCTCACACACGTTCCTCTTAGCTCAGGGAAAATGACCTGAGTTACCTGTTTCTGGACAACCCCTCGTATTACACCCGGCAAGATCATTTTAGCTTCAGTCACGGTGAGAAACCGACTGCGCCACTGAAATGCCAGCTCATCGTAAGCGACTTGACATCTCTCAGTGAGGAAATGGGGGAAAGCTAGCCAGTAACCCACTTTTGCTAATGCTCGATGTAGAATGCTCACATTTCCGTGTGGTAATCGCTGGGATTATTTGGGTAAAAATGGTCTTAATGGATGCATAATGCTCCGAACATGTTTGAGAAAAAATGTTTTATGGGGAAATGACCCGCAGATAACGCATCGACAGCAACCATAACAATAAAAGGGTTGAAGTAGTGTGGGTTTTTTTAAAAACTACTCTTAGAAATGTATCACCGTTTTCGCACACAGCTTACCTCGCGGTCACAATCCTGTTCCCTCCGCAGCGTCTGCCGGATTTCCCACCATCTGCGCCGGAGTTACAGGAAGTGCCGCGGCTTTTGCGTAGCAAACGTAAACTGGGTTTTAGCGGTTTACGTTTGCTACGCAGAAGCCGCGGCACTTCCTGTAACTTCGGCGCAGATGGTGGGAAATCTGACCGGATGCTGCGGAGGGAACAGGATTGTAACTGCGAGGTAGGCTGTGTGCAAAAACGGTCTGTGTTAAGATTGACATCTACATTCTTCCATTTGCATGCTTCCCTAAAGTGGCTCCTGTTCTAGAACTTATGAATATACTGTGCTTGATAAAAACAAATATTTTTTTTAAAAAAAACCCAGCATCTCAGTAGCCCAACTGTCCGTTGCTAGATGATCAGAATTACTGTAAGCCTCTGACTGGACGGTTATGTAATAGTTCACCTAGGGTGGAAATGTCTTTCTAGCATTAGCTAAAGGTTAACTTGTACACCGAGGGATAAAACTTTTTAGATTCTTTGCTTCCCGTGGTATTTGCTTACTCAATTGACTCGCTAGGATATGATTTTGCAATTGTCTCTTAAAAACGGCAGAGCAAACAAAACTTCTGAGAGCGGCAGGGCTTGTTGCGGGGGGTGGGGGGGGTGGGGGCAGGAAGACTCAGGGCAATTTTCATTCCAACTTTTGAGTGCTGTTGAAGCGGGATGGGGGGAAAGAAAGATGGGGTTATAGGGTTCCCACTTCCAAGCGACACCTAGAGATTTCCTGCTATTACAGTTGAGCTCCAGACAGCCAAGTTTAGTTTCTTGATAAGAAGAGCCCTGCTGGATCAGCCCAGTGGTCCATCTAGTCCAGCATCCTGTCTCATCCAGTGGCCCATCAGTCCCTCTGGGGATCCAACAACAGGGCATAGAGGCTGAGGCCTTCATAAGAACATCAGAAGAGCCCTGCTGGATCAGCCCAGTGGTCCATCTAGTCCAGTATCCTCTTCTCACCCAGTGGCCAATCAGTCCCTCTGGGGATCCAACAACAGGGCACAGAGGCTGAGGCCTTCATAAGAACATCAGAAGAGCCCTGCTGGATCAGCCTAGTGGTCCATCTAGTCCAGCATCTTGTCTCACCCAGTGGCCCATCAGTCCCTCTGGGGATCCAACAACAGGGCACAGAGGCTGAGGCCTTCATAAGAACATCAGAAGAGCCTTGCTGGATCAGCCCAGTGGTCCATTTAGTCCAGCATCTTGTCTCACCCAGTGGCTAACCAAAATCCAACAGGTGCGGCATGTGCTACTTCTTGCACGGATGGTTCTCCAAACTGAGGAGACATAACATGTCATGCGAGCTTTTGCCTTAAGCATGGGTTCCAGAACAGCTGCACCTGTTGGATTTCGGACTGCTACCCAAGCAAGAAGTAGCACATTTATTGGTACTGCACATGTCTATCAACGAAAGGATACAGACAGTGGACTTTGGTACCATTAGAGCAATTGGAAATTGATTTGTATTTTGAGTTGTGCCGTATTCATGGACATTTGTAAGAATTTTGGTGAAGAATACATGAATAGGATATAAGAAATATCTGTGGAGCAATTATTTGCAATATATAAGTAGTGCAGTGGTTTATTTCAGTTGTTACTAATCAGTACACTGTGGTTTTCAGTTTTGCCAACCTCAATCAGTTCCCCTGGAGAAAAAGGCTGCTTTGGAGGGTGGACTCTGTGACATTATATCAAGCCAATGTCCTTTCCCCACCCTATGCTCCACCTCCAAATCTCCAGGCATTTCCCAGTATGGAGTTGGCAACCCTAGAGCCATTTCGGACCTTCATGAAAGGAATCAGTGCTTTGAATTGCACTTGGAAACAGACTGGAAGCCCGTCCCATTATTCCTTCCATTCCCCAGTTGGAACTGGATAATAACTGGACAAGCAGAACACCACTGGAACAGAGAAAAAGGCAGGGGAGAGGCTGAAATTACAGCCATTACGTCTCTCCTAAATGAATCCCCTCTTGCCAGCTCCACACAGGTTTAATTGGGGGTCGGATCCACATCCCAGCACCACATTAATTCGTAATGAGGTTAACTTTCGATTTGCGATGAGCGTCATGTAAGCAAACCTCCCCGCGCATTCACCGAAGGGGGTGGGGTGGGCGGGAAATCTTATCAATAGAACCCTGCCATAGAATAGAACGCAATGAATCCAAACAGGGATTTCGGCTGATAAAAGATTGAGAGAACAAAAGTTCCGCTTCTCTATAGGAAAAGAGAAAGCTCTTAATTTGGCTGGACAAGCGGCCGGCCTGGCCTCCTTTGCCAGGAACCTTAATTACCCTGGAAGGAAGGACGCCCATTGATCAAGCCTGGATTGTTAAAAGAGCCATCGGTGCCAAGATATTGTGAGCTATGTGGCCAGTTGTGTGGCTCAGGCAGTTAGAAAGCCCGGAGATTTTTTTTTTCTTTCAACAGGGAAAGAAGGAATAATGCTAGGATGATAATCACCCGATGGAATTGATTGGCGCTGGAAGAAACAGAGGAACTCTTTACACAGCTAGAAATTAAGGACTTGGCTGCTGTAGGATGCAATGACAGCCACCCTCATTAAAGGACTTTGGAAAGCAATTAGACACATTAATGGATGGAGGTATCTAGCAACACTTCTGAGAACCTCCAGGTTCTGAGGCTGCATACCTCTGTATTTGGGGGGGGGGGGAGCGCAGGGGATGTTGTTGCCTTCATGCCACACTAGTGAACATCCAAATGGATCTGTCTGGGCGCAGGTGGCCATGGGCATGGCCAGGTCTGCCAACAATGGGTTAGGGAATTCCAGAATATTTGGGGGGCACGGTTGCCAATCCCCGGGGGGGGCAGGGGATCCCCTCACTTCATGGTCATCAGAAAGCGAGTGGGCGGGGGAGGGAAATGTCTGCTGGGAACTTATGGAGACTTATTCCCATAGAAAATAATGGAGAATAGATCTGCGAGTATCAGGGTGTGTGTGGTTTTTTGAGGTAGAGGCACCAAATTTTCAGATCCAGTGCCTCTCCCCAAAATACCCCCCCGAGTTTCAAAAAGATTGGACCAGGGGGTCCAATTCTATGAGCCCCAAAAGAAGGTGGCCCTATCCTTCATTATATCCTATGGAAGGAAGGCATTTAAAAAGGTGTGCGGACCCTTTAAATGTGATGGCCAGAACTCCCTCTGGAGTTCAGTTATGCTTATCACAACCTTTCTTCTGGCAATGGGCATGGCCAGTTCTGCCAACGATGGGTTAGGGAATTCCAGAATATTTGGGGGTAGGGTTGCCATCCCCGGGGGGGGGGAGGGGATCCCCCAGTTTGGAGACCCTCCCCTCACTTCATGATCATCAGAAAGCAAGTGGGGGGGGGAGGAAAATGTCTGCTGGGAACTCTATTATTCCCTATGGAGACTTATTCCCATAGAAAATAATGGAGAATAGATCCGCGAGTATTGGGGTGTGTGTGTTTTTTTGAGGTAGAGGCACCAAATTTTCAGATCCAGTGCCTCTCCCCAAAATACCCCCCAAGTTTCAAAAAGATTGGACCAGGGGGTCCAATTCTATGAGCCCCAAAAGAAGGTGGCCCTATCTTTCATTATATCCTATGGAAGGATTTAGAAAGGTGTGCGGTCCCTTTAGATGTGATGGCCAGAACTCCCTCTGGAGTTCAGTTATGCTTGTCACAACCTTGCTCCTGGCTCCACTCCAGTGTCTCCTGACTCCACCCCCAAAGTCTCCTGGCTCCACCCCCGAAGTCCCCAGATATTTTTTGAATTGGACTTGGAAACCCTAGGGGGTTGGGGTTTGAGGAGGGGAGGGACCTCGGTGGGATATGATGGCATACAGCCCACCCTCGAAAGCAGCCATTTCCTCCAGGGGACTGGATCTCCGTTGTCTGGAGATCAGTTGTCATTCTGGGACATCTCCAGGCCGATCAGGAGGCTGACAACCCCTAGGCCTGGCTCACTGGCAGATCGCAAGCTTGGCACGCAAGAAGGCCAAGACTGGCATTTCTGGTTAAAAAAACGAAAGGGCTTTCATGCAGCAGATGGTGGCAGAGAAAGACCCATTTTGGCTTGGAAACAGGAAGAGCTGCTGCCACTTCGATAAGACTCAGTTGGATGGAATGTTATCTCAGGCAGCTTCAGAACTCTGGATGGGATGGAACCGCTGGTTGGATTCAGCGGGATTCTTAAGGATTTGCTAGAAAGATTTACACCACAGCTGGCCAAAAAGCTTGCCATTGGAATGGTTTGCATGACAAGGATGTGCCAGTTCATTGAAGGGTTTTTTTTTTAGAGAGTTGTGTTCAGTGCCTACATAGGACCACTGAGAGAGGCAGGGACACCTGGGGCCATTCACAATGGGCCAGTTTTGTCCTCACTGAAGAATAATTCCCTCAGATTTAGGAAGGGAGGAATAATGTAGTACATAGATAAAAAATGACAGATTTCCCCCTGATAGGGAAGTCAGCCTCCAGGTGGGACCTGGGGATCCCCTGGAATTACAGCTTATCTCCAGACTTCAGAGATCAGTTGCCCTGGAGAAAACAGATGCTTTGGAGGGTAGACTTGGTCTCCAGACCTCTCGCTATCTTCATCGCCCTCCTCTGGACCTGTTCCAGCCGGTCTATATCCTTCTTAAAATGTGGTGCCCGTTAAGACATAAGATCACATCTGTGCATTCGGGCAGTTTGGCTACTTCACTTTATGGCAATCTCTGCTCTTAACAGTCAAAGGCTTGGCGGAAGAGCCTGGTCTTACAAGCCCTGCAGAACTGAGAAAAATCCCACATGGCCCTCACATCTTCAGGAAGCTCATCCCACCAATGTGGAGTCTAGCAATCCCACCTCCAAGGGCTTTTTTTTTGTAGCAGGAATTCCTTTGCATATTAGGCCACACCTCTTTATGTAGCCAATCCTCCAGGAGCTTACAGAGCTCTTCTCACAGAGCCTACTGTAAGCTTCAGGAGGATTGGCTACATCAGGAGGGTGTGGCCTAATATGCAAAGGAACTCCTGCTACCCAAAAAAAGCCTTACTACTTCCCAATCCCCTGCCAGTAGCCGGGGAGAAGGGGGATTGAGCAATCCTGTCGCTCTAGGTGTGCCCTGAACCCCGCTCCTCCTTCATTCCATTTTACTAAGGGAAATTTAGGGAGGGACGGTGGCTCAGTGGTAGAGCATCTGCTTGGGAAGCAGAAGGTCCCAGGTTCAATCCCTGGCATCTCCAAAAAAAGTGTCCAGGCAAATAGGTGTGGAAAACCTCAGCTTGAGACCCTGGAGAGCTGCTGCCAGTCTGAGAAGACAATACTGACTTTGATGGACCAAAGGTCTGATTCAGTAATAAGGCAGCTTCATATGTTCAAATTTCTAAAATAAATTCTGGAATTGGAGTATCTATCATCTACTGAAGCTTTATGGCTGCTGAACTCATTCCGCTCTCCCCTTCCCAGGTGTTCTCAATGGGCACACTGGCTGACCAACACGAAACAGTGACTTCGATGCTGTCACAGGCATGAGTCCATCCAGATGTGTCGGCATTGTGTTTGACAGATGTGCCCATGAGAGTGCCAGAGTGGTGTAACGGTTAAAAGTGTCGGGCTAAGATCTGGGAAACCCAGGTTCGAATCTCTGCTTTGCTGTGGAAGCTTGCTTGGAGACCTTGCATCAGTAGCACACTCTCAGCCGACCTCACAGGGTTGCTGTGAAGGTGAAATGGAGGAGAGGAGAAGAATGTAAAGCCACTTTGGGCTCCCATCGGGGGAGAAAGGCAGGATGTAAATAAAGTGAATAAAATAAAATGAATAAAATACATGTGATTCTTCACAGTGGTATATTGCCACCTAAAGAAGATCATAGAGTTGGAAGGGAACCCCAGGGTCATCTAGTCCAACCCCCTGCACAATGCAGGGATTTCACAGATATCTCCCCCTACGTTTACAGGATCTTCATCGCTGTCAGATGGCCATCTAGCCTCTGTTTAAACCCTCTACGAATGCTGTGAATGATTTCTATAATTCATTTATAATCATTTCATAGAATCATAGAGTTGGAAGAGACCTCCAGGGTCATCTAGTCCAACCCCCTGCACAATGCAGGAAACTCACAAACACCTCCTTCTAAATTCACAGGATCCTCCTTGCTGTCAGATGGCCATCTAGCCTCTGTTTAAAAACCTCCAAGGAAGGAGAACCCACCACCTCCCAAGGAATCCTGTTCCACTGAGGAACCACTCTAATGGTCAGAAAGTTCTTCCTAACGTTGAGCTGGAAACGCTTCTGATTTAATTTCAATCCACTGGTTCTGGTCCTACCTTCTGAGGCCATAGAAAATAATTCTGCACTATCCTCTAGATGACAGCCCTTCAAGTACTTGAAGATGGTGATCATATCACCTCTCAGCCGCCTCCTCTCCAGGCTAGACATGCCCAGCTCCTTCAACCTTTCTCCATAGGACTTGGTCTTCAGACCCCTCACCATCTTCATTGCCCTCCTCTGGACCCGTTCCAGCTTGTCTGTATCCTTCTTAAAATGTGGTGCCCAAAACTGAACACAATGCTCCCGGTGAGGTCTTACCAGAGCGTGAAACCACCTTAACAAGATGAGCTCTTTTGCTCTGTTCTAACCATATGCACATTTGTAGCATGGAATAGGAATGAGTGGACTGAAAGCTGCAGCCAGTTGTGCATGCACAATGCAACATCTGGAATTTTTTTTTAAAAAAAATGAAACAATGGAGGATTCTGCGTGCTGGTTCTATTACACTAAGGAGACAAGGTACATCTGAACCCAAAGATCTGGGCAGGAATCCAGACAAAGAGAACTAGACGTAATTCAACAGGGCTTTTATGACACCAGACCCTCCCATCTGTGGCACAGACATTGGCAGAACTTGCAGAGAAACAGACAGAAAATGTACCCAATGCCATGCCAAGACATCCTCCAATTCAGAGAGATGAACCATTTGTCCTAAATGTTCATAGCAGGCAGTATTCATAATTCAGCCCTATCTCCAGTGTCTGGAAATGATTTATCTGAGCAGAACATTCCTTTGCAGACAGTAAATTCGACCCGAAAGTCCCCCACCTTGCTGTGTTTATCCACCCCTAAATGCTCCAGTGTCAAGTTTTATCACCAGCCAATTATTTTGGACAGGATCAGCCAAGAGCCGGAACATCAGAGTCGCTGCCATCTGGTTTCACCTTTGGAATCGGAATAATCCGCAGGTAAGAGGATGGACGGGGACGCGGACACGGATAAGGAGGGGCGAGCGGGCAGTGCAGAGAGCAGGAAATCGACTGAGTGGCAATTTTGCACAAGAAAATGAAATAGCAAAAAAAAACCCCAACAATCTTACACAAAGAGTGATCTGCTAAGCTAAACATGGTGGCACGTGGCCGCTCAGCAAGGATTCAATAAAATTCCTAAATTTTGCTGATTGCACGGTCATGTGGCTCAATCAGCCCCCCGAGGGAGTAGTTTTCCCAGCATCCTCAGCAGATTTGCCCGCTGCTCCAACCAGCCAGGAGGCAGGGCTGGATTAACAATTAGGCCAAGTAGGCACTGGCCTAGGGGCCCCCATGCCTGTAGGGGCCCTGGGCTGCTCCCCCCTGTTTCCCCCTCTGCTTGCAGCCCCCCTAACCTGCGTGTGCAGCCAGCAACTGAGCCGCTCTTTGCTCAACTTGCCTGGTGCAGCTGATGCTGGTGTCATCGCCAAGTTTGCCTCTCTCTGCCTCTCTCCTGCAGCTTTGCCCAAGGGGCTTTGGAGAAGGTGCCTGCAGGCTGCAGCGGGGGTCATCGGCAGCCACTCCAACTCAAATAATTTGCGAAGGGGCCCCCAAGATTTTGACTGCCTAAGGGCCTCCACAGGGTTTAATCTGCCCCTGCCAGGAGGGGCCTTTCCAAGAATCACAGAGTTGGAAGGGGGCCATCCCTTGGAAACACAAAGCTGTAGACCAGGGGTGGCCAACAGTAGCTTTCCAGATTTTTTTTGTCTACAACTCCCATCAGCCTCAGCCATCGGCCATGCTGGCTGGGGCTGATGGGAGTTGTAGTCAAAAAACATCTGGAGAGCTACCCTTGGCCACCCCTGGTCTATAGACAGATGGCTGCCACTCTCTGCAGACCTCCTGAGACACAGGGCTCTCCACCAATGTTCCCTCTAAGCTGCAGGGTCTTCTGAGTAAAAATTCTACTTTGTGAGTTACTGGTATTAAAGTTGTGAGCTACTGGCATTAATGTTGTGAACTACTGCATAAATTCTTGTGCCCTGGGGTCATTTTTCTGGAGCTAAGACAAAAATGTGTGAGCTAGAGGCTAAAAATCTGTGAGCTAGCTCATGCCAATTCATCAGAGGGAACACTGCTCCCCACCCCTGAATTTTTAAATTGCTTTTACTGTTTCTAAGTTGTTCTGAATGTTCATCTGAAATAGACCCTCCTATAACTTCAGCCTGGGATTGCCCAGCCTTTTTGAGCCTTCCGAATTCTGACATCATAGCGTGGTGGGTGCAATCACAAAATGGTGGCCACAGGAGGTGGAGCAAATCACAAAATGGCTGCCATCGGAAGCGGATCCAACCACAAAATGTCAGAGAGCAGGGCTACATATAAGTCTAACAGTGACTTCTTCAACAGTTCAGGTAGAAGCTCTTTTAAATAGGATGCCTTTAAATCTGCACAACCAATCAGAAGCCGTGCTGGGTTAAAAACCCCACCTACTTTCTAAAAGTACTTGGAGAGCACCAGGAAAGGTGTTGGTGGGAGCCACGGAGCCCATGCTGTAACCATGACCCCGGAAACTCCATCACCAGCTCCAATCACTTGCTACTAAATGTTGTGGCACACCACATTTAGCACAGCTCAGTGATGTGGGCCTAGGATGTTCCCTACATCCCATCCGGTCAGTAAATCGCAGAGTTTGAGGTTCATTTATCAGGCAGCCAAGACTGACAAAACCCACCCAATTATGCCTCCGACATTGTTGAAGGCCCACCAAGGTCAAGGGAAACCAATATGCTGCCAGCGTCCTGCAGTTATGGTTGTTAAACCTCAGGTGGCGCTAATGCCTGCTATTACAACTGATCACCAGAGGACCAAGATCAGTTCCCCTGGAGAAAATGGCTGCTTTGGAGGGTGGACTCTGGCATTATACACTCCTGAGGTCCTTCCCCTCCCCAAAACCCTTCCTCTCCAGGCTCCACCCCTGCAAATCTCCAGGTAGTTCCCAGCCCAGAGCTGAGAACCTCTCTGAAGTCCCTATGGAATTTAGGAGGATCAGGCAAAACCGAGTAAGAACCACAGTTTGAAATTGTTGGTAAACAATGGAAAACTGTGTTGCACAGTAATACTATGGCCGATTTCACGCTCACCTTAGAGCGCTGTCACATTCCTCTTCTCAGCGCAGCGTCCTTCGGATTCCCCACTATCTGCTCCGGGGCTGCAGCAAATATTGCGGGTTTTGCGCGGCAAACGGAAACTGGGTTTTAGCGGTTTCCGTTTGCTGCGTGAAAACCGTGATGTTTGCTGCAGCCCTGGAGCAGATAGTGGGGAATCCGCTGAGAAGAGGAAGGTGACAGCAGCGTAAGGTGAGTGCGAAATTGGACGATGTCGATAAGGAACAACTATGACGACAATTACTGTGTCCAACCTCTAGCATACGTTAATAAAGAAAATAAATGTAGTTATCAAAGATTTCAGGTTTTCACGGCTGGCAACAGCATCAAGGTTTGTAGAATCTTTCAGGCTCAAGTGCCGTGTTCTACTGGAGAAAGTTTTTCTTCCAGACGTTTCGTTCTCAGCTGCGGAGAACATCCTCAGTGGTGTTGCAGCCGGAGCAGGCGCTCTGACCTTCTTGGCTGCTGTGCATTGAGTGACCTGCTCCGGCTACAACGCCACTGAGGACGTTCTCCGTGTCACGGGCTGGGGCCGGGTCAGGCAAAGTCCAGGGGCAGTCCAAGGTCTGTAGCAGGTGAGCAAAGAGGGTCCAAAGCGCCAAAACCGAATCACAGTCCAGGTATCGCAGGTCAGAGGTTCAGAAGCCGAAGTCAGGGGGTCCAGAAGTCAAAGCCGAAGTCAGGGAGTCCAGAAGCCAAAGTCAAAAGCCAAAATGGATGCTAGAACGTCAGGTAAGTGACTAGTTGCTTCCACAAAGCCTCCTCCCAAAGCCCACAGCTATATAGCCCTCTGCTGTCTGTTGCCCATTTGGGCTAATTGCTGGCTCAGAGAGGCAGCCAGGATCCTGCTGAGACTCAAGCATCCTCACTCCTAGAAGGGCCAGAATCCTTTCAAAACTCAGGGCTCAGGGAGCGTCTTGCTCGTGAGCATGCCGCCCTCCTCCGATCCCTGAGGTCCTGACGAAGGCGGTCATGCACACGAGCCACCCGAGAGGGCGAGGCAGGGGGGCTTGGATCTTCTCCAGCAGGAGGCAGGGGCACTGGTGCAGGTGGCAGGGGCACAGTTTCTTCTGCAGGCTCAGCTTCTTCTGCAGGGTCCCCAGCACCCATGACACTCCGCAGCTGAGAACAAAACCTCTGGAAGAAAAACTTTCTCCAGTAGAACACGGCACTTGAGCCCGAAAGATTCTACAAACCTTAATAAATGTAGTTGACGAATAAGCACTGTCCATAACAAATAACGTCCATAAACAATATCAATGCACAGTCCAAGTACTATTCCAAAATTATCCTGAAGTGGATCATTGAAAAATAACAAAGCAATGGATGCTGCAGCCGAATCAAGAAGCTCAGGACCATTTCGGTAAAGGCACCTTCTTCAACTTTTAGGCTCCATCTGCAGCCATTACAATCATGAATATCTGTTGGCTATGGAAGCCCCAGTCTACAAAGTGAGAAGCAATTCCAGCTACAAAGCGTTTGCACTATGTCTACTTGAATGAATGAATAGGTCTACTTGAATGGAGAGTGCCTCTTTGACAGCTATATTTAGTTTCTTTATTATAGTATACTAGAGGTTGGAGACACAAATCGTTGTCATCATTGTTCCATATTGACATAACATTTAGGAGGATGTCATGGCCCAGGGAACCCTTCCCTTTACAGTTAGAGTAGCTTGGTCCCCTCTGGCCGCCAGCGGGGAATCGGAGTGGGTGAGGCTGCAACATGCAGGTTGGGAAACTCCTGGAGATGTGGAGATAGAGCCTGAGGAAGACAGGGACCTCAGTGAAGGACAATGCCATACAGTCCACCTTCCAAAGCAGGGGTGGCCAAACTTGTTTAACGTAAGAGCCACATAGACTAAATGTCAGATGTCTGAGAGCTGGAAAACATGAATGTCAGATTCTGAGAGAAGGAAGGAAGGAAGGAAGGAAGGAAGGAAGGAAGGAAGGAAGGAAGGAAGGAAGGAAGGAAGGAAGGAAGGAAGGAAGGAAGGAAGGAAGGAAGGAAGGAAGGAAGGAAGGAAGGAAGGAAGGAAGGAAGGAAGGAAGGAAAATAGATGGGGAGAGAGAGGTAGAAAGAAAGCAACTTTAACTTTCAATGCTGGCTTGGCAAAATGATTTAAAGAGCGAAAAGCCTTCTCCAAGCTGTTTGACAGGGTGGTAGGGCAGGGGCTCCGAAAGGCACACAAGATGTGTGAAAGAGACACATGTTGCTCCCGCGTCACAGTTTGGTAACCCCGGTTCCAAAGCATCCATTTTTTCCAGGGGAACTGACCTCTGTGGTCTGGAGATGAGCTATACCGTAATTCTGGGGGACTCTCAGGTCCCACCTGGGACTGGCATCCTTATTTGCTGTCCTGATTGGTCGGATACAACAAACAATCAAATATAGATCCCAAGGTTTCCGGTTCCAGCCCCGGCACCTCCTGCCAATGGAACGTCAGATGGAATTCTGCAGATTCTGAACGGAGGTGGCCATTGCAGGTGTATTGTGTGGTACGGCTCATGATGAAACAGGAGAGTTTTTTTTAAAAAGGCAATTTGAAAAGGATAGCAATAAAAGAGAAATACAATAGCGTTTGGTGTCATAAAGCACCAAGGCAACATCCAAGCAGCTCTAAAGTTGGTAGGTTACAGTAATGGCCCTTATCAGCTCCGTGAAGTGCACAAACCCTTCTCCAACCTTGACTAATGGCATAATAATTAACTGCCTGTCACTAGGCAACCACACAGCTTCTATTATCCCCCCCTCCCTAAACACTCAGAGATTGATTTTTTTGCATATCTCTCCCCCCCCACTCCTTTGAAGGCTAACTAATAACATGTGTCAATATTTTCTAATAAATGGGTCTGGGAGCAAGCTCTGGGCGGCTAAAACCTTGGAAGGTTATAGACCTCCTTCCACCAGCACAGTAATTTGGGACAGAGAAAACCCACACGTAAGGCATTGTTTCCCGAGGGATGAGGAGCGCCCAATTGTCTTCTCAAATGGGTCTGAGGTCAAAGGACACTGCCTGTTTTGTAATGAAATGCCCTCATCTCCCCCTGATTACAAGTTCTCCTTTCAGGCAACTCAAAGTAGAAGGCGGATTTGATTTTATAATAGGGGCTTCCCATCTCTCCAACACTTCTGAAGCTGCTAAGCGGAGCGATGCGTGCTGTTTCCCTGCTGTCTGCTCTTTATCTCAATGGCTCCCAGGGAAAACATAGGAGCAGAGTTGGAAGGAGGTACGCAGGCCATCTAGTCCAACCCCTTTCTCTAGGCACAATCAGCCTAAAGCATTCCTGACAAGTGTTTATCCAGCTGTTGCCTGAAGACTGCCAATGAGGGGGAACTCACCACCTCTCTAGGCAGACAACTGCTGAACTACTCTTACTGTTAAAAAAAGAGAGCCTAATATCTAGCTCAGGGGTGTCAAACATGCGGCCCAGGGGCCAAATCAGGCCCCCGGAGGGCTCCTATCAGGCCCCTGAACAACTGGCTGTCATCTGCTTCTTTTTCCCTCTCTCTTGCTTCCCTTTGTATAATAGCTTGCTTTGCAAGTCTTACTCCATTGCTCAGGAGCTACAGAGCAAAGCGTCTATTTTCTCCATTGGCTGAGGCTCCACCCTTGGGGAGGAAGGGGGAAAGACAGCGCTTGCTTTGCCAGGCTCTCTTCATCACACAGCAGAGCTACTGAGCCAAGCCTCTCTTCCTTCTATTGGCTGAGGCTCCTCCCCCTCCTGGTCCCCCGAGGAAGGAAAGGAAGGCTTCCTTTGCCCAGTTCCCCATGGGAGGGATACAAAGAAAGCACCTCTAAGTTCAACAAGTGCTAATGTTTTAAACTTTTAAAAAAAGGTTTTTTAAAAAAAGAAAAATCTTCAATTGTGTTTGTCTGTGTCCTTTATAAAGTTTATATCTCTGCAGCCTAATATTAAATAGGTACACACATGGCCTCACCCGACATGGCCTGGCCCAACAAGGTCTCATCTAAGTCCAATCCGGCCCTCGTAACAAATGAGTTTGACACTCTTGATCGAGCTGATTGATACCTTTCTGCCCGTAATTTAAACCCATCACTGAGAGACCTAATGCTTTGCATGGATTTTCAAGAAGCCCTGTGGCGCACAGTGGTCAGCTGCAGTACTGCAGTCCAAGCTCTGCTCACGATTGATACCTTTCTGCCCGTAATTTAAACCCATCACTGAGAGACCTAATGCTTTGCATGGATTTTCAAGAAGCCCTGTGGCGCACAGTGGTCAGCTGCAGTACTGCAGTCCAAGCTCTGCTCACGACCTGAGTTCGATCCTGATGGAAGCTGAGTTCAGGTAGCCGGCTCAAGGTTGACTCAGTCTTCCATCCTTCCATAAAATAAGTACCCAGCTTGTTTTTTGGGGGGAAAGTGTAGATGACTGGGGAAGGCAATGGCAAACCACCCTGTAAAAAGGTCTGCCAAGAAAACCTTATGATATGACATTGCCCCATAGTTTGGTAACAACTCAGTGCTTGCAGAGGGGACTACCTTTACCTTTGTTAGCAGGGCTGGCGCATGGGAGTAGGCAAATCAGGCGACTGCGCAGGGTGCCAGCTCCCAGCTGGGGTGAGGGGCGGGTGCCCCCTCCCCACTTGCACCATCCCTGAGCCTCCAGCTCACTTCCCCTCCCCAGCGCCCTCCGAACTCAGAGAGCGCTGAGGAGGGAAGCACCGAGTGTTCTTTCTCAGCTTTAAGGGGTTGGAGGAGCTCCCCTGCCCCCTCAGAGATTAGAAAGAATGGCAGAGAGTGCTGGGGAGGGGACGCGCCGGGTGCCTGGCGTGATGACATCACCGTTGGATGACATCATCACACCGTGCATGTGCACTTTAACGTGCACAATAAGTTTACTCTTGGGGATTTGGGGGTGGGCGAGTGTGTGTTGGGGTTTTGCCTTGGGCGACAGAAACCCACATGCCTTGGCCGTTTGTTAGTTCTCATAATGAGAGCTAGTTTGGTGTAGTGGCTAAGTGTGCGGACTCTTCTCTGGGAGAACCGGGTTGGATCCCCCACTCTTCTACTCGCAGCTGCTGGAATGGCCTTGGGTCAGCCATAGCTCTGGCAGAGGTTGTCCTTGAAAGGGCAGCTTCTGGGAGAGCTCTCTCAGCCCCACCTACCTCACAGGGGGGAGAAGATATAGGAGACTGTAAGCCGCTCTGCGTCTCTGATTCAGAGAGAAGGGCGGGGTATACATCTGCAGTCGTCTTCTTCTTAATCTGTTGGTAGACTGCCCCACATAGAACCGATGGAAGAGTATTTAAAATTTCCTGAACGTAGAAATGTAGCAGGCAAAAGAATGGTTCTAGCCTAGTTTTCTACTTGAGATGCTAGCTTTTGATAAGCAGCGATTCCCCTCCCCCCACCAGACTTTTTCTAAAAAAAAAAAAAGCCCTACTGAAGAGCAGGGGTAGAATTCTAGCAGGAGCTCCTTTGCATATTAGGCCACACACCCCTGATGTAGCCAATCCTCCAAGAGCTTACAAGGCTTTTTTTTTGTAAGCTCTTGGAGGATTGGCTGTATCGGGGAGGTGTGGCCTAATATGCAAAGGAGCTCCTGCTAGAATTCTACCCCTGCTGAAGAGTAAAAGGAAAAGCCTCTCCTGGGAGTTGGAAACCCCATAGGAAGGAAGGGAAGAACAGGACTTGTAGGTCAGAGCAGGCATGTTCTGCCACACCTAGGGCTGCCAACTCCCCGGTCCGGGTGGGGCTTCTCCTGTCCGGGAGGTTCCCCACCCTCTGGCCCACATTGGGCCGGCGGGGGGAACCTCCCCCAAAGTTGTCGGCACGATGACATCACCTGGAAGTGATGTCATCGTGCCAGTGACATCACGCAGCAGCCACTCTAGACGTTTCCAGGAAAACTCTATGGCTTTCCCAGACACTCTAGCCATTTGGGAGGGGAAACTCTATGGTACAAGAGAGTCCCCCACCAGAGGCTGCGAGGGACTTGGCAACCCTAGCCACATCTTATGCAGTCTAAATTATGGCCTGCATAGTTCAAAAATCTTAGAAAAGATTGTTCGAGAAAATTCCAGCCCAACACGCCTCCAAACAGAATTGAAACGTTTGCCTGTCAAGAATATTCCAAACGCAGATCACGAAGAGCTTCTCTTACCATAGCCAAGGGAAGAACACCGACCAGCTCCTTCTGGCTTATGTAGATTTTGGAGATACCGAGGTCAGACGTTCTACCTCCGGGATATTCCACTTGCCACGTAATAAGCTGGGTCTCTGGCAGGTCACTAAGTTCTTCAATTTCAAAACTGATTTGCATGATCTCAGAAGGGGGGGCGTCCGTGCTGGAGGAACAGGAAGGAAGAATTAGAATGGGGAGCATCAAATTTAGTTGCAAACTTTATATCCCACCGTTCAGAACATCATAGAACTGGGGTCCCCGACGTTTTCGAGCCTACGGGCACCTTTGAAATCCTGACACTGGCACACCCACAAAATGGCTGACACAGAAGGTGGAGCCAAGCATGAAATGACTGCCAGAGGGGGTGGTGCCACACACACACACATACACAGGAAGCCTAAGTGTAGGGGAGAAGAGGGTGATTAAAAATACACTGAAAGAGAAGAAGAGAGACGAAAACGAACACTGTGGTGGCAAGTGCCTCTGAGACAATGTCATTTTAATCTGCATAGCCAATCAGATCTCTAGTGGCTAAGTCTGGTGTGGAGAGCCACTTTGGTGTAGTGGTGAAGTGTGTGGGCTCTTATCCGGGAGAACCGGGTTTGATTCTCCACTCCTCCACTTGCAGCTGCTGGCATGGCCTTGGGTTAGCCAGAGGCAGAGGTTGTCCTTGAAAGGGCAGCTGCTGTGAGAGCCCTCTCAGCCCCACCCACCTCACAGGGTGACTGTTGTGGGGGGAGGAGACATAGGAGATTGTAAGCCGCTCTGAGTTTCTGATTCAGGGAGAAGGGCAGGGTATAAATCTGCAATTCTTCTTCTTCTAACCAGAAGCCTTGCTTTGCAAGACCCTCACCCACTTTCTAAAAACAATTGGTAGGCACCAGGAAAGGCGTCAGTGGGCATGGAGAGTGGCCAGCCAGCTAGCCAGCCAGCCAGCCAGCCAGCCACCAGAGGCTTTGCCACACCCCCAGCAGCCCCCATTAACCCCTGGAGAAGCCCATGACACCCTGTCTCCACTTCTTATGTGATTTTGGGCAGCGGGTGGCTTGCTGGCCTTTTGACTGGTAGCCAAGGAGAGCCCCAGGTGAGTGAAGCCTGCTTGGGCTGGCTGGATCTCTAGACAACCCAAGCAGGCTTTGCTCACCCAGGGCTCTCCTTTCTTGCATGGGGTTGCTTTTGGCTGGTGGGGGGCATATGCTAATGAGTTATGCTAATGCGTTCCATCACCTATTTTTCTACAAAACAACCCCTGTATATATATCTCTGATTCATCACCCTTTGTCTACACACATAGGTATACATGCACACGCACACAAAACACCTCAGGGCCAATAAGATTTCCAGAGTCTACCTTTTCAAGAGGCAAAGTTCCATTGGTCAGATCGATGTAAGATTGAGCCCTTGTATTAGTGATCTCTACTTGTACCTGACAACTGGAGTTTTGACACTTGACTCCTTATACCCTGGGAATCTTGTTGCTCTAAAGTGCCACTGGACTCAAATCCAGGCACTTTCACACCTGTTGAATAATGCACTTTTGCAACCGGATTTTACTGTGAGAAACAGCAACCCCGCCTTGCAAACAGTCTCTATAGTGCATTAAAAGTGGATCGAGAGTGCATTATTCAATCTACTACCGAATAATGTTGCTTGCCCTTCCGAACCAAAGGGGCATCCATGCATGCAGAATGATTCCCGTTCAATGCATTTTAGCACTTTCACACAGTAAAAACCAGTTGCAAAGCGGATTGAAAGTACATTATTCAGTGTGTGCAAAAGTGCCCTGAGCAGGGGTGGCCAAACTGTGGCTCGGGAGCCACGTGTGGCTCTTTCACACACATTGTGTGGCTCTTGAAGCCCCCACAACTCCATCAGGTTGGAGAAGGCACTGGTCTCTTTAAATCACTTCTCTTTAAATCACATATAACCAGAGGTCATTTTATAGGAAAATGGGTGGTGGAGCTCATCCAGGGATTGTTATACAGCTGTACCTACTATTCAATGGCTAAGGAGGTGGAACTCTCAGAAAGGTTCAGGAGCTGTGCTCCTGTGAGCTCCCACTGAATCCGAGGTCTGCATATCATACTTGCTTGGTTTGGCTTGGTTCTATTAAAATCATAAAACATTCGGCTTGGAGAATGTATTTAAAGTTAAAGTTGCTTTCTTTCCACTCCCTTCCTCCTCACTCCCTGCCTTGCAGCTCTTAAACATCTGACGTTCCTGTCTCCTGGCTCTCAAACATTGGAGGTTCATGTCTTGTAGCTCTCGATCATCTGAATCATCTGACATTTGTTCTATGTGGCTCTTACATTAAGCAAGTGCGGCCACCCCTGGCCGAGAGTAACAGCCTTCGACATCCCTTGAAGTCGCCGAACTTGGAAGGGTTTAGCCCTTCTCAGGACCGCTCTGTACCAACTGGAATGGGACAGAGCAGATTGAAGTATGATCCTGGTGATGCGAACCCTTTCCCTGTGCCGTTTGGCATGGACTGGGCACCTGGTTCCAACTGCCTTGTGACCCATGCAAAGCAGCTAGCAGCGCTCAGTGACAATGCCAGTACAATACCCCCAAAGCTATGGATCCCTGGCACGCAAACCAAGCACGTGTAGCTACTTTGCATGCATCGCAGCACGGCTGAAATGAGATGCTGAGCCCATGCAAAGCCACCCAGGGAAGCGATTGCATTGCCGGCAGCATCGTGTTTAAATCGGTCTTTACACAGCGACGAAAGCAAGACATTCAGCTACATCCCAGGGTTGGAAACCACAAGCCCTTGTTAGAAATCTAAACAAACAACAAGAAAATAAGAATCGGCATGAGCTGCCGAGCAGCAGGTAGAAATTGGAGAACAGCAATGACAATTGGGATAATTTGCTTTTTAAATAAAGAAACTCTATTATAACCGTTTTCAGGCCAAAGCAATAACAAATGGAACAGCTGCACAGCAATCTTTTCAGTCCGTGCAGCAAACATTCCGTCTCGCTGCTGAGCTAGTACGGGTGTCTGCACTGTTGAAGGCCGACCATCAGACTACAGAGTTGGCACTCAGATAACCTCGTTGATGCCCCACCATCTCACCCAGCCACTATGTCCCACCAGGAAGAAGGTGGTTACCGAATTTTGGAGGTTCAGCTATTCCCATTCCAATTTTGCTTCTCACCTTGTGCAAAGCAAACTCCTGCATCTATGCTTTCACGCCGTTTTCTGATCCGTCACCCCCATATCTACCTATTACTTTCCTACAGTCTGAACACGTTTTTTCACCAGTTGCATACAAATGGGGGATCACAGGTGCTTGTGATGGAGACGGGTTTTCCTTTTCCCGATTTTGCTGGTGTTTTGGAGAACTGTATCTGGGATAAGTCTTCTGTGTTTGAATTTTTCATTGTGCGTCAGTTGCTTGCTACAGTCTTTAGTTTGCATTGTTTGGTAGGGTTGCCAATCCCCAGGTGGGGGCAGGGGATCCCCTGGTTTGGAGACCCTCCCCCCGCTTCAGGGTTATCAGAAAGCGGGGGAGGGGAGAGAAATGTCTGCTGGGAACTCTATTATTCCCTATGGAGATTTATTCCCATAGAAAATCATGGAGAATTGATCTGCGGGTATCTGGGGCTCTGGGGGGCTGTTTTTTGGGGTAGAGGCACCAAATTTTCAGTATAGTATCTAGTGCCTCTCCCCAAAATACCCCCCAAGTTTCAAAAAGATTGGACCAGGGGGTCCAAATCTATGAGCCCCAAAAGAAGGTGCCCCATCCTTCATTATTTCCAAAGGAAGGAAGGAATTGAAAAGGTGTGCAGTCCCTTTAAATGGCCAGAATTCCCTTTGGAGTTCAATTATGCTTGTCACAGCCTTGATCTTGGCTCCACCCCTTATGTCTCCTGGCTCCACCCCCAAAGTCTCCTGGCTCCACCCCCAAAGTCCCCAGATATTTCTTGAATTGGACTTGGCAACCCTAATTGTTTGGTAAGCCACTTTCCACCACTATGGATGATGGGAAAGTGCAGGCTTTCTCCTAGACGTCTGCAGCAGGAAGGGGGTGATCAAAGACCCTTCTTCTGGACAGGTCTTTTCTTTGTAGCAGGAATTCCTTTGCATATTAGGCCATACACCCTTGATGTAGCCAGGGCCGACCCAGCTTAGCTTCCAAGATCTGATGAGATGGCTCTAGCCTGGGCTATCCAGGTCAGGGCAAATGTGACAAGGGACGTGCACACACCCCCCCCCAAAAAACCCCGCATCCTCTAAATGACCAGAGAATCTCACTATGAGAAAAGTATGGGGGTAGGACCATTTTTACGAGGACACATGGGCAAGACTTTTAATAGCCTTCAGTCCAGCTAGGGTGGCCAATTCCATCTAGGGGACCGCCGCTCCCCATACGAGCCCCCCCAGGCTTTGAGATCATTTATGCGACATCTTCTTGTGATTCCTGGTCCTAAGGACACCCGGTTGACCTTTTCAATCCGGGCCCCTACTTGGTGGAATGAGCTCCCGTTGGAGATCCGGGCCCTGCGGGACTTACCTAAGTTTTGCAGGGCCTGTAAGATGGAGCTCTTTTGCCAGGCTTTTAATTTACTGGGCGTCCTCTGAAACCTTCCCCCAGCACTTTACTATCCATGTGCTTAAGCTAGGTCAAGGGTCTGAGTCACAACCTAAAGTGTTGTCAATGACCTGAAGCTGTACTAAGTTGTACCAACTGCTGAATTATGGCCTCAGGCTGTACCATAGTTGGAGTTATGGTCTTCTTATTTTAATCTGTATGTATTATATTTATGAGATTTTAAATTTGTTATGTTTAATTTGATGTGTTTTACTTATTGTTAGTGACATGTTTTAATGCTGTAAGCCACCCTGAGCCTGCTTTGTGGGATAGGGCGGGGTATGAATTGCAAATTAAATTACATTACATTAAACTCCAGATTGGGAAATTCCTGGAGATTTGGGGGTGGAACCTGAGGAAGGCGGTATTTGAGGAGGGAAGGGACCTCAGAAGATTATCATGCCATAGAGACCACCCTCCAAAGCAGCCATTTTCTCCTGGGGAACTGATCTTGGTTTTCTGTTGATCTACTGTAATAAAGAGATTTTGGCAACCCCGGGGCTTTTTTTGTAGCAGGAACTCCTTTGCATATTAGGCCACACACCTCTGATGTAGCCAATCCTCCAAGAGCTTACAAACCATATGAACATATGAAGCTGCCTTATACTGAATCAGACCCTCGGTCCATCAAAGTCAGTATTGTCTTCTCAGACTGGCAGCGGCTCTCCAGGGTCTCAAGCTGAGGTTTTTCACACCTATTTGCCTGGACCCTTTTTTGGAGATGCCAGGGATTGAACCTGGGACCTTCTGCTTCCCAAGCAGATGCTCTACCACTGAGCCACCGTCCCTCCCCTTGGAGGATTTGCTACATCAGGGGTATGTGTCCTAGTATGCAAAGGAGTTCCTGCTACAAAAAAAAGCCCTGGGCATAGGGTTGCCAAGTCCCCTGCTTACCAGAGCTGGGGACTTTTGCGCATGTGCTTTGCGCATGCGCAATGCAATGACATCATCCAGAAGTGATGTCATCGCACCAGCGACGCTGCACATGGCTGCTCTAGGTGTTTCCAGGAAAACTCTATGGTTTTCCCAGACGCTCTAGCCATTTGGGAGGGGAAAACTCTATGGTACCTATTGGCATTAGATTGCCTTCCACTACCCCAAACAGAAGTTCCAGCATGCTCCCCTTCTGAGAAGCAGTTCAGCTCGGCATTTTGCAACCCCAGAAGTTGAAACCCAGTTCGCTTTTGTTGCGCAAAACAGGAGCACGCCTTTGCGCGAGGCATCTGAGGCTCAAGGCAAACAGCCAAAGGCTGCACTTTTGGACTCAGAGCTTGACAGTGTCATCTTTAATCAGTGGGAGAAGAAGAAGATTTTGGATTTATATCCTGCCCTATACTCTGAATCTCAGAGTGGCTCACAATCTCCTCTACCTTCCCCCCCTCACAACAAACACCCTGTGAGGTAGGTGGGGCTGAGAGTGCTTTTACAGCAGCTGCCCTTTCAAGGACAGCTTCTATGAAAGCTATGGCTGACCCAAGGTCATCTCAGCAGGTACAGGTGGAGGAGTGGGGAATCAAACCCGCTTCTCCCAGATAAGAGTCTGCACACTTAACCACTACACCAAACTGGCTCTCCAGGGTGTCTGTTGTGTGGGAGCCGGAGGTGGGGGGGCACAGCCCTGTGTTCTCCATTGCTTGGTTCTTGCAAGATCGCAAGTCAGGTAAAGGTAAAGGTAGTCCCCTGTGCAAGCACCAGTCGTTTTTGACATTGCTTTCACAATGTTTTCACGGCAGACTTTTATACAGAGTGGTTTGCCATTGCCTTCCCCAGTCATCTACACTTTCCCCCCAGCAAGCTGGGTACTCATTTGACCGACCTGGGAAGGATGGAAGGCTGAGTCGACCTGGAGCCAGCTACCTGAACCAGCTTCTGCTGGGATCGGACTCAGGTCGTGAGCAGAGGGCTCCGACTGCAGGACTGCAGCTTTACCACTCTGCGCCACAAGTGTGGCCAAGGGGCGGAATTCTAGCAGGAGCTCCTTTGCATGCTCTTGGAGGATTGGCTGCATCAGGGGTGTGTGGTCTCATATGCAAAGGAGCTCCTGCTAGAATTCCACCCCTGGGCCACACCCCCTGGCACCAAGCCAGCCAGATCTGCGTGCCTGTTTGTTCCTGCGTTAGAATATGAAGAGCTGGCATAAGCAACCCTAAAGTCATCTATTCCACACACACCGGTTTCCAGTTTGATTTGGGAAGTCCCTCAATCCTCGACTTGATCTGCCCGCTGGGTAGGACTGATTGCATTCCCAGCAAGAGAAGAAAAGAAAATTATCTGGGAGAATTACGGGCACCGCCCTGACTTCCTTGGAGGAAGGGGGATCGAAAATGCAAGAAACAGACGAATTGTCCTGGGTGGACGCGTTGAGATCCTTAAAACAAGCTGCCTCAATAGAGTTGCCAGGTCTGTGTTGAAAAATAGCTGGAGACTTTAGGGGCAGAGCCAGGAGAGGGCGGGGTTTGGGGAACGGAGGGGAGGGGCCTCAGCATGGCACAGTGCAGGCGTGGCCAAACGTGCTTAACGTAAGAGCCGCATAGAATAAATGTCAAAAGTTTGCAAGACATAGGGTTGCCAAGTACAATTCAAAAAATATCTGGGGACTTTGGGGGTGGAGCCAGGAGACATTGGGGCGGAGCCAGGAGCAAGGGTGTGACAAGCATAATTGAACTCCAAGGGAGTTCTGGCCATCGTATTTAAAGGGACAGCACACCTTTTAAAATGCCCTCCTTCCATAGAAAAGAATGAAGGATAGGGGCACCTTCTTTTGGGGGTCATAGAATTGGATCCCCTTGTCCAATCCTTTTGAGACTTGGGAGGTATTTTGGGGAGAGGCACTAGATGCTATACTGAAAATCTGGCGCCTCTACCTCAAAAAACAGCCCCCCCCCAGAGCCCCCAATACCCGCGGATCAATTCTCCATCATTCCCTATGGGAATCGTTCATGGAGGTGCATGACAGGCTTCCCCCACCGGCCAGCTGGCTGGGGGAGGGGGGAAGCCTGTAAAACCGGGGGATCCCCCGCTGGGACCTGGGGCTTGGGAAGCCTAGCAAGACATGAACGTCAGATATTTGAGAGCCGCAAGACAGGAAGGAAGGAAGCTGGCTGGCTGGCTTGGCTTGGAGAAGTGATTTAAAGAGTGAAATGATTTCTCCAAGCTGGCTGATGCGGCAGTGGGGGCTTTGAGAGC
This sequence comes from Heteronotia binoei, assembly GCF_032191835.1. Classification (NCBI taxonomy): domain Eukaryota; kingdom Metazoa; phylum Chordata; class Lepidosauria; order Squamata; family Gekkonidae; genus Heteronotia; species Heteronotia binoei. Next base: position 72,194,987 of record NC_083233.1, on the reverse strand, counting down.
TACATAATATCTGTGAAAGAGCCACGTGTGGCTCCCGAGTCACAGTCTGGCCACCCCTGGTACAGTCCCATAGAGTCCATCCTTCAAAGCAGTCAGGAGAGCAGATCTCAGCCAGCTGGAGATCAGTTGAAAAAGAGGGAGATCTCCAGACCCCACCTGGAGGCTGGCAACCCTATGCCTCAATGTGATGTGCAGCTATTCAGCTGCAACAAGAGTGGTTGCTGGCCTCAGCCCCTGGTGAGCAGGCCAGACGGGCGAGGTCTTTCCTTCTCATAGGGCGTTTTCGCACTGACCTTAATCGGGAGCGACGTCCCTCTTCACCGCGCAGCGTCTGCGCGGATTTTGCACTAATTGCTCCGCAGAACCCGGAAGAGCCGCAAAGTCCCGCGGCTTTTGCATTGCAAATGTAAACTGGCCAAAAACCAGTTTACATTTGCGAAGCAAAAGCCGCGGGACTTTGCGGCTCTTCCAGGTTCTGCGGAGCAATTAGTGCGAAATCCATGCAGACGCTGCGCGGTGAAGAGGGACGTCGCTCCGGCTTAAGGTAAGTGCGAAAACGCTCTCTCTTTGCTATACACACAGACCATCTGACGGTTTGTTAAGAAAGTCCAGTTGCCTGGAGGAATAGAATCATAGAATCATAGAGTTGGAAGGGACCTCCAGGGCCATCTAGTCCAACGCCCTGCACAATGCAGGAAACTCACAAACACCTCCCCCTAAATTCACAGGATCCTCATTGCTGTCAGATGGCCATCTAGCCTCTGTTTAAAAACCTCCAAGGAAGGATAGCACATTTCCCAAGGAAGCCTGTTCCACTGAGGAACCACTCTAACGGTCAGGAAGTTCTTCCTAATGTTGACCCAGAAATGCTTCTTATTTAATTTCAACTCATTGGTTCTGGTCCTACCTTCTGAGGCAACAGAAAACAATTCCACACCATCCTCTATACGACAGCCCTTCAAGTACTTGAAGATGGTGATCCCATCACCTCTCAGGCGCCTCCTCTCCAGGCTAAACAACTCCAGCTCCTTCAACCTTTCTTCATAGGCTTGGTCTCCAAACCCCTCACCATCTTCGTTGCCCTCCTCTGGACCCGTTCCAGCTTGTCTATATCCTTCTTAAAATGTGGTGCCCAAAACTGAACACAGTACTCCAGGTGAGGTCGTACTAGAGCACAGTAAAGCGATACCATCACTTCACACAATTTGGACACTATACTTCTGTGGATATAGTCCAAAATTGCATTTGCCTTTTTAGCCACCACATCACACTGTTGACTCAGGTTCTGCATATGGTCCACGAAGACCCCGAGATCCTTTTTACACATACTACTTCTAAGACATAGACATGGGTGGTGGTGGGGGGTGGGCTCCCTCTGGGAATCCTACCCCCCCAGGGAAAGTGCATGCGCAATACATAGCCTCTCCTCTCCCGGTGTAGTGAACGCCGCGTGGTCACTGTCTGGCTATGCCTGGCAGATGGTCACTGCAATGGCCTCTCCTGCATTACTGCATCTGTAGCAACACCTTCTCGCTGGTCCCCCCCGTTTTCACAGAGTTTGCTACGTCATGGTGCGACCGAAGTGTCCGGCGGTATAACCGGATGGGCAGACTGGGCCCACCAACCTCGTCAGCCTAAGAGAAGGAAAACTCTAACATCAAACCCGGGCAGATAAAGCTCGTTAATGTAACACCTACCACCTGGAGGACTCACTGCCGGCGTCCCGGCTTACTGGGCCATGGCAGATGACCCCCAGGTGAAAGGGTGGAGCCAGTACCGCGCACACTGCGCTTCACCTAAAAAATTCCTCTGCGCAGGCCTGAAGGGCATATCCACACACACAACCCACAACCATCAAGTCCTGCAGCGATAGGCAAGGGGCGAAACGGCAGGTGGAAGGTGCCACTGGAAGCCGCAGTCCCGATCCTGCATGTAGGCGGTTCAGGATATTGGTCGCCTGATGCTAACCCGGAGACGAAAGCATCTTTCGGCAGCACCCTGAACGACCAAGCAGCCTTATCTAGGGACAGCACTGCTTGCTCCACACGGAGAGGGGCCTAGAAAAGGTGGCCTAAGAATCGCACTGCTACAGGACCAACCCTAAATCAGACTTTTCCCTGCAGCCGCTGTGGCCGGACCTGCCTGTCCCACATTGGTCTTGTCAGCCACCAGCGAGCCTGCAGCAAACGTGGACTATTGCACCCTTCTTAAATCTTCGTTCGCGAAGCCAAGCCGAGAGAGAGAGAGACTTCTAAGGCAAGTCTCCCCCATCCTATAGCCATGCATTGGATTTTTCCTACCTAAATGCAGAATAACTGGCTTCACCCCCCCCCCCCCACTTGGCTATTTCTGGCACTCCCTGCCTCCCCGGGAAGGGGGAGGACACCTCCCCACTTGAAAGTCTCTCCACGTCTTTTTGCTTGCTTCACAGCCTCCCCACCTTCCCCTGGAGTCCTCCCGCAACGCAGAAGAGGATCAGACCTGGGCTCCAACACGGCAGCAGCCAATTCTCAAGGGGGCCCTGCAGCCAGCCAGGAACACAGCTTATTTGCAGGCCTTGCCGGGAACATATTAATGATGAAGAAAGCAGCACGTGCAGAGGTGGAAGGCCGAGGAGGAGAAGGCAGAATGAAAAAGGCAGAGGAAAGGCACCAAGGGAAGGAGGAATCGAAGCCGCTGCTGGTTTGATAACAGAGATGCCACCCCACGGGCAGCATTCTTGTTCATTCAGACGGACATTCCCGGCCAGTGCCAGGTTAAACCCTGTGGAGGCCCCTAGGCAGTCGAAATCTCAGGGACCTCCTCGCAAATTATCTGAGCCGAAGCAACCGCCCCTCTAGCTAGGGTTGCCAAGTCCAATTCAAGAAATATCTGGGGACTTTGGGGGTGGAGCCAGGAGACATTGAGGGCGGAGCCAGGAGCAAGGTTGTGACAAGCATAATTGAACTCCAAGGGAGTGCTGGCCATCACATTTAAAGGGACAGCACACCTTTTTAAATGCCTTCCTTCCATAGGAAATAATGGATAGGGGCACCTTCTTTTGGGGCTCATAGAATTGGACCCCCTGGCCCAATCGTTTTGAAACTTGGGGGGTATTTCGGGGAGAGGCACTAGATGCTATAATGAAAATTTGGTGCCGTTACCTCAAAAACTAGCCCCCCCAGCCCCCAATACCCGCGGATCAATTCCCCATTATTCCCTACAGGAATCGTTCTCCATAGGGAATAATTGCCCAGTAGACATTTCCCTCCCCCCCCACCACCACTTTCTGATGACCCTAAGGTGAGGGGGGGGAGACCTCCAAACCTGGGGATTGGCAACCCTCTCTCTCTCTCACACACACACACACACACACACACACACACACTCTTATTGGTTGGTTCCTCCACAACGACATCTGAAAAGAACAGGGGCTACGCTTCTCTCTCTCTCACACACACACTTAGTTCCTCTGAAAGGAAAGCAAAACAAACCAAGGGACTGTGTTGTTGACCCTTCCCATGAAATACTTCCTGCTCAACTTTAAAGGCACACAGACACATTTTGAAACGGACCTGTTTGCAGGTTTCTAAACCTGCCGGAGATCTAGAGCTGCATGGTGGCTGTGGGTGTCATGCCTGCCCCTGACTCAGCACCTGCTAGCTCAGAGCAGGCACCTTTAACAGCCCTGGACGTAAGTCCTGAGGAGGCAAGCCGGCAGCAGGAGCCACCTGGAACTGATCAGGCCACGCTGGGCCCCAGCTCATCCCCTCCTGAATCTCCACCACCTGTTAGCCGGCTCCGTGAAAGGAGACGGCAGGAGATTAGAAACAGAAGGAGTGAAGCACGCATGCGGGGGAGAAGAGATCTAAGCCCGGCATACTAATGGGTTAACAAGCCAGCACAGTATATCTGCAATCCTGGCCCTTTGGCAAACTGTGCTGGCAACGAAGGATCCTCCTGGGACGTGACCACGCTCTGCACCCTCTTGACTCCTGTGAGAACCCGCATATTTCTGACCCGGCTTGAACCTTGGACCTCGGAACTCTGGACTGTGACTCTGCTCTGTGGACTTGCTTTGGTAATTTGACTTCATTCGGCTTTGCTCCCTCTGGGTACCCGACCCTCGGCATTCCTGTGTTTACGCTCTCTGTCTCATCCCTCGGCTCGGACTGATTTATGGTTTTGACTAATTGGACTGTTTAAGATAACGCCTGTGCTGCTCCCTGAAAACCTCAGCCGGCTGCAAGAGTTCTGGCTGACTGCCGGGATGCCAGCAGCCGTTGCCTACCCGAGGCTCGAGTCGTGACAGTGGGGGTGGGGCTTCCCCCACTGGCCTGCTGACTGGGGGCGAGGGGGGGAAGCCTGTAAAACTGGGGGATCCCCCGCTGGGACCTGGGGATTGGGAAGCCTCCCTCCACCCATGGCTTTCACTGCAGCCTGCAGGCACCTTCTCAAAAGCCCCTTTTACTACGCTACGGGGGAGAGGCAGACATGGAGACAACGCCAGCTGTAGCCGCACCAGGCAAGTTGGGCGAAGAGCAGCTGAGTTGCTGGCTGCGCTTGCAGGCTGGCAGGGCTGCAAGCAGGGGGGGAACTGGGAGAGAAGCCAGCCCCAAGCCCCTAAAGGCATGGGGGCCCATAGGCCAGTGCCTACTTGGCCTAATTGTTAATCCAGCACTGTTCCCAGCATCCCAATGAAAATGGACATTGCCTAGTTGCCTGGTCTTTTGGTTCCCGAAGAACCCTCTCTCCAGAACGGGTGATGAAATTCCTGGGAAATAGGGTTGCCAATCCCCAGGCGGGGGCAGGAGATCCCCCCAGTTTGGAGACCCTCCCCCTGCTTCAGGGTCATCAGAAAGCAGAGCTGGGGGAAGTAAAATGTTTGCTGGGCACTCCATTATTCTCCATTATCAATCTCTGGGTATCTGGGCTGTAGAGTAGCTGGTTTTCTTTGCATTAGAGGCACCAAATTTTCAGCATAGCATCAAGTGCCTCTCCTGAACGCCCCCCCCCCCCCGCAAAGTTTCAAAAATAGCCTGCATATGTAAAAATCCCTCCTCATCCAAAATGTACATTCAGGTAGGTTTAGGGTTGCCAGGTCCCCTTGCTGTCACAGCGGGGGGACTTGGGGGGCATTCGGAGGTGGGCAGGAAGTCACACACAATGTCCTGATGCAATGACATCACAAGTGACATCATCACATTGGTGACATCATGCACATTACTCTGGTTTTCTGGGCAAAACTGCATCGGTTTTTTGGGGGGTTTTGCCTTTAAAACCATAGAGTTTTCCCAAAAAACAAAGCATTGCTGCACAATCTCCCTGGTTGAGGGTGAGTTTTCCCCCCACTGGCCAGCAGCAGATCAAAGCCCCCAAAAGTAGGGGAAGCCCCACTGAGACCTAGGGGTCATCAACCCAAGGTAAGTTCACCCATGAGTTCCACTGTCGAGGACGGATAATTTACAAACTTCATTTACAGTTGGATCCTACCAACTCTTCTGCTGGTAAAAGAGGAAAGAGGGACTCCTTTGGACCATTGAAGGGCCCTCACCAGGAAAAAGCTACAGCGGCTGACATGAGGAGGAGAGGCAGGTGAGACCAAGTTGAAAAGCTGATAAGAGCCACCTTCAGTGGTGGTGGATAGCACTGTCAGCCAATTTATGGTGACCCCCAGGGCTTTTTCTTTTTTTCGGTAGCAGGAACTCTTGCATAGAAGGCTACACACCCCTGATGTAGCCAATCATCCTAGAGCTTACAAGACTCTTAGTACAGGGCCTACTAGGGGAGGGATGGTGGCTCAGTGGTAGAGCATCTGCTTGGTAAGCAGAAGGTCCCAGGATCAATCCCCGGCATCTCCAAAAAAGGGTCCAGGCAAATAGGTGTGAAAAACCTCAGCTTGAGACCCTGGAGAGCCGCTGCCAGTCTGAGAAGACAATACTGACTTTGATGGACCGAGGGTCTGATGCAGTATAAGGCAGCTTCATAAGTCCATATGTCCATACTGTAAGCTCCAGGAGGATTGGCTACATCAGGGGTGTGTGGCCTGATATGCAAAGAAGTTCCTGCTACAAAAAAGCCCTGCAAATGACTGTTGGGTAAGAGCTAGTCCAGAGCGGCAGTCCAGACCTTTCTCCAATACATCTGTAGTAACAATTCCTCAATTCGGTGTTTCATTGTTCCCACTCTGCATCACTGTTGGCTACAGGAAGGGGTTTATGGAAGCATAAAACCAGGGCTTTTTTTGTAACAGGAACTCCTTTGCATATTAGGCCACACACCCCTGATGTAGCCAATCCTCCAAGAGCTTACAGGGCTCTTCTTACAGGGCCTACTGTAAGCTCTTGGAGGATTGGCTACATCCAGGGTGTGTGGCCTAATATGGAAAGGAGTTCCTGCTACAAAAAAAGGCCTGGGGACCCCACAGAGTTTCCAATGCAAGAAACAAACAGAAAGGGTTTGCCATTGTCTACCTCGGCATAGGAATTCTGGATTTCCTTGGTGGTCTCCCATTAGGGTTGCCAAGTCCAATTCAAGAAATATCTGGGGACTTTGGGGGTGGAGCCAGGAGACATCGGGGCAGAGCCAGGAACAAGGGTGTGACAAGCATAATTGAACTCCAAGGGAGTTCTGGCCATCACATTTAAAGGGACTGCACACCTTTTTAAATGTCTTCCTTCCATAGGAAATAATGAAGGATAGGGGCACCTTCTTTTGGGGCTCATAGAATTGGATCGCCTTGTCCAATCCTTTTGAAACTTGGGAGGTATTTTGGGGAGAGGCACTAGATGCTATACTGAAAATCTGGTGCCTCTACCTCAAAAAACAGTGCCCCCAGAGCCCTCAAAACCTCCAGATCAATTCCCCATTATACCATATGAGAATCGATCTCCACATAGAGAATAATGAAGTACTCAGCAGACTCCCCCCCCCCCCATTTCTGGCAACACTGAAGGGGGATTGGCCTTTCTACTCATGAGTTGCTGCCAACTTTTTCAAAGTAACACAGACACCCCATCCCAAGAGGAAGCCTTTCAATCAGCGACTGAAGCCTCCGGAGGTAGAAACGCACATGGTCCTCTGGGGGCGGAGCTCCCCCCCCTCTGCCAGCCAAACTCCCTGAGGAGACGCCTGTAGCAGCTGGAGAGGATGCAAGGACTACGAGTCCCAGCATGAACCTCGTGAAGGGAGGCCGCGCCGTTTCCTCCCCACACCCCTCCCGCTTCCGCGTTCTTGGAGATCGGGGGGAAAGGCTCCTAATCCAGGGGTCCCCCGGCAGGGCGGGGGGGTTGGGAACCCTATCTCCCATCTAGATACTAATCAGTGCCAACCTTCCTTAGCTTCCAAAATCTGATATTGGGCTAGTCTGGGCCGTCCAGGTCAGCCCCACCCCCCCCAGGCCTGGACATTTAGCTCTATTTGCTGCATCACATTACCTCTTTCCTTCTACAAAACAGTCAAAAAATGGTGCCGTCTCTTATAAGAGTACGATGGTTGCTGGATCATCACTCTTCGTTCGGGACAGAAATAAACATAATTAAAGTGAATTTTTTTTCTTCTAATAATCCCAAGTAAATTATTCAGTACATTTTCCTCACCGAGATGTCATCAGCGATCCCTTCCACTTGTCAGCCCCGCGGAAGAAAAATCCCCTCCCCCGACCCAAAAGATTAGCAGAGCATTTAGGGCAACATAAATTTTCCAGCACGAACTTCCCGTCTCGTCAGTTTATAGGGCTCCGCCATTGCCCCGAACATCTCTTGATGCGATAAATCCGATCGTAATTTGTCATGTTATGTGAAAGAAATGATAAATCAGCACTGAATTTATTACATCCAATCTAATAATAACCCAATAAATTATTCAAACAGGAGTCGGTAAACAGCCAGTCAGTGCTTTCGAAACTGCTCAATCATGAAGCCGGACAAATTGGAGTTGCGGGCGAGTTTTGAATACGCTACAAGACTGCGTTGCCACTTGATACCAAAAGGACAGTAGAAAACTACAGCAATGTATGGGGGGAAAAAACCTGACTTAGCCTTAACGTGAACTGACACAGCTGTGATTTTTTTCTTTCTCTGCTGTTAAGGACTAGAAAATTGTCTTCTGAGCAAAGAAAGCAGAGCTATTCTGCTCAGGGGTGAACTTCTATTATGGTAAGAAGGTAAAGGTAGTCCCCTAGGCAAGCACCAAGTCGTTACTGACCCATGGGGTGATGTCACATCACAACATTATCTTGGCAGACTTTACGGGGTGGTTTGTCATTGCTTTCCCCGGTCATCTACACTTTCCCCCCAGCAAGCTGGGGACTCATTTTACTGACCTCGGAAGGAAGGAAGGAAGGAAGGAAGGAAGGAAGGAAGGAAGGAAGGAAGGAAGGAAGGAAGGAAGGAAGGAAGGAAGGAAGGAAGGAAGGATGACTGAGTCAACCTGGAGCCGGCTACCTGAACCCAGCTTCCGCTGGGATCGAACTCAGGTCGTGAGCAGAGCTCGGATTGCAGTATTGCAGTTTACCACTCTGAGCCGTGGGGCTCCTTCTACTATAGTAAAAGGCCCCCAAATATAACTCTGTGTTAAGTTCTTTGCATCTTCCCCTTAATTTGCAGGACTGGCAATGTCATTACATCAACATCCTTGTGACATTATTTCATTATATGTAATTAATGACGTGGATCAGAGAAATAAAGATGATGTCACAGTTTGGCGTCAGAGTGATCTTGCTCGTTAGGGGAGCAAGGAAGAGGTCGTCTGATTGAGGATACTGTTTTCCATGGCAGCTTCACATCCTGTGAAATGTGTACTTCTGGTATCAGTAGACTGCTGTTGCCATGTTTGTCCCAAAGGATGGTGGTTAGGGCTGCCAAGCCCCCGGGCTGGGCAGGGGTTCTCCCACCCAAGGGGTTCCCAACCTGCCTGCCCACATTGGGCTGGGCGGAAGAAACCTCCTCCAATGTCAATGGCGTGATTATGTTACCCACGTCAAATGCTGGCTGCTCTAGGCATTTCCGGGAAAACTCTATGGTTTTCCTGGATGCTCTAGCATTTTGGGAGGGAAAAACTCCATGGTACCGGAGGTCGCAGAGGACTTGGCAGCCCTAATGGTGGTGGTGTAAGGAGCCATCATCACAGCCATTTTATGGCAATCTCATAGGGTCTTCAAGGCCAGAGATGCTCAGAGGTGGCTTGCCATTGCCTGCCTCTGCATTGCAACCCTGGGATTCCTTGGTGGTCTCCCATCCAAATACTAGCCAGCACCAACCCTGCTTCTGAGATCTGATGAGATTGGCTTAGCCTGGGCCATCCCAGTTAGGGCTCAATGGATGGTAGTAGTCAGGGTTCGACGTGTAGAAAAATAAGTGGTGGAGCTCATTAGCATAACTTATTAGCATATGCTGCCCCCCCCCAGACAAAAGCAACCTGACGCAAGAAAGGAGAGCCCCGGGTGAGCGAAGCCTGCTTGGGATGGCTAGAGGTCCAGCCAGCCCGAGCAGGCCTTGCTCACCTGGCATACTCCTTGCCCCCCCCCCAATTCAAAAGGTCAGCAAGCCACCCGCCACCCAAAATCACACAAGAAGTGGAGAAAGGGTGGTGTGAGCTTCTCCAGGGATTCATGAGGGCTGCTGGGGGTGTGGCAAAGCTCCTAATCCAGGGATTTTTTTGCAGCTGCATTTACTATTCAATGGTAGGTGGGGAGGCGGAGAGGAGGAGGAGGGGCTGTCAGAAAAGTTCAGGATCTGTGCTCCTGTGAGCTCCTGCTGAATCTGAGGCCTGGTAGTAGATACCAGAAACGGCTGATGAAATTCCAAAATAGGAATTTGCACTATTTGCAACGCTCATATATATAATAATCTGGGGGTGCGGTCACACGTACCATTAGTGATGACACAGCTCCGTCTGGCTGACGGATTAAATGTGTTCATTCAGACATGCACATCTGGCAATCGAGCATCATCCGGGGTCATTCCGACTTGCTGCGGATCAGTGCCTCATTAATTTGACAGCACATAAAGTCCGTCCCTTTTTCAAAACAGCGGCACAAGATCAGCTTTTTGTTGTTTGGACAGCTCACGCGCGATACTGCCTCTCACCTTTTCCCAGCTGACATGCGCATTGCCAGATCATCTGGGAATCTGAGGTGACGCTTCTGCTTCTCCAATCAACACAGGATCGGAGGGGGGGGGGACGTTATCCCACTATTCAGAACAGGAAAAAATTCTCTTTTTTCAATGTGGAGGATTTCAAGATATCATTGTCACTGCCAATTTCTAGGAAAATAATTCCTGGCTGTTCCATGGTTTGGATCGGCAACGTTAATTCTGGAAACTTTCGCCCTTCCCCCCTGCCTCTGAAGAAAGTTTTGATTTCCCAGCTCCAAACAGCTGGGCGCATGTTCAATGGACCCCCTCCCCTCCCAGAAATGACCATCTGATTACGCATGCTCCAAGAAATGAGCGTGATAGTATTGGATGTCTGATCGCGCACAACAGAATGAATCGCATTCTTGGATGCTCGTCTGAACTGCCCTGCATCGAATCAATATTCAGCAGTTCAGATTTGAGCACTACACACACGCTTTTAATGGTACGTGTGACCGCACCCTGGGTGCCTTAACTTTCAACTCCATTCAATTTATTCCAGGCAACCATTCTGCCTTGTACCTGTGTCATTGGCATTCAGGGGGCTAGGTAGCAGAGGTCAGTAGCCACCATTGCTCAGAACCTGATCGCTCGAATCCTTGGTTTTGATGAAACCATCTCGATTGCAGAGATGGACTTGAACTTTTTGCAAATTAAATTAGCAGAGTCGACGGCGATGCTATCGCACCATGTTAATCCCAAGGTAAAGTATCCATCGAGGCACAAGAGGTTAGGGTAGTGAACGTAGACTGAACACAGAGCATTGTGTAGTTGCAGAAGCAAGCGTGCCCCAGAATGTTATCAACCAATTTAGAACACTTGGGGGAAAGGAGCATTGGAATATGAAGCTGTCTCTCCAGAACCTTAAACAGTGAAGGGTCTTTCCCCAACACTTGCTCAAAGAGATCCCTCAATTGAAGATTCTTAGGGCTTTTCCAATAGCAGGAGCACCTTTGCATATTAGGCCACACCTCCCCCATTGTAGCCAATCCTCCAAGAGTTTAGAGTAGGCCCTGTAAGAAGAGTCCTGTAAGCTTTTGGAGTGTTGACTACATCAAGTGGGTGTGGCCTAATACATAAAGGAGTTCCTGCTATTAAAAAAGCCCTGGAGATACTGGAGACTGAACCTGCCTTCTTTACGCAAACCTGTTGATCTACTGGTAAACGATGCCTTCCTTTTTATTATTTGATTATTCAGGGAGGGTAAGGCGCAGAGTGGTAAGCTGCACTATTGCAGTCCAAGCTCTGCTCACGAGCTGAGTTCGATCCCGGTGGAAGTTGGGTTCAAGGTTGACTCAGCCTTCCATCCTTCCGAGGTAGGGTTGCCAAGTCCAATTCAATAAATATCTGGGGACTTTGGGGGTGGAGCCAGGAGCAAGGGTGTGACAAGCATAATTGAACTCCAAAGGGAGTTCTGGCCATCACATTTAAAGGGACGGCACACCTTTTCAATTCCTTCCTTCCATAGGAAATAATGAAGGATAGGGGCACCTTCTTTGGGGGCTCATAGAATTGGACCCCCTGGTCTAATCTTTTTGAAACTTGGGGGGGGGGGTATTTTGAGGAGAGGCACTAGATGCTATACTGAAACTTTGGTGCCTCTACCCCAAAAAACAGGGCCCCCCAGAGCCCCAGATACCCACAGATCAATTCTCCATGATTTTCTATGGGAATAAATCTCCATAAGGAATAACAGAGTGCCCAGAAGACATTTCCCTCCTTTCTCCTTCTGACGACCCTGAAGCGGGGGAAGGGTCTCCAAACCAGGGGATCCCCTGCCCCCACCTGGGGATTGGCAACCCTATTCCGAGGTCGGTAAAATGAATACGCAGCTTGCTGGGGGGAAAGTGTAGATGACTGGGGAAGGCAACAGCAAACCACCCCGTAAAAAGGTCTGCCGTGAAAACGTCGTGATGCGACGTCACCCCAAAGTCAGATACGACTGCTGCTTGCACAGGGGACTACCTTTTACCTTTTTCTTCAGGAAGGGCAATCATTTGACTGGCTCTGAGTCAGAGTGGGGATTTGAATCCAGGACTCCTTGGTCCTAGTCCAGCCCTCTAACAAACACATAGGAATGCCTCCAAGTGGGGCCCGGGGATCCTTCAGAATTGCAGCTCCTCTCCAGACTACAGTAGGGCAAAGTGATTTGGGGGTGTTCCAGGGTGCTTTGAAGGGTGGACTCTATGGCATAGGAGTCCCTGTCTTCCCCATGCTTCATCCCCAAACTTGAATCTCCAGGGTTTCACAACCTGGATCTGACAACCTTACCTTTCCATCTCCCACCAGTGGGCATGGGAGGCCATGCAACTTTACCAACACACCACATTGCCTGTCTTCATACAGGATGCATGCAAGTCACCTTCCATGAGCAGATACAAAGCAAACAAGGTTTAGCAGACAAGGGCAGTTGTTAAATTTTGCACAAAGCAGAATTTGGCTTTCACAGCGATCTGCTTGGGTCAATGATTGGATGGAATACTGTAGTGGTCTTTCGGTATTTCGTAGCACAGTTCTGATCCCAAATCCATTGGTGCCTCTGGGTGCCTTCTCAATTGGGATTTTCAAGAAGCCCTGAAAACAGTTTCAGAGGGCAGCCATATTGAACTATAGCAGAAGCACCAGGTTTGAGTCCAGTGGTGCCTTAGAGACCAACAAGGTTTTCAGATTGTTAGCTTGAATCACTGAAGATTGTACAAGGAACCACTGGAGATGGTTTCAGAGGGCAGTCATGTTGGTTTGAGGTAGAAGAGCTGGATGTGAGTGCAGGAGAAACACCTTAGAGATGAGAAAGATATTGGAGGGGGGGCGGCTAGATTTCAAGGGTCGAAGCTCCCTCTTAAAAGTTTTTACCCCCATTATCTCTGGTCTAAGTTGCTGTTGTACTGTCTCAGGAATCCTTGAAACTGCCTATTTTTATGTCCCACCACCACCACCAAAAGGCACCATTTTCAGCTGAGATTCCAACCCCTACCCTTCTCTCTCTCTCTCTCTCTCACACACACACATCTATCTATCTATCTATCTATCTATCTATCTATCTATCTATCTATCTATCTATCTATCTATCTATCTATCTATCTATCTATCATCTATCTGTCTGTCTGTCATCTGTCTGTCTGTCTGTTTGTCTGTCTCATCATCATCAATCTATCATCTATCTGCCTGTCTATCATCTATCTGTCTGTTTTAGAAAACAAGATGATATATTATCTATCATGTATCTATCTATCATCTAACTGTCTATCTGTCTGTCTGTCTTTTATAAAAGAAGATAATGATCTATAAGGGATGCAAAAGGAAAGAAGGGTAATATAGTCATATATAAGGAATATAAAAGGATACATTACAGAGTATATAAAACAGAAAACACTTCTCCCTGACTCCCCTTCACCATAATTTTTAAGACATATCAAACATTCTGAATTCCAGATTTCATAACTAATCTGTTTTACAACTCTATTATTAATTTCATCATTGCTACATGTTCTGTGTTAAATATACTGTCATTTCTACTTACGCTTTATTGCTTTCAATATACCACATTTAAAGGGAAATCTATTATATATCTCCCAGTAAAGGATTATATAATTATACATTATTTATCTCACAGTAAAGAATGGGGGCATTTTTGTTTGAAAAAAAATCAATTCCTCCAACCCCTACCCTTTTGACGTTACATGGCACAACGCAATATATTGTTAAACCGATAGTACAATCAGTTAATTGTGGTCTTAAATCCCGAGTGGAAGAGCTAATGTAGTACCATCTCTCCTGTACACATCTCCAAGGTGAGAGCCATAACCTAATGCCCCTTTTATGTGCTACTTATTGTAGTCTGCATATTGGTTCTTGGGCAAATAGAATTAATTGCGCACTGAAAGGGACTGCTACATATCTCAAGACCCAAGGCCACACTGTATTTTAACTTTTGTATCTCTAGGAGAGGTGCCTCCAGGGCCAGCTCCAACAGATAGGAGTTGGGCTTTTTGTTGTAGCAGGAGCTCCTTTGCATATTAGGCCACACACCCCTGATGTAGCCAATCCTCCAAGAGCTTACAGTAGGCCCTGTATGAAGAGCCTTGTAAGCGGAGGATTGGCTGCATCAGGGGTGAGTGGCCTAATAGGCAAAGGAGTTCCTGCTACAAAAAAAGGCCTGGATAGGAGACTCCACAGAAGTCCCAGGAAGTGCTTTGTTGCTGCAAAATAGTCAGCAACAAAAGTGTACTGTAATGAACTCAATTCTGTTTGTAGCCTATCCTGTCCCAAAGGTATGAGAAGGTTACCATACAAGGGTTAATTTCATCACTAGTACATGTTCTGTGTTAAATATATCGCCATTTCTACTTACTACGTATTGTTTTCAATATACCAAATTCAATCCCATAGCTCAAACCCCATAAAAAGGTGCAAGCACCAGTTGTTTCCAACTCTGGGGTGACGTCGCATTCACAACATTTTCATGGCAGACTTTTTATGGGGTGGCTTGCCATTGCCTTCCCCAGTCATCTACACTTCCCCCCCAGCAAGCTGGGTACTCCTTTTACAGACCTCGGAAGGATGGAAGGCTGAGTCAGCCCTGAGCCGGCTACCTGAACCCAGCTTCTGCTGAGATCGAACTCAGAGCAGAACTTGGACTGCAGTACGGCAGCTTTACCACTCTGCGCCAAGGGGCTCTCAAATCCCATAGCTCAAAGTGATAAATGCAGAAAGGCCCAAGTTCAGTTCCCTGCATCTGTCCACATGAAGCTGCCATATACTGAATCAGACCATCGAGCATCGAAGCCAGTATTGTCTACTCAGACTAGTCCTTTTTAACTGGAGATGCCGGGGATTGAACCTGAGACCTTTTGTGTGACAAGTGGAGGCTCTCCCACTGAGCCACAGCCCCTCTCCAGCAAAAAGGATGGAATGCAGCCAGCCAGGCTGGAAAAATATTTGCCCAATAACTGTGAATCAGAATAGACAAGTGATCTGCAACCCACGTAGGGTTGCCAGCCCCCCAATCCGGGCGAGGAGTCCCCTGTTTTGCGGGCTCCTCCCTACATCCTGCCAGTAGTGATGGTAGTGATAAGGTTGCCAAGTCCAATTCAAGAAATATCTGGGGACTTTGGGGGTGGAGCCAGGAGACTTTGGGGGTGGAGCCAGGAGACATTGGGGTGGAGCCAGGAGCAAGGGTGTGACAAGCATAATTGAACTCCAAAGGGAGTTCTGGCCATCACATTTCAAGGGGCTGCACATCTTTTAAATGCCTTCTTTCCATAGGAAATAATGAAGGATAGGGGCACCTTCTTTGGGGGCTCATAGAATTGGACCCCCTAGTCCAATCTTTTTGAAACTTAGGGAGTATTTTGGGGAGAACCACTGGATACTATACTGAAAATTTGGTGCCTCTACCTCAAAGCACAGGGCCCCCAGAGCCCCAGATACCCGTGGATCAATTCTCCATGATTTTCTATGGGAATAAATCTCCATAGGGAATAACAGAGTTCCCAGCAGACATTTCCCTCCCCTCCCCCGCTTTCTGATGACCCTGAAGTGGGGGGAGGGCCTCCAAACTGGGGGATCCCCTGCCCCCACCTGGGGATTGGCAACCCTAGGTAGTGAACTCATATGCAGTCTGGGTTGGAAATAATGTGCTCCATCGCCTGTTCAGTCTCATATCCCTTCTATGGACATTGCCTATAAGTTGTGCTTGCAGAGAAAACATTCTGTCTCCCTGAGTATAAGATAACAAGTTCACTTCCTCATGTTTGCACACTCCTAAATTCAATTGGCAGCATTTTGCACTGCCTCCCAAATGGCGCAGTTAGAAATTTTGTTGCTGTCATAAACTTTCATCTACTATCAGACCGTAAATCCCAGCCTACGGTTTTCGAGTATCTCAGTCACTTCACAATATGATTAAAAGGCTGATCAAAACCACGCATTGTGGATCGTGCTTACCAGGGGTCGTTTTGTAGAAAAATAGGTGGTGGAGCTCATTAGCATAACTCATTTGCATATGCTGCCCCCCCTCCCTGCCAAAAGTGATCCGACACACAAAAAAAGAGAGCCCTGGGCGAGCAAGGCCTGCTTGGGATCCAGTTAGCCTAAGCAGGCCTCACTTGCCTGGGGCACTCCTGGGCTTTCCCACAACCTCCCACAGTCAAAAGACCAGCAAACCATCGGCCCTCCAAAATCACATAAGAAGTGGAGAAAGAGTAGTGTGGGGCAGGTGGCAAAGCTCTTGGTGGCTGGCTGGCTGCTGCCCTTATCCAGGGGTTGTTATGCAGCGGCACCTACTATTCAATGGCCACCGTAGGTGGGAGGGGAGGAGGCGGGTCATCAGAAAGGTTCAGGAGCTGTGCTCCTGTGAGCTCTTGCTGAATCTGAGGCCTGATGCTTACTATACTTCCTGTCCTGACCTTGGAGTCACCAGCTCCAAGTTGGGCAATACCTGGAGATTTCGGGGCTGGCATCAGGGGAGAGCAGGGTTTGGGGAGGAAGGGACTTCTGCATGATGTAATGCTATAGAGTTCACCTTCCAAAAGAGCCGTTTTCTTCAGGGGAAATGACCTCTGTCACCTGGGGATCAGTTGTGATCCCAGGAGATCTCCAGTTACTAGAAGTTGGCAACCCTACCTGACCCGAACGGTCCAGGCAAGCCCAATCTCACCAAATCTTGGCGGTGAAGCAGGGTTGGCCTGGTGAGAGACCACGAAGGAAGTCCAGGTGGACTTTTCCACCTATGCAGGGGTAGGCAATGGCAAACCGCCTCTGCTCATCTCTTGACTTGAAAACCCTACAAAGTCAGCATAAATTGGCTGAAACTTGATGGCACTTTCCACCGTCACCACTTTCCCCATACATTTGATAAGGGCTTTTTTTGAACTTCATTGTGTATTAGGCCACACCCCCTGATGTAGCCAATCCTACAAGAGCTTCCAGGGCCTACTGTAAGCTCCAGGAGGATTGGCTACATCAGGGGTGTGTGGCCTAATATGCAAAGGAGTTTCTGCTACACACACACACAAAAAAAATCCCTGCATTTAATACAACAGGAGCTGACCTCCACACCTGGAGGGCATAATTGATTGCTCTTGGGAAAACAGAAATCTATTTCCAGAAAGAAAGCTGTTATTCTAAGAGGGAGGGCTGGGAATGCATCACTTCAGCCATTAGAGATGTTGAAGGCTTGGGATATGAACTTTAGAAACTCATAATGAAGAAGAAGAAGAAGATGATGATGATATTGGATTTATATCTTGCCCTATACTCTGAATCTCAGAGTCTCAGCATGGTCACAATCTCTTTTACCTCCCTCCCCCCCCACACACACACAACAGACACCCTGTGAAGTAGGTAGGACTGAGAGAGCTCTTACATCAGCTGCCCTTTCAAGGACAACTCCTACGAGAGCTATGGCTGACCCAAGGCCATTCCGGCAGCTGCAAGTGGAGGAGTGAGGAATCAAACCCGATTCTTCCATATAAGAGTCTGCACACTTAACCATTGCACCAGACTGTCCACACAGTTAACCACTACACCAAGCTACACCAAATAGGCTGCATTTCTGAGCTGAGCCCTGTGAACTGAGATTTCTTCTGCAGTTCTGATTGTAGCCTGAGCCAGAAAAAAAAATATGGTTGGACAGTCATCCTTCATTCCATTTCGTATGTCTTCTGAACTTTTGCTAGGTCAAGTGCTCCATTCCATTTATTCTGATGACCCAGTGTGGCTTTCTCTGAACTTTGTAATGCTGGCCATATAACACGAATTTCAGTACATCTTTCCCACCTATTTTAATGTGTTGTAATCTGTACCCCTGCTGGATTTTAGTAATGATAAATACTTTCTTGTTGAGTGAAAAAAAATGAGTCCTCAACCAACTGCCCATCAGCCTCATTGGGCAACAGCAAATTCTAGGATTATGAGACAGGAGTAATGTCTTTCTGTTCTCACACTAGCTTCATAGCCTTCATTATTTACATACTTGAAAACTGGGGCTTCAAACTCATTTGTTATGCGGGCCGGATCTAACATAAATGAGACCTTGTCGGGCCAAGCTGTGTTGGGCTTAGGGTTGCCAATCCCCAGGTGGGGGCAGGGAATCCCCCGGTTTGGAGGCCCTCCCCCTGCTTCAGGATCATCAGAAAGCGGGGGGGAGGGGAGGGAAATGTCTGCTGGGCACTCTGTTATTTCCTATGGAGATTTATTCCCATAGAAAATCACGGAGAATTGATCTGCGGGTATCTGGGGCTCTGGGGGGGCTATTTTTGGGGGTAGAGGCACCAAATTTTCCATACAGCATCTAGGGCCTCTCCCCAAAATATCCCCCAAGTTTCAAAAAGATTGGACCAGGGGGTCCAATTCTATGAGCCCCAAAAGAAGGTGCCCCTATCCTTCATTATTCCCTATGGAAGGAAGGAATGGAAAAGGTGTGCTGTCCCTTTAAATGTGAGGGCCAGAACTCCCTTTGGAGTTCAATGATGCTTGTCACAGCCTTGATCTTGGCTCCACCCCTAATGTCTCCTGGCTCCACCCCCAAAGTCTCCTGGCTCCACCCCCAAAGTCCCCAGATATTTCTTGAATTGGACTTGGCAACCCTAGTTGGGCTGGGCTGTGGGTGTACCTATTTAAGGTTAGATAGCAGAGATATAAACTTTTTAAAGAACAAAGACAAACAAGACTAAAGATTTTTTTAAAAAACACCCTTAAAACATTAGCACTTGTTGGTCTCAAAGGTGTTTTCTTTGTATTTCTCCTATCATGGGATCCAGGGAACTGGGCAAAGGTAGTCCCCAAAGTATCAATAAACATTTCCTTGGGTGTGTAAGAAAGGGACATGAGAACCAGGTGTGGAATTCTAGCAGGAGCTCCTTTGCATATTACACCACACACCCCTGATGTAGCCAATCCTCCAAGAGCTTACAAGGCTCTTTTCTTGTAAGCTCTTGGAGGATTGGCTACATCAGGGAGGCATGGCCTAATATGCAAATGAGCTCCTGCTAGAATTCCACCCCTGATGAGAACTAAGCACTGAAGCAACCCTTCCTGCCCTCCTTCTCATGATCAGCCTAATTCATAGAATCATTTACAACAGAGAGAGGGCCCTGGTAAATGAATAAACACTCAACCGCAAATGGTTATAGTGACCAACAATTACTAAGACTATATAGCAATACAAGAATGTGACGATGGTGAGAATACACAAATACATAGAGACATAGACAAAACTCTCAAAGAGGGCATTCATGGAAGATAGTAGAGCACCAAAGTGCAGGGAGTCGACTTGTAGCTCCTGTTTCGACAAATCTTCAAGCAATGGAAAGCTCTACTCCATTTTCCTTCAAATCAAATAATCCACAAACCACAGTTCATACAGCTTCACAGTTAATCAGTATCAACAACCTCTTCCATATGACACTAAAGTAATCTCACAATGTTTCATCACAGGACATGATAGTTTCAGTCAACTTCAAACAGGCACCAGCTCAGAAATCTAACAGTCAGATGGCCATCTAGCCTCTGTTTAAAAACCTCCAAGGAAGGAGAGCCCACTACTTCCTGTGGAATCTTAGAATCATAGAATTGTACGGGACCTCCAGGGACATCTAGTCCAACCCCCTGCACAATACAGGAAACTCACAAATACCTCCCCCTAAATTCACAGGAGCTTCATTGCCATCAGATGGCCATCTAGCCTCCGTTTAAAAACCTCCAAGGAAGGAAATGGCGAAGGAAGATCTCAGAATTTGTGTGGGCTGAGAAGAAACCAAAAATTAAAATGAAAATTTTAACAGATGCAAAAGAGAGAGGCGGATTTCAAGTACCAGACTTAAAATTATATCATGAAGCAGTTTGTTTAGTGTGGATAAAAGAATGGATAATGCTGTTAAGCAAAAAACTTTTAGTGTTGGAAGGACACGGAAATAAATTCGGCTGGCACGCGTATTTGTATTATGGAAAAAAGAAGATGGATGGTTTTTTCTCTCACCATTATGTAAGAAATAATTTGTTAGATACATGGATGAAATACAAGAAATATGGACATGAGAGAAAACCGTTATGGATACTGCCAGTGGAAGTAATAAAAATAACGGCTGAGATAGGTGAAGAAAAATGGTTGTCATATAGTCAACTATTAAAAATACAAAGTGGCAAAAAAGAATTGAAAACTGCTGAAGAGTTGAATAATAAAGATGATTGGTTTCAAATGCAAAAAAATAAAGAGCTTGGTGGAAAATGACATTAAAACTGAAGGAATAAGAAAAGCGCAAACAGAAATGGAAAAGGTTCTGCTTGGAGATAATGATAAATTAATTTCAAAAGTATATAAATTACTTCTACAATGCTCTACAGAAAATGAAGTAGTGAAATCTCAAATGATCAAATGGGCAATTAATGTAAATAAAGAAATACAGATGGAAACTTGGGAGCATTTGTGGAAGAACTCAATGAAACTCTCAACATGTCAGAGTATTAAAGGAAATTGTTTTAAGATGATGTACAGATGGTATATTACTTCTAAAAAGTTGGCAAAGATGAATAATAAGATGCCAGATGGATGCTGGAAATGTAAAAAGCATGAAGGTTCTTTCTACCATATGTGGTGGACTTGTGAAAGAGCAAAAAAGTTTTGGTAGATGATTCAACAAGAGATTACCAAGATTTTGGGATATGAATTTAACAAAGTTGCAGAGACTTTTCTGTTGGGATTACAAATGGAACAATTTCCAAAAGAAGAAAGAACTTTAATCTGGTACTTGCTCTCAGCTGCTAGGACATTGTATGCGCAGTTGTGGAAGCAAGAAAAAAGCAAGAAATGGGATTAGATTGTAAAAGTTATGACATGGAGTGAAATTAATAAGTTAACAAGAACTTTAAGAGACGATGACTTAGAAGTCTTTAAGAGGGAGTGGAAAAAGTTCAGAAGATATGTAGAAAAAGAGTGGAAAATAAAAGGACATTGGACAATTTTTTTATAATGATTAAGTTTTAGAAGGAAGAAGAATGTATTTTTTTTGTTTTTATTAGTTAAGGGTACCTTTTAATATTAGTATGATAAGTAATAACACCGGCGGGGGTCAAGTAACGGGGGGAGGGGTGGTTAGAAGGTAATATATGGGCTAAATAAGATGTTATTAATGATGCAGAAATAAGATATTGTCACCATATGTTACTAAATAAAAATTTGTTTTATATAAAAAAAAACCTCCAAGGAAGGAGAGCCCACCACCTCCCGAGGAATCCTGTTCCACTGAGGAACCGCTCTAACGGTCAGGAAGTTCTTCCTAATGCTGAGCCGGAAACTCTTTTGATTTAATTTCAACCCATTGGTTCTGGTCCTACCTTCTGGGGCCATAAAAAACAATTCCACACCATCCTCTATATCACGGGTGGCCAACGGTGACTCTCCAGATGTTTTTGCCTACAACTCCCATCAGCCCCAGCCAGCATGGCCGTGCTGGCTGGGGCTGATGGGAGTTGTAGGCAAAAAACATCTGGAGAGCTACCGTTGGCCACCCCTGCTCTATATGACAGCCCTTCAAGTACTTGAAGATGGTGATCATATCACCTCTCAGTCGCCTCCTCTTGTTCCACTGAGGAACGGCTCTGTAAGGGGTTCTTCCTAATGTTTATACAGAAATCTCTTTTGATTTAATTTGAACCCTTGGTTCTGGTCCAACCTTCCAGGGTAAAAGAAAACAATCCTGCAGCATCCTCTATATGACACCCCTTCAAGTACTCAAAGATGGCAGCAGTAGGCTGAGGTGACTCCCAGAAAGCAGGTCACCACAATCTTGTGATGAAACAGCATTTAGGGTTTCTGTTTTGCCAGTCCGTGTGCTCAAGGTTAATTGACAGGAATCTTTAAGTCTCTGCGATAACAGAACAGCCACTCTATAATTTCTGCAGCCACCCTTGGGCCTCTAAGTAGTTTCAGGAGTGCAGAAAAATCAAAGCACTCAGATGAGTCCCAGCAAAGGTGATATCTGATGGGCCGCGGTCCCAAATAGCTCTCAGGAGGAGGGAAAAAACCCAGGAAATTCAATAATAGGGATCTCTCCCCAGGCTTTGCCAATCCCATTTTCAAGGCTGTCGGCCCTGCGGCAAAACCAATAGCCGCTGATTGTCGGGTCTAAATGGAAAACTGCCACCTCTATTTTCCATTGAAGTCAAAGGCAGAATTCCATTTGTGAGCCGAGGAGGGTCACCGAGCTTTTGCCCGGCAGACTGGTTTTGCAATGCCATCGTCTATTTAATCAACACCAGCGGCGAGCGCTGCATTTTCTGCAAGACAATGAGACTGTAACAGCCTGCGACATTGAGACTGGCTGCAAAATAAAAGAAGGAAACAGGATCAAATGGCCAGTAATTACTTTGTGCACGGCGATGGAAGCCGTGGTTGGCATCAATGGGCATCGATGTTTTGTTTCTTATAAGGGCAGCGGAATGTCTAGGGCAGTGGTCAGTGCTTGGCAAAGCCAGTGTTGAATTGTGCCCACCGGCACTCAACAGACTGTCTAAACTCGCAGCGAGCCCTTTGAGTGTCTACAAGAGAACATTTTGGCGTCTGCCGTTCTGTTCACAGATGGATTCAGGTGGGAAAGAAAAAAAATGCCCAAAGCACATGGATAGCCTCCAGGCAGAAGTTCGGAATGCTAGTTGTTAAGTGTGTTTCCTAATTTTGCTAAAAGCAGACCCTGGGTCTGAATTGGTAGTTATGCTGAAGCAGAACATTATTCTGAAATAGCTGGCAGCCTACCAATTGTAGGTTGAAACCACAGCACAGCCAGCCAGACAGCACAACAATCCACCCAGGTTTTTTTTTTTGTTCCCCTGCAGCATATTACCGGCATGTATTATTTAAGAAACACAAGAAGAGTTGGTTTTTATACCCTGTGTTTCACTACCCAAAGGAGTCTCAGAGCAGGTTACAATGGTCTTCCCTTTCTCTACTCACAGCAGACACCCTATGAGGAAGGTGGGGCTGAGAGAGCTCTGAGAGAACCATGAGTGGCCTAGGGTCACCCAGCTGGCTACATGTGGAGGGGGAAATCAAACCTGGTTCTCCAGATTAGTGTCCACTGCTCTTAGCCACCACACCATGCTGGTTCTTCAAGAGCCCTGCTGGATCAGAACAGTGATCCATCTAGTCTAGCATTGTGTCTCACATAGTGGACAGCCAGATGCCCTGGTGGGCCAACAACAGGGAATAAAGCCTGATGCTATCCAGTGGTTTGCTGCCTCTAAATGTGGAGGTTCCCTTTAGTCACCATGGCTAGTAGCCACTTGATGCCATGGGACTTCCCCTTACAAGGGACCTCCATTTTGTATCCTACATGGGCCTAGCAATGAAAAATGGAGTCTGGATTGAACAGATATCAAAATGACATTGAGTCACGCTGAGGATATGCAGGGAATATGATACAATTCCTCCAATAATCAAGTGAAAGCCAGCTCTGGTGGGTCTTTTCTCCAAGGACTTAAAGGGTATCTCCCTGATAATCTGGCCCTAAGAAAGACCTTAACAATTGAGACAATGAGCAACAAGCAAGCCCAAGCCTGCTGGAATGGCCTTGGTCTTATCTAAAGTGCTGGACAGGGAGATTTCTCCCCCTACTCCATTATGTAAAATATTCAGCCATTAATACTTGCCTAACTAAACTCTCAGTCTTCCTAGAGGAACACTTTTCCTTTATACTTTTACCTGTGATGCAAATGAAGAAAACTCCCCTCCACAATGCATACAACCCCCCCCCTTTCAAATTAGCTCATCTCCAAAGAGATGGACTGTTCATCCCTCCCACATTCCAGTGCCTTTTCATCCCTCCCACATTTCAGTACCTGTTCATCCCTCCCACATTCCAGGGCCCGTTCCTCCCTCCAACATTCCAGGGCCCATTCTTCCCTCCCACATTCCATTGCCTGTTCATCCCTCCCTCATTCCAGGGCCCGTTCATCCCTCCCACATTCCAGGGCCCGTTCATCCCTTCCACATTCCAGTGCCAACACTTCTCCCCCTTCTCAGTCTTAGCAAAAATGTATTAAAAAATCGTCCCTCAGTCCATCCAAGTTATAAGCAGGTTTTGGATCCCAGCCTGTTACCCCAGCTGTGCAGCTGGCTTCTCTACTTTTCCAACCTATTCTGCTGTGTTTCTCCAGAGCTGCCCAGTCATCTACAGGAAGCAGGCTTGTATGTCTTTGATCCTCCCCTTTCATTTTCTCTCTTATTGGCAGGTAGTTTGTTAGGGAAAGAAGAAGATATTGGATTTATATCCCGCCCTCCACTCCAAAGAGTCTGAGCGGCTCACAATCTCCTTTACCTTCCTTCCCCACAACAGACACCCTGTGAGGTGGGTAGGGCTGAAGAGGGCTCTCCCAGCAGCTGCCCTTTCAAGGACAACCTCTGCCAGAGCTATGGCTGACCCAAGGCCATTCCAGTAGGTGCAAGTGGAGGAGTGGGGAATCAAACCCAGTTCTCCCAGATAAGAGTCAGCACACTTAACCACTTCACCAAACTGGCTTGGTTTGAACTGTGGTTGTACTTCACATGTACGCTTATGTCCTTTTTGTAGCGCCTCTGTTTTTATTTTCCTAATTTAACTTGGGGTATTTTCTGTTAATTTAATAGAATTTAATCCCCTTCATTCACTTTGAGTGTTGGTCTGTATCTCGATGTGTACCCCTATACACAGGTTATGGTCTTGGTAATTAATACCCCACAACACATGCATTTTCTCTTTGATTTGGGTAACACACTGATGGATCTAGCCCCCATGATTTTGTCTAATCCAATTTTAAAGCCATCTATGCCTGTGACCATCGCTTCTAGCAATCAGTTCCATCTGGAATCTACTGCCCAACAATTTCATTGGGAGTCCCCGAGTTCTAGTATTTGGGGAAAGGGAGAATAAATTCTCTTTATCCACCTTCTCTGCCTGTGCATAATTTTATAAATCTGTGTCTTGTCCCTCCTCAGTCATATTGTCAAAATGGAGAAGTTTCAGACCCTTTATAGAAGAAGAAGAAGATATTGGATTTATATCCTGCTCTATACTCTGAATCTCAGAGCGGTCACAATCTCCTTTAGCCCCTCTCCAACAGACTATGAGGTAGGTGAGGCTGAGAAAGCTCGTACAGAAGTTGCCCTTTCAAGGACAACTGCTACCACAGCTATGGCTGACTCAAGGCTATTCCAGCTGCTGCAAGTGGAGGAGTGGGGCATCAAACCCAGTTCTCCCAGTTAAGAGTCCACACACTTCACCACTGCACCAAACTGGCTCTCCTTTCATAGTTTCCTCATATGAAAGGTCCCCCAAAGCTTTAATAATCTTGGCTGCTTATTCAACTCATTTATGTCAAGCCATCTTGTTCAATCCAGAAATAAACTCTCCCTAAGATCCATTTAAGATTGTAAACATGCAAGTGTGAATGTAGGTCCTTTTGAGATTGTGAAACGTGTACTATTAGGCAGACAAAATACTACAAAACCCATTACACAGTGCGATTGAGAGCAAAACAGGCATGCATTTAAAATCCAATGATTGGTTAGACTCTCAGGCATGAGGACAAGTGGGTATCATGGAGGCAGTAGAATCATGAGGTGAAGGCCAGTCATCTGGTGGAACTTCAGGAGAGTCTCCTGGTCTTTTGAAAAAGAATTGTTCATGGTGAGGGAGAACAGCAGGGCTAGGAGTTTAAGATTAGCCAGTGGGACCAAATCGCTTTCTCTGGTCAGAAGTTGTACAAGCTTTGGGGTGCACACTGCAGTTGAAACGGAGAATTTTTAACCAGGAGGAATTTTCTCCTTGCCTAGCACCCCAGCTGTACAAGGGAAACTGACTCTAGTAAAGTCACATGCTCATATCCCTATATCTCAAATCGCTGCAGGTATCATTAAACCACCATGCTCCATGCAAGAAGGGAGGCGGAAGGAAACAGGTGCATGCAGAAGTCCTGCACAAACCAGGTTCACCCACCTTTTTATTTAACTGCAGTAAAGCCAAATGTCTGACTGCAGCCACAGAACATTCAGGGAGCAACATCCTACCCTTCGCCCTTTGTCCACAATCCCTCCACCCCCCACGTCTAAGCTACCGTGGTGAATAAAAATTAGTTTTGAGTGAGGATACCAGCCTCCAGGTGGGACTTGAGGATCTTCTGGAATTACAGCTCACCTCCAGACTACAGAAACCAGTTCCTCTGGAGAAAATGGATGCTTTGGAGCATGGACTGTATGGTGTTGTCCCCACTGAGGTCCCCAGACTTCTCAGACTCAATCTCCAAATCTCCAGGCATTTCCCAAGCCTACCCCCCAGCCCCTACTGTTGGCCATGGAGGACCTGGCAACCCGAGTTGCAAGGGATCTGTTCAATCCACGAGGAGCAAAGAAATGGCAGAGAAAAGCGATGCAAAAGTCCTTTCAATTTCTCTTTTTTAAAAAGTTTTGCATTTCCATGCAGCCCTTCAAAGTGCCTGGCTGTAATTGGGAAGACCCACTGCACCAAGAGAGCTGAGCTGCCAGGTGGAAGATGCGTTTAGCCAATCGAGGCCCTTTCATGCCTAGCCACGGACTCGCCAGCAAAGCAGGACAGCTCCGTCGCTGCCTGCCCTCTGCAGATGCTTTGGAGGCAGCCGCGGTGTGTCATCTGCTAGCAGGGGGCCCTTCTTGAGTAATCCTGGCTGGCGGGAAGCGTTTCCAGCTCCGTGCCAAGGAGCGGAAACTATTTCAAGTGTCTGCAAACCTGGAGCCGGCGATGCATAAGGAAAAAGACTAAATATTGCCAGATGCTCTGGGACGGAGAGGGTAGCGCTTGAAAAGAGGATCCTAGCGGGAAGGCAAGGAAACAGAAAGAGATTTCCTCTCCCAATGCAGTTGCTGAGAGAGGGAGGGTGGGGAAGGAGCCAGTTGGATTTGTCAAGCAGGGAACTAGAGAAAGAGTTTGCCTGGTAAGAGCAGATTTGCTCGGAGCGATGGAAGGTTCCCAAGAACATCTCCATTGTGGCAGATAATAAGAGCAGGGACTGTGTATCCTGGTGTGGGGATGATTTGGCGGAGGGACAGAAACATTTCTTCCTAATTGTCCCAGCTCAATCTGTTTGATTATTATTTTCTTAAGAGAACACATTTCTAGGCCTTGGGAATGGGAAGAAGTATTCGACAATCTCCGGGCAGGACTTGCTGCAGTTTCAGGCGAATGGATGAAAATTCGGGATGCCCACGAAATTCTCTACCCTCGAACTTAGGAACTTAAGAGAAGCCATGCCGGATCAGGCCAATGGCTTATCCCGTCCAACACTCTGTCACACAGTGGCCAAAAAAACCCAGGAGGTCCACCAGTGGGGCCAGGACACTAGAAGCCCTCCCACTGTTGCTCCCCAAAAGCACCAAGAATACAGAGCATCACTGCCCCAGACAGAGAGTTCCAACAAGGCACTGTGGCTAATAGCTACTGATGGACCTCTGCTCCATATGTTTCTCCAATCCCTGCCTATGCTTGTAGCTGCCACCACCTCCTGCGGCAGCAAATTTCATGTGTTAGTCATCCTTTGGTTATCAAAGGGGATCTGCCCACATCAGTCACGTGTAGGGCTGCCAGGCTGGGAAATACCTGGAGATTGGGGGTGGGGGAGCAGAGTCTGAGAAGGGTAGCGTTTGGGAAGGAAAGGGACTTCAGCAAGGCATAGTGCCATAGAGTCCAGCTTTCAAAGCTGCCATTATTCTCCAGGGGAACTGATCTCTATCAGCTGGTGATCAGTTGTAATCCCAGGAGATCTCCAGTCACCACCTGGAGTCTGGCACACTGAAAGGGACCTTACTGTGTTTGGGGATCAATTCCCTCTATTTCACTATTTATGATACGGTTGCTGAATATGTATTCATTCATGCAGTGGGCTTTATCTTCCCCCTTGCAACATCAGAATGCACAGAAACCAGGAGGTTTTTTTGTAGCAGGAACTCCTTTGTATATCAGGCCACACACCCCTGGTGTAGCCAATCCTCCTGGAGCTTACAGTAGGTCCTGCAAGAAGAACCCTGTAAGCCCTTGGAGGACTGGCTACAGCAGGGGTGTGTGGCCTAATCAGGGCTTTTTCTGTAGCAGGACCTCCTTTGCCTATTAGGCCACCCACCCCTGATGTAGCCAATCCTCCTGGAGCTTACAGTAGGCCCTGTGCTAAGAGCCCGACAAGTTCTTGGAGGATTGGCTACATCAGGGGGTGTGGCCTAATCAGGGCTTTTTCTGTAGCAGGACCTCCTTTGCCTATTAGGCCACCCACCCCTGATGTAGCCAATCCTCCTGGAGCTTACAGTAGGCCCTGTGCTAAGAGCCCTACAAGTTCTTGGAGGATTGGCTACATCAGGGGGTGTGGCCTAATCAGGGCTTTTCCTGTAGCAGGAACTCCTTTGCCTATTAGGCCACACACCCCTGATGTAGCCAATCCTCCTGGAGCTCACAGTAGGCCCTGTACGAAGAGCCCCATAAATTCTTGGAGAATTGGCTACATCAGGAGTGTGTGACCTCATATGCAAGGGAGTTCCTGCTACAAAAAAAGCCCTGACAGAAACCCATGAATTATGCCGCCTGAAGTGGATCTCAAATCCTTCCATTCACTCTCCCCTGCACAAAGCAACCCTCTCACACACTATCTCCAGAAACAGCTAGGCTTGCACAGTTCATCCCCGGGAAACACACATGAAACATCACCTTGAACAATAAAGCAAAAGCCCCCTATTCAAGTTTACACTGAGAGGCAAACGGAAAGGAGAGGGATCCATTCATTCTGAACGAGATTCCCAGAGTTCAAAGGGCCTAGGGCTTCGGGATACGACGTAGCTTCTGCCCTCCCAAATTATGCATCAGAATAAATAATGCAAAACCAAATAAAATGTCAAGTGCATGATGCAGAATAAGAGACTATGCAAATAGTTCGTACTTTGCATAATATCTCCTGTTTGCATAAGGTCAGCTTTCTTGTTGCAGGGTTTGGGCTACCTCGGAACGATGATTGCAGCGGAGGGAAGGCAGATGGGCAGACAGAGCTTGGCAGTTATGAAGGCGAACTAGCAAGAGGGAGCCCCAAAGCCTGGGAAAGGCTCCATTTCCCCAGAATGGCTTGGCTTTACAACCTGGAGAGAAAACATGTAATCTCTTTGATATGTTAATGTCTCTCTACTTGGGTGAACAGGTTCCAGTAGGCTTTGGGGTCCGGAACCTGACATCCAAATTGGTTCATGTCCTCTCAGCGCATGTTGCTCTTGGTGCTTCTCTGTGTGTTTGTGCGTGCGCATGAAGCAGAAGTAGTTGCATCCATGCCACGCACTCAACAGCCAGCCTCCGGCGAAGGAGAGGGCAGACACCCAAAAACTGTTAGGGTTTTTCCGCACATGTTATTCCCTTACTCGTGCACCTGTATTACATTGATCCCCCCCCCCTTTTTAATTGACGTTTTGCTCCCTCTAGTGGACATTTTGATATCACATTGGTGCATCTCCGGTTTATTTACAACCACTTTAAAAGTGCATGTAAATAAACTGGATATGCAGTGCTGAAATATCAAAGCAGCCACTAGAGGGAGCAAAATCTATGCAGAAAAACGCTACACAGTATGGACACACAAGCAATGAAAATAAGAAATCAGAAAAAGTTTTCTGTCTCACGTAACAAGCAATCTTCCCCACATTCTGTTAGCTTCTTAGTCTGCACGCTAGAACTGTCCTGTATTTTACTCTTGAGTTGTTGCTTGTAGTAATGAAGCTGATTTAGAAAACATGCTTCATGCACACAAACGCAGAGAGAAGCACCAAGCATTCATGTTCTAGACGCGGAGCTTTTTCTTCCCCCCCCCCTCCTAGGTGCACGCAGCCCGTCCCTATTTTGGGGGTGGGCTGCGTACCATCTATAAGTATTTCTTTATTAGTATTATTATTATATTACAAATACATTTCATCTTATAACATGGAAAGAAACATACAACCAACTAATTTTTTTTTTGAGCAGGAATGCAGTTCCGGCTGGCTTGGTGACAGGGGGTTTGGCCTAATATGCAAATGAGTTCCTGTCGGGCATTTTCTAACAAAAAAGCCCTGTCTGGACTGATCATTAGAAGCCCTCCAAAGTCTCACCTAATGGGAGCTGGAGGGAGAAAAAAGGTACCCTTCTGTTCCCAGCCTTCTAGAAAGCCTTTCCAGTGATCCACCAACCCTGCTACCAGGGCCAACCCTAGATTGTCTGGCACCCCAGGCAAGGCTAACTTCTGGTGCCCCCACCCTGCACTGCTAACGTCACTGAGTCACATGTGGGCACCCAATCTGGTGCTCCAGAAGGCCAGCGCCCTAGGCGATCACCTAGTTTGCCTAGTAGCAGGGCTTGAGCTGCCCTCTACTGACCAGAGATGCTGTTCAAGGAGCTCCCTCCCTTGCCATTGGGAATGCTGCCAGCTTCCAAGCCAAGGAGAAAGCAGCCCCGTATGCGTGCATTGCTTCTCTGGGCCCTTTGCCAAGGAAGTTTTTGCGGCTGCTGTGTGACACAGAGTGTTGGACTGGATGGGCCATTGGCCTGATCCAACATGGCTTCTCTTATGTTCTTATGTGACACAGAGTGTTGGACTGGATGGGCCACTGGCCTAATACAACATGGCTTCTCTTATGTTCTTATGTGACACAGAGTGTTGGACTGGATGGGCCACTGGCCTGATCCAACATGGCTTCTCTTATGTTCTTATGTGACACAGAGTGTTGGACTGGATGGGCCATTGGCCTGATCCAACATGGCTTCTCTTATGTTCTTATGTGACACAAAGTGTTGGACTGGATGGGCCACTGGCCTGATCCAACATGGCTTCTCTTATGTTCTTATGTGACACAGACTGGATGGGCCACTGGCCTGATCCAACATGGCTTCTCTTATGTGACACAGGTTATTGGACTGGATGGGCCATTGGCCTGATCCAACATGGCTTCTCTTATGTTCTTATGTGACACAGAGTGTTGGACTGCATGGGCCACTGGCCTGATCCAACATGGCTTCTCTTATGTTCTTAAGTGGCCCGGAGACAACACTACTTGGAAAAAGCGAGCTTGACTTTATCCAGCCAACTTTGTCGAACGGAGGGGAGCCTCAGGACTCAGATGTTTTCATCATCCGAGATCTCTCTTGTTCGGAAGGGGCAAGAACACTACTTGGATGTTGTTTTGTTGAGGTCTTTTTACACTTCCACACCGAAGCTGACATAATTTCCCTTGCGAAAGAAGAGTAAGAAGAACGCCTTGAATTATTGAAGAACGGCAGGGAAGACACGGAGTCTCTCATTAGCAGTTCTTTTGCTCCTCTGCCCTTACCGCCCCGATGGAGTACATTGGACTGGACTTTTCTGCACCAGGAGTTCTGGACTTCTTGTCTTTAATTCTGAAAGCCAGATCCTCCAGTTAGAACTTGTTGCTGTAAACCTTCCACAAATGACCTCAGGTGCCTCTTACCAACGCCACGCTCTTGAAGTGGCTCTGAAGTCACTCTGAGAACTGCATGGCAGCTGCTAGTCAGGAAGCCCCCAATTTAGAATCTTGTTTAGAGTTGTCAACCTCCAGGTGGAGGCTGGAGATCTCCCAGTATTCCAAGTCATCTCCAGATGACAGAGACCAGATTGCCTGGAGGAAATGGATGCCTTAGAGAACAGATCATATGGCATTATACTCTGCTGAACTCCCTCCCTTCCCCAAACTTCACTCTCCACAGGCTCCACTGCAAAAACCTCCAGAAATTTCCCGGCAACCCTATTTCTGCTATGGCCTTCCAAAGGTAAAGGTAGCCCCCCGTGGAAGCACTGAGTCATCACCCACCCATGGGGTGACGTCACATCATGATGTTTTCTTGGCAGACTTTTTACAGTGTGGTTTGCCACTGCCTTCCCCAGTCATTTGCACTTCACCCCCCAGCAAGCTGGGGACTCCTCTGACCTTCCTCGGAAGGATGGAAGGCTGAGTCAACCTTGAGCTGGCTACCTGAAAACCCAGCTTCCGCCGGGATCAAACTCAGGTCATGAGCAGAGCTTGGACAACTGCAGTACTGCCGCTTACCGCTCTTTGCTGCGGGGCTCCCTTTCACCCTACTAAGCACCTTCAAACAAGGCACCCTTTCTCTTAGTTCCCAGAATGCAAAATGATTGTTCCTAGCCCTGCGCACTCTCTCTCTTCTGTGATGTTGTTGTTCCTTTTTGAATATGGAAGTGGTATTGTTCAGAACCAGGATTAGCCATATCTATGAGAACTAGACCAGAGAGTCCCATGGCACCTTAAAGTCTAACAAAGAGGGTCCTCAGATGACAAATAATGTCCCCCGGTGGGGGGGGGAGCTGGATTACCTAGAGGAGTGGTAAGAGGCAAGAGGGTGGCAGGGGGAGCTGGAGAAGGGCCCCTTCCACCGGGTTGTACACTTAGTTGCGATTATGTACAATTGACCAGGCTATGTCACCATGCTAGCAAATGGCACTCCAAGTTTCTGCCTCGGCATAATGCTGAAAAATCTGGTGAAAGCAATCGGAATTTTTAGTAAATGAGTTGCCAGAGCTCTAGACCAGGGATGTCAAACTCATTTGTTACGAGGGCCAGATCTGACATAAATGAGACCTTTTGGGACAGGCCAGATCAGGCCAGGCTATTTAACATCAGGTAGCGGAGATATAAACTTTATAAAGGATGCAGACAAACACAATTGTTTGGTCTTAAAGGTGCTTTCTTTGTATCTCTCCCATGGGATCCAGGGAACAGAGCAAAAGAAGCCCTGGCTCTTCCCTTCCTTGCCAGGGGGCCAGGAGGGGGGGGGGGAAGCCTCAGCCAATAGAAGGAAGAGAGGCTTGGCTCAGTAGCTCTGCTGCACAATTGAGAGAGCCTGGCAAAGCAAGCTCTGCCTTCTCTGCCTTCTCTCCCTTCCTCCCCAAGGGAGGAGTCTCAGCCAATGGAGAAAACAGAGCCTTTGTTCTGTAGCTCCCGTGCAATTGAGCAAGCCTGGCAAAGCAAGCTGTGATGCAGAAGGAAGCAAGAGAGAGGGAGAAGGAAGCAAATGACAGCCGGTTGCTGGAGGGTCTGACAGGAGTCCTCCGGGGGCCTGATTCAGCCCCCAGGCCGCATGTTTGACACCCCTGCTCTAGACAGATTGGTATACTGCTTTTGAGAAAATGTCATTGTGGTTTGTGTTTCTGTTTCTTTGTTGTTGTTGTTTTATGCTATTGAGGGTTGCCAGCCCTCCAGGTGAGGCCTGGAGATCGGCTTTCACAACTGATCTCCAGCCGGCAGAGATCAGCTCCCCTGGAAAGCCTTGTTGAAAATACCTTGTTGAAATCAAAGATTGCTTGCTTGGTGGACTGTCCAGCTCACCCCTCCCCAATGAAAACGTTTAGTCATTGAAACGTGCAGAATATGTTGGCTATGCATGTCGAGGGTCGCCTGGGACGTCTACTTACCGCTATAAAGGGCTTTTTGAATGAACTTTGTGCTAGCACTTTGTCATTGTTAAAATGACTTCATTAAGCTTGTAGCAATTTATGCGATTTACTTGTAATTGAATGTTGCTCATCTGACATACTTATTATCACATAAGTCGACTATAAATGGTTTACAACATTTTGAAAATTACTGTTCACACCGTGTTAGTAATCATTCGCAGATTTGTTCTCGTTCCTGTCTTTTGGTCCACAATTCTCTTCATTGCTTAACCCCTGGAGAAAATGGCTGCTTGGAAGGGTGGAGTCTAGGGCACTGCCCCTCCCCAAACCCCGCACTCTCCTGGATCCACCCCCAAAGACTCCAGGTATTTTCCAACTCAGACCTGGCAACTCTACTGTTAGTTTTGAATTTTTTGCTGTTGTTAACTTCCTTAGTGGGTCATGCAAACTGGTGTTCTGGATAATGCTTTGCGTGGGGTAGGGTAGGGGGCACCAGGGACGAGTTTATGGAACCAAGGGGGCAGCGGCTCAAAAGAGTTTGGGAACCACCGGTCTAACCAATCTATTGAAGCTTTGTAGTTACACATTTCTATATTTTTTTTTAATCTGACATTTCTAACATCATGATTACATTTAACCTAATACGCAGTTCCCCGACCTCTTCAGCTATTTCCAGTCTAAGCCCATCGAAATCAAAGAAATAATTAGAAAGGAGAAAAATCTACATAGTATTACCCGCGGAGTCTAGCAAATTATATTTTATACAGTACAAAGTGGGCATAATAAGAGACACAATCGAGTCAAAGCGAAGTATTTTCCAATCCCCGTTGTCCTGAAAAGGGAACAGCACACACTTAACTCTCCTGCCGAAGTCATTGGGAGAGCAAAGGTTGCTCTGAAGTAAGCCTCAATGAGCTCAGTGGCACATACCTGTGGGAAAATGAGCACAGTCTTGCAGCCTTAAGGTACCTAAAAGCAACAAAGAACCAGCAGTCACCAGGGCTGTGGAAAAGATTAAAATGGAAAACAGACACTCAATGCACAGCAGCCAAGAAGGTCAGAGCGCCTGCTCCGGCTGCAACGCCACTGAGGATGTTCTCCGCAGCTGAGAACGAAACGTCTGGAAGGAAAACTTTCTCCAGTAGAACACGGCACTTGAGCCCAAAAGATTCTACAAACCCTAAAGACACTCTGTTCATTAGGGGCTAGGGTTGCCAATCCCCAGGTGGGATGGGAGGAGAGAGCCACAGAGGCATTCACGTTAAATCAACCTCAAATACTTAGAAATTCATTTTTTTAATATAACAAATTATTCATAGAAAATAGTGTATCACAAAGTGCAAGGAAAACGACTCCCAAAACAACCAGTCCTATATCGAAGTCCAACAGTTTGTTCCTTGAAACTGGAGTCGGGAAGTAGCGTGCAATGCCGTGGAAACAGAGTCCAGTGCTCCAATTCTTCTCTGTTAGCCAATATCTGGATGGAATGCAGCAAGGCAGTAAGACGCAACGGGGATGTGCTAAATGCCCTGTTTCACGCGAGGCTTCAACGAGCTTTCATCCAGCACTCATGGTGCAGTGTTACGTATGCTCAATCAGAAGCAAGTCCTTCTATATTCAATATGTGATTAAAAGGGTGATTATTTTCAAAGGGTGATTAACATGTGGGATTCACTGCTTGTGACGGCTACAAGCATAGCCAGCTTTAAGAGGGGATGGGATAAAAATATGGAGCAGAGGTCCATCAGTGGCTATTAGCCACAGTGTGTGTGTATATATGTGTGCGTTTGTGTGTGTATGTGTGTGTATATATATGTATGTATATGTGTGTGTGTGTGTGTATATATATACACACACACATATATATTGGCCACTGTGTGACACAGAGTGTTGGACTGGATGGGCCATTGGCCTGATTCAACATGGCTTCTCTTATGTTCTTATGATTCAGTCTCAAGAAGCTTTCTCTCCTGGCTATCTTCTCTAACTAACAGAAAATGACTGCCTTCTTCCTCGGTCGAACAAGGAATGCTGCATGAAAGTTTGTTGAAGCCTCTCTTCAAAACACCCTCCAAGTTTCAAAAAGATTGGACCAGGGGGTCCAATACTATGAGCCCCCAAAGAAGGTGCCCCTATCCTTCATGATTTCCAATGGAGGGAAGGCATTCAAAAGGTGTGCGGTCCCTTTAAATGTGATGGCCACAACTCCCTTTGGGGCTTATGCTTGTCACAACCTTGCTCCTGGCTCCACCTCCAAAGTCTCCTGGCTCAACCCGCAAAGTCCTGAATTGGACCAGGCAACCCTATTCATTAGGGGTGTGCTTGCATAACAAAATTGCCCATCTGAAAACATACAAAGAAATGGACGGTTTGAGTCAGTACACCAATTTCTCAAACCACTATATTACACTTGATCTTAGCCGAAAGGGCAAGAAGCAATTCCCAAACTTCTGCGTTCCAGGTCATATTATGGTGTCCAGGGTACAAGTAATAAAATGCAGGCATATCCTTAAGTGTGGCACATATTTCGCCATAGCAGCTGGTTCAAGTCAGTTTCTCTCAAACTCTTTCGGCATGTCCCGTTCCTTACAGGGTTGCCAGCCTTTGGGTGGGGCCTGGAGATCTCCCTCTTTTACGACTGATCTCCGGTTGCCAGGGATCAGCTCCCCTGGAGAAACGGTTGCTTTGAAGAATGGACTCTAGAGCATTGTGTCATGCTGAGACCCCTCCCCGCCTCAAACCCCACCTTCTCCTGGCTCCACCCCCAAATTCTCCAGGTGTTTTCCAGCAGAGACCTGGCAACCCTATTTATTCAGCCTTCGGAGGGCACATAAGTTATTTGTGACTAGACCATGTCAAGGGCTGGGTGCAAGTGAGAGATCAAAGCCCAAGTCCAGTCCGGGGTCAAGCCAAAGGGTTCAAACTGAGTTTGGGCCAGGCAGCCGAGTCAGGGGGTGGAGAGTGAGGTCATCTGGAGCCAGGAGCCAGAAAGCTGAAGAGAGCAAGCAAGAGCTCAAGAGCTGGGGCGTATGTGGGGGTCGTCATGAAAGCATTTATTTTATTTTTATGTTAGCAAATTTATATCCCACCCTCCCTTGGCAGGCTCAGGGTGGCTAACAACAACAAAATTATCAAAGATTTCAGGTTTTGACGGCTGGTAACATCATTAGGGTTTGTAGAATCTTTCGGGCTCAAGTGCCGTGTTCTACTGGAGAATGAAACGTCTGGAAGAACACGGCACTTGAGCCCAAAAGATTCTACAAACCCTAACAACAAAATTAAACCACATAAAACATTAAAACAGATGACACAATAAAATCAACCAGTACAATTTACAATCATTAAAACCAAGATGTGTGCTCTTAATTACTCTGAGTGTTCTTGCTTCGGTTTTGATGATTCGGTGGGATTATCAGTGCCGTGGGGTGATAGCTACTTCCCTTCAGCCTCTAAAGGTGAGTTTAAATAATTCGATTTTACAGGCCCTGTGGAACTGTGGCAGGTCCCACAGAGCCCTGGTGTTTGTTGTTGCTTCCATGGAGAGCCCAGCCCTGAGCAAGGGGCTAAATGGGCCTCTGGTGATGCTCCAAGCAGGTGGGGAAGCTCCTGCTAAAACTCAGGACTCAGCAACCGCCTTCCTCGTAGGCATAAGTCCCTCCCTCCACTGGGCTCAGCTGCCAATTCAGGCAGGGGAGGTCATCATCTCCCATGACATACAGCACATACATATGTATACTGCTCCTAGGATGGAAGTCCTAGTTGGTTGTCACAGCCAGTAACAGCTGATTAGCATACCCTCCATTAACGTATATAAATAAAATCTAAACTAGTGGCCATTCATAATTTTATAACACTCTTCATATATTCTCTGAAGCCTTCTTTCTTTCTAAACTGATGAAGAATACCTCAGCTTCTGTAGCTTTCTCTTAGAAGAGCCAACTTCTCAATCTTTTGGGCTGTCTTTCATTTTGCCCCCATCTCTTGAGGATGGGAATGGTTGGCATTTGCTGTACAGTTGAAGTCTTTTCAGTCCTAGCATTCCTTTTATGAGTCCAGTCCCAAATTATCCCATCCAGAAGTGGTTTCTTAGCAGAGTCTTAATGATTGCCTTTCTCCATCTTTCCCCCAGGTTCATCTGGCAGGTTTAAACATTTCAACAGCCTCAATTATATCTGCAGTCTCTGTGGTTGGATGGCAGGCCTTGCCAAGAGAGGACATTACCAACTTCAATTAATCCCCCCCATCACAAGATTGGACTCCTTTAAAACGATGACAGCACAATGGCCATCAAGAGCGTTTAACAAAAGAAAGTCAATAATACCCAGTGCTCTCCTATGGAAGCTGACAACCGCACACACACACAAATCTACCGGCTTCAGGTTTTGATGCCTGACTTCTTCACCTCTCTTCTTGATGTCAACTCCTTTTTAAGGGCGGTTATTCATAAAAGGGATTCACAATACCTCATGTTGTAAAACAGTGCTGAATGGAAATTGATCGCCGCTTACCACGTCTCGCCTTTAAGGGAATAATTTACGAGTCCCTTGAAAATTGCTAATGATTTTTGGGGGCAATACTGCTTTTCTTGGCGATAATAATTACAGACGCCCTGGCCCCTGCAGCAACCTTCCTTCGCTCTTTCTTCTGTCTCCTACATGTGCTCGGATCAATTCTTCCTTTGAGGAGGCTTGGGATGCATTCCATTTTCTCTTGTCAATGACAAAGATGCTAAGAACTCCAGTCGCTCTTCAAAGCGGCGTTTGCTGCGCTGTTGGAAGACAGCTGTACTGTACAAGACGGCGCCCTCAGGAAACCTTCCTCAAAGAATAAGGGTTTGGGTTTTTTGCTGTTGAATAGATAGATGATCCTCGTCAAAAGTTTTGCAATTCAACCCAGAGGATCCAGCATACCAAAATAACACAACTAAGCTTAATTTCATTTTTTTTTTAAATTTGGGAGTGAAAATAATAATTTTGCGGAGTAGAATGTTCTTACCCCCTAAAAACCCTCGGTTCCAATATTTGGAAGCATCATTTCCCAGATGATCCTTCTTAATTCCATTTGTCTTCACTGCCCTCTATCTCATTGGCTCACACTCAGGGGTGGAATTCTAGCAGGAGCTCCTTTGCATATTAGGCCGCACACCCCTGATGTAGCCAATCCTCCAAGAGCTGACAAGGCTCTTTTTTGTAAGCTCTTGGAGGATTGGCTGCATCAGTGGGCTGTGGCCTGATATGCAAAGGAGCTCCTGCTAGATTTCCACCCCTGCTCATGCTGCTTTTCAAGTTGATGGGTTGGGGCCATCGATACCATTTTCTCTGGCTGTCTGGCACTTCTATGTCATGGCCTCTCTAAACAGCTCAGTGCACACAGATTGCCCCTCCTCTATCTGATCCTCGCAACAGCCTTGCGAGGTAGGCAAGAGTGACCGAGAGGTCACCCGGTAAGCTTCATGGCAGAGTGGGGATTCAAACCGGAGTCTTCCTGGTAGTAATTCAACACTACCCTTTATCAGGGCTACAAAAAACCCAGCAGCAGCTCATTTGCATATTAGGCCATACCCCCTGATGCCAAGCCTGCCGAAAAACAACGCGAGAAAGAGCCTTCTCAATTGCCGCCTCTCACTGATGGAACCAACTGCCTGAGGAGGTCAGAGCCCTGCAGGACCTTGTCCAGTTCTGCAAGGCCTGTAAGACGACACTGTTTCAGTTAGCATTTAAGTGAGATGCTGACCTCCATTACCGAGAAGCTAGATCTAGTGGATGCTTAAGATCCCTGAACGCCATCTTCATCTGTACTGAAACTAGCACCCAATCGTTCTTGAACTGTTTTTAATGCTTTTTAATGTAAATGTTTTTATTGTATGCCATGTGTTGTGCGCCGCCCTGAGCCTTCTTCAGCAGGGAGGGAGGGATATAAATCCAAATACATAAATAAACTGCATTCCTGTGCATTCCTGCTCAAAAAAAAAAGAAGAAGAAGCCCTGCCCTTCATGGTAATGTGTCAGAAAGGGTATGGTATCATCCCTGACCAAATCACAACATAGGCAGCTAGAGCCAATGGGAGTAAATGGCAGTGTGAGGGAAAGTGCCTGGAGGAAAGTAAGAAAGGAGAGTTCCCTATTTGTCATCCGTCCTGTTCCAAAATCGCTGCTCTGTTTTTGTTTTCCCCTTGGGCAAACGGTACCCATTTTTTGCACCACGCTGGGTTCCTTCACGCTAAACTGCTCCTGTAACAGTTCAATTTTCCCAATGTTGTTTGTGAAATTGGCATGATAGAGTACTTGCGGTCCAACCAGGGCTTTTTGTGTGTGTGTGCAGCAGGAACTCCTTTGCATATCAGGCCACACATCCCTGATATAGCCAGTCCTCTTGGAGCTTGGGAATTGCAGATGTATCTTCGCAGGATTCCTCCTGGTCGAAGCAACATTGTCTTCTGGAGCTGCGCTGGTGTTGTTTGTTCAATGTCCAGAATGTCCAGGTGTTTCCCGAGAGTTTTAGGCACTGCTCCAAGGGTTCCAATGACAACTGGCATGATGGTCACCTTCTTCTCCCAGATGTGCTCTAACTCTGTTTGTAGCTCTTGATATTTTGTGATCCTCTCCTGTTCTTTCTTTTCTGTTCTGCTATCTCCTGGCACTACAGTGTCAATGATCCAAAACCTCTCATTTTTTTCCCTACAATGGTGGTATCAGGGTGTTATGCTCCAGATGTTTATCTGCTTGTGATTGGAACTGCCAAAAAAATCATTGTTTCATCATTGTCTATGACGTTGTCTGATTTGTGCCCCCATGAATTTCTGGCTGATGGTAAGCCGTGTTTCTTGCAAAGATTCCACTGCAATACAGGAGCAACTCTATCGTGATGTTCAGTTTGAGCATGTGGTTGACTGACCATGTGGTTGACTGCTTCATCCTTTGTCTTGCAAAGTTGACATTTGCTGTCATCACTGGTCTTTTGAATCTTGGCTGTCATACTATTCCTTTCAAGTGCCTGCTAGAACGAGTCCTTCCGTTTCTTCAAGTGCCCATTTTGGAGGCACATCCAGGTGTTTCCATGATCAGCTTTGCCCTCTATGTCTTTCAAATATTGCCCCATGAAGGTGCTTTTGTTTCCCGTTGTCAAAGTGAGTTTTGATTGCAATATTTTTTTTGTAATCTTCTTTGGGTTTTGGCACAAAGAAGTCTACTGTATACTTCGACTAGAAGCTTCTATTTGCTTTTCTTGGTGTAGTCATTCAGTGCTCATTTTTCTTCTTTTCTTTAAGCTGCTTGCTTAACTTTCAGGAGGCCTCTTCCTCCTAATTTTCTTGGTAAGCAGAGAAAATCAACACCATTTCTGTGGTGTAGTGAGTGATGCATCATTACTATCTTCTGAGCTTTGCAACCTATTGCTTCTAATTCTGCTTGTCTCCAATCAATAATACCAGGTGCGTATCTTAGAACTGGGGCTGCCTACATGTTAATCCCTTTTACCATGTTTCTTCTTCTCCTCCTCCTCCAGTTTGGTGCAGTGGTTAAGTGTGTGGACTCTCATCTGGGAGAACCGGGTTTGATTCCCCACTCCTCCACTTGCACCTGCTAGCATGGCCTTGGGTTAGCCATAGCTCTGGCAGAGGTTGTCCTTGAAAGGGCAGCTGCTGTGAGAGCCCTCTCCAGCCCCACCCACCTCAAAGGGTGTCTGTTGTGGGGGAGGGAGGTAAAGGAGATTGTGAGCCGCTCTGAGACTCTTCGGAGTGGAGGGCGGGATATAAATCCAATAGCTTCTTCTTCTTCCTTATTCTTCTTATTATTATTAATAGTCACAGCTGACCTATGGTGGGGTTTTCACAGCAAGAGATATTTAGAGGTGGTTTGCCATTGCCTGCCTCTGTGCTCAACCCTGGTATTCTTTGGTAGTCTCCTATTCAAAATCCTGACCAAGGTCAACCATGCTTAGCTTCTGAGATCTGATGAGATCAGACTAGCTTGGTTTAAAGAGAAACGAAACAGGGTAGGGGATCACTCAACAGTAAACTGAGTGTTAAGTAGCATCAAATCAATGCAAACACATTGAAATGAGTACCCCTCCATTGTCCAGAATGGAGACACTTTCTCATGGAACCAAGCGCAAAAGAAGTATTGACTCGGTCCTCTCTAGGCATTGTCAGATCCTCGGAGCAATTGCTGGTGTATTTCCAAATGCGTGTATGTATGTGTGTGTGGGGGGGGGGGGGGGGGAACTGACACGTCTTTGCTGTTGATGGCTACCAAAATCCCTCTTACACACCAGCTATAATACAAAGCTCAGAGGTCCTCTTCCCCCCGAACAAACCAAGTCTTCCAGCCTGCAGATGCCTCAAGCCCCATAGAGCACAATAAAGATCTCTCTCCTGGTGATTGGGCTCAAACAATTCACATAGGAGACAGTGGCACCAAACCGATGCCTCTTCTCCTTCCTCTGGTTAGTGTCCATCGCTCATGCTGGCTCTTTGTAATGGGGAGTGACAGATGGGCAGCGGAGAGGGCAGCAAAAAGCTTTCAAAGCCTCTCCAACTCTTCCCCGGGAAAGATAAATACGAGACGGCAGGATCTGGCCTGCAAATGTTTGAACAATGCATCCCGCTCCCCAGCAGCCGCTTGAAATATTTATTCAGGCCCAATTATCATGCGAGATTAAGATTTAAGTCAAGAACTATTTGTTTCCATTGCTGCATTTAAAAAAAAAAAAACATTCCTCTGCTCCCCGAAAATGTGGGCTCAGGAGTAGCTCCCAGACTCTTGGGGGCATTGGGCAAAGCACCCCTTTCCTGGGGAAAGGGGACTCGTGCTGATTCTCTTGTCTTTTCCTTTGACCTTCATGGGTGCTTCATGCAGAAAGGGGAACAAAGATACGATTGGACCCACAGGCCTTTTGCTATTTTTGGAGCTCCAGCAAATGACTGACCTCGCCACCCTCTGGCATTCACTCTGGTTAAGGTTATAAACAGATCCAGACAACTGGAGAGCCCAAAGTGGATCTCTTAGCACTGCGGATTCATTAATCATCACGGGGTGACATTTAAAGGCACCGGCCATTCGGTAACAAGCAACCATGTTTCCAGATAGTACTTTACAGGGCTTTTTCTTTTTTATGTAGCAGGATCTCCTTTGCATATTAGGTCACACACCCCTGATGTAGCCAGTCCTCTTGGAGCTTACAGTAGGCCTTGTACTAAGATCCCTGTAAGCTCTTGGAAGATTGGCTACATAAGAGGGGTGTGGCCTAATATGCAAAGGAGCTCCTGCTCTAAAAAAACCCCTGGTATTTTAGAGCCGGCCTCATTTTGGGCAGGAGCTCACAGGTGGTCTCTGTATGCAGAATGAGGGGCAGGTTCTTTGCCCCACCATGACCTCCTCCAATGCACAGTGCTTTTCTTCCCCCCTCCCTTAAGAAAGAACACTGATAATTTGTATGGGAATAAGCAAAGGGTGTATTCAAGAACACCCTTGGGATAGGGGGCACTCGGGGCTTTTTTTGAGCAGGAACGCAATTCCAGCTGTCTTGGTGTCAGGGGTGTGTCCTAATATGCAAATGAGTTCCTGTTGGGCCTTTTTGACAAAAAAAGCCCTGTGCAAAACAATGGTGATGTCAGGGGATGTGACCTAATGTGCAAATGAGTTCCTGCTGGGCTTTTTCTACAAAAAAAACAACACCCCTGCGGATAATACTATCTCCCATCCTGATGCCCTCCAGTATCTGGAGCCAAAGGCAGTTTCCCCCTTCCAATTGGACTCCTAATTACACCTATTTCCTCTCACCAGATCCTACCTGCAGAACACTGACCCTTAATTTGAGGAGTCCCATTCTGTGTGCTGGTTCTTGGTCACACTAAAGTGTGACAGAATGTCGAGGACTCCTACAGGTTAGAGCCCGGCTCGGAATGCAGAGCCATTATTGCTCAAGATGTATTTTTCGGAGGGACGGTTACCAGCAATACAAACTAAATGCCATCTTCCCTTGGGCGCTTGTTTTTTCAGCCATTACCATCAATTATACACCCCACTGTGGAATCTTCCTGCTTTGCCAGACGTACTGTTCTTCCCTTGAATTTTTTGCGGGTCCCGCTGTTATTGCAAAGATTGACTAAAGCAGAGAGATGAAAAACACATACCAATTTTAGGTGTACTGGGGGAATGGCATTTCTATTAAAATGGTAGGTAGGTGACCTGATTAGTCAGTAAAGCGGCTCACTTTTATTATTAAGATCCGGCTATCCAAAACATCATATTCCTCTCTTCTGAGGATTCTTGTCTTGTATCATACCACACTTCCTTGGGAAAAGGAAGTTCTAGGGACAGCAGCACAAGGTGATCGTCTCCTTCCTGTGGACAGACAACTTGCTTAGCACACAACATGCTTATTGTTATGAACTGTTGATTTCCAAATGTCCAGGTT
The DNA here is from genome assembly GCF_032191835.1 of Heteronotia binoei. NCBI lineage: Eukaryota > Metazoa > Chordata > Lepidosauria > Squamata > Gekkonidae > Heteronotia > Heteronotia binoei. The sequence goes on along the minus strand of NC_083233.1, from coordinate 72,151,029 downwards.
GGGCAGATGGAAGTCCAGTTCCTGAGCTGGGAGACCAAAACTGCGTTGAGCCTGTGAACCCCTTTGGAATTTTGTGGTGACCACCCTCCAAAATGGCTGCTGCAGGAGGTGGAGCCAAACCAAAATGGTTGCTACAGGAGGTGGAGCCAAACCAAAATGGCTGCTGAAGGAGATGAAGCCAAATGCAATATATCTCTCTCCTCAGTTTGGAAAAGAATAGCAGAAGTGGAATAAAAACAAATGAAGGAAACAAATGAAGAGGGGATGGAACCATAAACCCGGATGCTTACGAATCTTCCTGAAACCCGTGATTGGGGCTGCTATTTCAGCCATGGGAAACCCTTTCACCTGAATGAGGGCAGCCAATAGTAAGCCCTGCGTTACAGTGGCTCCATGCACTTTCGAAAAAGATCAGCAGGAGCCAGGGGAAGTATCAGCAGGTGCTGTATTGTCTTGCTGGGACATCTGCCCTATTCGCTGCCATCCCCATTGCCTGTTGACACACCCTTCTTATGCACTGCTTTTCTCTACCTCAGGGGGTCTCAAAGTGGTTCACAATCGCCTTTCCCTTCCTCTCCCCACAACAGGCACCTTGTGAGCAACGTTCCCTGCAGAGTCCTGTGAGCAAAAATTCTACTTGGTGAGCTACCGGCAATAAAGCTGTGAGCTACTGACCTTAAAGATGTGAGCTCCTGCATAAAGTCGTGTGCTCCAGGGCCATTTTTTTTCTGAGCTAAGACAAAAATGTGTGAGCCGGAGGCTAAAGTCCTGTGAGCTAGCTCACGCTAACTCAGCTTAGAGGAAACACTGCTTGTGAGGTAGGTGAGGCTGAGAGAGCTTGAACAGAACTGTTACTGGCCCAACACCACCTAACTGGCTGCATGTGGAGGAAGAGTGGGGAATCAAACCGGGTTCTCCAGATTAGAGTCTGTCGCTTTTAACCACTACGCCACGTTGGTTAGCTGTTTCAAACTCTTTGGACAGCTTCCTATGTTCTCAACTCAACCTGAAGGTCTGGGGAAAACAGGTTAACCCATTGGCTCAATTATCCTCCCGAATACACTGACAGGATTTAAGAGAAGAGCCTCGTCTCATAAAACGAGCCCTTCAATAACAGAGCGTCTTCGTATCTTTAAATTTAAAAAAAAATGAGTTAAAATTCATCCATCTTTTCTAAGCATGCTCCCCAAATGAAGCATGACGAATTTTCTGTGTCTTCTCAGCTCACTTCTTTCCAAACAGCCATGTCAGCACACTTCAAGGGATGAACGTGAACTGCTGAAGGTGCAGGCTGCCTTGAGTGAATTAAATTCCTATTTTCAGAGAGACAGAGAGAGAGAGAGAATTTGCTGTGCCGAGCCCAGGATGGGGAACCGAGGAGGTCAATTCCCTTTCCACGCTGTTTAAGCTTTCAAGAATTGCATCCTGGGCCTCGGCTTGAGTTCCTGAGCAGAGCATTAAAAAGACATTGAGAGTAAACGGACAGGAAAACCTTCTCTGCAACTCGAGTAATTGTCTTCCACTAGCCTCCCCCAGAACAGTGTGCAGGGCCCAGCACTCTGAAGCAAAACAACATGCCCCACTGTAAACAAACAAACGTAGCTTCTATAGACATTTTTCCTTTGGTTTATAATAAAGAGATCACTTATTCTTCAACAGTTTCCTCCCAAGGGTGGTCAGCACTTCGTTAGCTCCCGTGGAAGGGTGGCATTCAGCCCAAGCTCATATTTCTCAGTGAAACCTTTCACCTGTTGGATTTTCTTTTTGCAAAAACTCACCCCAAACTAAGGTCCACTGACCAATGAAAGGGAGGAGGAGAAAGAAGAAGAATCAGGAGGAGGAGGAGAGGAATTAGGAGGAGAAGAAGAATTAGGAGGAGGTGAATTAGGAGGAGGAAGAAGAGGAGAAGGAAGAGAAAAAGAATTAGGAGGAGAAGAAGAAGAAGAATTAGGAGGAGGAGAAGAATTAGGAGGAGGAGAATTAGGAGGAGAAGGAGAAGAAGAATTGGGAGGAGGAGGAGGAGAATTAGGAAGAGGAGGAGAAGAAGAATTAGGAGGAGGAGGCGAAGAAGAATTAGGAGGAGGAGGAGAATTAGGAGGAGAAGAATTAGGAGGAGGAGAAGAATTAGGAGGAGGAGAATTAGGAGGAGGCAAAGGAGAAGAATTAGGAGGAAGAGGAGAATTAGGAGGAGGAGGCGAAGAAGAAGAATTAGGAAAAGTGGCCACACATATAGAAGAGGGTGGGAAGTAAACTGCCATACAGAATGGTGATGTTCTTTTTCTAATTCCATTTCATTGTCTGATGAAGCCTGCTTGCACATGAAAGCTCATGCCTTGAAAGTAGGGTTTGTTTGTGATGCCTAACCTTAGACAGCCGAGCAAATGAGTCGAATCCTGTTACTGGACTCCCCCTTCCTTCAGAGGATCCTCAGCCCTCACAATGCTGTGGTTTTCATAAGTCCCAAGAGGGTTGAGATTCACAGGCTGTCTGTATTCATTCTTGCTTCTTGAATTCTGCCAGCAGTCAGAAGTGGCAAGACTGCCTTGGAATATGCTAGCTAGGCATAGCAGATAGAGAACGTCAAATGGGGTTTTTAAGAGAATCCCCCATATGCACACCTTATGGCAACCGCTACTCATTTTGATTTAGCATCAAGAGGAGCCGCCTGAGTGTCGCATTCCTTTCTCGGATTCTCTAAGGTCAAACAGCAGGAGAACTGCTCCAACCAAGGATCCCTAATCAGATTCACTGGTAGCGACAGACTGACGGTCAGGCATCCCTCTATCATTTCTGGCTCCAACTTGAGTGGTACCTCTTCCCCTTCCAGCTTCCATATGCCATCCATATGCCACCAGAGGAAGGTTAGGAAGCAGCCAGATAAGACTCCACTAAGCTCTTCTCCGTTTGGATGTCAATGAAGCCAGCGGAAGGAATGCAGGAATCGACCGAAGGATACCACCCTTTCCCAAGGAAGATTTTCATTACCATTCATGTTTTTTTCCAATACACAGAAGCCACTTTGGGAGTCGAAAGGGCAGCTTCTGGGACAGCCCTCTCAGCCCCACCTACGTCACAGGGTGCCTGTTGTGGGGGAGGAAAGTAAAGGAGATTGTGAGACATTGAGACATTGAGTGAAGGGCAGGGTATAAATCCAATATCTCTTTCTTCTTCTTCTTCCTCCTCCTAATTCTTCTTCTTCTTTTTCCTTCTTCTTCCTTCTCCTTCTCCTAATTCTTCTTCTTCTTTTTTCTTCCTCCTAATTCTTCTCCTCCTCTAAATTCTTCTTCTTCCTCCTCTTCATCCTAATTCTTCTTCTTCTTTCTTCTTCTTCCTCCTCCTCCTAATTCTTCTTTTCCCTCTTCTTTTTCCTTCCCTTTCTCCTCCTAATTTTTCTTCTTTCTCCTTCTTCCTTCTCCTCCTCTTAATTCTTCTTCTTTCTCCTCTTTCTCCTCTTCCTCCTAATTTTTCTTCTTTCACTTTCTCCTCCTAATTCTTCTTCCTCCTCCTAATTCTTCTTTCTTCTTCTTCTTCTTCTTCCTCCTCCTCTAAATTCTTCTTCTTTTTCCTAATTCTAAACAGAGTGTGAGTTTAAAAAATCTGCACAATGGGGTTATGCACAGGTAGGGGAGAGCTTTCTATTTCTACAAAACAAAACTGAAAAGTTAAAAAAATGGTGAAGGGGATTGAAAAATCCTGAAAGTTAAAGGGAAAATGAGATCTTGTGGCACTCTGTCATGGGATCTCACCCACCATTTCATGGATTGCCTAGCAACCCCAGTGAACAATGTTGTAGTGTGTAGCAGGGGCAGCAATCAGGGGAAAGGAGGAGCTGGCAGTGGTTGCAGGATCAGGAGGGGGGAAGAGCTAGAGTTGACAGCTCTGGGTTGGGAAATACCTGGAGATTTGGGGGTGGAGCCTGGAAAGGGTGAGGTTTAGAGAGAGGAAGGACCTCAGCAGGATAGAATGCCATTGGATCCACCCTCCACAGCAGCCATTTTCTCCAAGGGGAACTGATCTTGGCCACCTGGAGATCAATTATAATAGCAGGAGGTCTCCAGTCACCACCTGAAGGTTAGGAGCTCTAGAAAGAGAGGAGGCTGTGGTAGCAGTGAGAATGAAAGAAAGATGTGGGTTGATGAGAGGGTAGAGAGAGGAGAAGGCAGTGGGGGGAGGTTGTAGGAATGCCAGGAAGGGAAATGAAGAGGAGACGGAGAAGACAGGTAAGGGCAAAAGAGGGGAAGAAGCTGGCATCAGGGATTTTCCTATTGGCTGGTTATACCTGGGTTCCCTCCTTTTCCTTTTCGAATAGCTGGCTTGCAAAAAGCCAGGGACAGCTTCCTCGCATTTGAAGTATCTCGTTTCTTTTCATTCTCTCCTTCCTAACAGCCTCTTTTAAAGCTGCAGCGCTGTCATTTTCGGTTGGTTCATGCTTTTTTATTGTTAGTCTTTTGAGGGCCAAGAAGGCGAGCTGGAATAAATCAAGCAAACGCATGCAAGAAGAGCAGCGCCATCGCTTGCCAGAGGTTTTCATTGTCATTCCGAACGACCCCACATCCGGGCTCAGGATTTATTGCCGACAGACAGTCAGGCCAGACCAAAATGCTGGCAGATCTTCCTAAAGATTTCACCGTTGACATTAGAATCGAGACACAACAAAACAAAACAAAAAACGGGCATGATTCAGCTTTTTGGGAGAACGCCAGGCACTAGGAGTACTTTTTAATACATATGATAGGCTGTCCCTGGAAAAGGGAGCTATATCAAAATGGTAAAGTTCAGGGGTTTCTTGGATCAGACCCAAGATTCAGCCGAGAGCATCTCAGACAGGAAGTTCCACCCACAGCAGGAATGGGAAAGAGGTGTATGTGGGCGTTTTCGCACTTACCTTAAGCCGGAGCGACGTCCCTCTTCACCGCGCAGCGTCTGCACGGTTTTCGCACTAATTGCTGCGGAGCACCTGGAAGAGCCGCAAAGTCCCGCGGCTTTTGCGGCGCAAATGTAAACCGGTTTTTGGCGTTTTACATTTGCGCCGCAAAAGCCGCGGGACTTTGCGGCTCTTCCAGGTGCTCCGCAGCAATTAGTGCGAAAACCGTGCAGACGCTGCGCGGTGAAGAGAGACGTCGCTCCGGCTTAAGGTAAGTGCGAAAACGCCCTGTGACTCAGACCGATTTTGCACTAGGCTTGTTCCGGGTGGAGAGCCCTTTTCCTCCCAGGACTTCTCTCCATTTTTGCACAAGCTGGCCTGGAGCTGAGAGTTGGCCCGCCGCTTTCCCGCATCAAGCGAGATCCTCTTGCAAGTGGTTAACATAAGAACATAAGAGAAGCCATGTTGGATCAGGCCAACGGCCCATCAAGTCCAACACTCTGTGTCACACAGTGGCAAAAAATGTTATATACACACATACACTGTGGCTAATAGCCACTGGTGGACCTGTGCTCCATACACTGTGGCTAATAGCCACTGATGGACCTGTGCTCCATATTTTTATCTAAACCCCTCTTGAAGGTGGCTATACTTGTGGCCGCCACCACCTCCTGTGGCAGTGAATTCCACATGTTAATCACCCTTTGGGTGAAGAAGTACTTCCTTTTATCCGTCTTAACCTGTCTGCTCAGCAATTTCATCGAATGCCCACGAGTTCTTGTATTGTGAGAAAGGGAGAAAAGTACTTCTTTCTCTACTTTCTCCATTCCATGCATTATCTTGTAAACCTCTTGGTTTCTGCTTGCCATGGGAGAACGGCGAGCCAACTCGCAGCTCCGTGGCAGCTTGTGCAAAAATGGAGAGAAGAGCCGGGAGCTAAAGGGCTCTCTACTTGGAACAAGCGCTAGTGCGAAATCAGTCTCAGTCTGCCCAGGCAGGGACCTTGAGAAGGCAGAGTTGCCAATTGCAGAGAGAGAGAGAGAGACAGAGACAGAGAGACAGAGACAGAGAGAGAGACAGAGAGAGAGATTTCTCACCAGCAGTGCTCCACCTCCAGGATTCTGTTTTCCCCAGGCACAAGTGATTGATTTCCCACCAGTTTTGACGTGCAGCTCCCACCAGTTCCCCTTGCAGCTTTGTGAGGCTGTCTTTTAAGGATTAAGACACTGCGAGGGGAACAAGAAGGCACTGTGTGTCAAAATGCACCCATGAAGCAACTGGTGGGAAAGTGATAGCTTGCGCTGGGGGAAAACAGAAGCCTGGGGGAGGAGCAAAGCTAGTGAGAAATCAGTAAGAGATCTGCATAACCTCTCCATATGGGCTCCAGTGAACAGACAAAGGGTCTTGTTGCTGCAATTCTTCTCCTTCTCCTCTGGAGGCAAAAATCTCCAGGCGGCACCTGGAGATCTCCAGGTATTACAACTGATCTCCAGATGACCAAGATGAGCTCTCCTGGAGAAAACAGCTGCTTTGAAGGGTGAACTCTAGGGCATTCTACCCTGCTGGAGCCCCTCCTCAAACCCCCAGGCTCCATACCCCCAAATCTTTGTGTTCTCAGAATGTCCAAAAAGGGTTACAAACAGGGCTTTTTTTGTAGCAGGAGCTCCTTTGCATATTAGGCCACACACCCCTGATGCAGCCAGTCCTCCAGGAGCTTGCAGGGCTCTTCGTACAGGGCCTCCTGCAAGCTCCAGGAGGATTGGCTGCATCAGGGGTGTGCGGCCTAATACGCAAAGGAGTTCCTGCTACAAAAAAAGCCCTGGTTACAAAGAACTTTCATGTGTTAATAGAGCATTCCCAGGACAGGGTCCCTCCGGCAGTTGTTACTTTCCTTGAGGACATGAGAAAGCGTCAGAAGAGTTTTATTTTGCGGCATGTTGGTAGAGCAGTAGGTGTTTACGACAATATTGACATGTGTTCCAAGTAATGCAATGCGTTGAAACAAACATGGCACAAAGGATAGGCTTCACCCAGTAGCCTCAGAGGGAAATTCCCACGATGCACAGCGCAGCCAGCAGTGGAGATTTCTCGTCTTCTCCTTTTTTAAAAACAAAAAATCCCTTTGAAGATGGATGTCAGATTTGCTGGATGAAAATGCTCCCCAGCGGAATTCCAGCCTTGGTCTCGCCTGGGGCCTTAAATGAAACAAGGCTGTTTAACTCGGCTCAGCTCCTCTTAGACGCCGAGAATGATGACATGCCCATTTGATATATAATTTATCTCGCTCTCGGAATACAAAAAAGACTCTTGCTTTTCTTTTGCATCCGTGACTTGAAGGGGAAACTTTTTTTTTTTTTTTTTTACTTTGGCATTTTCCTCTGGGGCAGATCAACAAGTGGGCTCCAAATCGGTAGGGGTGGAGTGGGGAAAGTGTGCCTGTGTCGATTCTGCTTTCAGCTTTGCTGACTACCTGGCTGGGAAAAGGAGCAAACAGATGTGCTAAGAACACATAAAGCTGCCTTGTATCGAATTTGGCCCGTCGAGATTGGAATTGTCTACTCAGACTGGCAGCAGCTCTCTGGGGCTGCAGGGTCTTTCACATCACCTCCTACTTGATCCTTTCAGCTGGAGATGCTGGGCACTGAACTCATGACCTTCTGCATGCCAAGCAGATGCTCTACCACTGAGCCACTCCGCCCCCAAACATACATGGAGCTGTCTTACTCTGAATCAGACCCTTGGTTCCTCAAACTCAGTATTGTCTACTCAGACTGGCAGCTGCTCTCCAGGGTCTAGGTTCAAGGTCTTTTACATCATCTACCGTCAGATCCTGTACTGGGAGACATCAGGGGTTGAACCTAGGACCTTTTGCATACCAAGCAGATGCTCTACCACTGAGCCATGGCCCCTCTGAAAGAGGATGGAGCCTGTCCAGCAATCTATATGTGTCCTCTGGCAAAGATTGTAAGGTTTGGAGTGGGATGCCATCAATATGCCGATGGCATCTAGCTCTAATTTAAGTAGTGCGTGGTAGCTGGAATTCCAGTCTTGGCTTCATGCCTGGATGCAGTGGTGGTATGGCTGAGAGATGGTTGAAGCAAAATCCTTCTAAGACAGAGCTTATGTGGCTGGGGAAGCCCAGACCACTGGGGGGCAGCCACTTCTACCAACCTATGATGGGGTCCATCTTTCTATAGTTGACTTAGTCAGGAATTTGGGAGTGGGATATAAATGTACAGGAATGAATGAATGAATGAATGAATGAATGAATGAATGAATACATAATTAGGGTTTGTAGAATCTTTCGGGCTCAAGTGCCGTGTTCTACTGGAGAAAGTTTTCCTTCCAGACGTTTCGTTCTCGGCTGCGGAGAACATCTTCAGTGGCGTTGCAGCCGGAGCAGGCGCTCTGACCTTCTTGGCTGCTGTGCATTGAGTGGGGCCAGGGCTGCTGGAGAGCTGCTATTTCTAGGCTGGAGGGGGTGTGGTGAAAGGGCGATTGGTTTGTGGATGTGCCCATTGTTTGGTGGGGCTTCCTGGAAGGGTAGTGATAAGGAAACTGGCTGTTGAATGTGACCATTGTTCTCCCAGCAATTAACACAGAACAATGGTCACATTCAACAGCCAGTTTCCTTATCACTACGCTTCCAGGAAGCCCCACCAAACAATGGGTACATCCACAAACCAATTGCCCTTTCACCACACACCCTCCAGCCTAGAAATAGCAGCTCTCCAGCAGCCCTGGCCCCACTCAATGCACAGCAGCCAAGAAGGTCAGAGCGCCTGCTCCGGCTGCAACGCCACTGAGGATGTTCTCCGCAGCTGAGAACGAATCATCTGGAAGGAAAACTTTCTCCAGTAGAACACGGCACGTGAGCCCGAAAGATTCTACAAACCCTAATGATGTTACCAGCCGTGAAAACCTGAAATCTTTGATAAATAAATACATAAATAATAGTTATTAATGGCAAAGATGGGTAAGCTGTCTCCTCTTGGGCAGTAAGTCTCAGCACTGCCTCATGGGAATTGTAGTCCCCCCCCCCAAGGAAGACTTAGCATCCCTTATGCAACTGCCCGACTCTTGTCCTGTATCATCATAAACAGCTTCTCCAATTGGCCGCCCTGCACAAGTTACAAATGAAGCTTATTTCCCAGGACACGACCTGCCCATGACCCTGTAAGCACAGGAGGCAGCTGCTGCGGGGAAGCCTTGCAGAAGCGTCCGTCAGACCGATTTCTGCAAACCGCGCCGCAACGAAGCTGATTGGCGTGACATTCAACGTGAACTTTGAACAAAATTGGTTAGACGATCTTATGAGGATTTCAGCTTATGTATACAGAAGGAGTTTTGAGCGTTGTCAACTGGAACATCAGGCTCTTTTCTGGGAAAGGCTGCCGCGTTGGTAGCATGGATATGTGCACCGATATTTCCCCAGGCAGAGAGGAGAGTCCGAACAGACATGCTCCATTTGGGGCTGGCTCAAATGTCCAGTGAAGTTTCAATCTGTCTGGGGACATATGAAGAACATACGAAGCTGCCTTCTACTGAATCAGATCCTCAGATCCATCAAAGTCATTATTGTCTACTCAGACTGGCAGCAGCTCTCCAGGGTCTCAAGCTGAGGTTTTTCATGCCTACTTGCCTGGACCCTTTTTAGTTGGAGATGCCGGGGATTAAACCTGGGACCTTCTGCTTACCAAGCAGATGCTCTACCACTGAGCCACCGTCCCTCCCCTTTAGTGGCTCTCCAGGGTCTCAAGCTGAGGTTTTTCATGCCTACTTGCCTGGACCCTTTTTAGTTGGAGATGCCGGGGATTGAACCTGGGACCTTCTGCTTACCAAGCAGATGCTCTACCACTGAGCCACCGTCCCTCCCTTTTAGTGGCTCTCCAGGGTCTCAAGCTGAGGTTTTTCACGCCTACTTGCCTGGACCCTTTTTAGTTGGAGATGCCGGGGATTGAACCTGGGACCTTCTAGCTTACCAAGCAGATGCTCTACCGCTGAACCACCAACGGGAGGGCCCCATTGTCATTGGCTTCTGCCCCAACAAAGAAACCATCACAGAATATCACACAAAGCTGAAACTCATCAAAATAGAACTACTAGAACCATAGCATGGGCTTATCTCTTGAAAGTCCTTCCCACTGCAAGACGTAACAGCGCCTGAGAATGACAGGCAGATCAGGGCTGGGTAAAAGACCTGGAAAGCCACTTTGTATAAAACGCTACGTGTGCTCAGTTTGTAGCAAAGTTTAGCCCACTTTTAGCTCTTCCTCACTGACAAAACACTGTAAAAGAATTGTCATGCGGTGATATATAGCTGGGGACCCCAATACGATGCCTAAGGGCTGGAATGGCCTTGAGTTAGCCATAGCTATCTCAGGAGTTGTCCTTGAAAGGGCAGCTGCTGTGGTAGCCCTCTCAGCCCCACCCACCTCACAGGGTGTCTGTTTTGGGGAGAGAAGATATAGGAGATTGTAAGCCGCTCTGAGTCTCTGATTCAGAGAGAAGGGAGGGGTCTGCAGTCTTCTTCTTCTTCATTGTGCCCACCAAGTGTTTTTAGAAAGTGGGTGGGGGCAAGGAGAGGTTTTTTTGTCCAGTTAGGCTTCCAATTAGTTATTGGAGATTTGATTGGCTGTGCAGGTTTCTAAAGACTTCGCTTTGGCAGTACCTGCCATTACAACACAAGAATCTTCACTGTGCTACTGAAGGTAAGCTGTGTCAGCCCTTTTGTGTTTGGCACCATCTCCTGAAGCAGCTGTTTTGTGGTGGCCATTTTGTGGCGGCACCCACCACACTGTCAGAATTTCAAAGATGCTCACAGGCTCAAAATGGTTGGGGACCCCTGATACATACGAATGCACCAAGGTTCTTTTTGGGTGGATATGCCCTTCAGGCCTGCGCAGAGGAATTTTTAGGTGAAGCACAGTGTGCGCGGTACTGGCTCCACCCTTTCACCTTGGGGTCATCTGCCATGGCCCAGTAAGCCGGGACGCCGGCAGCGAGTCCTCCGGGTGGTAGGTGTTACATTAACGAGCTCTATCTGCCCGGGTTTGATGTTAGAGTTTTCCTTCTCTTGGCTGGCGAGGTTGGTGAGCCCAGCCTGCCCATCCGGTTATACCACCGGACATTCGGTCGCACCATGACGTGGCAAACTCTGTGAGAAACGGGGGGGAACAGCGGGAAGGTGTTGCCACGGATGCAGTAATGCAGGAGAGGCCATTGCAGTGACCATCTACCGGGCATAGCCGGACAGTGACCACGCGGCGTTCACTACACCGGGAAGGAGAGGCTATGTATTGCGCATACACTTTCCCTGGGGGGGCAGGATACCCAAGAGGGAGCCCACCCCCTCCCCCTGTTTTTGGGTAGTACTCTTTTTGGGTAGTACTCTACTAACGTGCACATACACTTTAGTTCATAGGACCCAAAAAGCCTCAATACAGCGCTACAAGCACATTGCTTTGTTGTTCATTTATTTGGTTTTTGGGTTTTTGACAGTGTCCTAGCAATGTGCTTGCCCACACTGGTTATGTGGAGGAGAATAGACTTCTCATCCCTGCAGTTTAAAATTGAAAATCACCATTTTGTGGTTGCCTCTTCCGTAAAATACATGTCATTTCCAACATGACGAGCATCCATTGTATATCAGGGTTGTAAAAGATACTAACAAATCAAGGACATGCTCAACCAGGGCCTTTTTTGTAGCAGGAACTCCTTTGCATATTAGACCACACACCCCTGATGTAGCCAATCTAGGGTTGCCAAGTCCAAATTAAGAAATATCTGAGGACTTTGGGGGTGCAGCCAGGAGACTTTGGGGGTGGAGCCAGGAGACATTAGGGGTGGAGCCAAGATCAAGGCTTTGACAAGCATAATTGAATTCCAAAGGGAGTTCTGGGCATCACATTTAAAGGGACGGCACACCTTTTCAATGCCTTCCTTCCATAGGAAATAATGAAGGATAGGGGCACCTTCTTTTGGGGCTCATAGAATTGGACCCCCTGGTCCAATCATTTTGAAACTTGGGGGATATTTTGAGGAGAGACACTAGATGCTGTACTGAAAATTTGGTGCTTCTACTTCAAAAAACAGTTCCCCCCAGAGCCCCAGATATCCGCAGACCAATTCTTCATTATTTTCTATGGGAATAAATCTCCATAGGGAATAATAGAGTTCCCAGCAGACATTTCCCTCCCCTCCCCCCGCTTTCTGATGACCCTGAAGCAGGGGAAGGGCCTCCAAACCGGGGGATCCCCTGCCCCCACCTGGGGATTGGCAACCCTAAGCCCATCCTCGAAGAGCTTACAGGGCTCTTCGTACAGGGCCTACTGTAAGCTCCAGGAGGATTGGCTACATCAGGGGTGTGTGGCCTGATAGGCAAAGGAGTTCCTGCTACAAAAAAAAAAAAAGCCCTAGGCATCTTGTTTCCCCACTGTCTCCATTCTGGTCTGCCTTCTGCCCCAGCTCAAGCCTCTAATTCTAATTCCAGTACTGCAGAATCTTGGATAGGCTTCCCAATCCCCAGGTCCCAGCGGGGGATCCCCTGGTTTTACAGGCTTCCCCCCTCCCCCAGCCAGCTGGCTGGCTGGCAGGGGAAGCTCCACCCCCACAGTTATTATGCACCTCCAGGAACGATTCCCATAGGGAATGATGGGGAATTGATCCGCGGGTGTCAGGGGCTCTGTGGGGGCTGTTTTTTGAGGTAGAGGTGCCAATTTTCTGTATAGCATCTAGTGCCTCTCCCCAAAACACCTCCTAAGTTTCAAAAGGATTGGACCAGGGGGTCCAATTCTATGAGCCCCAAAAGAAGGTGCCCCTATCCTTCATTATTTTCTATGGAAGGAAGGCATTCTAAAAGGTGTGCTGTCCCTTTAAATGTGATGGCCAGAACTCCCTTGGAGTTCAATTATGCTTGTCACACCCTTGCTCCTGGCTCCGCCCCCAATGTCTCCTGGCTCCACCCCCAAAGTCTCCTGGCTCCACCCCCAAAGTCCCCAGATATTTCTTGAATTGGACTTGGCAACCCTAATCTTGGATCAGAGAAGGCAGCTATCCTACCTGGGCTCGACGTGGCTTCCCATAACTGCACCCGCCACACTCACACCGCTCTCGATACAGCCACCATTGTCCCCCAAGCTTCTCCTCCACCTCCGAGGACTGCAGTAATTTAGATGGGTGCCATTTGTACTCAAGTTGGCATAAGATTGATATTCTACGCACAGATCTGTAACCGAAAACTGCATACGGATGGGGGAAAGGTTTGTATCCTTGCGTTGTTCCTCGGATAGAAACGACTGTTGATGCCTACAGGCTTAGAGTAGCTGGTATCACATGCAAACTGCTCTCTCCTTTACCTCCCCCCCTCCGCCCCAAGAGTGTTTGGTATTCAGTGAATTGCCAACAGCATGTTGCGCCGCTAACACTTCTCGTGTCTCTCGCTCAGCTAGATTTGTTTCTTTAAAATGCTCCTTGGAAAAAAAAATGTGTTAAAAATGCCCCTTGAGCCAGTAGAAGTTGGCATTTGATCTTAAAAAACTGACACACACAGGAGTTTCAGAGGCACTAATAAAGTCGTCCCCTCCTTTCCTACCAGGCTGTGTGTAGCATTTTCCGCTGCTTGTTTATAACCTGACCAGAAAATTCAGCTTGAATGCAATGTGCCAATAAGTTACAGTGTGCTGGGACTGGCTTCCCTCTCCTCCCCCACCCTGTATTTTTCTAGCAGTCCTTACAGTCTTCCCCCTCCTTCCTGTCCATCACCTCCCCCCCCACTCCCGTTTCTTCCCCTGGCAGCCTCTATTTTACCCAGGGCTTCTTTTGTAGCAGGAACTCCTTTGCATATTAGGCTACACCCCATGATGTAGCCAATCCTTCTGGAGTTTACAGCAGGCCCTGTACTAAGAGCCCGGCAAGCTCTTGGAGGATTAGCTGCATCAGGGGGGTGGAGCCTAATATGCAAAGGAGTTCCTGGTACAAAAAGCCCTGGTTTTACCCACCTCTCTGATACACCGTTTCCTCCTCTACTTGGCTTTTTTTTTTTTAGCCTTATCTGTTCCTCCCCCTTCAGTTTCACTCTTCCCATCCCATCTGACACCTTTCAGTTTATTTTCCGCCTCCCCAAGTATTGGTACTGATCAAGGCTGAGAACCCTCAGCAAACTCGGAAAGTAATATCTGTGTTGTTTAAACTTTAAACAAATATGTCTTCACTCTACTTGTATGCATGTCTCAATGAATATTAATATTTCCTTGTCTATTTTCACTGGTGGGCAATAACCATACTGAGTAGGATGGCTGTCTGGGTTTATAGGGCTAAGGGAAGAAACAAAGAAGTATTGACAGGATTATTCTTTGGTTTATCCTTGATTTTATACTAAATTTAGATGTTTCTCGTTCCAAATGAAGAGCCCCCGTGACGCAGAGTGGTAAAGCTGCAGTACTGCAGTCGGAGCCCTCTGCTCACGACCTGAGTTGGATCCCAGCAAAAGCTGGTTCAGGTAGCCGGCTCCAGGTCGACTCAGCCTTCCATCCTTCTGAGGTCGGTCAAATGAGTACCCAGCTTGCTGGGGGAAAAGTGTAGAGGACTGGGGAATGCAATGGCAAAACACCCTGTAAAAAGTCTGCCGTGAAAACGTTGAGAAAGCAACGTCACCCCAGAGTCGAAAATGACTGGTGCTTGCACAGGGGACTACCTTTACCTTTATCTTTAGTTCCAAATGTCTGCTTACAGATGGATAACTCCAGGCGGCATCAAGGTAACCCTGAAGTGATCCTCCCAGAAAAGGAGCACCTAAGAATGTCCTGATGATCCACGGAAGAGGGACAGGCCACGGGCATCCCAGGGAATGTCCGGAGTGCTCACGTGCCCTGTCTGCAGCTCCTCGGGTGCCTTCCGGACACTTCCCAGCCGTCCAGATAGCCAGAGAGGCGACTCAGAGGTGCCCCAGTGAAAAAGCACCACTTGAAAGTGGTGCCATTTTTAACAAGGGATGCTGAGGGTCTAAAAGCTGAGAAACATAAATCCAGTTAAATATTCATTCTGGCAAAAAAGGATTCTAAACCACCTCACTGCATGCTGTGCCATGTTATCTGTTTGGTGGTGGAAAGTGCCGTCAAGTTGCAGACAACTGATAGCAGCTTCCATGGAAGAAGAAGAAGGTGATATTGGATTTATATCTCACCCTATACTCTGAATCTAATCTCAGAGTGGTCACAATCTACTTTACCTTCCCCTCCCTCACAAAGGACACGCTGTGAGGTGGGTAGGGCTGAGAGAGCTCTTACAGCAGCTGCACTTTCAAGGCCAACTCCTACAAGAGCTATGGCTGACCCATTGGAGTTTCAAGGGAAGGGATAAACAAAGGTGATATACATTCCCTGCCTCTGCAAAACGACCCTGGACTTCCTTGGTGGTCTCTCATCCCATGTACTATGTGCAGTAGGAGGTGGATGGTGGAAACTGCCATCAAGTCACCGTCAACTGAAAAAGAAGCAGAAGAAGCAGAAGAGGAGGAGGCTGGATTTATACCCTGCCCTTCACTCAGAGTCTCAGAGCAGCTTACAATCTCTCCTTCCCTTCCCCTCCCCACCACAGTCACCCTGTAAGGTAGGTGGGGCTGAGAGAGTTCTGAGAGAACTGCTCTTTTGAGAACAGCTCTGAGAGAACTGTGGCTGACCCAAGGTCACCCAGCAACTGCATGTGGAGGAGTGGGGAATCAAACCCGGTTCTCCCAGATTAGAGCCCGCACTTTTAACCGCTGCACCAAAGTGGCTCTCAGTTATGGCAACTCTGTCAGGTTTTCAAGGCAAGAGACTAACAGAGGTAGTTTATTATTGCCTGCATCAGCTTCCCTGCTGGTCTCCCACCCAAGCACTAACCAGGGCCAACTCTGCTTAGTTTCCAAGATCTGATAAGAATGGGCTCACCTGGGCCATTCTGCTAATAATGAGCTCACCTGGGCCATGCCTTGAAGAGCTTCTATGAAGCTACCTTCTATGAAATTCAGACCACTGCTTCTTCTAGCTTGATAAACCAACCTTTAGGTTTTGGTAGCTTTTCCAACCCTGAGTTTTTTTTTAGGAGGAGATCAGGGGTGGAATTCTAGCAGGAGCTCCTTTGCATATTAGGCCACATCCCCCTAATGTAGCCAATCCTCCAAGAGATTTTAAAAAAGAGCCTTGTAAGCTCTTGGAGGATTGGCTACCTCAGGGTGGGGGTGGGCTGGCTTAATATACAAAGGAGCTCCCGCTAGAATTCCACTCCTGGTAGAGATATTATAGACTGAAATCAGAACCATCCCTGCACAAAGCATGTGCTCTTCTCTGTGGCAGAAATAGAAGCGAGCCTGGAGCATTTCTTTATGGCAGCTGGAATGAGCCCTGGCTTCCATTTTAGCAGGTCTTTGGCTTAGCATTCCATAGAACTCTATAGTCTAGCTAAGTGCTGTATTTTTACAAGCAAGACTGGATTCACCGATGCATTCTTCTCTAGAAGGAATAGCTTATATTTTCCAAGTCCATGGTACTAGGTGCAAAGCCTAAACATAGATTACTAGGCTCTTCAGGAACCCTTTTTTTTTTTAGCAGGAACACACAGGAACGCAGTTCCGGCTGGTTTGGCCACAGGGTGTGTGGCCAAATATGCAAATGAGTCCCTGCTGGGCTTTTTCTACCAAAAAAGCCCTGGACATAATATATGTCTAAGAGATTCCTGACCCACCAGTAACATACCGATTGCCACTTAGAGAGGCACCGCAATCATCTGGGGCTTTGCGTTTTCATAGATAATACATTCATAAAAGGCAAAGTTCATACTTGCTGTATAAGTGGGGCTGGAATTTGTCAAATGCGTCAGATGTTGGTTCACACAGGTCCAATGGACAGCTGTATGGGATTTTACAGGTATATAATGCCAGTGTTTGCTTTTACTCAGGGTTCTACGCCAACCACCCACTTTATGGGTCTAGGCAGACAACCAGGATATATCCTTTATAGCAAGGGTGGCCAACGGTAGCTCTCCAGATGTTTTTTGCCTACAACTCCCATCAGCCCCAGCCGTTGGCTATTCAAAACATTCAAAGCCAAAGTGATTTCACAACTTCTGTATGGCATCCCAATCTGGATTGGATCTTATGAATGTGCTATCAAACGTGTCCAATCTAAATTCTTGCGTAAAATCCTGGGCATGCCAAAATGTGTCCCGTATGCAGTTATCTGCTTAGAAACTGGCATGTCTTGAATGGTTACTAGTGCATGGCTCATGACCTTCAACTTCTGGCTACGCTTGCACTGCAACTCTGAACCGGAGAGCTATATCTCTCAAATGCTCTCTGAATTTAATTTGTCAAATTGGTCAGCACAAATTGAGAGAAAAGCAAAGCAATGGGTTTATCCCTAAAACTGTTGTCCATGTTGTCCTTCACCACCGCAGTCCAACAAATTAAAAACAGGTTGCTAGATACTGAGCACCAAGACCTATACAGTCTGGCGAAGAAAACTTGTTCCCCACTGAGTTTTGAGATCTCTCTTAGTACTGGGGAAATGACCTCATATCTATCCGTCTTACAAGTGCCACAGCAGCGTAGAGCTTTTTCCCTTGCCAGATCCAACGCCATGCCTTCTGCCATTCTTTACGGCAGATTTAACAAGACAGCCTACTCAGTCAGAGACTGTCTCTGTAAGCAAAAATGTGTGGAGTCAGTTACTCATATTCTTCTTTATTGTAATTGTAAGATGTTGTAAGCCGCCCTGAGTCCGCTTGCGGAGAGGGCGGGATATAAGTTGAACGTAATAAATAAATAAATTTGTATACAGATCTTCGTCGCAAGTATTTACAGCCTTTTTTATTTAGAATGGCTGATTGTTCTGATGCACTTAAGGTCTATAGTCTTTTGAGCGATACTTCATCTAGTGTCACTGAGAAAGTGGCTAAGTTTCTTTATTCTGTTTTAAAGGCACGTCAGAGGATCTCATAGAAACAGTTTATGTTTAAGCTTTCCCTAATGTGTATGTATCCAGTCGTTCCACTTGATCTTTTTTCAACCAATTTGCTCTGATATATATATCTATATATTTTATGCCAATAAAGGCTAACTTGACTTGAGAACTTTCGTTGGCCACCCCTGCTCTACAGAATTACAATGTGGCCTATTATAGTATTTGATTAATTCTGTATCTGCATACGAGAACGCTTTACATTTAAACTTTTCTGCATTATGGTTTAATCTTTCAATAAATAATACATACTTGGGAACAGCTCTCTCTCTCTCTCTCCCTCCCTCTCCCTCTCTCTGAGAGCCAGTTTGGTGTAGTGGTTAAGTGTGTGGACTCTTATCTGGGAGAACCGGGTTTGATTCCCCACTCCTCCAATTGCACCTTCTGGAATGGCCTTGGGTCAGCCATAGCTCTGGCAGAGGTTATCCCTGAAAGGGCAGCTGCTGTGAGAGCCCTCTCAGCCCCACCCACCTCACAAGGTGTCTGTTGTGGGGGGGAGAAGATATAGGAGACTGTAAGCCACTCTGAGTCTCTGATTCAGAGAGAAGGGCGGGGTATAAATCTGCTTTTTTGCATTATGGTTTAATCTTTCAATAAATAATAGATACTTGGGAACAGCTCTCTCTCTCTCTCTCCCTCCCTCTCCCTCTCCCTCTCTCTCTGAGAGCCAGTTTGGTGTAGTGGTTAAGTGTGTGGACTCTTATCTGGGAGAACCGGGTTTGATCCCAACTCCTCCATTTGCACCTGCTGGAATGGCCTTGGGTTAGCCACAACTCTAGCAGAGGCTGTCCTTGAAAGGGCAGCTGCTGTGAGAGCCCTCTCAGCCCCACCCACCTCACAGGGTGTTTGTTGTGGGGGGAGAAGATATAGGAGACTGTAAGCCGCTCTGAGTCTCTGATTCAGAGAGAAGGGCGGGGAATAAATCTGCAATTCTTCTTCTTCTTCTCTCTGAAACTACAGGGTCCCTGCCAGTTTCATCCCCCTCCCTTATCAAACCAAATGGGGTTGGGAGTCCTAGACTCCTATTTTCCCCAGACATTCTCTTAAGCCACAAGAACATAAGAGAAGCCATGTTGGATCAAGCCAGTGGTCCATCCAGTCTAACACTCTGTGTCACACAGTGGCCAAAAAAACCCCAGGTGCCATCAGGAGGTCCACCAGTGGGGCCAGGACTACTAGAAGCCCTCCCACCGTGCTCCCCCCAAGGACCAAGAATACAGAGCATCACTGCCCCAGACAGAGAGACTGCCCCATGACAAACATTACCTTCTCAAGCAGGGGTCCCCAACCTTTTGGAGTCAGTGGGCACATCTGGAATTCTGAAACAGCATGGCTGGCACAGCATGCAACAGCTGCCACAAAATGGCTGCCGCTGGGGGAGGAGCCAGCCACAAAATGACTGCTGCAGCTTACTTTCAATCAGACAGTGAAAATCCTTGTGCCGCAGTGGCAGCTTCTGCCAAAACAACATTTTTAAAAAATCTTCACAGCCAATCGAATCCCCAACAGCCGATCAGAAGCCTTACTAGGCAAAAAGCACCATCTGGCCCCACCCACTTTCTAAAAACATTCGGTGGGTGCCAGCAAAGATATCAGTTGGGGAGCCCTACTGTAGAAGTAGAACCCTGGACCCAGGACTTTTTCTGTAGCAGGAATTCCTTTGCATATTGGGCACACCTCCTTGATGTATCCAATCCTCCAAGAGCTTACAGTAGGTCTTGCAATAAGACCTCTGTAAGCTCTTGAAGGACTGGCTACATCAGGAGTGTGTGGCCCAATATGCAAAGGAGTTCCTGCTACAAAAAAGCCCTGCCTGGACCTGATAAACTCAGCACATGCACTGAATTACGGGGCTGTATCTCCTCAAAAGTCAAAAACATGTTCTATCTTGTCCATGTCTTAGAGGCCCAATCTGGGTGGGCAATTTCCAAGAGGTGTTGTGGATTAAGACTGCAGATGGGAAGGTATCTCCACACTGTACCCCAAACAGCATGCAATTTTTGTGATCACTCCCATCAAAAACTCAAAAATGTTTAGTGCCCTTTCCATGAGATGATTGCAAAATGCTCGTCAATCGCATCAATGCACACATGCACATCAAGTGCCCCCTCTCTAAGCCACAAAGTTTATGTTTGTAGAGAGGAGAAAGAACCGAGCACAGAGTACTGTTCTTTAGACAGAAAAGAGGTTCCAACCAGGAACTATCTCTCCGGGAAATTAATGTCCCCAATCTTTGCTAGCCTGACTTCCGACTGAGGCTGATGAGAGCTGCAGTTTTGGCAGCCTCCCAAATTGAACAGGAAGGCCAAAACAAAAAACAAAAAAAGGAGCTCTGTCAACCCCAGGAATCCAGTACACTCTGAGTAGATGCCAACAGTGGGTAGCTACCCGGCGGCCAATGCAAAAATGAACACCGCCGACAGCGCAGGCGCAAATACTCTGGAAGTGCAGCTCCTGTGGAATGACTCACAAGGGCTCGATGTGAGCATATGGGGTGCTTGATTAGAGAGAAAATTAGCATGGCAAGAGGGGGCAATTTGGGCATTTGAACTCATTATCGGCAAGGATCGCAGCATTGCTCATTAACGCTAGTCGGTTTCAGTTCAGCCCCCCTCCCTTTGTCCCTACTGTTCAGTCACAATCTGTGATGCACGTCACCATTGACGCCACAGACACTGTCCAGTAGACCCCCCGTTCACCTAACCACATTCCAGGCAGTGATGCCAGCTGCAGGAAGGGCATCCTCTTGAATGTGAAGGCCTGAATTCAGGTCTTTTAAACAGCAGGCAATACCCAGGCCTGCCTTTATCTTGTTTCCCAATAGGAATTTTTGGTTCTGCCCCTCCACTTGCTATTCCCTTGCATTTCTCTTGCTCACATTTCTCTTGCTCTCGTTGTACAAAGCCTCGCAACTGTCATCTGCTCGTCTCTCTGTTTAAACCCGCTGCCTACTTTCAATCTTCCTTTGGATTAAATAAAGACAGATTCTTGAGCTTCTTATCTTTTATAAGAATTATAAGAATGAACAACTCCCCCCCCCCCCCAGAATTACATGATGGGGAGCTAGACTTGAGGAGAAAGCAAAGAATAAGACATAGCAAAAGACAACAAGCTTAAAAAAACCCCACGTTTTTATTTGTCGTTAGAACATCGAGGATTGATGTTGGTACCGAGTGACATGATTACAAACTTCAGGCTTTAATTGTTCTTGGCTACGAGCCAGATGCGAAGACAAAAGTTCACTTGAGGATCTCCCTTCTCTGAACAGAAAAGGAAATGGAGAAGAGCCTCGGCAATTAGGACGTTAATAAGGCATTAATTGAATGACTGGCTTCATTAATTTATTAACCGCAAATTAACAATGTAGATAGCAATCAGGCTGTAATTGGAGCCGTCCCACGCGAAAGGGGTTTTTTTGTGTGTGTGTGTGCGCGCGCGTTGTTTGCGCCGACGGCACTGGCTTCGACAACCGGCTCGATTCGGAGACGGCTCCGCTGCCTGCAGTCTGTTTCCGCTGTGGCACTGAATGGGACTGCATTGGCTCCGGTGGCTATCGAACATGACCAGATGTCAGTGAATAAATTTGCATGGCTTTAGAGGTCCTGGGAGACGCCTGGGGATTCTGCAGCGTGAACCAGGAGTCCTCCTTCCTTCCATTTGAGTCCGGGCTGGGACTAGGGCTGCTGGCTCCAAATCATAGGGCGTTTTCGCACTTACCTTTTACTGGCGCGAACACCCTCCTCACGCCGGCGGATCTGCAGGGATTTCCCACCAGAAGCGCCGGCGCAGCCAAAAGAGCCGGCAGCTTCCGTCGCGGAGCCAGCTCAAACGTTTTCCTGCTTCTTGGCGGTTTCCGTTTGAGCTTTGCCCTCAAACCAGAGCATCCATGCATGACATCCCCGATGTGATGATATTAGATATAAGAACCCACAGGTTTTTTTTAATCCCCTGCGGGATCTTTTTACCTTCCACAAGGCCTGCAAGACAGAACTGTTCCGACAGGCATTTAACATCTGACCCGGGAGATGTTAAACCTCTGACCCGGGAGAAGACTGTCACCCCACATCTCTAAAGAGCGATGATTACTATCTGATCACCATCAGGAAAAGAATCCACCTATACTAAAGACAGCGCCATAGAATGTTTTTTAGAATGTTTCAAATGTAATTGCATTTTATTGGTTTCTAAATTGTAAATGCAAATATCTAAATCGGCTGTTAGCCGCTCTGAGTCCCCTTGCGGAGAGGGCAGGATAGAAATTTAAGGTAAATAAAATAAATAAATAAATAAATAAATAATTTTTAAAAAAGTATTTTAATAAAATAAATACGTTCTCCAAACCGAATACGAGGT
This sequence comes from Heteronotia binoei, assembly GCF_032191835.1. Lineage (NCBI taxonomy): Eukaryota > Metazoa > Chordata > Lepidosauria > Squamata > Gekkonidae > Heteronotia > Heteronotia binoei. The sequence goes on along the minus strand of NC_083233.1, from coordinate 72,128,817 downwards.
CGGTCAAATGAGTACCCACCTTGCTGGGGGTAAAGCGTAGATGACTGGGGAAGGCAATGGCAAACCACCCCGTAAAAAGTCTGCCATGAAAATGTTGTGAAAGTAATGTCATCTCAGAGTTGGAAAGGACTGGTGCTTGCACAGGGGACTATCTTTGCCTTTACTTTAAGATAAGTGAGTAAAATAATAATCAGATTACAATTGCAGCAGATCTATGGAATGTACATGACTTGGAACATTATCCATTAAAATCATGTAGTTTAACAAGGGCAACCAAATTGCTGGAAAGTCAGAGTTACACTCAAGCCATTCCTCTGTATTGATTATGGTACAAAATCTTTTCCCTACCATGTACTTAACCACTACACCAAAGTGGCTCTTCCACTGAACCACAACCCCTCTCCAGGTACAGGAAAGGAACAGAAGCGGTATGCATCGGCTCACTGATTTGGTGTAGTGATGAACTGCACAGACTCTTATCTGGGAGAGCAAGGTTTGATTCCCCACTCCTCCACTTGCAGCTGCTGAAATGGCCTTGGGTCAGCCGTAGCTCTCGCAGAGCTGTGCTTGAAAAGGCAGCTTCTGGGAGAACGCTCTTGCCCCCGCCTACCTCACGAGGTGTCTGTTGTGGGGGAGGAAGGCAAAGGAGATTGCAAGCTGCTCTGACTCTGAGATTCACAGTGAAGGCCGGGGTATAAATCCAACATCATCATTATCATCATCATCATCATATCATCTCCTCCTCCTCCTCTTGTAGTTGACAGGCAAGATGATGGATTTTGTACCTCACAAATACAAAATAAGAATGTACTAGATAGACAATAGCCTCTGGTTTGGCTGAGGCTCGCATTAATACCAGAGGTCTGGCTCTTGGTCTTGGCACTCACAGCCAGGAGAGAGGGCTACAGGCCAGGTAGGAGCCAATCTGGTCATTTTAAAACATTCCATATGCTGTCATTGCTGGCATCGGTTTTGATCTGCCCTGTTTTTGCTGCCGTTAATAATTCTTCTCCCCCCACCGCGACACGCATGCTTCAGTCCTGCCATTTGTACACAATTGATGCACAAACCATGCTGGAAAAAAAAATCGCTTATGTTTTTACAGGAACTTTTCTTTTGGCGCGAGAAAGCATAAAATGCTCTGAAAAGCAAGACGGATGGGGTTTGTTACTCCCAAGGGAGAAGTGGAATCAAAATAGAGACCTGCCAAATGAAACTAGAAAGCTTGCTAGGGTGCTAGTTTCTCACTACTAAAGAAACAGCCTGGGGTGGAGCTTGGAAGGGCCTGAGGGAGCGACTGGGGAAAAGACCAACATTATAAGCCTATTAAAGTCACAGAGGGGCTGTGGTTCAGTGGTAGAACATCTGCTTGGCGTGCAGAAGGTCCCAGGTTCAATCCTTGCCATCTCCAGTTAAAAGATCTGACAATAGGTGATGTGAAAGACTTCTGCCTGAGACCCCGGAGAGCCGCTGCCAGTCTGAGTAGACAATACTGACTTTGACGGACCGAGGGTCTGATTCAGGATAAAGCAGCTTCATGTGGAGTAGCTTCCTACAGGATTGCACAGTTAGAGACTTCAGCTAGGAATCAGAAAGTCCCTGTTTGAACCTTGATATTTCCATGACCCCTTTGGGCCTTCTCGGTCATTCAATCTCAGTCTCACCCATTTGCAATATGGGGGCAGTCATACTGACCTACCTTACAGTATTGTATGGATGACATCAAGATAACGTATGTGAAGGTCTTTAAATGCTTGAAAATGCTACATGTTATAGTTGCACAGTGCTCTGACCTGGATGGTCCAGATTGGCTGAACCTTGTCCAATTTCAGAAGCTAAGCAGGGTCATCCTTGGTTAGTGCTGGCACAGGAAGACCACCAAGTAAGTCCTAAGTGGCTATGCTAGGACTGCAAGTTGAGGCTGACAAGCCACCAAGGGACTTACCAGGAGGCTCCGGGAGAGAGGTAGGAAGGAGCATGACTGAACTCCTAAGTGAGTTCTGGCCATCACATTTAAAGTGATTGTGTTCCTTTTAAATGCCTTCCTTCCATTGGGAATAATGGAGGATGCGGAACCTTCTTTTGGGGCTCATAAAGTTAGACCACTTGGTCCATCCCTTTTGAAACTTGGGGGGGTGTTGAGGAGAGGCACTAGCAGGTATATTAAAAATTGAGTGCCTCTACCTCAAAAAGCTGCTCCACCAGAGCCCCAGATACCCAAGGATCAATTCTCCATTATACCCTATGGGGAGCAGTCTCCATAAGGTATAATGGAGCCCCCAGTGGCCATTCCCACCTCATGTTCTGATAGCCCTGAAGAGGGGGGGGGCTTCAAATTGGGGGGTCCCTTGCCCCCAACTGGGGATTAGATGAAAATACACAATAGGCTACAAAGAGCTCCAATGGACCGCTAGCAGAGTAAAGCCTGTTTCAGACAGCCAGGTCCTTCCTCAAGGGAGTGCCTTGCAAAACTTGTGGTATATGTGTAGAAAATATTCACAATGTTCTGAAAGGTATATTTATTTCAAAATTACAAAAACACATTCATAACAAATTTATCAATATACAATATTAAATGTGGCAGGGTACAAAATGCTCACCAGTTCTTTCACAAATTCATCCAATTATGCATAGATTTGTGAAAGAACTGGTGAGCATTTTGTACCCTCCCACATTGTTATACCACAAGTTTTGCAAGACGCTCCCTGGAGGAAGGACCTGGCCATCCGAAACGGGCTTTACTCTGCTAGTGGTCCATTGGCGCTCTTTTCTGGACTTATGATGTTTTGGACTATTTCCACAATGGTGTATATATGTGCATACATCTGCATATGCGGTATGAAAAATTATGAGGTTACTAAAATGCACTCTTTTCCTTGTATGAATTATATTTTGTAATAGCATTTTTCACAGAGTGGTTTGTTATATTTGGTCCCAACTGGAGATTTGCAACCCTATGTTATGCAGAGGCAGGCAATGACAAATCATCTCTGAAAGTCTCTTCCCTCTAACACCCTATAGCAGGGGTCCCCAACCACCAGACCAGTACCGGTTCGTAGCCTGCTAGCAACAGAATGAGGCAGAGGCACCATATTGCCCCACCTGCCCAGGAACTGGGTGTGCAAAAGAGGCAGTGCAGTCTTGCTCTGAGGCAGGGAGGAAGCCTCAGAGTGAGACAGAGCAGCCCTGCTGCCCCTTCCACCCACCCAGAACCCAATCAGCTGTCCAGCAGGGGTCTTTAAATGGGAGGGGGAGGCACCACATTGACCTTCTGCCTCCTGGCCATCTAGCGAGGAGGTGGCAGAAACAGCCCCAGTCCCCCCCCCCATTTAAAGACCCCCATTGGGGGCAGGGATGGGGTCCAGGCAGGGGAGCATCCTGAGAAGGCAAAAACCCCAGCATCGCCCCCATCCCCTGTCGATAGAAACATTTTCTTCCACAAAACCAGTCCCTGGTGCCAAAAAGTTTGGGAACCACTGCCCTATAGTGTTGTCATGATGCAGTTGCTATTTAATGGTACTTTCCCCTACCACCACCTCCATCCACATAGCTGCATAGTAAAGGGGCATGGGGGAGGTTCTTTGTGCTAGGAGAAAGTCTCTATCTGGCTTCAAGCGTTTAGCGTTCCTTTCCTTACACCAGAATAATATTGGGGAAGAAGAATATCATATACAAAGTGCAAACTATAGATGGAACTGTCTTTCTTGGCTGACTTCTATCAGCCAGCTATGTAGACAAGCGGTTTCGATTTTTTTGAAAAAAAAAAAAATCAACCATCACAATCAAGAGGTTTCTGCCAATCAGCTGAGGAGAAAGATATTTGCCTGGAACCCAAATCAATCCATCCTCAACAAAAGCCACAAACGCTGGCCTGTAATTGTGAGATGCCGAAACCCAAAGTTGAAACCAAAATGCGAGAAAAGGAGGGAACCGTTTGTTTGTTTTTTTGCTGCATTTGCAATAGCAGAAAACAGACTGCAAATGCAAAAAAGATCAGAAACACCAAAGAAATGAGAAATAATTAATCAAGAAAGGAATCGCTCCGAACGGTGACGGTTGCCGATACTTCAGGAGCCATAAATCAAAGCTCCGACCTGTCTCCGAACCTGTATAAAAAGCCTGACGGCAAAAGGCAAAGGAAACGAACAGTGGCATTTTTCTCTTTACCAAATTGCTTACACGTCTGCACTCAAGAGGATTGTGCCAGACACAAAGAAGAAGCAGGGCCGGCGCGTGGGAGTAGGCCAAGTAGGTGACTGCCTAGAGGTGCCACCTGGCCTAGGGGTGCCATGAGGTGCCCCCTCTCCTCACCCGCTGTGCCCACTAACTTCCTGAACTTGCCGAGGCTTGGAAAGGTCGGAAAGACAGTGGTCGCACTCAGAGCTGGGATCTGAGCATGCTCGCTGCCACACCCCCTGACTTCACCAAGCCTCGGGCCAGGGCATAAGCTTTCCAAGCCTCGATGGCTCTGAGTGCGCCCACTGTCATCCCAACCTGCCCTATGCCCGGCCTTCTCTCGCTTCAGAGGAAGCTGGGAAGAGGTCTTTCCAGCTCCCTTTGAAGCAGGAGAAGAAGAAGATGAAGATATTGGATTTATATCCCGCCCTCCACGCCGAAGAGTCTCAGAGTGGCTCACAATCTCATTTCCCTCCCCACCCCCACAACAGACACCCTGTGAGGTAGATGAAGATATTGGATTTATATCCTGCCCTCCACTCCGAAGAGTCTCAGAGAGGCTCACAATCTCCTTTCCCTCCCCACCCCCACAACAGACACCCTGTGAGGTAGATGAAGATATTGGATTTATATCCTGCCCTCCACTCTGAAAAGTCTCAGAGCGGCTCACAATCTCCTTTCCCTTCCTCCCCCACAACAGACACCCTGTGAGGTAGATGAAGATATTGGATTTATATCCCGCCCTCCACTCCGAAAAGTCTCAGAGAGGCTCACAATCTCCTTTACCTCCCCCCCCCCCCCACAACAGACAGCCTGTGAGGTAGATGAAGATATTGGATTTATATCCCGCCCTCCACTCCGAAGAGTCTCAGAGAGGCTCACAATCTCCTTTACCTCCCCCCCCCACAACAGATACCCTGTGAGGTAGATGAAGACACCCTGTGAGGTAGATGAAGATATTGGATTTATATCCCGCCCTCCACTCCGAAGAGTCTCAGAGTGGCTCACAATCTTCTTTACCTTGCTCCCCCACAACAGACACCCTGTGAGGTAGATGAAGATATTGAATTTATATCCTGCCCTCCACTCCAAAGAGTCTCAGAGCAGCTCACAATCTACTTTCCCTTCCTCCCCCGCAGCAGACACCCTGTGAGGTGGGTGGGGCTGGAGAGGGCTCTCACAGCAGCTGCCCTTTCAAGGACAACCTCTGCCAGAGCTATGGCTGGCCCAAGGCCATCCTAGCAGGTGCAAGTGGAGGAGTGGGGAATCAAACCCCGTTCTCCCAGATAAGAGTCCGCGCAGTTAACCACTACACCAAACTGGCTCTCCGAGAGCCGAGGACCGAGCAGGGAGGGGGGCAAGCGCTCACACTTCAAGCCCCGATGATGTCACTTCTGGTGATGTCATCGGAATAAACCCCTTGAGAGGGCAGGAGGCAGGTTTCGGCCTGGGGAGCTAAAACCCCTAGCGCCGGGCCTGAGATGAAGTTGGACTTCCCAAAGGTACTGGGTGTCAGGAGGATCATATGTGGTCACACCTCAGTCTGTAAACCTGGGAGATGTATTCTTTGGTAGGGATGAGCAGATCTTACCACTTCTGTTATTTATTCTAGAATTTTACTATCTTATTTATTTTTTAAAAAAACCATTTATTAGCTATCTTTCTTCCTTATGAAACTCAAGGCAGTTTGCAATATGGGTAAAACATATAAAATAAATATATATCGAAAACATAAAAAAACCCCAAAATTTAAAATCACACCTCAAGACTAATAAACATAACCAGATGTGGTCCTAAATAAAATCATCTTCGACTGCCTCCTAAACACTGAAAGTGAAGGAGTCAGGTGCACCTCCCTGGGGAATTTGTTCCATGACTGTGGGGCTGTCACTGAAAAGGCCCTCTCTCAGATGCCACACCAAGAGAGCCAGTTTGGTGTAGTGGTTAAGTGTGTGGACTCTTATCTGGGAGAATTGGGTTTGATTCCCCACTCCTCCACTTGCAGCTGCTGGAATGGCCTTGGGTCAGTCATAGCTCTCGTAGGAGTTGTCCTTGAAAGGGCAGCTTCTGGGAGAGCCCTCTCAGCCCCACCCACCTCACAGGATGTCTGTTGTGGGGGAAGGAGATAAAGGAGATTGTAAGTCGCTTGGAGACTCTGATTCAAAGAGAAAGGTGGGGTATAAATCTATGGTCGTTGTCTTCTTCTTCAACTTAGCGTCTTTGATTGATGGGACAGTCAGGAGGGCCTCTCCCTGTGATCTCAATTCCTGAGTAGGAACATATGGCAGAAGACTCTGGTCCCAATTCATGTAGGGCTTAAAAAGTCAAAACTGACACTTTGAATTGGGCCCAGGAGTGGATTAGCAGCTGGTGTAATTGCTGTCACATTGAGGGTCACATGGTCCCAATAGCTGGCCCTGACCAACAGACTAGCTGTAACATTCGGCACCAAATGCAGCTTTTGAATACTTTTCAAAGGTAGCACCAAGTAGAGCGCGTTGCAATAGTCCAGTCTAGACAGGTTACTGCACCTCGCAATAGTCCAGTCTAGATAGGCTATTTCACTTTGCAATAGTCCAGTCACTGCAGATAGATTCTGACTGATCCAGGAATGGATAAAGCTGACTATATGCTTCATAATTCATAAGAACATAAGAGAAGCCATGTTGGATCAGGCCAATGGCCCATCCAGTCCAACACTCTGTGTCACACAGTGGCAAAAAATTTTATACATACACACACAGTGGCTAATAGCCACTGATGGACCTCTGCTCCATATTTTTATCTAAACCCCTCTTGAAGGTGGCTATGCTTGTGGCCGCCACCACCTCCTGTGGCAGGAGTCAAAACTCCCTTTATCAAATAATTATCTGAATCGCCTGATGAAGGAAGCTTTGTCTCTAAAGCTTACACCTTGAAAATCTAATTGATCTTTAAGGTGATTAGAATCTTGATGTTCCACTGCAAACCAATGTGGCTACCCACCTGGAACTATCAATTCCAGCTGAACAAGAGAACTTTTAAAATTTGTTTCTTAAAATTTGTTTCTTTTGGCTTTTTTGTAGAAAAAGCCCAGCAGGAACTCATTTGCATATTAGGCCATGCCCCCTGATGTCACCATTATTTCACACAGGGCTTTTTTTAGTAGAAAAAGCCCATTGGGAACTCATGTGCATATCAGGCCACACCCCTGATGCCAAGCCAGCCAGAACTGCGTTTCTGTGCGTTCCTGCTCAAAAAAAGCCCTGTCCCTGAATTTCATTATGTACAAAGCAGGAGTCAAGTGCAGCTTTAAGACCAACAAAGTTTTATTCAGAACATAAGCTTTCGTGTGCTAGAAGCACACTTCTCCAGATGAGGGAATAAGGTACAGTGGACTGAAATAGATGTAGTTGGTGGGTTAAGAGTTTCAGTTTGCCCTCTTAACCCACCAACTACATCTATTTCAGCCCACTGTACCTTATCCCCTCACCCGAAGGAGTGTGCTTTGAGCACATGGAAGCTGACGTTCCGAATAAAACTTTGTTGGCCTTGAAGGTGCAACTTGACTCCCGCTTTGTTCAGCTGCTTCAGACCAACACGGCTGCCCGCTTGAGTCATTATGTGCAGTTTGCTGCAATTTTCAGTTCCTCCCTTTCTGAAAACTGTTCCATCTGCCACACTGATGTGCATCACTCTACATTACCATCATCCCCCATTAATGCCATCACGTGAATGACTAGTTTGTAGCCCTAAAGCAGGTTGAAAAGCAGGTCAGGAAGGGTGATTTCCATTTTCTCAGGGGCTTTTCAGGCCCAGCATAACCTTGGACTTCATGAATCATGAGATGCCCCTTTCAGGCCCTAAAGGAACCCAGATCTCAGGCAAGACCACACTTCTGGTGGTGCTTGAGGTTTTGTGGCTTTTTAATGGGAAGTACTGGAATATTCTGAGGAACTGACACATTCCATCTCCAGAGTAACATGAATGGAAAACATCTTGATCTTTGCTGCCGGTGCATTGCCTTATTTTGCTAATGAGTTCTTTGTGCAGCCTCCTATCCATTACCCACATTTTCTTCCTTGACCTCACGAGAAGGGAGTGTACTAAAGTAATCAGCATTCAGATGGCAAGAATTGTCTAAGTGTTAACCCCTAGGAGAGCATAATAGCTGCAACGTCCTTCTAGGAGCTCAGAGCAGTGTGTAGAAGGTCTACCCTCTGTGTAATCCTCCTATCATCAATGTGTGGCAAAGAGAACGTAATATAACTGGCCCAGTGTGATCCAGTTAACTCCATGAATGAGTAGCATTTGAACTTGAGTTTCTCAATATTAGGGATGGGCAGGAACTGGGGAAATGTGGTTCAGTCGATGGTTCATGCCATGCCCAGGTCACGAACCATCACAAACTTTTAAGTTCATGAGGTCCAAGTTACAGCCCCCCCCCCCAAAAAAAGGTGCCCTTAGGAAATGAAAGGCACAGGTTTAGAAGCATATAGAACGGATCTTCTGCAAATTAGAGACCCTAAATTCACAGAGAATCTCCAGCTGACTCTTAAGTTTGGCATCCCAAAGAAGATGCCCCCATCCTTTATTGTTTCCAATGAGCAGAGAGAGAAGGTGGCTGAGAGCCCTGAGTCTACCTAACACCCAACCAGTGTTCCCTCTAAGCTGCGTTAGCGTGAGCTAGCTCACAGATTTTTAGCCTCCAGCTCACCCATTTGTGTCTTAGCTCAGAAAAAAAATGGCCCCAGAGCGCACTCATTGGTGCAGTAGTTCACCAACTTTAATGCCAGTAGCTCACAATTTTAATATCGGTAGCTCACAACGTAGAATATTTGCTCACAAGACTCTACAGCTTAGAGGGAACATTGCACCCAACCCCACCAGGGGAGACAAGGTCACAGTCAGGAGAGTATGTGTGGGTCCTCAGCCAAGACACCTAGTACCTTAGTGATGAACTTTATCAAAGATTTCAGGTTTTCATGGCTGGTAACATCATTAGGGTTTGTAGAATCTTTCGGGCTCAAGTGCCGTGTTCTACTGGAGAAAGTTTGTCTTCCAGACGTTTCGTTCTCGGCTGCGGAGAACATCCTCAGTGGTGGAGCTCTGCTCTGGCTGCAACGCCACTGAGGATGTTCTCCGCAGCCGAGAATGAAACGTCTGGAAGAAAAACTTTCTCCAGTAGAACATGGCACTTGAGCCCAAAAGATTCTACAAACCCTAATGATGAACTTTAGTTCATGAACTGGTTCATACCGATCCCTACTCAATACTGTGGTGTTAGTGGAGAGATGGGGTGGCTCAGAGCCCTGAGTCCACCTAACACCCAAACCTCAGCAGTGGAGAAGTGTTCACAATCAGGAATCAATGGATGTGCTCCACTTTTTAAAAGTTCCCTGTCTAACTGGCAACAGCCAACACAGTAGAGGGTGTGGAGGCCAGCTGAGGGTATATATAGACTATATAACAGAATGGGAACTCTGTTACTGGCAGCCAGCAGTGCCTGTTAAGATTTGGAGGGCCCCTATTGGTAGAATTTTACCCCACTGTTACTTTGGAGTTTTGTAAACAGTTTAATTGAATGGAGACTGTCTGGAAATGTATCCATTCACAAACCACCACAAACAGCATGGAAGGTCATGAGATGTTCGTGCTGGTCACCCTGCCACAAACATTGCTTTGCAAACTACAGGCCACCCAAAATTTGTGACGAATTTTAGTTCGTGAGCCGATTCATGCCCATCCCTATTCAATACTACAGCCATGAAACCATATTGCTTCTAGTGTGCCAGATAAGCTGAGAGTTCCTTGGGTAGTGGACAATATCTGGAGGAACTCATATGGAGAAGGACCAGAAGGCAGTCGGGTCAGAACGGATAAAAGGAAGTCCTTCTTCACCCAAAGGATGATTAACATGTGAAATTCACTGCCACAGGAGCTGGTGGTGGCTACAGGCATAGCCAGCTTCAAGAGGGGATTGGATAAACATATGGAACAGAAGTCCATCAGTGGCTATTAGCCACAGTGTATTGTTGGAACTCTCTGTCTGGGGCAAGTGATGCTCTGTATTCTTGGTGCTTGGGAGGGGCAACAGTGGGAGGGCTTCTAGTGTCCAGGCCCCACTGATGGACCTCCTGATGGCACCTGGGCTTTTTGACCATTGTGTGACACAGAGTGCTGGACTGGATGGGCCACTGGCCTGATCCAGCACGGCTTCTCTTATGTTATGTTCTTAAGACAGCAGCAGAACAGCAGGGAAATAAGACACAACTCTCTAAGTTCAGCACCTTGGAGAGCACCTTGGACCTCTTCCAGGGACTACCAGAAGCCCAAAGGAAGGAAAGACTTCACATCTGTATTGGGAAGGTGTACAGGGTGACAGCTGGGAAAGACAGAAGGCAAAAGAAGAAGGGGACGGCAAAAGATGAGATGGCTGGACAACGTTACTGATGTAACTAATACAAATTTGAGCAGACTTCGGAAGATAGTGGAAGACAGGAGGGCCTGACATGATTTTGTCCATGGAGTTGTAAAGAGTCGGACTCGACTGTGTGACTGAACAACAGGGAATTTGCTTTATACTGAGTCAGACCATCAGTCCATCAAGGTCAATGATGTCTACTCTGACCGGAAGCAGCTGTCCAGAACCTCAGCTACAGGTCTTTCACATTACCTACTAACTCATTCCAGTAGAGACTGATGACTGCCTGGACTTACAGGACTAACACATCAGTCTCTTCACAATATCACTTCTTAGGCCAAGCTGAACCTTCTGGTCTTCCCATTTGCCTTCTTTTACTCTCTTCATTCTGATGGTGGGTTTTCTAAACCATCCGTCACACACCTATAAGCCATCTAACACACAGTTATCTACCTCTGCCTCTGAGGAGTCCATAGCAACTTATATGATTCTTCACTCTTCCCTTTTATCCTAACAATGACCCCATGAAGCAGGTTAGTCTGAGATATTTAAAAAAAAAATGCTGGCTCAAGGTCACCCAGTGAGTTTCATGCCAGAGTGTGGATGTGAATCCTCACCTCACTGGTCCTACTTTGACATATTAACCATTACATAACAAATGCCAATGGCCTTCAAGCAGGGGACCTAGGAAGATTCAGAGATCTCGCTCTCTGTGGCACTGGTAGCTTGAGGGAGAAAGAACATCTGGTCAGTTTGGTGTACTGGTTAAGTGTGTGGACTCTTATCTGGGAGAACCAGGTTTGATTCCCCACTCCTCCACTTACAGCTGCTGGAATGGCCTTGGGTCAGCCATAGCTCTCATAGGAGTTGTTCTTGAGAGGGCAGCTGCTGGGAGAGCCCTCAGGGTGTCTGTTGTGGGGGGAGAAGATATAGGAGATTGTAAGCCATTCTGAGTCTCTGATTCAGAGAGAAGGGTGAGGCATAAATCTGCAATTCTTCTTCTTCTTTTCTGGGAGAACCGGGTTTGATTCCCCACTCCTCCACTTGCAGCTGCTGGAAGGGCCTTGGGTCAGCCATAGCTCTGGCAGAGGTTGTCCTTGAAAGGGCAGCTGCTGTGAGAGCCCTCTTAGCCCCACCCACCTCACAGGGTGTCTGTTGTGGAGAGGGGGAAGATAGAGGAGATTGTAAGCTGCTTTGAGTCTCTGATTCAGAGAAAAGGGTGGGGTATAAATCTGCAGTCTTCTTCTTCTCTAGTACCTTTCACAGTCATCACCCTATATGTGTGCCCTGGCCAGGGGTCATTTTATAGCAGGAGGTCCTTTGCATATTAGGCCACACACCCCTGACATAGCCAATCCTCCGAGAGCTTACAGGGCTCTTTTTTTTGTAAGCTCTCGGAGGATTGGCTACATCAAGGGTGTGTGGCCTAATATGCAAAGGACCTCCTGCTACGAAATGATGGTGGTGATGAAAATCACAGGGATCAGATGACAAACGGGCCAATAGGGTTTTCTCCTGGTTACCCTAAACTTTTGACTCCAGCTTGGTTCTTCACTTCAATGGCTTACTCTAAATCAGATTGATCTGCTCTTCCAGACCTACCTACAGTACACCTGCCCACCCCCAACCTGGTCCTCGATCAGGCCAATCAAACAGCCTAATAAATCTGAACAATCTCCCCACCCAGTAGTTCCTTAACCTTTACCGAATGCTGAGGTATGCCAAAAGGTATTGATTTTAACGGTATGGCTTTCAAGGTTGTTTCTCAACTCTGACTTCCCTCCTTCCTTTTAAAGTCCATAAATCTCTCCATGCAGCCCAGAAGAAGCATTAGGGTAGTTCAGCCCTTATTATGAAGTAATCTGGAAATTACTAAAGTAGTCTGGGACCATAAATATAGAGAAACGCATCAAAGTTGGGCCAAGAGGGTAATGGCAATCAAGGAGGAAGCATAGACCTCACATATACGTTAGGAAGTTGCTTGACATTGAATCAAACCATCAGTCTACCAAGGTCAAAATTGTCTACTCTGACCAGCAGAAGCTCTCCGGGATCGCAGCTACACATCTTTTACCTTACTACTACCTCATCCATTAATTGGAGATGCTGGGGATTGAAACTAAGACCTTCTGCATGTGAAGGAGATGCTCTACCACTAAGCCAGGGCCCTTCACCCTGTGAAGCTAGAGTTCCCACCCTCAAATTGACACCGGAGAATCTGCTATTGCAAGAAGAAGGAGTAGGAGGAGGAGAAGGAGAAGGTGAAGAAGAAGGGGAGGAGGAGAAGAAGATCGGATTTATATCCCACCCTTCACTACCCGAAAGAGTCTCAGAGTGGCTTAAAATCTCCTTTCCCTTCCCCTCCTCACAACAGACACCCTGTGAGTTAGGAGGAGCTGAGAGAGCTCTGACAGAAACTGCTCTTGGGAGGAACAGCTCTGCAAGAACTTGTGACAGACTCAAGGTCACATCAGCAGGTGCATGTGGGGAAGCGGGGGATTCAAACCCGGTTCTCCCAAATAAGAGTTCAAAATACTAATTTCTAGGCAAGTGAATCACAAATCAACACCCCCAGAATTGTTTGGATATATCACAGTGGTGGAGGGAAAACAGGTTTGCAGCCCCAGGTTGGGAAATACCTGGAGATTCTGGGGATGGAGCCTGGGAATGGAGGGGCTTTGACTAATCTCTGTCACCTGGAAATGAGTTGTAATCCCAGTATGTGACACAGTAGACCTCTAGCTACCACTTGGAGGTCAGTAGCCCTAGGAGGGAAAACAAGTTCCAGTATCTCCAGTTAAAATAGCCCAGGTGATGTGAAAGACCTCTGCCTGCTGAGACCCTGAAGAGTCCCTGTCAGAGTAGACAGCACTTACCTTGATGGACCAAAGGTCTGATTCAGAATTAAAAAGGTCAAGGTAGTCCCCTGTGCAAGCACCAGTCGTTTCCGACTCTGGGGTGACGTTGCATCAGGACGTTTTCACAGCAGAATTTTTTACGGGGTGGTTTGCCATTGCCTTCCCCAGTCATCTACACTTTCTCCCCAGCAAGCTGGGTACTCGTTTTACTGACCTCAGAAGGCTGGAAGGCTGAGTCAACCTTGAGCCAGCTACCTGAACCCAGCTTCCGCTGGAATCGAACTCCAGTCATGAGCAGAGGGCTTGGACTGCAGTACTGCAGCTTTGCCACAGGGTTCTTCCCGATTCAGGATTAGGTAGCTTCATTTGTTCTTGAGTTCACTAAAGACAGAAAAATTTTAAAAATCCACACTGCCTTCCCCTGCCCAGAAGACGCACATCTGCATTTCCTTTTTTCCCATCTCCTGTCTCTAAAGGTTTTGTTCTGCCCGCTGCGCTACTTTAAGAAGAGAGTGAGGAAAAACGCTTAGATAGTGATTTCTTTATTAGAAATGTCAATAGAGCCCCAGCCAAGGTTTAATCAACTCGCCTGGGCCGTTAGGCCAAACTAGCGTAAACTTTCTTTATGAAATGAACCTGGAGTTATTGAGCTTACTATTAAAAAAAAGAGAACCCAGCAAATTCCCCCTAGTACGTTGAATGCAAGCATTATTTAACTATCAGTCTGAATCTAAAATATGCTAATCCACAGAGACGGAAATCCACGCCTGTCAGATCATTCAGGCTGCGGCGGTGACCTTCACAAAGGCAAACAGGACCGCTATCGTCTCTTTTGAAAAGTCTTCCAGGACTGGGATGAAGGGGATGAGGGGTTTAACTGACAACCCCAGAGCGGCCATGTTGGAAGACCAAAATCTGCTGGGGATTACGGGCTCGAGAGAGAGGATATTTCCTAGGATAATTTCCCCCCATTGTTGGCCTCCTCTGGTATGAGAAGCTTCGCTCTGGAAGAATCTAACGAAGGGAGCTTTGTCTCTCAAATGCTTATTGTCTCTCGAATGCTAATCTGCAGAACCGGGTTTGAGTTTCCCTTCCTCCTCCACATGCAGCCAGCTGGGTGACCTTGGGTCAGTCATGGTTCTCTCAGCATTCTCTCAGCCCCACCTACCTCACCGGGTGTCTGCTACTCTGTGGCTGCGATCACACATGTTAAATAATGCACTTTCAATCCACTTTCAGCACACTCTGTGAATGGATTTGACTGTGTGAACTGGCAAAATCCAGTTGTAAAGTGCATTGAAAATGAATAGAAAGTGCATTATTTAGTGTGTGTGATTGCAGCCGGAGAGTCCTTTGGGTGGTGAAAAGTGGGGTATAAAAAACCAACTCCTCCCCCTGAAATCTTGTTGGTCAACATGTTTGCCCTCTGCAACTCTGAAGGAATGTCATTTTAGTGCAACTCCAGGACAGGAGCTCCAATCCAGTGCGCTGTCAGAACCCAACCTCTCCCAGGATCTTGCAAAGTGTGCACACTTGGAGCTTGGCACCGCTAAGGCACCTTCCACCAAGTGAGACCAGACTGCTCCGAGTGGTGTCAGCTCTTCAGGCAGCCAGGCAGCCTTTCCCTACTACTTGCCACCTGGATATTGAACCTGGGATCGTTGGCCTGCCGAGCAGATGCTTTGCCACTGAGTCTCTGCTTCTTAACTTACGAAGCTGCCTCATAGTGCCTCTCAGGTAGAGAAGGGTCATTCCCAACCTCTGCTGCCTGAGATCCTTTCTCTAGAGATGCCGGATAACAGACCCAGAGCATTCAGCATCCAGAGTGAGTATATCACTGAATCACAGCCTGTCTTCAAGGGTTTGCTTGTGCATGCTGACAAACAGGCAGGGAAGTGTCATCATCCCTATTGAGGCAGGCTCACAGGAGGATCCAGATGAGCTCTGGGATGAGACAAGTTTATTGTTGGAGGCAGATCAGGAGGCCAAGGGAATCTCAAGCACCGTGGGGCTTCTCTCAGACCCACAGCCCCTGGCTTCTGAGGGCATACCTCAAGAACCTTTGGTCAAGGCCTCGTAGGGTTGCTGGGTCTGTGTTGGAAAATACCTGGAGACCAGGAGAGGGTGGGGATTGGGGAGGGGAGGGGAGAGGAAGGGCCTCAGCGTGGTCCAATGCCCTAGAGTCTACCCTTCAAAGCAGCTGTTTTCTCCAGGGGAGCTGATCTCGGCCAGCTGGAGATCAGTTGGAAAAGTGGGAGATCTCCAGGCCCCACCTGGAGTCTGGCAACCCCAACAGGAAGTCTGAGGTCTCCAGGTCCAGGTGCCAAGGCCATGTGTCAATTGCCTGTAGCTTAGATCGCTCAATCGGGGCATTCCAGAAGCTATCCTGCTGACTTCAGAAGAGTCCAACCTTCAGAGAAGCCATTTCCTCCAGGTGAACTGTTCTCCGTGGGCTGGAGATCAGCTGCAATCCCAGGAGATTCCCCAGGCCCCACTGGGAGGCTGGCAACCCTAAATGTGACCAAGGGAACAGAAGCAGAGGATCAAGCTTCCCTCTCTCTACATGTCCCAAGCAATGTTCCCTCTAAGCTGCAGCGTCTTGTGAGCAAAAATTCTGCTTTGTGAGCTACTGGCAGGCCTCAGATTCAGTGGGAGCTCACAGGAGCGCAGCTTCTGAACCTTTCCGAGAGTTCCACCTCCTCCTTCTGAGAGTTCCACCTCCTTGTCCATTGAGTAGTAGGTGCAGCTGCATAACAATCCCTGGATGAGCTCCACCACCTATTCTTCTACAAAACAACCCCTGGCTACTGGCATTCAAGTTGTGAGCTGCTGCATAAATTAGTGTGCTCTGGGGTCATCCTTCCTGAGCTAGGACAAAAATGTTTGAGCCGGAGGCTAAAAATCTGTAAACTAAATCACAACTCAGTTTAGAGGGAACACTGGTCCCAAGGAATGATCCAGTGACCTGCGCAGTCAGGTTCTAAAATTTCTCTGTCATTATTAGTGCATGTGAAAGCACTATCCCTCCCCCTCCAAGTGAATATCATCTTCTCTCCAAGCAGGGAGACAAAAGGTTAGGCCATCTTGCTGTTCACCCATAAAGACTGCAGGGTCTGGGAGCTCTGTTTTTCTACAGAGAGAACCAATGTTGTGGTTAAAACGTTGGATGAGGATCTGGGGGATCCAGGTATGATTCCCCACACATGCTATGGTAGCTTGCTGGGTGACCCTGGGCCCGTCACATGCTCTCAGCCTAATCTACCTCACAGGGTTGCTGTAAGGAGAAAATGGAGGAGAGGAACTGATCCCTGCAGTCTGGAGATGAGCTGTAACTCCTTGGGGCTTCCAGGTCCCACCTGAAGACTGGCATCCCTATTGGCATTAAATTTGGGAGGGAGGGTCTCTAGGGTGAAGGGTCCAATCCCAGATTATTTCAAATACACTCCGGGGGCGGGGGGGGGGGAGTTACAGCAGAAAGGTGTTTTCCATTGACACAAATATCAGATTACATGGCTAATAGAACTAGCTTTTGTTCCGTCTCCAACTCAAGTTTTTCAAAACGATCGAAGGACTTAATCCACCTTCTTTCTTTACACAGCCAGATCACTCCCCTTCTCACCATTTACCAGCAAAGCTGCAGAGGCTTAATTCATGAGCTATGTAAATCCTAGATAAGCACACATCGAATTTGCTTTTGACTTCCCCGCTACCCCTCCCCGCTTTGGAAAGGAAAGATAAAGCCAGGCTTGTGCCAAGTTTGTACCTTCCAAAGTTCACTGGGGCACAATGCATTTCCCCCCTTTCTTTCCACTCAAATGCACCTTTGACGACTGCCTACCAAATGAGCATTAGTCGCAATTGGTTGCTTCTCTCCTCTTCTTGCGCTCCAGCAAGAGCAACCAAGGGGAGGCCCCCCTCTTGCTCGCATCTCAATGAGATGCAAATGCATTCGGTGGAAGGTTCCGGCGCTATGCTAAGTGAGGTGACGGCTTTCCCTACCCAAGTGTCCTGTAAAGTCCTAGGGAAAAAGAATTCAGTGTCCTTAAATTGCAACGCACGCTAGCCCAAAAACGCCACACTCTCTTTCGAGAACTTCCAGGGAAATGCATACAAAAGTTTGTTGTGCCCTCCAGAACATACAAAATAAATATATTAACATATTTTTTTTCTTTAAATTCCTTCCCCCCCCCCCTTTACATACCCTCATCTACTTGCTAATCAAGCTTTCCTTCCCTCTACATCTCTTGTTGGCTGCTAGTTTCGGAGATGGCAGTGCCTCTCCCAGTAGGGTTGCCAACCCCCAGGTAGCACCCAGAGATCTCCCGCAATTACAATTGATCTGGAAGCGGCCAAGACTAGGCTCCCTGGAGAAAATGGCTGCTTTGAAGGATGGATCACTGAAAATGTCGAGACAGTGTGCGATTGCAATAAAAAAGGCCAACGCCATGCTGAGAATTATTAGGAAGGGAACTGAAAACAAATCAGTCAGTATCATAATGCCCCTGTATAAATCGATGGTGCGGTCTCATTTGGAGTACTGGGTACAATTCTGGCCACCGTACCTCAAAAAGGATATTATAGCATTGGAAAAAGTGCAGAAAAGGGCAACTGGAATGATTAAAGGGTTGGAACACTTTCCCTATGAAGAAAGGTTAAAATTCTTGGGGCTCTTTAGCCTGGAGAAACGTCAACTGCGGGTTGACATGATAGAGGTTTAGAAGATTATGCATGGGATAGAGAAGGTAGAGAAAGAAGTACTTTACTCCCTTTTTCACAGTATAAGAACTCGTGGATCTTCAATAAAATTGCCGAGCAGTCGGGTTAGAACTAATAAAAGTAAGTACTTCTTCACCCAAAAGGTGATTAATACATGGAATACACTGCCACAGGAGGTGGTGGCAGCTACAAGCATAGACAGCTTCAAGAGGGGATTGGATAAACATATGGAGCAGAGGTCCATCAGTGGCTGTTAGCCACAGCTTATTGTTGGAACTCTGTGTCTGAGGCAGTGATGCTCTGTATTTTGGGTGCTTGGAGGGGCACAGTGGGAGGTCTTCTAGTATCCTGGCCCCACTGGTGGACCTCCTGATGGCACTTGGGGGGTTTTTTTGGCCACTGCATGACACAGAGCGTGGGACTGGATGGGCCATTGGCCTGATCCAACATGGCTTCTCTTATGTTCTTATGTGACACAAAGTGTTGGACTGGATGGGCCATTGGCCTGAACCAACATGGCTTCTCTTATGTTCTTATGATGGATGCCCACTGTCCTTCTCCACAATGACACAGCAGGGGACGAAACCCAGTTCTGAAAGCCGTATCCTTTTATTCAAACATCCCCCCCCCCTGGATTTTGTGTTACTTTGTGAGAAATGAATCTGCAAGCTTTTACTTCCATGCCACAAACAAAGCCACCTTATAGTGGAATCTAACCATTGGCCTATCGATGACAGCACCTCCCATGCCAACTGGTAATGGCTCTCCAAGGTCTTATGCCGAGGTCTTTCACACCTCCCACCGCTTGATCCTGTTAATAGGTGGACTGAACCTGTGACAGCATCACCAAGCCACAGCCCCTAAACCTATTTCTCTCCCTTTGTGCTGATTTTTTCCTCTTAAAATTGACACATCCCTTGGATGGCAAGGAGATCAAAGTGGCCAATCCTAAAGGAAAGCAACCCTGACTGTTCCCTGAAAGGTCAGATGCTGGAGTCGAAGCTCAGATACTTTGGCCCCCAAATGAGAAGGGAGCACTCCCTGGAGTAGACCCTGATGCTGGGAAAGACAGAAGGCAAAAGAAGAAGGGGACGGCAAAAGATGAGATGGCTGGACAACGTTACTGATGTAACGAACACGAATTTGAGTAGACTTCGGAGGATGGTAGAAGACAGAAGGCAAAAGAAGAAGGGGACGGCAAAAGATGAGATGGTTAGACAGTGTTATTGATGAAATAAACATGAATCTGAGCGAACTTAGGAAGACAGTGAAAGATGGAATGGCCTGGTGTGATGTGGTCCATGGGGTCACAAAGAGTCAGACTCAACTGTGCAACTGAACAACAACAACTAATCTGTCAGTGTACATTTTGTGGCAGTTTGCATATCGGTGGCAGGTTATGTTGTGTATAAATGGTACCTAGGTAGCCATGAAAACAAGCCAAAGCACCACAAACAAAAAAGAAGGAAAATGATTTAAAAACCCCCCCAAAGAAACAGGCCACATATCTGCTCTCCCCCGCCCTGCCCCTTCTTCTCCTTTAGCCTTTTATTGCGCATTTCCCACCCATTCCCTGGCTCATAAGCAGGTCAGTTGTTCATAAGGAATGCTTCCTCCCCCCACCCCCCCCTCAAACCCCCGCTGTGGCTCTGCTCTGACCATCCGATGCCTCCCCAGCAGGCTATTCCTTCTCACAGGGCTCTCTGCTCTTTCATCCCTGTCCGTCTAGTCTCTGAGCATGATACGGCTTGACGGCTCTATAAAAAGCATTAATCAATGTGAACAGACACACACGCACACAGGACCATAGATTATGAGTTCATGCAGAAGAAACAACAACATGGATCTTAAAGATCTGGGGGGGGGGGGTTCCCCCTAGAAGGGCAGAGGAGGCCACTGCATTAAAAAGCATGAGAGGATCCCGGGGCACCGTAAAGCCTAACCAAAATATTGTGAAATTCCACTTTCATTGATCCACACGAACAGGGCTCAGATTCAGCAGGAGCTCACGGGAGCACAGCTCCTGAACCTTTCTAAGGGTTCCCCTTCCTCCTCCCCACCTACCTTGTGAACTGGCAGAGACTGACCAAGAGAGAGATCTTGGGGTCGTGGTAGATAACTCACTGAAAATGTCAAGACAGTGTGCGACTGCAATAAAAAAGGCCAACGCCATGCTGGGAATTATTAGGAAGGGAATCGAAAACAAATCAGCCAGTATCATAATGCCCCTGTATAAATCGATGGTGCGGTCTCATTTGGAGTACTGTGTGCAGTTCTGGCCGCCGCACCTCAAAAAGGATATTATAGCACTGGAAAAAGTCTAGAAAAGGGCAACTAGAATGATTAAAGGTTTGGAACACTTTCCCTATGAAGAAAGGTTAAAATGCTTGGGGCTCTTTAGCTTGGAGAAACGTCAACTGCCGGGGTGACATGATAGCGGTTTACAAGATTATGCATGGGATGGAGAAGGTAGAGAAATAAGTACTTTTCTTCCTTTCTCACAATACAAGAACTGGTGGGCATTTAATGAAATTGCAGGTTAAAATGGATAAAAGGAAGTACTTTTTCATCCAAAGGGTGATTAACATGTGGAATTCACTGCCACAGGAGGTGGTGGCGGCTACAAGCATAGCCATCTTTAAGAGGGAATTAGATAAAATATGGAGCAGAGATCCATCAGTGGCTATTAGCCATAGTGTGTGACACAGAGTGTTGGACTGGATGGGCCATTGGCCTGATCCAACATGGCTTCTCTTATGTTCTTGTCCATTGAATAGTAGGTGCAGTTGCATAACAATCCCTGGATTAGGAGAGCGGGCAGCCAGCCAGTCCCCAGGGACTTTGCCACACCCCCAACAGCCCTCATTAACCCCTGGAGAAGCCCGCGCCACCCTTTCTCCACTTCTTATGTGATTTTGGATGGTGGATGGCTTGTTGGCCTTTTGACTGGGGGGCATAGCAGGCAAGGAGAGCTCCAAGTGAGCAAGGCCTGCTTAGGCTGACTGGATCTCTAGCCAGCCCAGGCAGGCCTCACTCACCCGGGGCTCTCCTTTCTTGCATCAGGTTGCTTTTGGCTGGTGGGGTGCATATACTAATGAGTTATGCTAATGAGCTCCACCGCCTTTTTTTTAAATTTACAAAATGACCCCTGCAATTAAGTAGGAGATGCAGAGGAGTTAGCTGTGTTAGCCTTTGCTGTAAAAGAGGAAAGAGCCCAGTAGAACTTTTAAGACTAACACATTTTATTGTAGCATAAGCTTTAGAAAAACACAGCTCTCTTTGTCAGATGTATCTGACAAAGAGGACTGTATATCTCGAAAACTTATGCTACAATAAAATTTGTTAGTTTTAAAGGTATACTGGACTTTTTATTATGGGTCACAGAGACACTTTTAAAAAGCCATTATTTATTATTACTTTATATATCATCCTGCCTTTCTCCTCCATGGGGACCCAAAGCAGCTGACATCATTCTCTTCTCTTCTGTTTTATCCTCACAACAACCCTGTCAGGTAGGTTAGGCTGAGAGTGTGTGACTGGCCCAAGGTTAGCCAGTGAGCTTCCATGGCAGAGTGGGCATTTGAAGCTGGTTTCCCAGATTCTGGTCTGATACTTTAACTACTACTACACCATGCTGGTTCTCAAAGAGGCACATTTAAAAACTGAAGACGAACAGCTTGACAAAAACAAGAATGAGGGTTCGGTTTGCTTTAACCCCCAATTTCTGACAAGAAGAAAGAAAGAAAGAAAGAAAGAAAGAAAGAAAGAAAGAAAGAAAGAAAGAAAGAAAGAAAGAAAGAAAGAAAGAAAGAAAGAAAGAAAGAAAGAAAGAAAGAAAATATTGGATTTATACCCCACCCTTCACTCTGAATCTCAAAGTCTCAGAGCAGTCACAATCTCCTTTACCTTCCTCCCCCACAACAGACACATTGTGAGGTGGGTGGGGCTGAGAGAGCTTTTTACAGCAGCTGCCCTTTCAAGGACAACTCCTGCGAGAGCTATGGCTGACCCAAGGCCATTCCAGCAGGTGCAAGTGGAGGAGTGGGGAATCAAACCCGGTTCTCCCAGGTAAGAGTCCACACACTTAACCACTACACCAAACTGGACTTACGAATATACTTAAGTCCATAACCATAAGAATTTTACATTTATTTCAGAGAAGACGCAGGCGGAGGTGAGGAGCATTTCCAAAATGGCCACTGAACAGCACTGAGCCACATTGCTTCAGCCAGGTTCTTTGAGGTCAATTTCAAGAGAATGAAATTCTATCTTCTCCCCACTCCCTGCCTGCCTTCATCTGCTCTTTTCAGCTACTCATTTCCTGCACGACACAAAGGCAGAAATCATGATAAATGACTCCCTCCCACCATCCGTTTGGCCCACTTTTATAGTGGCGGCTGAGAAAATTTATTAGCGAGCGGCTGAAAAGGAGACAGCGTGTAATAACCCTTGCCTGGGAAGGATAAATAACCCCTGGGAAGGAAACGCATCTACCTGTTAACTGGGAGGAAAGGTGTAAAACTGACATGGGGTTGACAGATGAGCAAGGAAGCACTTGAGACTGGCTTTCCTTGGGTGATCAATGTGTTCCCCAGGTCCGGCAAGAAAGACTTAGCTGCTTCCCCTCTAGTTGCTCCATCGGCCCACGTAAACCTTCCTTCTCACCCTTTATGACAAAGTGGTTTCACTCAGAAGAACTCTCTAGTAGAGGATTTCTCAAAACTCTTTCCCAAGGGCATGTCTCTCTCCATAGAGACTTTGCAGTTAAGGTACAGTATTTACTCAAATGGAAATAGGTCCGAGTGGGCAGCCCTGTTAGCCTGAAGCAGTAGAGCAAAGTTTGAAATTTCAATGGCACCTTCATGACCAACAAAGTTTTATTTATTTGTTTAACGTAAGAACATAAGAGAAGCCATGTTGGATCAGGCCAATGGCCCATCCAGTCCAACACTCTGAGTCACAGAAGAACATAAGAGAAGCCATGTTGGATCAGGCCAGTGGCCCATCCAGTCCAACACTCTGTGTCACATAAGAGAAGCCATGTTGAATCAGGCCAGTGGCCCATCCAGTCCAACACTCTGAGTCACATAAGAGAAGCCATGTTGGATCAGGCCAATGGCCCATCCAGTCCAACACTCTGTGTCACATAAGAGAAGCCATGTTGGATCAGGCCAGTGGCCCATCCAGTCCAACACTCTGTGTCACATAAGAACATAAGAGGAGCCATGTTGGATCAGGCCACTGGCCCATCCAGGCCAACACTCTGTGTCACATAAGAACATAAGAGGAGCCATGTTGGATCAGGCCACTGGCCCATCCAGTCCAACACTCTGTGTCACATAAGAACATAAGAGGAGCCATGTTGGATCAGGCCACTGGCCCATCCAGGCCAACACTCTGTGTCACATAAGAACATAAGAGGAGCCATGTTGGATCAGGCCACTGGCCCATCCAGGCCAATACTCTGTGTCACATAAGAACATAAGAGGAGCCATGTTGGATCAGGCCACTGGCCCATCCAGGCCAACACTCTGTGTCACATAAGAACATAAGAGGAGCCATGTTGGATCAGGCCACTGGCCCATCCAGTCCAACACTCTGTGTCACATAAGAACATAAGAGGAGCCATGTTGGATCAGGCCACTGGCCCATCCAGGCCAACACTCTGTGTCACATAAGAACATAAGAGAAGCCATGTTGGATCAGGCCAGTGGCCCATCCAGTCCAACACTCTGTGTCACATAAGAGAAGCCATGTTGGATCAGGCCAGTGGCCTATCCAGTCCAACACTCTGTGTCACATAAGAGAAGCCATGTTGGATGAGGCCAGTGGCCCATCCAGTCCAACACTCTGAGTCACATAAGAACATAAGAGAAGCCATGTTGGATCAGGCCAGTGGCCCATCCAGTCCAACACTCTGTGTCACATAAGAGAAGCCATGTTGGATCAGGCCAATGGCCCATCCAGTCCAACACTCTGAGTCACATAAGAACATAAGAGAAGCCATGTTGGATCAGGCCAGTGGCCCATTCAGTCCAACACTCTGTGTCACATAAGAGAAGCCATGTTGGATCAGGCCAGTGGCCCATCCAGTCCAACACTCTGTGTCACATAAGAACATAAGAGGAGCCATGTTGGATCAGGCCAATGGCCCATCCAGGCCAACACTCTGTGTCACATAAGAACATAAGAGGAGCCATGTTGGATCAGGCCAATGGCCCATCCAGGCCAACACTCCATGTCACACAGTGGCCAAAAAAACCAGGCTCCATCAGAAGGTCCATCAGTGGGGCCAGGATGTTATAAGCCCTCCCACTGTGCCTCCCCCCTAGAAGCACCCAGAATACAGAGCATCACTACCCCATACAGAGAGTGGCTTTAATAAAACTTTATTGGTCTTAAAGGTGCCCCCGAATTCAAACTTCATTCTATTTAAATAGAAGACTAGGTGGGGCCCTAGGCAGTGCTCAGGCTAGTCCAATCTTCTCTGAAGCTATGCAGGATCACCTCTGGTTGAAAGCCAGTTTGGTGTAGTGGTTAAGCACGTGGACTGTTATCTGGGAGAACTGGGTTTGATTCCCCGCTCCTCCACATGCAACTGTTGGAGTGACTTTGGGTCAGTCATAACTCTGTCAGAGCTGTTCTTTCAAAGAGCTCTCTCAGCCCCACCTACCTTACAGGATGTCTGTTGTGGGGAGGGGAAGGGAACGGAGATTGTAAGCCACTCTGAGATTCCTTCGAGTAGTGAAGGATGGGGAATAAATCCAATCTGAGAGCCAGTTTGGTGTAGTGGTGAAGTGTGCGGGCTCTTATCTGGGAGAACCGGGTTTGATTCCCCACTCCTCCACTTGCAGTTGCTGGAATGGCCTTGGGTCAGCCATAGCTCTCGTAGCAGTTGTCCTTGAAAGGGTAAGAACATAAGAACATAAGAGAAGCCATGTTAGATCAGGCCAGTGGCCCATCCAGTCCAACATTCTGTGTCACACAGCGGCCATATATATATATATATATATATATATATATATATATATATATATATATATACACACACACACACACACACACATACACACTGTGGCTAATAGCCACTGATGGACCTCTGCTCCATATTTTTATCTAACCCCCTCTTGAAGGTGGCCATGCTTGTGGCCGCCACCACTACTTCCTTTTATCTGTTTTAACCTGTCTGCTCAGCAATTTCATCGAATGCCCACGAGTTCTCGTATTGTGAGAAAGGGAGAAAAGTACTTCTTTTTCTACTTTCTCCATCCCATGCATTATCTTGTAAACCTCTATCATGTCACCCCTCAGTCGACGTTTCTCCAAGCTAAAGAGCCCTAAGCGTTTCAACCTTTCTTCATAAGGAAGGTGTTCCAGCCCTTTAATCATTCTAGTTGCCCTTTTCTGAACTTTCTCCAATGCTATAATATCCTTTTTGAGGTGCTACTGTAACAGCTCTCTCAGCTCCACCTACCTCACAGGGTGTCTGTTGTGGGGAGGGGAGGTAAAGGAGATTGTGACTGCTCTGAGACTCTGAGATTCAGAGTATAGGGTGGGATATAAATAATCATCATCTCCTCCTCTTCTCCTCCTCTTTCTCGTCTTCTTCTATCTCCTCTTCCTCCTCCTTCTCTTCTTCTTCTTCTTTTCTTCTTCTTGGTTTGGAAGCTAAGCAGGGTCAGCCCTGGTTAGTTTTTGGAGGTGAGGCCAGGGTTGTTTTGAAGAGGCAAGCAATGGCACACTACCTCTGTCCATCTCTTGCCTAGAAAATCCTGTGGAATCATCGTATATCAGCTGACCTTTGATGGCTCTTTCCACCATCAAGACAAGGTGGCAATCCCATTGAGAAGATTTAGCGTGCCTTCTCTATTGATCTTCTCAATCAGCGGCTTTGCATTCTACGATCAATGAATTACTCTTTGTAGATCAAGGAATTCTAAACCATTGTACTTCGGCCAACTCAGGTGCTTATGCCCTGCATGACCACAGCCCCTTGCAAGCAGAGGCAACAACAGCTGACCTAATCTCTACGGAACAGATCCTTGGCATTCAGCCCTCGTATGCATTTAACATAGCTTTATTGAAGGACAAATAAAGTTGGGAAACACCTATATCTCCCAGGACAAAAAATCCAAGGTGCAGAATCAGAAAACGGTGCGGAAATCAAGAGTCACGTTTTTAATTCACACAAGGGAGAAACAAAATTGAAATGGAGATCTTTGGGTCAAATTGACAAAGATGAGAAACTGGAAATCGGGACTGCTGGGTTTCATTGCCTTGAGCTCAGTGGGGGTCCGTGGAGCTTGTCTCTTGCGGCCCCCCTGAATCGGGCAGTTGGAGAGATGCTACAGGCATGGCACCTCTAGGGGGGACCCTCGAGGGGTTTCCTTTTGGCATGGAGCTTTTACAGGAAGACAGGGATACGGTGGGATATTCCTGCTCTTCTTGTGCACTTCAATGCTTCGCTGCCTTGATCGCCATTATGGCAGAAAGAGGTGAACACCCGACCGCTTGCTTTCTTTGCTCCTAAAAAGCCTTTGATGTATTGCTTTCCTATCTCAAACTCGGCAATTCTTCTCTGCAAGTAAGTTTGCTTTTCATACCATCAGCTAATGGGTTGTTTTACATAACAACAAACAAGTCAGTTCAAAGAAGAAGAAGAAGATATTGGATTTATATCCCGCCCTCCACTCCGAAGAGTCTCAGAGCGGCTCACAATCTCCTTTACCTTCCTCCCCCACAACAGACACCCTGTGAGGTGGGTGGGGCTGGAGAGGGCTCTCACAGCAGCTGCACTTTCAAGGACAACCTCTGCCAGGGCTATGGCTGATCCAAGGCCATTCCAGCAGGTGCAAGTGGAGGAGTGGGGAATCAAACCCAGTTCTCCCAGATAAGAGTCCGCACACTTAACCACTACACCAAACTGGCTCTACAAGTTTATGAACAAGTTAAAGAGCATGGGACCCAGTACTGTGCCCTGAGACACCCCACTGCTTACCGTCCTCCACTGCGAAGACTGCCCATTTATACTCACTCTCTGCTTCCTATTAATCAGCCAGTTTTTGATCCACAAGAGGACCTGTCCTTTTACTCCATGACTCTTGAGCTTTCTAAGGAGCCTTTGATGAGGAAGCTTTCTGGAAGTCAAGGCTTCCAAAAGATACAAAGAAGAACTTTGAATGCATGCAACAATCTGAATTTGACTGAATATAGATACTTAAATTGACCCGGATTATGATTGAATAAGTGATAAAGAGATTATTATTTGGTTATAATTTGGTCTGAACAAATGAGATATATTCAAAAAAAAATTGTATTTGTCGTCTGAGTGCAACTGAAATGGCAACAATCAAGATATATGGCTGGTGGAGATTTGGAAGGATAGACTAACTGGATCTCTTTTCAACTTTGATTATTAGACTGAGTTATTCTGTGGAGTAAAATGGCATCACAAAGCAAAATGTTTCATAAAAAAGATACAATGGATATCATATTCTCTCTAAAGCAGGACCTTGGTTTATTAACAGAATTGATTAAAAAGCAAATGGGAGCTTTTATGTTGAAAGCTAGTGAAAACTTGAATCTACATGGGCAAAGTGACAAAGAGATCTTAGTGGCGTTGGAAATGGGAAAAGATCCGTTGGGAAATGAAAAGAAGAAAACTAAAATGGAACCTTATGGCGCAGTTACTAAGAAGAACCAGAAGTTAAGGCTGTTTGAAGTATTTTTGAGAGGATCTAATGGCGTGGGATTTTTTACTGTCGTTACTGAGAGAGGATGCACATTTCATAAAAAAAATCAAAACGTGGAAAACTTTCAGGAACAAGGGACTTTAAATTGTTTTCTCTCTCTGTAGGTAACTGGATAATAGGGAACTCCAAGCAAGATATGCAATTTTAAAAGGCAAAGTGAGATTTTTGGGACATAATAGGTTTGTTCCTCTCTGATTAATATAGACATAAGAACGAAAGGATTGAAAAGTTCTGAAAAGAAATTTAAATATACAGTTAACTTGGATTAATTTTTAAGACGGACAGACAACACAATTATTTTGTAATCTGGAAAACCTGCTCTTAATATGTTTGTTTGGAGAAATTGGTGATATTGAGATAAACTAATATGCTCCTTGTTTACCATTTTTTTCCTTATCTCTCCACTTTTTACTTTATTTTAAATTTGATATTTTTCTCTATCCATTTGAAATATGTAAACTAGAAGGATAAAGAAATATTTATCTCTCCTAACCTCATCTAACAAGGGGAGGGACGGTGGCTCAGTGGTAGAGCATCTGCTTGGGAAGCAGAAGGTCCCAGGTTCAATCCCTGGCATCTCCAAAAAAGGGTCCAGGCAAATAGGTGTGAAAAACCTCAGCTTGAGACCCTGGAGTCTGAGAAGACAGTCTGAGAAGACAATACTGACTTTGATGGACCAAGGGTCTGATTCAGTATAAGGCAGCTTCATATGTTCATATTTGTTCTTTATGCCTATCTAAATGATGATATTATAAAATAACAAGTCAGTTTGTATTTTTAATATGGTTAAGCTTATCCAGTTAGTTTTGTGTTGAGACCTTAGTGACTTTTTTAAATATATATGTCTGCTGAAGAATAGTAGTTCAGACTTGTATTTTAAGTAATAGCTTAGTAAAAAAATGTATAATGGAAAATGAAGACAGTAGAATACAAGGGGAAAACTCAATACTTGCAGGTAGAAAGGATTAAGTATTTTGTTTTGAGGTACAAATGTAACTGATATATTTGCAGCTTTCTTTGTTTCTGATTTCCCACTCTGTATTTCCCCCCTCCCTTGATGTTCCTGTACTTGAGCTTATGCTTTTCCTTTTTGTAGTTAAAATTAATAAAAATTATAAAACTGGAAATCATCCTGCATCCACCTGTCTCTCCATGGGGACTGAGAACGTGCCTGAGAACACACACGTATTTCTGGAACTGCACGCCTCAGGGGATGCTTGTTTGAGCCTTGGGCCTGGTCCATGCAAGCAATAAAAGCAGCAGCATGCTTGAAACACTCCTATGCTCTTAGGAAGGGTCAATGGGGAGGGGGGAAGCATTCAGCCAGTGCTGCGCCAATTGCACTGACTACATATTGAGTACCGGATCCGCTTCAAGGTTTTGGTTCTGACATTTAAAGCCTTTTGCGGTCTGGGACCAACAAACCTGAGGGACCGCCTTTCCCCATATACGCCCCAGAGGTCGTTGCGATTGGCTACACAACACCTCCTGACCACCACTGGTTCTAAGGACGTCTGCCTTGCCTCAACCAGGGCCAGGGCCTTTTCAACCCTGGCCCCTGCGTGGTGGAATCAGCTCCCTGTGGAGATCCAAGCCCTACCTGAATTACTGCCATTCCATAGGGCCTGCAAGATGGAGCTGTTCTGATGGGCCTATGGTTGAGGCAGCGGGCGTCCTATTATTCCATCATTTGGCCTTCCTTGTGGTGACACCATGCTTTATTACAGTGCTATCCTGTTGTTATTACCATTGTTTAAGGTGGGCCTACAACTGGTTATTGATATGCGGCGCCCTGTCCGCCGGTGGTGCGTTAATTTTAAATTGGTGTTTGAACTTTGAAATGTAGGTTTCTATTGTTATCTTTATATGTTGTGATCCGACTTGAGCGCGTTTACAGGAAAAGGCGGAATATAAGCCTATTAAATAAAAAAAATAAAACAAAAAATAAAATGTCAGAGTCTGTCCCCAGGACATTAACACTCCTGAAGGCTTTGCTTTTCTTGTCATATGCTGCACTGACGCACTCTGCAGTCATTCGACCTGCGTTGTCTTAGACACTGAGGAGCTCTTTGTGTCTTTATATGCACATTACACTAGGACAGGGGTGGCCAAATTGTGGCTCGGGAGCCAGAAGAAGAACAATTGCAGATTTATACCCCGCCCTTCTCTCTGAATCAGACTCAGAGCGGCTTACAATCTCCCATATCTTCTCTCCTCACAACAGACACCCTGTGAGATGGGTGGGGCTGAGAGAGCTCTCCCAGAGGCTGCCCTTTCAAGGACAACCTCTACAAGAGCTATGGTTAACCCAAGGCCATTCCAGCAGGTGCAAGTGGAGGAGTGGGGAATCAAACCCGGTTGTCCCAAATAAGAATCGGCACACTTAACCGCTACACCAAACTGGCTCTCTTACACACACATTTTGTGGCTCTTGAAGCCTCTACTGCCCCATCAGCCAGCTTGGAGAAAGCACTGGCAGTCGGCAGCTTTGAGAATGCGTTTAAAGTTGCTTTCTTTCCACCTCAACCTTCATTCTCGCTCCCCCCATCTATTTTCCTCCCTCTATCCCCCTCCCTTCTTCTGGTTCTCAAACAGCTGAGATTTATTCTATGCGGCTCTTACATTAAGCAAGTTTGGCCACCCCTGCACTAGGACAACATCATTGCCCTACCATCATTTATAAAGTGGTCCAAAATGAATCAGTCCATACATCACTTGACACCTTTCATGGTCCAGGGTGCACACTGGGGAATACAAGGAAACCTACTGACATACGTACACAAGTGCCACCAACTCCTGGTGACTCCAGAAAGGGGCTTTTGAGGCAAGGAAGGAGAAGGAGGAGGAGGAGGAGGAGGAGAAGGAGGAGGAGAAGGAGGAGGAGGAGAAGGAGGAGGAGGAGGAGAAGGAGGAGGAGAAGGAGAAGGAGGAGGAGGAGGAGGAGGAGGAGAAGGAGGAGGAGAAGAAGAAGAAGAAGAAGAAGAAGAAGAAGAAGAAGAAGAAGAAGAAGAAGAAGAAGAAGATGATGATGATATTGGACATATCCCACCCTCCACTCCAATCTCAGAGTCTCAGAGCGGCTCACAATCTCCTCTATCTTCCTCCCCCACAACAGACAGCCTGTGAGGTGGGTGGGGCCGAGAGGGCTCCCACAGCAGCTGCCCTTTCAAGGACAACCTCTGCCAGAGCTATGGCTGACCCAAGGCCATCCCAGCAGCTGCCAATGGAGGAGTGGGGAATCAAACCCAGTTCTCCCAGATAAGAGTTCACACACTTAACCACTACATCAAACATGCCTGGCTATACATGGAGCTGCCTGTACTGTATCAGACCCTTGGTCCATGAAGGTCAGTATGGTCCGCTCCGACTGGCAGCAGCTCTCCAGGGTTTCAGGCAGTGGTCTTTCACATCACCTGTTGTCAAGTCCTTTAAGTGGAGATGCCGGTGCTCGAAACAGGGACCTTCTGTATGTCAAGCAGAGACTCTACCATCGAGCCTTCCTCTGCATAGTCTTCTTTGGTGGTCTCCAACCTTGCTTAGCTGCCAAGATCTGACAAGATCGGGCCATTCCACATCGCCTTCTCTCCTAACCTCATCTAACAAGACGCAATTGTGTCCTGCTCCAGTAGCACAACAAGCGGCTATTGAAGTGCTGCAAAACTCCTTGGCGCAGTGTGCATGTGGGTCCAACAGCAACAGCAATGTGATCCACAAAAGGGCATGACTTATACGTAAGCAAGGAGCTAGAATCAGACACATAGAATCACGGAGTTGGAAGGGACCTCCAGGGTCATCTAGCCCAATCACCTTGCACAATGCAGGAAACTCACAAATACCCCCCCCCCCAATTCACAGGATCTTCACTGCTGTCAGATGGCCCTCTAGCCCAGGGGTGTCAAACTCATTTGTTATGAGGGCCGGATCTGACATAAATGAGACCTTGTTGGGCCGGGCCATGTCAGGTTGGGCCGAGCCATGTCGGGCTGCACCATGTGTGTACCTATTTAAGATTAGGTAACAGAGATACAAATTTTATAAAAAACACAGACAAATAATATATATATTTTAAAAAAACTTAAAACATGCTTAAAATGTTTGCACTCATTGTTTTTAAAGATGATTTCTTTGTATTTCTCCCATGGGATCCAGGGAACTGGGCAAAAGAAGCCGTGGATCTTTCCTTCATTCCCCAGGGGATGGGGGGGGGAGAAGGAGCCTCAGCCAATAGAAGGAAGAGAGGCTTGGTTCAGTAGCTGTGCTGTGCAATTGGGAGAGCCTGGCAAGGCAAGCTATTCCTCCCCCCCCCCAGGAAGGAGCCTTAGCCAATGGAGAAAATAGAGGTTTTGCTCTGTAGCTCCTGCGCAATTGAGCAAGCCTGGCAAAGCAAGCTGTGACGCAGAAGGAAGCAAGAGAGA
Organism: Heteronotia binoei; assembly: GCF_032191835.1. Taxonomy (NCBI): domain Eukaryota; kingdom Metazoa; phylum Chordata; class Lepidosauria; order Squamata; family Gekkonidae; genus Heteronotia; species Heteronotia binoei. The sequence continues at coordinate 72,096,497 of NC_083233.1, read as the reverse complement.
GGGAGAAGGAACCAGATGACAGCCAGTTGCTTGGGGGCCTGATAGGAGACCTCTGCATGCTCGACACCCCGATCTAGCCTCTGTTTAAAAACCTCCAAGGAAGGAGAGCCCACCACCTCCTGAGGAAGCTTGTTCCACTTAGGAACCGCTCTAACGGTCAGGAAAGTCTTCCTCATGTTGAGCCAGAAGAAGCTAGATCGAGGCAAGTTTGTCCAGTGGTCAGGTTCAAGTTCTCAGCATCCCTCCCAGAAAAAAAATGGGCTGTCACTAGCCAAAAGGGCCTCTTGGAGCACCGGAGACTGTCTTTGCAGCAGTCGAGCGTGGAACCCTTTGCCGGCTTTGCAGGAGGCCTCGTGAGTCATTGCTCAAGAGACTCCTTGCCGCGCCTTTCCCTTCTCCTGTCATGTTGGTGCACATCAAGCTCTCTAATGGATCTTGTAAGGTCTATTCCCCATCCTCTGCTTCTTGTTACCTTTCCATCTTAAAATACTTTTTTTTTCTCTCCCAAAAAATATACAGGTCAGAAGGAAAAAAAAATGACACTAATAAAATGTCACGTTTGTAACATCACTTTGAGAAGGACATGTTGATCTACTGTGATGTGCAGATCACTTGCGGTATCACAAGTTCAGCTTTGAGGTGAGTCTCTTTTTCTTCTTGCCGGAGAGAGAGAGGGCAATAATGTTTTCTTTCCCATCTCGGCGTCACACGGCGACAAGGCTATGGCAACGCTCAGGGAAGTGTGGCACTTGGCGTACTGTAGGCCTGCAATGTGGAAGCCACCATGGTGTGGTACTGAGGCTACATTGAGAGCCACAGACCACATGGGAGAGAACCTTCTCTCCTGAGCAGAAGCTCTCTTGAGGCTAAACGGGAAGCCACAAACCACATGGGAGAGGACCACCCAGGATCTTCTCTCCTGAGCAGAGTTCCCAAAATTTTGGGCAATGATGCCCTGTAGGAATGCCAGGGTGTGGATTCCTTGACTGAGCCCTGGACTCTATGGCATTATCAGACTAACCTGATCTCTTTTTTTGAGAAAGTGACTACCTTGCTGAATCAGGGAATGCTGTAGACATCATTTATCTTGATTTCAGTAAGGCTTTTGATAAGGTTCCACATACTGTTCTTGCTGGCAAGTTGGTAAAATGTGGTTTGGATCCTGTTAGGTGGATCTGTAACTGGCTGAGAGATCTGTTGGGTTTTCTATTGCAATTTCACTTCCTGTTGTCATAAGTTAATTAAATGAATGTATATACATACATTCTGCATCACTGTGGGTGAATCAGTTCTGAAGACAGTCCAGCAGTTCAGCTACCTAGGGTGCATCATCTCCTCAGATGCCAAGATCGACAAGGAGATTGACAACAGGCTGGCAAAGGCAAACTGTGCATTTGGCCGACTGCACAAAAGAGTGTGGAGCAACAAGCATCTGAAAAAAGGCACAAAGATCAATGTTTACAAAGCAGTTGTGATGACAACCCTCATCTACGGCTCCGAATCGTGGGTTTTATACCGTCATCACCTGCGACTCCTTGAGTGCTTCCATCAGCGCTGCCTTCGTACCATCCTCAACATCCACTGGAGTGACTTTGTGACCAACACTGAAGTCCTCAAGAGGGCGGAGGTTACAAGCATCGAAGCACTGCTGTTGAAGACGCAGCTGCGCTGGGCAGGGCATATTTCTAGGATGGAAAACCACCGCCTTCCCAAGATTGCTCTGTATGGCGAACTTTCCACCGGCCATCGAAATAGCGGGGCACCAAAGAAGAGGTACAAGGACTCCTTGAAGAAATCCCTTGGCACCTGTCGCATCAACCATCACCAGTGGTCTGACCTAGCTTCAGATTGCGAAGCATGGAGGCACACCATCCACCAGGCTGTCTCTTCCTTTGAGAACGCACGCATAGCTGGTCTTGAGGACAAAAGGAGATTGAGGAAGAATCGCACTGCTACAGCACCAACCCCAAATCAGACTTTTCCCTGCAGCCAATGTGGCCGGACCTGCCTGTCCCGCATTGGTCTTGTCAGCCACCAGCGAGCCTGCAGCAGACGTGGACTACTGCACCCTTCTTAAATCTTCGTTCGCGAAGTCAAGCCGAGAGATATACATGCTGATGTTTAGCCAGTGAGAGGTCTAGCCAATGAGAATGTTTGCACGTACTTCCCGCTCAGGCTAGGTGTCGATATGTATAGTGACCATTGAAGGAAAGCCCTAATTGGCTAATCCATATATTTGGGAGGTGGTCTGGGGGAAACCATTTGGTCAGTTTTATTGCCCTTTGTGTAAGCCCTCAGATCTCCATGCAGTTAGAGTTTGGACTCCATAGAGTTGAGATGTAGCTTATAAGCTAGTAAGGATATTGAGTCCTTATTTGTTTTCTAGTAATCCCAGTTATCGCACCCAAAGAGTGCTTGTGAATGATTCCTCATTCTCTTGGAGTGGATTGACAAGTGAAGTGCCTCAAGGATCTGTCCTGGGACCTGTTTTATTCAACATCTTTATCAATGATTTAGATGAAGGAATAGAGGGAATGCTTATTAAATTTGCGGATGATACTAAATTGGGGGGGCGGGGTTGCAAATACAGTAGAAGACAGAAACAGGATACAGAATGACATTGACAGGTGGGAAAACTGGACTAAAACCAATAAAATGAATTTTAACAGGGATAAATGTAAAGTTATGCATTTAGGTAGGAAAAATCCAATGCATGGTTATAGGATGGGGGAGACTTGTCTTAGCAGTAGTACGTGCGAAAAGGATCTAGGGGTCTTAGTGGACCATATGCTGAACATGAGTCAACAGTGTGATATGGTGGCTAAAAAGGCAAATGCAATTTTGGGCTGTATCAACAGAAGTATAGTATAATGAAGATGGTGAGGGGTATGGAGACCAAGTCCTATGAAGAAAGATTGAAGGACCTGGGCAATTTTAGCCTGGAGAGGAGGCGGCTGAGAGGTGATAGGATCACCATCTTCAAGTATTTGAAGGACTGTCCTATAGAGGAGGGTGTGGAATTGTTTTCTGCAGCCCCAGAAGGCAGGACCAGAACCAACAGGTTGAAATTAAATCAAAAACGTTTCCGGCTCAATATTAGGAAGAACTTCCTGACCGTTAGAGCAATTCCTCAGTGGAACAGGCTTTCTCGGGAGGTGGTGGGCTCTCCTTCCTTGGAGGTTTTTAAACAGAGGCTAGGTGGCCATCTGACAGAAAGGAGGATCCTGTGAATTTAGGGGGAGGGGTTTGTGAGTTTCCTGCATTGTGTAGGGGGTTGGACTAGATGACCCTGGAGGTCCCTTCCAACTCTTTGATTCTATGATTCTATATCCCATTAAAGTCCCTTCACTCCTGAAATCCTGCCCTCCTCAGGCTCGACCCAACTAAATCTCCAAGTATTTCCCAATAGGGAGCTAGGTCTCAACTTATAAGGCCTCCATGCTAACTGGACAGTTCCATAACCCCATTTTCTGCAGCCTGCTTCCCCATAGATTATCTTGTAATCAGGGCTTTTTTTCGTAGCAGGAACTCCTTTGCCTATTAGGCCACCCCCTCCACGATGTAGCCAATCCTCCAAGAGCTTACAGGACTCTTTGTACAGGGCCTACTGTAAGCTCCACAAGGATTGGCTACATCAGAGGTGTGTGGCCTAATAGGCAAAGGAGTTCCTGCTTTGAAAAAAGCCCTGATTGTAATGGTACATGACCGACCATGCCATTTCCTAAAGAACCGATGTGCAGGCACTGAGAAAAGTAGCGGAAGAAGATGATGATTTTGGATTTATATCCCGCCCTATACTCTGAATCTCAGAGTCTCAGAGTGGTCACAATCTCCTCTACCTTCTTTCCCCCCGCCAAACAAACACCCTGTGAGGTAGGTGGGGCTAAGAGTGCTTTTACAGCAGCTACTCTTTCAAGGACAGCTTCTATGAAACCTATGGCTGACCCAAGGCCATTCCAGCAGGTGCAAGTGGAGGAGTGGGGAATCAAACCCGGTTCTCCCAGATAAGAGAGCTATGGCTGACCCAAGGCCATCTCAGCAGCTGCAAGTGGAGGAGTGGGGAATCAAACCTGGTTCTCCCAGATAAGAGAGCTATGGCTGACCCAAGGCCATTCCAGCAGGTGCAAGCGGAGGAGTGGGGAATCAAACCCGGTTCTCCCAGATAAGAGAGCTCTGGCTGACCCAAGGCCATTCCAGCAGCTGCAAGCGGAAGAGTGGGGAATCAAACCCTGTTCTCCCAGATAAGAGTCCGCGCACTTAACCACTTCACCAAGCTGGAGGAGAATCACAGTCTGTTCATATTCTCCCCGTGTGCATTAAGTTACCATGTTGCCAGCAATAAGAACAGTGTCTACTTACTTTTACCATGTTTACACTGTTGTAAACTGGAAGTTGCTGCTCGGCTCGTGGACATTCACAAAGTGGCTCGTTTCATTGCCGATATCAGCAGTTGCACAGCCATGACTTCAGGACAGTAAGGAGGGCATTGCTCTTGTTCAGGAGCTGCCATGAAAAGCTTGGCTCAGGTTAAATTTGAAGCCAGCGAGGGAGCCCTCCTCAGGGGGCTTCTCGCTGAGACTTTTCAAGAGAAAATGTTCCTCGAGGACAAATGAAATTTCACAGGAGGGTTCGGCAGATCTTAAGACGGACGTCAAATCCGGCCTAAAGTGAAATTCAAAGCAAACTCTGGGGTTCCTTCTCAAGTAAAACATCTGAGGAATTGGAAGGAAAGCTAAAGAAGTGGTAGTAAATATAGCCAAAGATAGATCCAAGCGGGCAGCCGCGTTGCTCTGAAGCAGTTGAACAAAGCAGGAGTCAAGTGGCACCTTTTAAGGCCAACCAATTTTGATTTAGAACGTAAGCTTTTGTGTGCTCTTAAGCACACTTTGTCAGACGAGGAATCCAGCACAGTGAGCAAATAATAATAATAATAAATTTTTATTTATATCCCGCCCTCCCCGCCTAGGCAGGCTCAGGGCGGCTAACAACATTTCAATAAGTTATACAATATAGGGTTTAAAACAATTAGGTTATACAGTAATATAAAATAACAATCTTAATAATAAATAATAATAATACGTAGCTGAGCAGAGCCATACATAGCTGGTAGGCAGTGGTCCAAAATGCAACATGGTACAGATTTAAGAACCAATCTTAAATCACTGTCATTGGTTCTTAAATCTGTACCATGTTGCATTTTGGGCCACTGCCTACCAGCTATGTATGGCTCTGCTCAGCTATGTATGGCTTTGCTCACTGTGCTGGATTCCTCGTCTGATGAAGTGTGCTTAAGAGCACACGAAAGCTTACGTTCTAAATAAAAATTGGTTGGTCTTAAAGGTGGGACTTGACTCCTGCTTTGTTCAATAGCCAAAGATAGAGAGTGTGGTGTAGTGTAAGAGCATTGACTTACATCATTCTTTTCTTGGAGGATCAGCTTACTTAGATCGCCTCTCCTCCATTTTATCCTCACAACAATCTTGTGAGGTAGGTTAGGCTGAGAGAGTCTGAGTGGCCCAAAATCACCCAGCAAGCTTCCATAGCAGAGTGGGGATTTGAACCTGGGTCTTCCAGATCCTAGTCTGATGCTCTAACCACTACACCGCCGTCAGCAACGTAGAGGATTGCCTCAAATCTATCCATTGCTCAGAATAGTTGACAAGCCAGTGTTACTATAGCTATTATGGCTTCCCCCTGATCTCTGGTTTCAAATCCCCAAAATCAGATTTTTGACTCTTGTTCTGGGCCCGGCATTGACATTCTGAATGATTTGAAATTGCCCTCCATTAATTTATGGAAATTGCCACTAACAAGTACACCATAGTGGCTCTTTTGGGGAGAAAAATGATGTTTGCTTAGTAGCAGAAGGCCAGTAGAGATAGGTTAGAGTGAGCCTCACTGGAGAGGTAATCCAGAGTATTGGTGCTACTGTAAAAAAGGCCATGTTTTGGGAAACTATATACCACACCTCAGACTATGGAAGGTCTCAAAGCAAGGCCTCCAAGATTGTGAGGTGTCTAGGGGAGAAAGTCTCAGTCCCTCTGGGTCTGCTGTTATTTTGAGGAGCGGAATTCTCTTACCCAACCAGCACAGTCACGTGAATAGAATCATCCCCTCCAATGATGGAAAGGAGACTTGGGACTCTTCATGTGGCAGCCAGCAGCCACACTTCCTTGGGAGCAAGCCCTCTTCAACTTGGTGATGGTGAGAAGGGCCAACAAGTCACAGCTGACTTATGGTGACCCCCTATTGGATTTTCAAGGCAAGAGATGAACATACATGGTCCGCTATTGCCTGCCTCTGCATAGCAACCCTGAGCTTCCTTGGTGTTGTCTCATCCAAGTACTAACCAGGGCTGGTCCTGCTTAACTTCCGATGAGATCAGGCTAGCCAGGGTCATGTAGGTCAGGGCAGATGGACATAAGTCCATCCATTTTCTCTTGGAGCCCCAGAATCTCGGAGGATGCTTAGCTTTTGAGATTTGACAAGAGCAGGACAGCCTGGGCCATCCATAGGGTTGTCAGCTCTGCGTTGGGAAATACCTGGAGGTTTTTGGGGGTGGAGCCTGGGGAGGGCAAAGTTCAGGGAGGGGAAGAATTTCAGCGGGATATAATGCTATACAATCTATCCTCCCAAGCAGCCCTTTTCTCCAGGGTAATTGATTTTGCTCATCTGGAGATACACTGTAATTGTGGGAGATTTCCAGGTGCCAACTGGAGGCTGGCAACCCTAGCATCTAAGTCAGGGCCTATTCAACTGAAAGGTAAAGGTAGTCCCATGTGCAAACACCAAGTCATTACCAACCCACGAAGTGACGTCACATTAGGATGTTTTCTTGACAGACTTTTTATGGGGTGGTTTGCCATTGCCTTCCCAGTCATCTACACTTTACCCCCAACAAGCTGGGTACTCATTACCAACTTCGGAAGGATGGAAAACGGAGTCATCCTTCAGCCGGCTGCCTGAACCCAGCTTCCACCAGGCTCGAAGTCAGAGAGAACCAGTTTGGTGTAGTGGTTAAGTGCGCAGACTCTTATCTGGGAGAACCGGGTTTGATTCCCCACTTCTTCACTCGCAGCTGCTAGAATGGTCTTGGGTCAGCCGTGGCTCTCGTAGAGTTGTCTTTGAAAGGGCAGCTTCTGTGAGTTCTCTCAGCCCCACCCACCTCACAGGGTGTTTGTTGTGGGGGAGGAAGATAAAGGAGATTGTGAGCCACTCCAATGTCTTCTTCTTCTTTAGGTCATAAGCAGAGCTTGGACTGCAATACTGCAACTTACCACTCTGCACCACGGGGCTCCTCTTAGAAAGACTTAATTCTAAGGAAACGAGGTGGATCAGCAAAGATGCAGAGAGACAGCCCCGAAGATCACCTAGAACTCTATTCTCCACCCAGGGACATTTGTATGGTCTAGCAAATGGATACTTTGTCTTTGCCTTGTCATCTTCAGCGCAGGAGTTCCGCTAATAGACTGTCTCACCTTCCTTTTTCAAACTTCTTTCCCTTTGCCCTGGTGTCAGCAATGTAGAGGATTGTCTCAAATCAATCAGCTGCTCAGAATAATTGAAAAGCCAGCACCGTATCTGTCTGTCATGGCTTCCGTCAGATTCTCTGGTGTCTTCGCTAGGCTCCGACATGTCTGTTTGCTGCTTTCAAATCCACAAAGTCAGATTTTGACCCTTGTGCTGAGCCCAGGGTAACCTTTCTGAATGGCTTGAAATTGCCCTCCATCTGCCCGCGTGTCCGGACAATTCAGCAGCAAGCCCGCCTGTTGCTTTTCGCCAACTTCTTGTAATTAATTTATGGAAAACGACAACCCAGGCCATAAGGGACTGCTGTTTCGCTAGCTGTTTATGGGAATGAAGACATTGTGGGTGGGAATGAAGACATTTTCCTGCTTACAGCCCGTAGTGTTTGCAAGAGCATTTTGTGTTTCACAAAGAAGAACGGTTAGCATTATTGTTGAATTAACTGACTGCTTAAGAACATAAGAGAAGCCATGATGAATCAGGCCAATGGCCCATCCAGTCCAACACTCTGTGTCACACAGTGGCCAAATATATATATCCTCCAAAGGCAGTGGCAGTGAATTCTCCTGTGGCAGTGAATTCCACCTGTTAATCACCCTTTGGTTGAAGGACTTCCTTTTATCCGTTTTAACCCAACTGCTCAGCAATTTCATCGAATGCCCACGAGTTCTTGTATGGTGAGAAAGGGAGAAAAGTACTTGTATGGTGAGAAAGGGAGAAAAAGAGAAGCCATGTTGGATCAGGCTAGTGGCCCATCCAGTCCAACACTCTGTGTCACATAAGAACATAAGAGAAGCCATGCTGGATCAGGCCAATGGCCCATTCAGTTCAACACTTTGTGTCACATAAGAACATAAGAGAAGCCATGTTGGATCAGGCCAGTGGCCCATCCAGTCCAACACTGTTGGGATTTAAATATACCTTTAGCAGAGTAACATGGAGAGAACCACAAAATAACAGCCAGGCACACCGTTTAGCTTAAGAATACAAAGTAGTTTACTTTACTAATGAGGAAAAGGTATGACTGGGGTTTCTAGAAAACAAAGAAGGATTCAATATCCTTTCTAGCTTCTAGGCTACATCTTGACGCTCTGGAGTCCTGACTTCAACTGCATGGAGATCTAAGGGCTTTACACAAAGGGCAATAAAACTTACCAAATGTTTTCCCCTAGACCATCACCCAAATATATGGATTAGCCTATTAGGGCTCTCCCTCAATGGCCACTATGCATATTGACACCTAGCCTTGGAGGGAAGTACGTGCACACATTCTCATCGGCTCTACCTACTCAGTGGCTAAACATCAGCATGCATATACAAACATTAACTCAGACACTCTGTGTCACATAAGAACATAAGAGAAGCCATGTTGGATCAGGCCAATGGCCCATCCAGTCCAACACTCTGGGTCACACAGTGGTAATATATATATATACACACACACACACACACACACACACATATATATATATATACATTGTGGCTAATAGTTCCGTCGGATTTCACACAAGCTGCTCTGAGACTGCCACTCGCTCTGCCTCTTTCACGTAGCAAACAAGATCTTCTAAAAACGTTTCTGTTTGCTGTGCAAAAAAAAGGTGAAGCGAGTTTCAGCCCCCCCCCCCGCCCCCCGGGGCAGATAGTGTGAAATCCAGCGGAAGCCCCGTGGAGAAGAGGAGCATGAGAGTGGCATAAAGCTAGTGGGAAACTGATCTGGATGTGCCCACCACACTTTGTGAGTAATATTCCAAAGGTGCCTTCTCAAAAATGTTGGGGAATGCTGGAGCTATGGAAACCACATCTCCCCAGAAGATGAAAGTGTTACATTAAAAGTGTTGATGTGATGAAGGGGTTAAAAAAAATATCCATTGGGAGTTTCCCTGCTGGGATTTATGAATATGCAGTTTTGGTTTGTTTACATTCTGCCTATTTTCTCTGCCCAATTCCCCCATTTTTGTTCATTTCTTTTGCAGCACTGTTAACACGAGTGTTATATGCATTTTGACGTAAAACAGGCATCCTTTTTAATGGTAATGTTTCCATCACATTTTGCTGCTAAAGTAAGGAAAATAAACAGCTTCAGATTGGTCACAAACAGTTTAACAGTTGTGTACTCTGAACCACATATAGGAATTTATAGAATCATAGAGTTGGAAGGAATCTTCAGGGTCATCTAGTCCAACTATGCAGGAAACTCACAAATACCTCCCCCTAAATTCACAGGATCTTCACTGCTGTCGTTTAGCCTCTGTTTAAAAACCTCCAAGGAAGGAGAGCCCACCAGTACAGTTTTTGTACTTTGGGATTCCTTCTTTTTTAAAATTTGTAGGTTTTTTGGGGGAGAGGGGGATTATTGTTGGTTTATCTCGCTTACTGACTATACCAATAGTTTTGTTAGTCAGATTGCTTTGCAAAACACTGAAAGGGGGGTGGGGTTGGCCAGGGGGGAAGTAACGTTATAGTTCTTTTAGTATCATTTGTGTAAAATTGACAAATCTCTTAATAATAGAGTTGCCAAGTCCAATTCAAGAAATATCTGGGGAATTTGGGAGTGGAGCCAGGATACTTTGGGGGTGGAGGCAGGAGACATTAGGGGTGGAGCCAAGATCAAGGCTGTGACAAGCATAATTGAACTCCAAAGGGACAGCACACCTTTTCAATTCCTTCCTTCCATAGGAAATAAGGAAGGAAAGGGGCCCCTTCTTTTGGGGCTCATAGAATTGGACCCCCTGGTCCAATCTTTTTGAAACTTGGGGTGTATTTTGGGGAGAGGCACTAGATGCTATACTGAAAATATGGTGCCTCTACCCAAAAAAACAGACACCCCCCAGAGCCCCAGATACCCGCGAATCAATTCTCCATGATTTTCTATGGGAATAAATCTCCCTAGGGAATAATAGAGTTCCCAGAAGACATTTCCCTCTCCTCCCCCCGCTTTCTGACAACCCTGAAGCGGGGGGAGGGCCTCTAAACCGGGGATCCCCTGCCCCCACCTGGGGATTGGCAACCCTACTTAATAAAGATATTTGAAACTCTTTAAAAAAATGAACAGGAAGAGGCGAATGCAGGAACAGGAATTTCTGAATCAAAATGGCTCATTCACCAAAGCTTCCCATTCCCTAGTTCAGGTCACTGAAGAATGGTGAATTAGGCAGACATCCACAGAGAAGAGGGCAGTGAAATACATTCCACACATGCTGAAGCACTCAGGAATTCCAGTGTTCATGTTAAGGTTGCCAGTCTCCAGGCATGGCCTGGAGATCTCTAGAATTACAACTATTCTCCAAACTACAGCAGTCAGTTCCCCTGGAGGAAATGGAAGTTTACAAAAGTATGCATGGGATGGAGAACGTAGAGAAAGAAAAACTTGTGGGCACTCAAATGAAATTAATGAGCAGAAGGCTTAGAACAGAGAAAAGGAATGACTTCTTCACTCAAAGTGGAATTAATATGTGGAATTCACTGCCATAGGAAGTGGCGGCTGCTAAAAACATAGACAGTTTCGTGTGAGGACTGGATAAACCGATGGAGCAGAGGTCCATCAGTGGCTATTTGTCACAAGGTATATAGACGGAACACTACCAAAATACAACCTGACTGCAGCATATGTACAGGTGCATTATTTGTGTGGGGTAATATCCCACTGGTAAAGAGGGGGCAGGGGTCATCTTTGACCGCCCAATACACCACACTGTAGTACAGTGTGGAATTAGGTGAGAGTGACTAAGTGAAAAACCTGGCTTAATCCAACCCATTGTCAAGATGAACTCACCATAATATTGGGCTAAGCTTTGACAATAAGGAAATTATACAGGCATGGGAGTAAGCTCCACCATAAGAACATAAGAGAAGTCATGTTGGATCAGGCCAAGGGTCCATTCAGTCCAGCACTCTGTCGCACAGTGACCAAAGAAACCAGGTGTCATCAGGAGGTCCACCAGGGGACCAGAGCTCCAGAAGCCCTCCCACTCTTGCCCTCAGGCACCAAGAATAAAGAGCATCACTGCCCCAGAAATAACATAAAAGGAGTCATGTTGGATCAGGCCAATGGCCCATCCAGTCCAACTCTCTGTCAGACAGTGCCCCCCCCCCCAAAAAAAAGGTGCCATCAGGAGGTCCACCAGTGGGGCCAGGACACTAGAAGCCCACCCTCTGTTGCCCTCCAAACACCAAGAATACAGAGCATCGCTTACCCCAGACAGAGAGTTCCATCTATACCTTGTGGCTAATAGCCACTGATGGACCTCTGCTCTAGATGTTTATCCAGTTATCTCTTGAAGCCATCTATACTTGTAGCTGCCACCACCTCCTGTGGCAGTGAATTTCCAGACTACATCGCCCCCCTATTCCAGGGGGCTGGGAAACATGGGAGCGCAATGAAATCCTAATTCAGACATCCGGCTTTATGATATACCATAGGAAAATACAGGAGGTGGAATTGCAGGACGGCTGCTTTCGGTGGCAGCTGCACCACTCTGGTAACGTTTGAGACCTAACTCAGCCATCTGGATGACATCAGTTGCCACAAAATTGTTCTGACCTTGGATCTTCCTTATGCAGCCATTCATCCTAGAGTTTCGCTTTTCCACCCACAATGAAAACTTTGCCTCCCTCTTTGGTTCAGGACGGTACGAAAGAACGCACACGACCAATGCTTAATAAGCAAGCAGCAAAACAGCTACTAATTCGTTAATCCCCAAACCAGATACAACAAGGAACCAACTAATGATTGCCGAGAGCCTAACGCACCCTCTAGGGATATGTAACATTTCTCCCATATTTTCCGGTTCATCTGAGTCAGAAAAAATGTTTCTTCTCTATTACAGTTATTATGCAGTATTCACGGGAAGCAAAATTCCAGCTACAGCTTGCCCCTCTGCAACCAGGTCGAGAAGAAATGTTTGTGGAATGCACCCCTCACACGGGGAATCCTTCCCAGCTTAAATGCAGGCAGGCAGCAGAAAACATCCTTCCTTTATAAGCTATTAAAGTTCTCCTTTTTAGAACAGAGACAGGTGTTTGGCAACATTTTTATTTACTTTATACCCCACAGGACTTTTTTTGTAGCAGGAACTCCTTTGCATATTAGGCCACACCCCTTGATGGAGCCAATCCTCCAAGAGCTTACAGGGCTCTTCGTGCAGGCCTACTGTAAGCTCCAGGTGGATTGGCTACATCAGGGATGTGTGGCCTAATATGCAAAGGGGTTCCTGCTGCAAAAGAAAGCTCTGATACCCCGCCTTTCTCTCCAGTGGGACCCAAAGCTGCTGACATCTTTCTCCTCTCCTCTGCAGCACAGAGATCTTCACTCTGTGACTGAAGCCGTGCTACATCAATCATTTTGTGGCTGGCTCGGCCTCTTGCGGAAGCCATTTTGGAGCTGGATCCACCACCCTGTATTAGAATTCTGAAGGCCTCCACAGGCTCCAACAGGTTGAGAACCTCTGAACTATGCTGACTGACAGGGCTTTTTTTTTTAAGCAGGAATTCCTTTGCATATTAGGCTACACCCCTGATGCAACCAATCCTCCTGGAGTTTACAGTGGGCCCCTGTATGAAGAGGCCTGTAAAGCTCTTGGAGGATTGGCTACATCAGGGGTGTGTGGCCTAATCTCCAAAGGAGCCCTGTTGACTGGTAAACATCTATGTCACTTAGGATTGCCAAGTCTGTTGGTAAATACCTGGAGACTTTGGAGGTTAATTCAGGAGGAGGCAGGGTTTGGGGAGGGGAGGGACCTCAGTGTGGCCCAATGCCACACAGTCCACCCTTCAGAGCAGCCATTTCCTCCAGGGGAGCTGATCTCTGCCAACTGGAGATCAGTTGTGAAAGCGGAAGATTTCCAGGTCTCACCTGGAGGCTGGCAACCCTATGTCACGCTTTTCCTGGACCTTCTTGAACTCTCTGCCAGATAGCCGCTAGGAGCCATTATTGCAGATCCTGCCTGTAAATGACCATCTCTGCAAAAAAAAAAAAAAAGGAAAAAAAAGGTCTGTTTGCTTTGTTTCAGCAATGTAGTCAATGTTACAACCTTGAGAAAGATAATGCATGAATTAATGTCTTCATGCCAACGCTAAACTTTATACTATAAAGAACGAACAGACTTGCCACAATTAATCATGTAGGGAATTTATTCTAAGCTCAGAAGCACTTATAGCGTGCCTTCAGGGGGAACGAATGGAATTGTTTTGATAGAGTCATGTGAGTTTCATGGACTTGGGCCTGTAAAAAGTACCACACCCCCAAACCTCTTGGATGGGTATTGCGAGAGATTATCAAACTTTCCTGAAATCACTTAGCTGAGAATTCTAGAGTGGTTTTTTAAAAAAAAAAAAAAAGATAGATAAGACAGCATTCATAGGTATATTGTTCCGTTTCTGATTTTGTTAACACATGCAAGTATTTTTTTTGTATCATGGCGACTCCTATGCAATCATTTCAGGATCAGGTTGATTTTAAATACAAATCTTAACATATCACAAGAGATCTTTGCCCAGGATTTCGTTGCCCAGTTTTCACTTGACGCATGGAAGAAATAACCTTCTAACTTCTCTTCAGTCAGAGGACTGACAACTTGTAGAGGTTTACAAGATAATGCATGGGATGGAGAAAGTAGAGAAAGAAGTACTTTTCTCCCTTTCTCACAATACAAGAACTCGTGGGCATTCGATGAAATTGCTGAGCAGCCAGGTTAAAACGGATAAAAGGAAGTCCTTCTTCACCCAAAGGGTGATTAACATGTGGAATTCACTGCCACAGGAGGTGGTGGCGGCCACAAGCATAGCCACCTTCAAGAGGGGTTTAGATAAAAATATGGAGCACAGGTCCATCAGTGGCTATTTGCCACAGTGTGTGTGTATATATAAATTTTTTTGCCACTGTGTGACACAGAGTGTTGGACTGGATGGGCCGTTGGCCTGATCCAACATGGCTTCTCTTATGTTCTTAGACACCAGTTGTAGTACAGGGTAATTGTCTCAATACAGTCCTCTGGTTCATCAGTTTTGCTTTACAGCAAAGAGACTTTCCGTTTCCATGTGTCTGTTTTCCCAAGAATGCTTCCCTCAAGAGAGCCGGTTTGGTGTAGTGGCTAAGTGCGCAGACTCTTCTCTGGGAGAAGCAGGTTTGATTCCCCACTCCTCCTCTTGCAGCTGCTGGAATGGCCTTGGGTCAGCCATAGCTATTGCAGAGCTGTCCTTGAAAGGGCAGCTTCTGGGAGGTTCTCTCAGCCCCGCCCACCTCACAGGGTGTCTGTTGTGGGGGAAGGAGATAAAGGAGATTGTGAGCAGCTCTGAGACTCTGATTCGGAGAGAAGGGCGGGGTGTAAATCTGTGGTCGTCGTCTTCTTCACTGGGGGTTGGGGTTGGTAATACTCCATTACCCTATGAATAAATAAATAATCTTCATTCTTCAAAATGTTTTTGCTCTTATTGTCTGTCAGTAATTTTACATGCATTGTAACAACATTATTGAAGAATGGAGTGTACTCACTTTGGGGTTTAGGGTCCAGGTGAGGGACCCAAGTACTCATTCACAGAGGCAGTTGCCTGCTCTTCATGATGCCTTGCTCTGATCTTTCCTCTTCCTTTTAAATCAGCCACTGCTGGACCAAAATGTGTGTGCGTGTGCAAGTTTGTTTGTGTAAATCCTGACACATCTCTGCTTTGCTTGTCATTGTTTTCCTCGCTCCTGATGGCGGAGTTGTAGAATTCTCCCTGCTCAGAGGAGACTCTGATCTCTGCGTGAGTCCCCAATCTGCTTTTGCCTTTGCCCAATCAAGAGCCCTGTTTAGAAAGTGGATGCAGAGAGAATGAAGACCAGCGGCTTCTTCCCAAGGGCACGTCGTTCTTACTCCAAAATATGAAGAATTTTCTGACGTGCTAAATTAAAACCTCCAGCTCTGAGAAACTATCTTGCTTGTCTTGCAAGAAATCTAGGAAACGTGCCACAGGCCCCTGTAAGACCTCAGAGGTGAACACTTCTACTCTCGCTTTCCATCAACCCACTTACGGGAGGACAAAAATGTCACTATGCTTACAACCCATGACCCTAGAAAGGTTAGAGTGTGCAGGATTTAATGATCTCAGACAGACAAATAACATTCGTGATCTATCCAGCCATGCCTATTAGCAAACGTTATTGCTAATCACACGCAAAAAGATGCTGAAATGCACAGAGCTGATAGGTCAGCTCCGGCAGTCTTGGGGGAGCAATTAGATGCAAACGGTCCAGCCTCTTTCAGCAGGAGCTGACATTTTCCCTGTACAACTTCAGCCAATCATTACACACACATAGGGTTGCCAAGTCCAATTCAAGAAATATCTGGAGACTTTGGGGGTAGAGCCAGGAGACTTTGGGGTTGGAGCCAGGAGACTTTGGAGGTGGAGCCAGGAGACTTTGGGGGGGGGTGGACCCAGGAGACTTTGGGGTTGGAGCCAGGAGCAAGGTTGTGACAAGCATAATTGAACTCCAAAGGGAGTTCTGGTCATCACATTTAAGGGGACCGCACACCTTTTAAATACCTCCCTTCCATTGGAAATAATGAAAGATAGGGGCAACTTCTTTTAGGGCTCATAGAATTTGACCCCCTTGTCCAATCTTTTTGAAACTTGGAGGGTCTTTTGAGGTGAGGCATTGGATCCCATGCTGAAAATTTTGTGCTTCTACCTAAAAAACAGCCCCCCCAAGCTCCAGATACCTATGAATCAATTCTCCATTATACCCGAAGGGAATCGGTCTCCATAGGGAATAATGGAGTGCCCAGCAGACATTTCCCTTCCCACCGTGCTGCTTTCTGATGACTCTGAAGTGAGGGGAGGGCCTCCAAAGTAGAGGATCCCCTGTCCCACCTGGGGATTGGCAACCCTACACATACACAAGCAAACAGCACCCTCTGTTCTAATGACAACACAACAATCCTTTTTTAAAGGGCGGGAGCTGTCTCACTGCCTTGGAGTGAGGCCACGGTGCCTCTTTCTTCCACCCGAGTCGTAGGCGGGTGGGGGCAGTTCAATGCCTCTGCTTCACTCCATGGCCCGGTTGCTAGCAGGCCACGGACTGGTACAGGTCCACGGCCCGCTGGTTGGGGGCCCGTGTTCTAGAACAAGGGGGGCACATAACAAACTTGCCCTTTTGGTGGATCGTCACTAGCCTCACAACAAAAGTCGATAGCAAGAGATTTCAAGGCAAGGGACTGTCAAGGCAAATGAGAAGCAGAGCAGAAGCGGTTTGACATGGCCTTCCTCTGCAGAGTCTTGCTTGGTGGCCTCCCATCCAAGAACCAAGTCTGCTTACAGCAACCCCAGTGAGGGGCTATCAAGGGAAGTGAGAAGCAGAGCAAAGGTGGTTTGCCATTGGCTTCCTCTACAGAGTCTTGCTTGGTGATCTCCCATCCAAGAACCATCCCTATTTACAGCAACCCCAGTGAGGGGCTTTCAAAGCAAGTGAGAAGCAGAGGTGGTTTCCCATTGCCTTCCTCTGCAGAGTCGTCATTGGTGATCTTTCAAGTACCAACCCTGCTGAGCTTCTGAGATCTGATGCAATAGGGCTATACCATCCTGCCTTTGCTCCCCTTTGCTATCTTTTAGAGAAGCAAAAAGCAAATAAATGATGCATGGTTGGATTATTGATTACTAGAAAGCAACTGGTGATGATAAAGATGTCCGGGCTGATTCCTAGAACTGCTACCTCTGTTTATGCTAAAGCAAGCCAAGCCAGGGAGGAACTCCAAGTAAAAGTTTCCAATTCCACCTCTCCCATCTGAGAAAAGTATTCAGGAACATTACTGGGTTTTTTACAGTTCTTGTCACCTATGGTAAGCTACCTGTCCATTACAAAAGGAATCTCACGTTTAGACAGGTGTTGTTGTAAACCAGAGGTTTCTACACATCAACTCTTCCAAAGTAATTTAGACCAGTATTTCACTGCTGGCAACAACCAATGCACTACAATTGACTTCTGGAAGGTGCAGAGGTCAGGGCGTTAGTGGAGGATAGATCTGTCAGTGGTTGCTAGCTGTGGTGACTAAAAGAAACCCCCACATTCAGAGTCAGCCAACATCTGAATCCCTGAGTTCCAAGAGCCAAGAGGGGACACCAGGGGAAAGTCTCAGCCTCTATGCTCTGTTGTTGGCCCTCCAGAGGAACTGGTTGCAAGAGACAGGATGCTGGAGTAGATGGACCACTGGTCTGATCCAGCAGGGCTCTTCTGATGTTCATATGAAGGTCTCAGCCTCCATGCCCTGTTTGTTGGCCCTCCAGAGGAACTGGTTGGCCCCTGTGTGAGACTGGGTGCTGGACTAGATGGACCACTGCTCTGATCTAGCAGGGCTCTTCTGATGTTCTTATGAAGGCCTCAGCCTCCATGCCCTGTTTGTTGACCCTCCAGAGGAACTGGTTGGCCCCTGTGTGAGACTGGGTGCTGGACTAGATGGACCACTGCTCTGATCCAGCAGGGCTCTTCTGATGTTCTTATGAAGGCCTCAGCCTCCATGCCCTGTTTGTTGACCCTCCAGAGGAACTGGTTGGCCCCTGTGTGAGACAGGGTGCTGGACTAGATGGACCACTGCTCTGATCCAGCAGGGCTCTTATGTTCTTAATCTGATGGCTGTCACTGAAATTTTGGCTAAACTGGTATTCAAAGCAAATTTGTGGAACCCTCTCAGGGGGCGTGTGAGGAATTTTGAAAGGAGCTGAAGAATTTTGGATGACTAATGAAATTTCTCTAAAGAAGGACAAGATCTTGAAGGCTAAACATGAACATGGAGATCCTGGAGGCAACCAAAATGATTTTAGAAAGACCAACAATATTTCTCGGCAGGGAAATCTGTATATCATTCACCATTCATGATATGCTGTTCCCCATGCGCTCCTCTCTTCTTACAAACAAACCAGAAAAGAGGGGGGGGGGGACATGCCTTGCTATGACTTTATTTATTAAATTTACTTCAAGGTGGTTGACAAAGAGAATTTTAAAACAAAATATTATACAAAAAAGGAGCTCTTGAAATAAAACCCCAAAGCAACAGTTAGGCATATATTGCAAATCAACACGGTGGCAGATCAAAAGAATTCAAAATCAGAAAAGTCGAAAACCCACCCACCACATAACCAATTATACACCAAAGGCATGACAAGAAGGGCCATTTTTTTCTCTGAAAGGAGAGAGGAGAAGAAAGTAAAGCAGCTGAGGAACCAAGCAGACCTTCTTGAGGAGGGAGGAGCGCAACTGAGTCTCCACTTGAAAGAAATCACTAAGACAGAAGTACAAAAGCCACCTGCCATTCCAGGGCAGAAAGATAGAATCTACAGGAAGGGCCAACTAGAGGTTTTACCAGATCTCATGACAACTTGGGTTCAGTTCAAAAGTTCCTTTTATGGTTTCTTCACGATAGGGAGAAACTTGGACAGTCCTTTTTGCTGACCAGATTAGAACAACTGACTAGGGCTGCCAAGTCCCCGGCTCGGGCAGGGGTTTCCCCACCTGGGAGGTTCCCAACCCACCGGCCCACATTGGGTCGGTGGGGGGAACCTCCCCCTATGTCATCATCACAATGACGTCACCCAGAAGTGACATCATCGCGCCAGCAATGTCGTGCACCGGCCCCTCTAGATGTTTCCGGGAAAACTCTATGGTTTTCCCGGATGGTCTAGCCATTTGGGAGGAAAAACTCTATGGTACAATAGGTGCCATAAAGTTTTCCCCTTTTCCAAACGGCTGGAAAAACCATAGAGTTTTCCCGGGAATGCCTAGAGCGGTTGCACGAGGTGTCGCCGGCATGACGACATCACTTCCTGGTGATGTCATTGTGTTGCATGCGCGCAAAGCCGGGGAAGGCAGGGGACTTGGCAACCCTACAACTGACAAATATTGTCATTCAAACCCCATCCCTGTTTTGGCATTGGTTGCATAAAAATGGTGTCAAATATAAGCATTGCATAAAAATGGCTTCGAAAGGGAGCTTAAAAAGCCATAGAAGAAACAAACGAGGAGGCTCTTCGCTAAGATGCGCAGAAATTAAAAGGGAACACACAGATTAGTGCATTGCCAAACACAGTTGTAACAAATAATCATTCAGTGAACTTTCTGTAGGTGTTGCCTACATGGGGTTGGGGGGGTAAGGGGAGGGGGAGTTATCTAGCACCATAAAGGGAAACACACACAACTGGTGGGCTGCATTTAATGTAATGGGCCCCAGTTTTTCTCCACTTACATTGAAGCTGCATGTGTTTCTATGTGTGCAACGTGGTGTTTTTACTTCTATGACAGCCTTCATCAAGTTCCTGTTTCTCAGACTAGCCTGCCTCACGGGACTGGTGTTGCAAAAATACACACAAGGAGGACTGTACAGTGTTTTGTCACTGAAAGGTATAGAAGTTGTAGCTTGCCCCTGTGATTTTCAGCCACATTAGGGGCTGTCAGTTTTGGACTGCCCCTTTCTTTTTTATTCAAGTGGTTCAAAGCATGAGCTATGAGCCAGAGGTTGCTTGGGTTTAAATGAACTCAACAGAGAACCTCAAAACACTGCTATTCTGTCTCTGACCACCCACCTCTCCATCTCTTGCTAGAATGCCAGAATAACAGTATTACATATTCCATCATTCTAGCAAGAGTGTACAGTTTGGCAGTACTACATATTCTGTCATTCCTGGAGAGTGTGCAATTTGGCATTGGATACACATGTCTGTTTTATGTGTGTGGTTTTTTAAAAATATTTATATATTTTTCGAAAAACATACCCTGCCTGTCTGAAAGGTGGAATGTAGCCAATGGCTTAAAACACTCCATCTGCTCAACCCACAATCAACTGAACAATCTCACATACCAAGCCCAAACTGTAATATCGATTCCAGCAAATTCCTACTACAGCAATTCTACATACAGTCCTCAGAAAAAAGAAAAGCCTCTTCTTCAAGCTGATGGGAGAGGGACTTCATGCACTCTCTCCAGAAATCCCTTCCAGACATGATTGCCAACTCCAGATTTGGAAATTGCTGGAGATTGGGGAGAGGAGCCTGGGGAGGGTAGGGACTTCATCAGGGATGTGATGCCACAAGGTTCATCTTCCAAACTACCATTTCCTCCAAGGGAACCAATCGCTGTTGCTTGGAGATCAGTTGTAATTTTGGTAGAACTCCAGGCCTCACCTGGAAGTTGGCAAGCCTGCTTCCAGAGCAACTGTTTGGGAACAGGGACTTAATTTGAAACACTTGTCCAGATTGCAGGACTCTGGTTGCCCCACTACAGATTTTTGTTCCACATCCCCAGAGCAAAGTGCAAAACCAACCTCCTCCCCGTTTGGTGCAGCCAGTTTAGTGTTTTAGGGGTTAAGTGTGCGGATTCTTATCTGGGAGAACCAGATTTGATTCCCCACTCCTCCGCTTGCAGCTGCTGCAATGGCTTTGGGTCAGCCATAGCTCTCTTGAAAGGGCAGCTTCTGGAAGAGCTCTCTCAGTCCCACCTACTTCACAGGGTGTTTGTTGTGAGGGAAGAAGATAAAGAAGAAGAAGAAGATATTGGATTTCTATCCCGCCATCCACTCTGAAGAGTCTCAGAGCGGCTCACAATCTCCTTTACTTTCCCCCCCCACAACAGACACACTGTGAGGTGGGTGGGGCTGGAGAGGGCTCTCACAGCAGTTCAAGGACAACCTCTGCCAGAGCTATGGCGGACCCAAGCCCATGCTAGCAGGTGCAAGTGGAGGAGTGGGGAATCAAACCCGGTTCTCCCAGATAAGAGTCTGCACACTCAACCATTACACCAAACTGGCTCTCCACACCAACCTGGCTCTCCAGGAGATTGTGAGCCACTCTGATTCAGAGTGAAGGGCAGGGTATAAATCCAACGTTGTCTTCTTCTTCTTCTGTATCCAAAGCCCGAATTTGAAATTCTCTCCTGCAGGTTTCACCACCCACTCTTGCTGTCATTCACACCAACTTGCTTGACATCCAGAGAAGTCACGCCCTGTAACAGAGAAGTTGACCTGGAATAGTAACTCTTTCCCTCTGCCAGGGCTTCAGTGACAATGCTTGAGCTCAAATGGGATTTAAACTCGTGTCATTCCTCCAAACGTTTTTTTCCCCTCTCTCTCTCCCTTTTTGGTCGCCATGGAGACTAAAGGACTGTTACTTTCTCATCCTTAATTAACACCAGAGCAGCACTCCACTTCAAAAGTAAGAGCAGCGAAGTCTTCAGAAGCCTAGGCTGTGTTTGTTTTAAAATAATTCCTCAAGGGTTCCCCAGAGGCGGAGGAGGCAAAAGACTTGTGCAGTTTTTTTTTTTTTTTTAAATGACAAGCAAAAGAGAACAGAGGGGAACAATAGATTTGCGTTCGGAGTAGCGCAGGAACAGATGCTCGGGGCCTGCATGAAACCCAAACCGCATGGAGGCTGTTGGAAGCAGTTGTTCATTTGTCGCTACCACATGGTGCGGGGACGGCCACGAGCAGCCAGCTGGCGTGTCTGGGCTGGAGGAGCCGCCTCCAGGTCACCCAGTTGTCTTCAAGACAGAGAGGGGGTTTCAATTGACATCTCCAGTCTGCTTCTGACACTGGAGAACCCAATTCTGATACTAGAGAAACAGCAGCCTAGAAAACCAGGGCGGCGTAAGGGTTAGGGTGTCAGACTTGGATCTGGGAGACCCCGGTTCAAATCCTCCCTCTGCAATGGAAGCTTGCCGGATGAGTTTGGACCGCTTATGCCATCTCAGTCTGGCCTTCCTTACAGGGCTATTGCGAAGATAAAAGGGAGGAGCAGAGAATCATAGAAGCCACTTTGGTCCCCACTTGGAAGAAAAATGGGGTATAACTTAGATATTCTAACCATTGCACTTCACTGGCCACTCTGAGACTCAGAGTGTAGAGTGAGGTATAAATCCAATTTCTTCTTCTTCTTCTTCTTCACAACTGCCCACCAGCTATATATAGTTCTGCTCACTTTACCCCATTCCTTCGTCTGAAGAAGTCTGCATGCATACGAAAGCTTACATTCTGAATAAAACTTGGTTGGCCTTAAAGGTGTTACTGGACTCCTACTTTGTTCTACTGCTTCAGGCCAACACGGCTGCACCTGATTCTTCTTTTCCTTCTTCTTCCTCCTCTTCTTCTTCCGCTTGTAAGATGGATATTATGTTATGCCATGTGAGCTGTCCTGAGCCTACTTCGGCGGGGAGGGCGGGATACAAATTAAAGATTCTTCTTCTTCTATAGTCCCAAAACAAAGGGAGGAAGATGGGCATCGACATTTCCAATAACCTCCTATGGGTTGCCTGCAGTGAGAGGGATACATTAAGGTGTCTTCTACTGATCCAAAATCTTGGCCCTTCTCGGTCACTTGGAATCGGTAGTGACTCTCCAAGATCTTAGCTAGAATCTTTGACATCCCATCTACCTGATATATGTTCCCTGGAGACACTATGGATTGAACAGAGGAAAGCAAGCACATGTACAGGAGCGCTGTCATCTTTCCCCGTTATGAACCCTACTGGATATTGATTTTTATTTCATTTTGCTGTCAAGTCACCGCTGACTTATGGTGACCCCCGGCAGGGTTTTCGAGGCAAGAGACATTCAAAAGTGGTTTGCAACTGCTTGTCTCCAGGGCCTTTTTTTTTTGGTAGAAAAAGTCCAGCAGGAACTTATTTGCATATTAGGTACACCTGCTGACATCACCGTTGTTTCACACAGGAGGTTTTTTCTGTAGAAAAAGCCCAGCAGGAACACATTTGCACATTAGGCCACACCCCTTCATACCTAGCCAACCGGAACTGCGTTCCTGAGCGTTCCAGCTTAAAAAAAGCCCTGCTCATCTCTGCATTGGGACCCCGGTATTTCTTGATGTTCTCCCATCCAAAAACTGACCAATAGCAACCCTGATTAGCTTCCAAGATCAGATAACAGTGGGCTAGCCTGGGCCACCCAGGTCAGAAAAAAACACTGTCAAGTCACAGCTGATATATGATGATCTCTGTGTGTGTGTGTGTGTGTGTGTGTGTGTGTGTGTATATATATATAGGAGAGCCAGTTTGGAGTAGTGGTTAAGTGTGCAGACTCTTATCTGGGAGAACCAGGTTTGATTCTCCACTCCTCCGCATGGTCTTGGGTCAGCCATAGCCCTGGCTGTCCTTGAAAGGGCAGCTGCTGTGAGAGCCCTCTCCAGCCCCACCCACCTCACAGGGTGTCTGTTGTGGGGAAGGAAGATAAAGGAGATAGTGAGCCGCTCTGAGACTCTTCAGAGTGGAGGGCGGGATATAAATCCAATATCTTCTTCTTCTTCTCCTCCCCCCTCTCTCTCTGTCTGTCTGTATGTCTCTCTCTCTCTCTCCCTCTCTCTCTCTCTCTCTATATATATATATATATATATACACACACACACACACATATACGTACACACACACACACACACACACACACACACATATATATATATATATATATATATATATATATATATATATATATATATATATATATATATATATATATATATATATATATATATATATATATATATATATATATGATAAAAAGTAGAGACAACACTCTGCCAACAAAAGTCCATATAGTCATAGCGATGGTATTCCCAGTAGCAATGTATGGCTGTGAGAGTTGGACCATAAGAAAGGCCGAGTGCAGAAGAATAGATGCTTTTGAGCTGTGATGGTGAAGACTCTTGAGAGTCCCTTGGACTTCAAGAAGATCCAGTCAGTCAGTCCTAAGGGATATCAACCCTGACTGTTCCCTGGAAGGTCCGATGCTGAAGCTGAAGCTCAAATACTTTGGCCACCAAATGAGAAGGGAGAAGACCCTGATGCTGGGAAAGACAGAAGGCAAAAGAAGAAGGGGATGGCAAAAGATGAAATGGCTGGACAGCATTACTGATGTAACAAACACGAATTTGAGCAGACATTGGGGGATGGTAGAAGACAGGAAGGCCTGGCATGACTTTGTCCATGGGACTGCAAAGAGTCAGACTCGACTGTGCGACTGAGCAACAACAACTGGTGGGGTTTTCAAGGCAACAGGCATTCCGAGATAGCTTGCAATCACTTGCCCCTGCATCAAAACCCTGGGCTTCCTTGGTGGTATCCCATCCAAACACCAACCAGGGACATCAATAGCTGTCTGAAAAATCTCCCAACATCTGCTGGGAAACTGTAAAAGATAATGTAAAATTAAGAATATATATTACAGATGGTAGTACCTTTGTTAGCACCTCTTATCTTTTTTCATTCTCTTTCAGCTTCTTCTGGAAAGAAGAGGGCGATGGTGTAATAAGCTTAATTTCACACTCCTGGCCGAGCCACTTTGGAAAGGAAGAGTTCAAAGGATTCCCCTTCCTCCCCACTCACAGTCTTTAACATAATAATTGGGTCTGTTCACTCCAAAAAGCGCTAAAACAAAATGTACGGGGAAATATATCGACTATATGATTTGGAAGAGAGATGGGGCCAAGGCACTGATGGGGTCCGTGTTAACAGATGCGAATCAACGGCGAATTTAGACAGAAGAAAGCAGCAGGGACCAATCAATCTTTATTCCTTGACAATCCATACAATTCTACGTCTTCTGGCCTCTTTTTAGACAGCTCATAAAATGGCAATATCGATCATGAGGCCCAAATTTGTAGGTTTGACAATAAAAGCAATTTGCTATTGGACGAGGACAGCCGTGGAAGATGAATGCATTTTGGTTATTAACTTTCGAAAACAAATTATTCCAGGAAAGATGGGAGAGGTACAACAAAACTTTAGACCTCTGAAAGAGTCAAACCCTTCATTGGCACTGTTTCTTCAGACTTGTCTCAGTCCCAAGGAATAGATTCATGCAGAAACTCTGTTTGTGAAAGCCATTATCACTAATTGCTCTCTCCAGTGAAGATCCTGGATGGCTTTTCATACATGTGCTGTTTTTTTATATACAGTCACACTGCATCAGGAGTTTTGTAGTCTTTATGTAACTGCATGAAATTAGTCGAGCTCATCATCCTTCAGGTGAAAATATTCAACCATTCACCCTCTCACGCCCTCCAAAGTCTGAAATGGTACAATATCGGCAACACCTCATCAACGTGCTGTTCCGTTTGAACTCTTCCAATAAGGGACATATTCCTCTTTTCTTTGATCCTGATGAAAACACAGCTTCGCATATTGGTATAACTGCATCATCCATCAAAAGATATATTACTTGAAAGACTAACTCATATAAATGGGAGGGAGCAGGACTGGTCAATCTAGTCCAGCATTTTTTTTTGCACTGTAGTCAATCAGATGTCCATGGAAGGTCTACAAGCACGGCATCCCCCCATCGTCACCCGCTCCCACTTGTATTGAGAGGGTTGCTGCCCTCCATTCAGTCCTTGTGACTAATATACATTGATAGTTCCACCTGCATGTTTTTGACTTCCTCCTCATGGGTTGCTGTTGCCAACGCAGATCCAACTGTATAAATTGATGGTGCGGCCTCATTTGGAATACTGTGTACAATTCTGGTCACCGCACCTTAAAAAATACATTATAGCATTGGAAAAGCGCAGAAAAGGGCAACTAGAATGATTAAAGGGTTGGAACACTTTCCCTGTGAAGAACGGTTAAAACGCTTGGGGCTCTTTGGTTTGGAGAAATGTCGACTGAGGGGTGACATGATAGAGGTTTACAAGGTTATGCGTGGAATAGAGCAGGAAGAGAAAGAAGTCCTTTTCTCCCTTTCTCACAATACAAGAACTCATGGACATTCAATGAAATTGCTGAGCAGTCGGGTTAGAACGGATAAAAGGAAATAAAAAAAGAGTGATTAACACATGGAATTCACTGCCACAGGAGGTGGAGGCGGCTACAAGCATAGACAGTTTCAAGAGGGGATTGGATAAGCATATGGAGCAGAGGTCCATCAGTGGCTATTAGCCACAGTTTGGGAGGGCTACAGTGGGAGGGTTTCTGGCCCCACTGATGGACCTCCTGAGGGCGCCTGGTTTTTTTGGCCACTATGTGACACAGAGGGTTGGACTGGATGGGCCATTGGCCTAATTCAACATGGCTTCTCTTATGTAGCTCTATGTAACCATGTAACTGCAGCTCTACTTAACTGTACCACATGCTTAGCATGCACAAGGGTTCATGCACCCTGGAAAGTTGTTTCTGGCAAGAATAGACAGTGCTGATCTACATGAGCCCAGGAATATGCAGGAACTCCTTTGCATATTAGGCCACGCCCTCTGATGTAGCCAATCCTCCAGTAGGCCCTGTACTAAGAGCCCTCTAAGCCCTTGGAGAATTGGCTACATCAGGGGTGTGTGGTCTAATATGTAAAGGAGTTCCTGCTACAAAAAAAGGCCTGCATGAACCAATGATCCAACTTAATATATGGCCCTCCATAAATTCACATATGCCCTGGGGTTGCAAGACACCAAACGGAGAGACTTTGAAAATTCAGGAAGACCGTTTCAGAGGGTAGCCATTTCAGTTTGCAGCAGAATTCGCATCTAACTGAAAATTCAGAGTTCGGCTCATGGATTCTCACTGGACATTTCTCTGCACTCTACCAAAGTCAAATGTTTTTTCGCTGTGGATGCTGTTTTCAACTTTAATTAGAACTGGCCGGTGAATGGTGCTTCAATTTTGCTACCACCACAAAGCTCAGTTAAGTCCTTGCGAGGGGAAAACAACAACAACAAAAGCTTTATGTGAGCTGTAGATTTAGAACTTATCTTTATTGTCACTTGGGAGAGATTTAGCCCATCAACCTCACAGACACCCAACAACACTCTTACTCAGGGGTTGTTTTGTAGAAAAATAGGTGGTGGAGCTCATCCAGGGATTGTTATGCAGCTGCAATACTATTCAATGGACAAGGAGGTGGAACTCTCAGAAGGAGGAGGAGGAACTCTCAGAAAGGTTCAGGAGCTGTGCTCCTGTGAGCTCCCACTGAATCTGAGGCCTGCCCTTACTTCTAAAATGGTGCCTTTTATTGACATGCATTTTTTCTTCCTTACTTCAGTATTTCTGCCTGCCTGTGTTGTTCGGTTAATCAAATGTACACACTGAAAAAATCCATGTGAAAGATGAGTGGATCTACCTGAATCCACTCTTTTATTCTGAAATGGTACTCCTTGTTAAATTTGGGAGAATTCAGAAAATTATTCCCAGAACAACATTAAGAACTTCCTGACCATTAGAGCGGTTCCTCAGTGGAACAGGCTTCTTCGGGAGATGTTGGGCTCTCCTCCTGTTTTTTAAACAGAGGCTAGACGGCCATCTGACAGCAATGCTGATCATGTGAATTTAGGGGGAGGAGGGTGGTATTTGAGAGTCAGTTTGATGTAGTGGCTAAGTGTGTGGACTCTTATCTGGGAGAGCTGGGTTTGATTCCCCACTCCTCCACTTGCACCTGCTGGAATAGCCTTGGGTTAGCCATAGCTATCGCAGGAGTTGTCTTTGAAAGGGCAGCTGCTGGGAGAGCCCTCTCAGCCCCACCCACCACACAGGGTGTCTGTTGTTGGGTGTGGGGGGAAGATATAGGAGATTGTAAGCCACTCTGAGTCTCCGATTCAGAGAGAAGGGTGAGGTATAAATCTGCAGTCTTCTTTTTCGTCATTTGTTTGTTCCCCCCAACATTATTGATAGAAGCATGTGTGCATTGATAGAACACATTTTTAATTTAATAAAATTAATTATCAATACTGAAAAGTACACCATACATCACATGTAAAAGATATATAAAACAACAGCGTAAGTCTAGCATGCAGTACATTACAGTCCAGTACATTATTTACCTGACCTCAAAACACAGAAAAGAGACTATTTTAAGAAAGGGCCAGAACTCCACATTAAAAAAACACACCCACAAGCAACCTTGATTGAATCTATTACCATTGTATCATGATTTGCATGCACAACGGGAGAAATTGTACCAATGCCAAAGAGCTGATTAGTACAACAATGCCGCACAAAATGAATCTTGATACAATTATATGAAGATTGCTATTTACAGCATTTTTCCTGGCATAACATAAAGAGGGGAAGATCTGAGTACACTGAAGAAATGGAAAAGTACTTTCACCCAAGATTCCTTTCCTGCCTGGAGTCATGACTTTAGAGCTTCTTAGAGTCCAACTTTGGGCACAGGAAAATCTGTTACTCTTTGGATGGGAGACCACCAAGGAAGTCCAGGGTTACAACACAAAGGTAGGCAATGGCAAACCACTTTTGAATATCTCTTGTCTAGAAAACAGTACTGTTGTTGTTGTTCAGTCGCACAGTCGAGTCCGACTCTTTGCGACCCCACGGACAAAGTCACGCCAGGCCCTCCTGTCTTCCACCATCCTCTGAAGTCTGCTCAAATTCGTGTTTGTTACATCAGTAACGCTGTACAGCCATCTCATCTTCTGCTATCTCTTTCTTCTTTTGCCTTCTGTCTTTCCTAGCATCAAGATCTTCTCCAGGGAGTGCTCCCTTCTTATTTGGTGGCCGAAGGATTTGAGCTTCAGCTTCAGCATCTGACCTTCCAAGGATCAGTCAGGGTTGATTTCCCTTAGGACTGACTGATTTGATCTTCTTGCAGTCCAAGGGACTCTCAAGAGTCTTCTCCACTACCACAGCTCAAAAGCATCTATTCTTCTGCACTCGGCCTTCCTTATGGTCCAGCTGTCACAGCCATACATTACTACTGGGAATACCATCGCTTTGACTATATGGACTTTTGTTGGCAGGCTGATGTCTCTACTTTTTATTATACTGCCCAGGTTTGCCATAGCTGTCCTCCCAAGGAGCAAACATCTTTTAATTTCATGGCTACAATCACCATCTGCAGTGATCTTGGATCTCAGAAATGTGAAGTCTGTCACTACTTCCATGTCTTCTCCTTCTACTTGCCATGGTGTGATGGGGCCGGATGCCATGATCTTAGTTTTTTTGATGATGAGTTTCAAGCCTACTTTTGTGCTCTCCTCTTTTACCCTCAACAAGAGGTTCTTTAGGTCCTTCTCACTTTCTGCCATTAGAGTGGTGTCATCTGCATATCTGAGGTTGTTGACGTTTTTCCCGGCAATCTTAATTCCGGCTTGTGCTTCATCCAGGCCAGCATTTCACATGATGTACTCTGCATATAAATTAAATAAGCAGGGTGACAATATACATCCTTGTTGAACTCCTTTTCCTATCCTAAACCAATCAGTTGTTCCATATCCCATTGACAGTTGCTTCTTGACCCTTATACAGGTTTCTCAGGAGACATGTGAGGTGGTCTGGTACTCCCATCTCTTTAAGGACTTGCCACAGTTTGTTGTGATCCACACAATCAAAGGCTTTAGCATAGTCAATGAAGCAGAAATAGACGTTTTTCTGATACTCCCGTGCTTTCTCCATAATCCAGCGAATGTTGGCAATTTGATCTCTAGTTCCTCTACGTCTCCGAAACCCAGCTTGAACTTCTGGTAGTTCCCGATCGACATACTTCTGAAGCCTAGTTTGTAGGATCTTTAACATGACCTTGCTGGCATGTGAAATAAGTGCAATGGCGCGATAGTTTGAACATTCCTTGGCATTACCCTTTTTTGGGATTGGAATATAAACTGATTTTTTCCAAACCCGTGGCCACTGTTGTGTTTTCCAAATTTGTTGACATAATGTGTGCATCACTTTAACAGCATTATCTTTTAGGACTTTGAATAGCTCAACTGGGATACCATCATCTCCGCTCGCTTTGTTGTTAGTAATGCTTTCTAAAGCCCATTTGACTTAACTCTCCAGGATGTCTGGTTCAGGGTCATCGATTTCACTGTCATGGTTGTCTGGGACATTGAGATCCTTCTTCTATAATTCTTCTGTGTATTCTTGGCACCTCTTTCTGATCTCTTCTACTTCTGTTAGGTCCCTACCATTTTTGTCCTTTGTCATGGCCATCTTTGCACGAAATGCTCCCTTAATTTCTCCAATTTTCTTGAATAGAACTCTTGTCCTTCCCATTCTATTATTTTGCTCTATTGCTTTGCATTGTTCCTTCAGGAAGGCCTCCTTATCTCTCCTTGCTGTTCTCTGGAAATCTGCATTCAGTTGGATGAATCTTTCCTTTTCACCTTTGCCTTTTGCTTTCCTTCTTTCCTCAGCTATTTGTAAAGCCTCATCAGACAGCCACTTTGCTTTCTTGCATTTTTTTTTCCTTTGGGATGGTTCTGATTGCTGCCTTCTGTACAATGTCACGAACCTCCATCCATAGTGCTTCAGGCACTCTGTCTATCAACTCTAGTTCCTTAAACCTATTCTTCACCTCCACTGTATATTCATAAGGGATGTGATCAATGTCAAACCTGAATGGCCTGATGGCTTCCCCAGTTTTCTTCAGTTTAAGCCTGAATTTTGCAATGAGTAGCTCATGATCTGAGCCACAGAAAACAGTACTAGGTCACCATAAATTGGCTGCAGGGCTTTTTTTGTAGCAGGAACTCCTTTGCAGAATAGACTACACCCCCCCCCCCCCCGATGTAGCCAATCCTCCAAGAGCTTACAGGGCTCTTCTTACAGGGCCTACTGTAAACTCTTGGAGGATCAGCTACATCAGGGGTGTGTGGCCTATTATGCAAAGGAGTTCCTGCTACAAAAAAAGCCCTGGGGCACACCCCTGGTGTAGCCAATCCTCCAAGAGCTTACAGGGCTCTTCGTACAGGGCCTACCATAAGCTGCAGGAGGATCGGCTACATCAGAGGTGTGTGGTCTAATACGCAAAGGAGTTTCACATCTGCCCTCCAAACCGCACCTGTTCTCACTCCGTCTCCAGACACCTCCTATCCGGATTAAAAAGCCACCTGGATTTCCCTAATAGTTTCCCCCTGAATCGCATCTTGGTCGCATAATCAGTGGCTGTCTGAAGACCCGGATGCGACTCATAAGCAGAAGGGCTATGCGGGCGCACCAAGCCATTTCTGGCACTGTTGGTTTCCCCCCCACCCAACCTTTCTCTGAGGAGCACTTCTGCGCTTCTCTGCTTGAGCGAACACAAGGGAGACTTCTTTTTTTAAAACAACAACACAACCCTTTCTGCAGTAGGTCTGCGGTTGAGCCACCCTAGCAGTGTAAATAGGCAACCATGGACCGCTGCTGGGATCTTGCCACTTCAACAGCAGTGGTTGGACAGTCCAGAAATGGACCAACGTCAAGCGGTGGTTTTTTTTGGCGATGGGATAATATCACATCAATCTCACCCTTTGTGTCTCCCACTGGAGAGAAAGTCAGGGTATAAATGAAGCTAATGTGTTAATCAAAGGGTGATTAACGCATGGAATTCACTGCCACAGGAGGTGGTGGTGGCTACAAGACAGACAGCTTTAAGAGGGAATTGGAGAAACATATGGAGCAGAGGTCCATCAGTGGCTATTGGCCACAGCTTATTGTTGGAACTCTCTGTCTGGGGCAGTGATGCTCTGTATTCTTGGTGCTGGGGGGGGCAACAATGGGAGGGCTTCTAGTGTCCTGACCCCATTGGTGGACCTCCTGATGGCATTTGGGTTTTTTGGCCACTGTGTGACACAGAGTGTTGGACTGAATGGGCCATTGCCTTGATCCAACATGGCTTCTCTTATGTTCTTAAGTTAATTAAATTTAGAACACCATGATCTAAGAGGAGAAACGGAGATGAAAAGGATTACAGGAGCATCCTCGCTCTAGACCAGGTCTCTTTTTACGGCTTAAAGCACCACTCTACCAACTGTGATGTTCTCTCGAAAGGGCAAACTTACAGCCCGGCAACGTGGGAGACACAGAATTAGTCTCCTGACATTTTAACTAAAATAGCAGACATGTTGAACTGTGAATGCAATCAAAGCAGCAGCAAAGGGAGGTGTTATTCTGCTCCACACACACACACACACCCCGCAGGCTGTTTTACTGATCAAAATACCTCCCTCCTCCAAACTCCTTTCCTGCCAGTGGGATAAAAGCACAGGGTCATTGTATAAGGGCAAAAGTAACATGGGTGAGACAGCTGGGATCAGAAAAGCCCATGACTGAGGGAGTGATGGCTGTAGCTGGACTGGCCTCTCCCTTGCTTTCCTCCAGCCATCCCCTCTCTTATATTTTAACATCAGTTTTACTCACAGATGTATATAAGGGAACTATCTAGAGTTGTCAGCCTCCAGGTGGGGCCTGGAGATCTCCTACTTTTACAACTGATCTTCAGCTGATAGAGATCAGCTCCCCTAGAGGAAATGGCTACTTTGAAGGGTGGAGTCTATGGCATTGTACCATGCTGAGGCCTTCCCCTCCCCAAACCCTGCCCTCTTCCAGACCCATCTCCAAAGTCTCCAGGTATTTTCCAAGATAGACCTGGCAACCCAAGAACTATCCTTTAGACAAGATATATCAATTGTGCTGCATGTGCCTTCTATTGGGTGTTAATTAAGAAGAAGATGAAGACGAAGAAGAAGATGATGATATTGGATTTATATCCCACCCTTCACTCTGAATCTCAGAGTCTCAGAGCGGCTCACAATCTCCTTTATCTTCATCCCGCACAATAAACACCCTGTGCGGCAGGTGGGGCTGAGAGTGCTCTCCCAGAAGCTGTCCTTTCAATGACCACTCTGCAAGAGCTCTGGCTGACCCAAGGCCATTCTAGCAGCTGCAAGTGGAGGAGGGGGGAATCAAACCCGGTTCTCCCAGATAAAAGTCCATGCACTTAACCACTGCACCAAACTGATAGAAACTGTTTTAATAGTTAAAGGATGTTTATTGTTTTAGTATTGTTCTTACCCACCCTAAGCCTTGCTCTGCAAGGGAGGGCAGGCTATCAATCTAATAAATCAAATCAAAAAATGGCCTCCAAGGAAGAAGGCTTCTTTAAACAGCTGTTTCAGATGCTTTGTTGAACAGTGGGATGGAAAAGAAAATTCCAAGGAAAGCTTTCCCCCCAAATAGCTAGGGAGGTTTCCAAAACTCTTGTCCTCTGAATTTCTTCCTACAATAGCTCGACTTTCTTTCCAAGAAGATGCTTTGATAATCCTCCATTATTCTATCTTTTTTTAAAAAAAATTCTAAATATACCGCAGAGCCTTGTAGCATGTTCAGCCTGCTACAGCTTCGGATTCATCTGTTCATCTCACTGTTTCCTCCCTTAAGGCATGCACATTGGGGGAGAAAGCTGCACAGAGCAAATGGTGTATACATTCAATCCAAGATTGCTTTTGTGTGGTGTTTTCCCAGTGCACAGAAGCAAAGTGTGCACACAGTCATTCCAAGATTGGCGGGGTGTTTTTGGTGGGCGTTTTTTTTTGGGGGGGGGGGTCTGGTATTTATGTATTAGTGTACTTGTGTGAGTGTGTGCACCTGGAAGTCACGGCGACCTCTGGTAACTGATCCCTACTAGGGGATTATATTCAGGGAAGTGACTGAATAAAGCCTGCCCCTGTCTCCCAACTCCTGGTATTCCAAGGAGGTCTCCCATCCAAGTACTTGCCAGAGTTGACCGTGCTAGCTTCTGAGAGCTGACAAGATCGGACTTGCCTGAGCTATTCAGGTCAGGGTGTTCCAAGGCTGTCCTTGTGTGGTGTTGTACCACAGCACAGAAGTACATGTCCATATCAGCAAAATAATCCACAAATATTGGGTTGGCGTCTAAAGACCACAGGGGCATGAATTGGTCATGTTACCTGAAATGCAATCCCCTGGGGGGAACAATGGACCATCAGAGATTGTGGGGTACAGCATGAGGGTCTACAACAGGTAGAGAAAGCCAGTAGAAGCATTCCTCATGGCTGGAAATGTGACTTGAGGAAAAGGATTTAGGATCCATTCCACTGAATCTTGATGCAATCATATCAGTGGATCAGGAGGAAGCACTTTCTCAATGAGTGCGTGCTTGTCAGAAAGATGGGGAAGGTTGGTTGAAGGAACGGACAAAAATGGCCAAATACGGATGTTCTACTTCTGGAACGAATTTGAGAATTTCTGCCTTTTAAAGCAGAGTTGAATCAGAATGTTGAATCAGAATAGAGCATCTGCTTGGTAAGCAGAAGGTCCCAGGTTCAATCCGCGGCATCTCCAACTGAAAGGGTCCAGGCAAATAGGTGAGAAAAACCTCAGCTTGAGACCCTGGAGAGCCGCTGCCAGTGTGAGTAGACAATACTGACTTTGATGGGCCAAGGGTCTGATTCAGTATAAGGCAGCTTCCTAGGTTCATATGTTGTGCTAAACTAAATTCTGGAATGTAAGCGGGAAATTCTTTCGACTCTTATTCATAGTGGCTCAAAGGGGTTTTTTTGTTTTTTGTTTTTTAAATGACACCTTAAGCATTCTCATAACTCTTTCAGTTATCTCGAAAAGATTCCCATCTTCAAGTTTGGGCAATCAATTTACAGTCACTTTACAACGTTATTAATATTTGACCATAAGTGGCAGAAATGTCATAAGCCAAGGCAGGAATTCTTTAACTACTGAAATGGAATCAAATAATTGGTAAGTGATTAATCAACTGAACACTTAATCGATGGGCAGTGCCAAGGCAGATCAACAGCACATGGACGTCTTCTAAGCATGCTGTTTGGAAGGGAGCATCATTTTATGGAATAAACAAGGTATTACCAACCAAGAGCCAGTTTGGTGTAGTGGTTAAGTGCCTGGACTCTTATCTGGGAGAACCGGGTTTGATCCCCCCCTCCTCCACTCGCAGCTGCTGGAATGGCCTTGGGTCAGCCATAGCTATCGCAGGAGTTGTCCTTGAAAGGGTAGCTGCTGTGAGAGCCCTCTCAGACCCACCCACCTCACAGGGTGTCTGTTGTGGGGGAGGAAGATAAAGGAGATTGTGAGCCGATTCAGAGTGGAGGGCGGGATATAAATCCAACGACTTCTTCAGAACAAGAGCATTAACAAAAATTATTTCCTGACTCTTCCTGTACGCATGTGTATGTGCGTTCAGAAGTGCGCAAGTTTCGCCTCACTCACCTGTTTTACACACAGATAAAGGTGTTTACACTGAAATTAAGAACCAATAATTTTTTTGCAAGCAACTTTGTGTCTTAATTTAAACAGTCCTACAACCTATTTATACAATCCAAATCATCAATGAAACTAGGTTCAGTTATGAACGTATGAACGTAT
This sequence comes from Heteronotia binoei, assembly GCF_032191835.1. Classification (NCBI taxonomy): domain Eukaryota; kingdom Metazoa; phylum Chordata; class Lepidosauria; order Squamata; family Gekkonidae; genus Heteronotia; species Heteronotia binoei. The sequence continues at coordinate 72,060,895 of NC_083233.1, read as the reverse complement.
GAAGCTGCCTTCTACTGAATCAGACCCTGGGTCCATCAAAGTCAGTATTGTCTCCTCAGACTGGCAGCGGCTCTCCAGGGTCTCAAGCTGAGGTTTTTTGCACCTATTTGCCTGGACCCTTTTTTGGAGATGCCAGGGATTGAACCTGGGACCTTCTGCTTCCCAAGCAGATGCTCTACCACTGAGCCACTGTCCCAGTTATGCAATAGGCAGCAATTCAACAACGATATCACACTCGCGGCTGGTTTATAAAAGTTCCTACCCTCACTCTGTAAAGAACAAAGAAGGCTCATCAGAATTTTAAAGCATGGAGCGGCTCGCTTTGCAAAGTTCATAATAAAGGATGCAACGCATTCCCAATATTTGTGCCACGGTCCTGTTGCAATTTTCTTCCTACCCAAAGGTGTGATGACAGGTAAGTGGAACCAGTAAAGCAGACATCCTTGAACTTGGCGGGGATCCACAAACGGGAGTGGAGATGGGAGAACTCGCCCTCTGGATTACAGACGGATTCACGTAACACTTTTTCAGCTCACCCCTCAATGTGCTTGATTATTTTGGAACCAGACACAGAAGGAAAAAAACTTAAATGCAGCGAGAGTCCCTTGGACTGCAAGAAGATCAAATCAGTCAGTCCTAAGGGAAATCAACTCTGATTGTTCCCTGGAGGGTCAGATGTTGAAGCTCAAATACTTTGGCCACCAAATGAGAAGGGAGCACTCATTGGAAAAGACCCTGATGTTGGGAAAGACAGAAGGCAAAAGAAGGGGGCAGCAAAAGATGAGATGGCTGGAGAGCGTTACTGATGTAACTAACACAAATTTGAGCAGACGTCAGAGGATGGGGGCAGACAGGAGGGCCTGGTGTGACTTTGTCCATGAGGTCGCATAGAGTTGGACTTGACTGTGCGACTGAACAACAAAAAGTGGACCGGTCTGCTTAAATCTTGACCGATTTAACACTAGGCTGATTCTGTTCTCAGAGTACTTTCCCCCACCCGGCACTTCTGTCTGATTGTGTACAAGCTGCCACGAGGTAGCGATTTGCCCTGCCTCTTTCCCACGGCAAGCAGAAATTGGTTTTCAGAGGATCCTGCTTGCTGCAGGAAAGAGGTGAGACAAGTCGCAGCCCTGTGGCAGCTTGGGCGAAATTGGACAGAAGTGCTGGGGAGAAGGGCTCTGAGACCGGAATAAACCTAGTGAGAAATCGGTTCTTCTGTATTTGTCCTACGGCTTGAAAGTTTGTTGTATCCTCTATTGCGAACTTTGCAAAGCCAGACGCTTCACGCTTTAAAATTCTGATAAGAGCCTTTGCTGTTCTTTACAGAGTGAGGTTAGGAATTTTTGTAAACAAGCTGTGAGTGTGATATCGCTGTTGAATGGCTGCCTATTGTGCAACTGAACCTGTTTTCATTGACAAACGGATTGTATAAACAAGTCTTATGACTATTTAAATTAAGACTCAAAGTTGTTTGGAACATAATTATTGGTTCTTTATTTCAGTGCAAAATGCCTTTATCTGTCGACTGACACACTGCAACTGTCCATATCTTTCACTTTATATTACCACCTATTTTGTACAGCAATGAGTTTGAGAGGTAAGGATTTGTGCTGACAGCGACACATCACAATTCAAAGAGTTTAAACCATAACCGTTCCGATCAAAACAAACAGCGAACCTGATGTTTAATGTATTAGCAGCTGCAAAAATATTAATTCTGGGCAAGAAGAGAGGCGCCAGCAATTAAGGAATGAGAAAAACAAAATCTGGACCGTAATTAGATGCCTGAAATTAGGTATTCTGCCATATAGAGAAGGAAAATGAGCTCTTGAAGTTTTCTCGTCTAATGGGATAGGAATAATGAAATTAGATCTCTCGGATGGTTTGATAGGTGGAAGAATTAAATTACGATAGCAATTAGTATCACAGCGGAAGAACATAAGAGAGAATATTGGTGTTCATATTTTGTGTCTTGAGTTGTTATGTTTACACAACTGTAGATGCCTAATGTGGACTCCTTCGTTGAATAAGCATGGTGTGGTGGTCAGAACAGAATGTGGGAGACCGGAGTTCAAATCCCCACACAGCCATGAATCTCCCTGGACCAACTTGTAGGAGTCATGCCACTCATCCTGGCCTACCCCACAGGGTTGCAGTGAGGATGTGATGGCAAAAGGGAAATCATGGATGCAGCCTTCTACACTCCTTGGAAGAAAGGTGGGATTAAAATATACTGGATATATAGAATGAAATGTCATTTGACATTTTGAATGTGTGGTTATAAAGAAAAGGTTTAGGCTACTTAATGTATTTTAAGTGTTCATGGAGTTACCAGACTCCAGGTCCTAGTGGGGCTTCCCCCACTTTTGGGGGCTTCAGCCCACCACCAACCAGGTGGCTGGTGGGGGAAACCCCACCCCCAAACAGTGACATCATTGTGCAACATCCCCAATGGAATGACATCACTTCTGACACATGACCCTCTGGCTTTTGGGCAAATTCTATGGTTTTAGAGCCTAGAAACCCACCAAGCTTTCCCCAAAAAACAGAACATGGCCTTCAGTGTTGCAGATGCGATGACATCACTTCAGGGTGACATCATCATATTGGGACATCCTGCCCCCTTCCACAATACCTGCCCCATTCTCCTGCCACATAGAAGAGGAGGAGGAGGAAGACATTGGCTTTATACCCCACCCTTCACTACTCGAAGGAGTCTCAGAGTGGCTTACAATCGCCTTTCCCTTCCCCTCCCCACAACAGACACTCTGTGAGTAGATAGAGTAGCTCTTCCAGCACTGGAAAGATATGATCCCCATAAGTCATTCAAGTCAGCAAATTCTCTGCTGCATTTTGGATCAATGGTCTTTTTGGGTCAGCCCCATGCAGAGAGTCTTGAGAAGAAGGAAGAAGAAGATTTTTGGATTTATAAAAGATTTATAAATCTCAGAGTCTCAGAGCAGTCACAATCTCCTCTACCTTCCCCCCCACAACAAACACCCTGTGAGGAAGGTGGAGCTGAGAGTGCTTTTACAGCAGCTGCCCTTTCAAGGACAGCTTCTATGAAAGCTATGGCTGATCCAAGGCCATCTCAGCAGGTGCAAACGAAGGAGTGGGGAATCAAACCCGTTCTCCCAGATAAGAGTCCACGCACTTAACCACTACACCAGAAAGAAGAAGAAGAGGAGGAGATTGGATTTATACCCTGCCCTTCGCTAGCCAAAGGAGTCTCAGAGCAGCTTACAAATCTCCTTTCCTTCCCCTCCCCACAACAGACACCCTGTGAGGTAGGTGAGGATGAGAGAGCTCTCCCAGAACTGCTCTTGAACAGAATAGCCTTGAGAGAACTTATGGTTGACCCAAGGTCACAACAGCAGGTGTGTGTGGAGGAGAGGGGAATCAAACCCGGTTCTCCCAGATACGAGTCTGCACATGTAACCACTACACCAAACTGGCTCTCTTACACCAATTTAACTTGCATGTGATTGTTGCAAAATGGATGCCTGTGGATGATGTGGTGTGCCATGAGAAAATATCCAGCAAGGCTGTGGCTAGAAGTCTCTACAGGTCTCAGCCACAGCCCAGCTCCCAATCAGTGGCTTCAGGCCTTCCTTTGAATTCTTCCTTCCTTTCTTTCTCTCTTTCTTTCTTTCTTTCTTTCTTTCTTTCTTTCTTTCTTTCTTTCTTTCTTTCTTTCTTTCTTTCTTTCTTTCTTTCTTTCTTTCCATCCATCTATCTTAGACTTGCTAGGCTCAGAGGGGCTTACATCAGTGAAAAGCACAATAACATGATTAAAACCGCATTAAGATACTTAACCCACACTATAACAATATACTAACCAAGATGGGAATAAAACTTCCCAGTGCCTGCTTGCCCCCTGGGTAAATACGATGTTGGGAAGTGGAGAAGGGAGAAAGGGTGGGATGTGAGAGTACCAGGCCGTTACTGTCCTCAACCAAATGCTTGGCAGAACATCTTTGCCTTGCAAGCCCTATAGAATGGTAATGAATCCCTTCCCCCGTGTGGCAATCCACGGCTGAGAGAGCTGGCTACTACAAAGCTGCTCTCTTGCTATGAAGAATTCCAAGGGATGGCTTTTGCGGGAAGAAAAGAAGGTCAGCAGAGGCCTCTGTGTTGTAGCAGGCAAGTCACGCTCATTAGATTCCTTAAAGCTTTACAAACTGATACAAAATGCCCTAATGCCTGTACACGGAGGGAGTCCTCCTATTTCTAACTCCAAATATTGTCTCTTTGGTTGACAGCAGCCCAGTTGGACAGAGAGTCATTTGGGCTGTAGGGCGGATTTAACTATTTCCCCTTAGCCTCCAGCACTTTTATGCTTTTTTTTTTTTAAAGGTATATTCTTTAGCACATCTGAGAAAGAATAAAAGCAGCACATCTCATCTCCAGGAAACGTGCATGTGTGGGCTATTCAGTTCGGAAAGCATTCACGTTCCCGATTGTGCGTTGGATTCAGAGGGCCAGTGGCTCTCTCAGAACTCACAAAACACAAAGACGGCAAGAAGCTTGAAAAGGAGCGAAGAAGAAGATAAAAGGGTCGTTCTAATTCGGCTTGATGCTGCCACCAGCTCCTTGTCACAGATGCAGAGCTATTGCGCTGGTAACAGCACGGAGTTTCATTCATCTGGTGGGCCACATATAATAGCCTCTAGGAACAGGTGTACTAGTGGAGCTGATTGACTGGTATTGCATGAAGATACAGATTGCATCAACTGCTATCTCTCACCTCCATGGGAGGTGGTGGCAGCTACAAGCATAGACAGCTTCAAGAGGGGATTGGATAAGCATATGGAGTAGAGGTCCATCAGTGGCTATTAGCCACAGCTTATTGTTGGAACTCTCTGTCTGGGGCAGTGATGCTCTGTATTCTTGGTGCTTGGGGGGCACAGAGGGAGGGCTTCTAGCCCCACTGGTGGACCTCCTGATGGCACTTGGGTTTTTGGCCACTGTGTGGCACAGAGTGTTGGACTGGATGGGCCATTGGCCTGATCCAACATAGCTTCTCTTATGTTCTTAGGATAGAGGGATGACATATAGCTACTATGAATTGAGAAAGCACAGCAATCTTTTTTTGTTTTTTTAGCTGTTCTGACTGGTTCAAATCACAGCAGCCTCATATAAGAACATAAGAGAAGCCATGTTGGGTCAGGCCACTGGTCCATCCACTCCAACACTCTGTCGCACAGTGGTCAAAAAACCAGGTGCCATCAGGAGGTCCACCAACGGGCCCAGGACACTGGAAGCCCTTCCACTGTTACCTCCCCACAAGCACCAAGAATACAGAGCATCACTTGCCCCAGAGAGAGAGAGTTCCATCTATGCTGTGTGGCTAATAGCCACAAATGAACCTCTGGTCCATATGTTTATCTAACTCCCCTCTTAAAACCATCAGTGCTTGTAGCTGCCACCACCTTCTGTGGCAGTGAATTCTACAGGGAAACCTTCAGGGAGAAGCACTGGTTTATATGAAAGGTGCCTCCATGTGAAAGGTAATGTCTCAGTGGTTTGCATGCAGAATGTCACAGGTTCTACCCCCGATATCTCCAGTTAAAAGGTTCTAGGTAGTAGTTGTTAGGAAAGACCTTTCTCTGCCTGGGATTCTAGTCAAAATGGCTAAAGCTGCTCTAATCGGACCAATGGCCTGACTTGAGGCAAAATAGCTTCATGGGTTCATTTACATCTTCAAGTGAATCAACCTAGGTTATGAGCCCACCAGCAGCCCTATATGTTCTCAGGAGCCTTTGCTTGGCACCTATTGAACTGCTCCATATGATTCAACAGGATGATGATTTCAGCACCACCAACAGTGGACAGCTCCAACAGCCAAAGTCCTATCACGTTGCAGCTGATTTATGCCAACCCCATAGAGTTTTCAAGGCAAGGGATGAACAGAAGTGGTTTGCCATTGTCTGCCTCTGGGCAGCAATCCTGGATTTTCTTGGTGGTCTCGCATCCATGCACTAACCAGGGCCGACCCTGCTTAGTTTCAGAGATCTGATGAGATCAGGCTAATCCGGACCATTTGGGTCAGGGTCTCAGTCCTCTTTAGTCTAGCATTAGCAGCTGAGGGTAGAACATGGTGTAATAATGGCCTCCTTCATACAATCAGTACATGCATGGGAGGTATGGATGGGGATTAAGCCTCTCTTTCCTCCCCAGACCTCCAAGCATTAAACCAAAGAACCAAACAGTGGCTATATGTACAAGCCATGTGTACATAAGCTCCTCTCTCTGTTGAGCATCCCTTTGGTTGGGAGGTGCTGATTCCACATACAGGGCTTACATAGGTATGCAAGATTACTGCCTGAGCCCTACTATTGGGGAGGGTGGTCAAAAATCTAATAAAATCAAATCAAGATGCATGCATTATTCATTATATTATTAACTGAGGCTAACTGTATGGCGCTACTATACTTTTCAAGCTGATAATTTCCAACTTAGAATCCCTGCTTCAGTTTCACTTTTCTCTAGTGCAAATCACCACTTCAGTTTTACTTTTCTCTAGTGCAAATCAAACTCACAAGACTTTATTTTTCTCATGTCATAAAACTGATAATTATAAAGGAATACAATAAAAATCAGAATTCTAATTACAATTCAACCAGCTATCAGTTCAGGAACAAATCTTGCCTGTCAGCCATCTCATCCATTCTTTTGGTTAATTAAATGCCGCATGAAGCAACACAGCCTTGTATGCCCTGCAGAACCATAAGAGATCTTGCATAGCACTAATCTCCATGTGGAGCTGGTTTCAAATGGCAGGGGCAGCCACCAAGAAGGCCCTTCCCTTAGATCACAAACAGGCTACTTGTTGACCAGCAGACCCATAGATATGCTGTCAAGCGCCGATATTTCTCAATAAGCAGCCTTTTGTTTCAAGGACGGACGGTGGCTCAGGGGCAGAGCATCTGCTTGGGAAGCAGAAGGTCCCAGGTTCAATCCCTGGCATCTCCAAAAAAGGGTCCAAGCAAATAGGTGTGAAAAACCTCAGCTTGAGACCCTGGAGAGCCGCTGCCAGTCTGAGAAGACAATACTGACTTTGATGGACCAAGGGTCTGATTCAGTATAAGGCAGCTTCATATAAATCAAAGCTGTTTTATTGTTAGAAATTCAGGAGCTGTACCAAGGACACAAGCCTTGGGAGTAATGAGGCATACAGAGTTACACAGTTGCTATATCGGATATCTTCAAAAGTTACGTTACAGATGCATACGAGTCATGGGTTCAAAGGTTGCTAAACACAATCTCTTTTATTACTAAGAAATTTGGGCTATTAAAAATATCTCCCATTCTCACACTTCTCCAGCAGAAGATAAGAGTTGTCTGTGTGAACCTGTGGGAGAGGCGACTTGAAAGTGGTTCCAGCCAGGCTGTAGCATAAACATCTTTGGGCAAGATGGATTTATTACTTGCCCAATGGTTGTAATTTTTTTTAATTAAGCGGGGTGGGGGCAGTAAAGAGCTGGTGACCTGCTCTTTGTCTAAGAACCCATCATGTTACAGAAATAAAGCGCGCTTGACATATGCTGGGGCTCACAAGGTCCTGGCCCCACCACAAAAACACTGCGGCCAGTGAGTCCTGGCACCACCCCCTACCACTTCCAAATTCCACCAGAATGGGCCAAATCTGTGTCAGAGATGTAGAAGCAGTGACCACTGGACTGACCAGTCACAGGGAGCAGTCCCAAGGAAGACACTCGAGACAGACAGCAGGTTAAACAAACTGTATTGGGTTCACGCAGGTAACAGAGTCAGTAGGCAGTCCAAGGGTCATACACTTACACACAAGAAGAGCCAGGCAGAGGTACAAATACAGAGTCCAAGAGAGTAGTCATTACACGGTCCAAAGTCATCACTCCAATATCCATTATCCAAACAGTATGCCACGCTAGTATCATTCTTTCCCTAGCCCACAGCGAAATGGTAGCTGGCTACTGTATTTCTAGTGGTCTTAGCCAATCACAATGCAAACTGGTTAAGTGGCCTACACCTGATGACAATGTACCATCTGTAGTCAAGGGTGACTCAATCCCTGACAGTTCCAAGCCTCCTTAAAGGAATAGGACACTGTCAATCCGTCCTCACTCCCAATCATCAAAGGCCCCTGAAACCAGCAGGCTGCAACATCGGAGAAAACATGTGCTGGGGTGCTCAAGGTCCATTCCTGCATCCCAGTGCCAAGAGCCCGGCTGGGGTCACCAAACCAGATGCCCCACAGCTCCCCCAAAGAAAAACATCCCGGTTATGTGCCCCACCAAATTGGAAATCCTGGCTACAGTCCTGTGGACCAGGTACCTGCAGTAGGCCCCAAGAAGGAGATCAAAGGGGGAGAGGGATGGAAAAGATGGAAGAAATGTGAGCTGTTTATGAGATCCAAAGGATACCCATAACACACTCGCAGCCAGGAGTGGTCCCATCCAGAAAAAGCTTGGCTGCTCCGTTCTATGGAATGCACAAACTGGTCCTTGAAGTACTGCAGTGGATCCGAGGAGCAAGGGAGAGGAACGGCACACAAATGCCGCAACGATTTCCTGCTTCCGTCGCCCTCCTCTTAGCCTTTCGGCCATCTCACAAAACACAGCGGCTCATCCGCTTGGAAATCTCATTCTCTCCACTTATCCAGCCCTCTCACATCCCGCCCTACCCCCATAAGAGAAATGTGACAGACTACAAAAAATATTGTCTCTCACAGTCCCATCCGCTGCCCCCAAGGTGTCGATGAGTTCAACATGGCTTGTTTGGCTGCTAATTTCCAAGGGCATGTTGAGCGCCTTTCCTTCCCCGGGCTTAACAGGCAAATTGGCTTTCTGATTTTAGAAGCTGTGCACTGCATCTCTCTCTCTCTCATAGACGGACACAGATCTCTGTCTTTTGGTTCAGATTCTCTGATATCATCTGCCCTCCCTCCCTTAGGGCCCAAAGAGACACAATGGGGAGAGAGGCAGCGTGGTTTAGCTGCTGGACCAAGAGGATGAGGGAAAGAACTAGGTTAAAAGCTCCACTTGGACATGAAATTCACTGAAGGCCAATCTCTCTTTCTCTCTCTCTCTCTGCTTACCCAGCTTCAAAGGTCATTGTGAGGGTAAAACCAACAAGGGGAGAACAGGGGATGCTATCCTGAACATCCGTCCATTCATCTGTCTGCCTTTCTCCCCAATGTGGAAGGCAGACAGGCAGACAGGCAGACAAAGCAGTTTACTTCATTCTCCTCTCCTCTCTTCCATTTTATCTTCACAATTTACAAGGTAGGTTAGGCTGAGAGTGTGTGACTGGCCCAAAGTTACCCCTGCAAGACTCCATGGCAGACTGGGGATTTCCCAGATCCTAGTCTGACACGTTAACCACTACATCACATTGGGCGTTTTCGCACTCACCTTCAGCCGGCGCGACCCCCCTCTTCACCGCGCAGGATCTGCGCGGATTTCGCACTAAATGCCGCGGAGCAGCCGGAAGAGCCGGAAGCTCCCGGCGCAAAAGCCGCTCAAATGTAAACCGCCAAAAAGCAGTTTCCGTTTGCGCGGCTTTTGCGACGGGAGTTTCCGGCTCTTCTGGCTGCTCCACGGCATTTAGTGCGAAATCCGCGCAGATCCTGCGCGGTGAAGAGGGGGGTCGCGCCGGCTGAAGGTGAGTGCGAAAACGCCCACTGATATTCTCCTTGGCATAAAGGGAGGCTAAAAATGCCATCTGCACTGGGGAACTTCCCAGAGTTTTCCAAAGTTTGTCCCCATGCCCCTTTGATTTCAGTTGGCAAAAACCAGGACTTTTTTTGTATCAGGAACTCCTTTGCATATTAGGCCACACACCCCTGATGCAGCCAATCCTCCAAGAGCTTACAGAGCTCTTTTTGCAGGGCTTACTGTAAGCCCTCGGAGGATTGGCTACATCAGGGGTGTGAGGCCTAATATGCAAAGGAGTTCCTGATACCAACAAAGCCCTAGTTAAAACCCTCCAGCCCAGCACAGCTTCCATAATCAGAGCCACACATACACATACCCCCAGGCATGGTCTTTGCCCTGGAAGTTTCTTTTAACCTGATTTTGGTCCCCCTCCCTTTCTCGGGCTACCAGCAGCCAGGGTTGAGGAGTCAATAAGTGAGACGTTCAGGACTGAGTTAAATTCTTTCTCCCTCTGCCTCAGCTGTATTCCACATCAGAGCACACGGTCAATAGCTATTCACATTTTTTTTTTACATGTTAAAGGTAAAGGTACTGGTAATTCCTTGTGCAAGAACCGAGTTGCTACCAACCCATGGGGTGACATCACATCACAGCGTTTTCTTGGCAGACGATTTGTTATGGGGTGGGTTTGCCATTGCCTTCCCCAGACATCAACGCTTGACTCCCAGCAAGCTGGGTACTCATTTTACTGACCTTGGAAGGATGGAAGGCTGAGTCAGTCTTGAGCCAGCTACCTGAACCCAGCTTCTGCCAGGATCGAACTCAGGTTGTGAGTAGAATTTAGACTGCAGTACTGCAGCTTACCACTCTGAAGAAGATACTGGATTTATATCCCCGCCCTCCACTCCGAATCTCAGAGTGGCTCACAATCTCCTTTATCTTCCTCCCCCAGAACAGACACCCTGTGAGGTGGGTGGAGCTGAGAGGACTCTCACAGCAGCTGCCCTTTCAAGGACAACCTCTGACAGAGCTATGGCTGACCCAAGGCCATTCCAGCAGGTGCAAGTGGAGGAGTGGGGAATCAAACCCGGTTCTGCAGACTTAACTACTACACCAAACTGGCTCTCTGCATCATGAATGTTTTGTTGTTCAGTCACACAGTCTAGTCAACTCTTTGAGACTCCATGGACCAAGTCACACCAGGCCCTCCTGTCTTCCACCATCCTCCAAAGTCCGCTCAACTTCATGTTAGTTACATCAGTAATGCTGTCCAGGCATCTCATCTCTTGCCATCTCCTTCTTCTTTTGCCTTCTGTCTTTCCCAGCACCAGGGAGTGCTCCCTTCTCATTTGGCGGTCAAAGTATTTGAGCTTCAGCTTCAGCATCTGACCTTCCAAGGATCGGTCAGGGTTGATTTCCCTTCGGACTGACTGATTGGATCTCCTTGCAGTCCAAGGGACTCTCAAGAGTCTTCTCCACCACCCACAACGCGAAAGCATCTATTCTTCTGCACTCGGCCTTCCTTAAGGTCCAGCTCTCACAGCCATACATTACTTCTGGGAATACAATCGCTTTGACTGTATGGACTTTGGTTGGCAGGGTGACGTCTCTACTTTTTATAATATTGCCTAGGTTTGCCATGGATGTTAGGATGATTTAATCCTGAATCTGGCAGCACTGCATCTATTTCAGCATCTATTTCAGATCTCCTAAGATCCTTATCTGATCTGGAAGGGGTGTGTGTGTGTGTTGTGAACCTCTACCCTGCGGTCAGGTTTTTAATTTGAGTTAATGACAACGAAGTGCTTTATATATCTTTATCTCTGTGCCCGCTCCTGCAGAGAACTTGGCTCTCATAGCGCTAGTTAAACGTCTCTGTAACGCAGCAGACAGGAGCTGGTAATAGCCGCAGATTCCAGCAGGGGACTGTACGCAGTATTTAACAGCTTAGCTGTCTGCCTGGTGAAATTCCACTCGCTCGTGCATCGCATGTTCAGGGATCTGGGACAAACTCTTCATCTCAGGGCCCGAGGCAGTGGCCTGGTCTAGAAACAAGGAGGAAGAACCGCTCCTTATTTTCTATTCATTTAGGTTTTTGTGTCAACAGTTGTGTGATGCTATTTCATTTCCCTCTTGGTATTATAGATCACTTTGCACAAAGCGCAACTGCCGTCCATTTGTACATGCTAGTTGCACATCCAGTGTCGGGAATGTACTACACGATAAGGTTACTATGCTGATCTGCCGATGCACCACTGACAAATGGGACTGAAAATATTTTACAGGGAACATTCAAAGCAAGGGGAAAAGAAACTGACACAAAGTAGAGCAGGCTTGATTTTGCAAACAGGGAAAGTGACATTGAAGCCGCAAGGTTTTATCTATGCTTTATGGCCCACATATTTATGTTTTATATTAGGCTTGCCACCTTGTGAGTTGGGGTGGAGCCTGGCAAGGGTGGAGTTTGGGAAGAGGGAGGAGCTCAGCAGGGATGTGACATCACTCTAGGACTTCAGTTTCTCCTAGACTTTATGGTATACCATAGAGTCTGCCCTCCAACACTATTTCCTTCAGGGGAATTGATCTCAGTAGTATTGAGATTACTTGTAATTCTGGGAGATATCCAGGCCCCACCTGCAGGACAGCAACCCTAGTTTTATATTTATGTTTTATATCCCTTTCTCTCACCAAGGGAATCTGGGAGGTGCTCAGGATTCTGCCTCCAAAGTTTCAGCCTCCCAGCAACCCTGTGAGGTAGGTCAGGCTATGCAAGAGTGACTGGCCCAAGGACATCTAGGGAACTTCATGGGAGAGTGCAGAGTTGAATCCAGTGCCTCCAAATCCTGGTCAGGGCATGCTAACCAAAGTAAACTCTGCACAAGACCACAAGCTTGAAATCCTTCCTGCCCAGAAAACTCCCAGAAATTTGCATTTTGGAAGAGGAGGAGGAGAGTTAGATTTATACCCTGCTGTTCACTTGGAGTCTCAGAGTGGCTTACAATCTCCTTCTCTTCCTCTCCTCACAACAGACACCCTGTGAGCAGTGTTCCCTCTGAGCTGAATTAGTGTGAGCTAGCTCACAATTTTTTAGTGTCCAGCTCACACATTTTTGTCTCAGCTCAGGAAAAATGGCCCCAGAGCAAAAGGATTTATGCAGGAGCTCACAACTTTAATGCCAGTAGCTCACAAAGTAGATTTTTTGCTCACAAGACTCCACAGCTTAGAGGGAACATTGCCTGTGAGGTAGGTGGCCCTGAGAGAGCTCTGACAGAAACTGCTCTTGAGACAACAGCTCTGAGAGAACTTGCGACTGACCCCAAGGTCACCCTGCTGGCTGCAAGCGGAGGAGTGGGGAATCAAACCCAGTTCTCCAGATTGGAGTCTTCCACTTTTAGCAACTACACCAAACTGGCTCTCAAAGGACCTCTTGATGCACGGAAAGGAATGAAATGGAGCAGTCACGGCTAAAGCAGTTATTGGTTTTAATGTTGCAAGTCGCTACAAAACCTTTTGAGTGAGTGGCAAGTAAAAAAAATCAAATAAATAAGAAAGAAGTGTGTGCTGCATGCCTCCCTCTTCTGTTCAGATTCAACTGAACTTCTAGCACCGAGTAATTTGTTTCAGCTCATGCACTTCGCCCCCCCTCCCATTCATATCTGAAGCGCATGAATAAAAACCCTACAAAAAAAACCTCAATCTCAATGTGATTGGTATTACATAATGAATTCTTTACACCATATTTTCTTCCTGTTCATTAGTAAACCATTGCCTCTCAACCAATGTTCCCTCTAAGCTGCAGAGTCTTGTGAGCAGAAAGTCTACTTTGTGAGCTACTGGCGTTCAAGTTGTAAGCTTCTGAATAAATTAGTGTGCTCTGGGGTCATCCTTCCTGAGCTAAGACAAAAACGCGTGAGCCGGAGGCTAAAAAATCTGTGAGCTAGCTCACGCTAACTCAGCTTAGAGGGAACACTGCTTGCGTTAGCTGAGAGCTAGCTCACAGATTTTTAGCCTCTAGCTCATTTTTGTCTTAGCTCAGGAAGGATGACCTCAGAGCACACTTATTGATGCAGGAGCTCACAACTTTAATACCAGTAGCTGACAAAGTAGAATTTTTTCTCACAAGACTCTGCAGCTTAGAGGGAACACTGCTCTCAACATAACTATGGTTTAATAACAATTGCTTCTTTGCAGTGTTTTATCCATGGGCACTGGCAATATGGGTAGGATTGCCAGCCTGCGGCTGGGAAATTCCTGAAGATTTTGGGGGAGGGATGTGTGGAGCCTGTGGAGCGCAGAGTTTAGGGAGGGGAGAGATGTCAGTGGAGTCTACCGCCATAGCGTCCACCTTCCAAAGTGGCCTTTTTCTCCAGGTGAACTGATCTCAGTCACCTGGAGATCAGCTGTAATCGCAGGAGTTCTCCAGCCACTACCTGGAGGCTGGCAACCTTACAACATGGGGGGAAGCATCACAGATTAAGAGCAAGGTGATGTACTCAGCACAAAACGCAAAAATGTCAAGAGTCATCCTCACTGTATTCCTCTTGCCATGCTTTTGTGATGTAACCATTTGGCCTGAGTGCATTCCTGCTTAGCTCATCCTCTTCCCCGCTTATTTTGGGAACTGAATAGTCAAGTTGTCTCTGCTAGGGAAATATAAATTAGACACCTGGACTCTAAAGCTGGGGGAGAGGGGCCCCACCAAATCCCTGGTTCCCGCTTTGCTTTTGCTGCGCTTGCACTTAAAATGTAATGGTTGGGGCCAGGGGTTGAAAGGAGAGTCCCTGGGCTAAGTTGTCAGTCTTAGCAAAGATGGTGTACTGCCTTATGATGCTTATGGAATAAACTGCTGAACTATTTGACTGTGTTATTCCTTGACTCAAGGTCCTGACAAGAAATACACAATGGAACAGTACATCAGTTCTGTTTTGGAAATGCAACCAGATGTTTAGGTTCCCCGGTATTTGAAGGCGGGGAGTTTCAGAAGCATCTTTGGAGAGCACAAGCTTCCTGCAAAATGGATCCCTGGGTGGATCACTGTGTTGGGCAGATTTAAGGCCCTCAGCAGATTGAGGTCCTGAACAAAGATCACCTCAAGAGATCATGAGAGCTTCTCTCTGCTCAGCCATAGACTCTCTTGCTGATGAGTCAGGACTATTTTCTTTCCCTCCCCGCGCTATAACATTGAAGAGCGGAAAAACTACTCATTTTTATTAACGAGGTTAATCCTTTAGCAGGGGAACTGTTTTTAAAACCGAGCAATTATGTAACCAATGCGGGAGCACAAAAAACCCACTTCAAAGGACGGATGCTGACAATCGCAATTGCCAAACATGATGATTTCAAGGGGCTCTCACTCTAGATTGTCTCCCCCCCCCTTTTTAAATATACACCGGGTAGGCATTTACTCTGACATGGCAGAAGTGTCTGAAATCAAATCTATTTCTACATCTGGATTGTGAGAATTAATAAAACATAGCCTTAAGGGTTTGTGTGTGTGTGTGTGTGTGCTTTTAAACTATAGTACGATCTCATTTTTTTAAAAAGCCCATAGTGCCCTTGCGGTGTTTCTCAGTGTTTGAATACAGTGTCCGTCTCCATGTCAACATGTGTACTAAATGGATTTCTGATGGTTATTAGAATACAAGAACCATTTCAATTTGCGACATACACGTTTCAGCTGAAGCGATACAAGGAACAACAACAACCACCGGAACAACCACCGATACAAGGAACAACAAGCCGCCCTGAGCCTGCTTCGGCGGGGAGGGCGGGATATAAATAAAATGATGATGATGAAGATGATGATGATGACGACCACCAATTCAGAATGTTTGATAGTGCTTTGCCCAGCAATCACAAGCATATCCTTAGAGTTTCTAGCTTTGAATTCGGGGTTGGAGCCTGGAGAGGGTGGGGTCTTCAGCAGGGCAGAATGCCACAGAGACCACCCTCAGAAGCAACCATTTTCTTCAGTGGAAATGACATTGTTCTGGAAATCAACTGCAATTGTAGGCAACCCGATATATCATCCATAAGGGGGGGGGGGGAGATTCCTGCTGGATCAGACCAGTGGTCCATCTAGGCCAACATCCTGAGGAGGAATGGTGGCTCAGTGGTAGAGCATCTGCTGGGTAAGCAGAAGGTCCCAGGTTCAATCCTTGTCATCTCCAAGAAAAGGGTCCAGGCAAATAGGCATGAAAAATCTCAGCTTGAGACCCTGGAGAGCTGCTGCCAGTCTGAGTAGACAATACTGGCTTTGATGGACCAAGGTGGTGGAGCCCTCACCAATGATGTACATCAGCAGTGACATACTGACTTAAGAACATAAGAACATAAGAGAAGCCATGTTGGATCAGGCCAACGGCCCATCAAGTCCAACACTCTGTCACACAGTGGCAAAAAAATTTATATACACTGTGGCTAATAGCCACTGATGGACCTGTGCTCCATATTTTTATCTAAACCCCTCTTGAAGGTGGCTATACTTGTGGCCACCACCACCTCCTGTGGCAGTGAATTCCACATGTTAATCACCCTTTGGGTGAAGAAGTACTTCCTTTTATCCGTTTTAACCTTCCTGTCTCCCAAAAGAGACATCAGACATTGCCAGGGATACTCTAGCATTTAGCAAAAACTCCGTGGTTTACCATAGAGTTTTTGTGGTGTGCTAGTGCATCCCATCAGCCTCTTGGACAACCTGGACCAAGGGTGTCGAACTCATTTGAGGGCTGAATCTGACATAAATGAGATCTTGTTGGGCCGGCCCATGTTAGGCCGGGCCATGTGTGTACCTATATAAGATTAGGTAGCAGAGATATAGATTTTATAAAGAACACAGACAAACACCAATGTATTTTTTTTAAAAAAAAAAAAACCTTAAAACATGCTTAAAAAGTTAGCACTCATTGGTCTTAAAGATTCTTTCTTTGTATTTCTCCCATGGGATCCAGGGAACTGGGCAAAGGAAGCTCTGGTTCTTTTCTTCCCTCCCTGGGGGACTGGGAAGAGGAGGAGCCTCGGCCAATAGAAGGAAGAGAGGCTTGGCTCAGTAGCTCTGCTGTGCGATTGGCAAAGCAAGCTCTTCCCTTCCTCCCCAATTGGAGGAGCCTTAGCCAATGGAGAAAACAGAGGTTTTGCTCTTTAGCTCCTGTGCAATGGAGCAAGCCTTGCAAAGGAAGCTATTATGCAGAAGGAAACAAGATATAGGGAGAAGGAAGCAGATGGCAGCCAATTGCTCGGGGGCCTGATAGGAGCCCCTTAGGGGGCCTGATTTGGCCCCCACACTGCATGTTTGACACCCCTGACCTGGAAATTATCAGGGGCATATTGAGGTCTGGCAGCAGATTTGGAATTCATCTGGGAAAGCTGAGATTAATGTTTAGACATGCATCAGATTACTGAGTAATGAATCCAGATCTCCCGAGTTAATTATGAATTATGAACTGAGTCAACGCGTTCTAGCTTTCATTAATTCTCAGGACCCCTCACCTGTTTATAAGTATTTTTTTTTCAAGTACTGGAATATCAGCCATCGAAAATCAATTTCGCGACGGGAACCCCGGCCCCAATTAAGACGTGTTTTATGTACATAGCCACGCTCGCAGCATTCCGAAATTAAATATATATTTCTGTGCTTTTAATTTGCTGCTTACTTGCTTGATTTCCCAGCTTCACGCAAAACAGAGCGAGGCAGCGTGGGTCTTTTTCGGATGCAAACTAATTGCCTTCGGCAATTAACAAGGAGTTGAATCTCCAAGGAGACATTTTGCAATTAGTCAGTATCCAGGTACAATATTTGCTACCTCAACTAGGCCTAATTGGAATGAAAATTACACACTGGGAAGTTTGCTTTGGCTTCTTACTTTCGGCGTTTCTTTAAAAAGAAAGCCAACTCTGATGAGCTGAGAAATGACAACATCCCCGCATCTTGTACAAAGGTTTTCCGGCTGCAAGAAAGGAGAGTCTGTTTAGGCAGCACCACAAAACCACAGTTCAGTCAGCTGATCTGTGTTTGGCTTTCCAGTCAGTGAGACTCGCTGCTTTAATCCCAAGGCATTATGGGGTGCCCTAGGATTGATCTGGACTGGTGCCCAACCAATGGGAAGAGGATTTGGAGAATTTTTATGGGCCATTTCTGCCCCACCCCAGAAGCACTTGCTGGGTGCTACTTACCTCCCCCCTCTTTGAACAATTTGGGATTAGCTGGTCACTTCGGGGTGAATGTAATTTTTTATCACCTTCAAAATGGACTCTGAAAGGGGATCTTTTCTCCCCCCCCACTCCACATGCTTCATATAATTTATGGGATGTGCTTACTTTATAAGGGGCAGCCCTATAGTCTATTGTAAGACCCCCCCCCTCCATTTCATAGAATCATAGAATAATGGAGTTGGAAGGGACCTCCAGGGTCATCTAGTCCAACTAGTGTTCCATCTAAGCTGAGTTAGTGTGAGCTAGCTCACAGATTTTTAGCCTCCAGCTCACGGTTTGGTGAGCCAGTTTGGTGTCGTGGTTAAGTGTGTGGACTCTTATCTGGGAGAACCGGGTTTGATTCCCCACTCCTCCACTTGACCTGCTAGCATGGCCTTGGGTCAGCCATAGCCTTGGCAGAGGTTGTCCTTGAAAGGGCAGCTGGTGTGAAAGCCCTCTCCAGCTCCACCCACCTCACAGGGTGTCTGTTGTGGGGGAGGAAAGTAAAGGAGATTGTGAGGTGCTCTGAGACTCTTCAAAGTGGAGGGCGGGATATAAATCCAATATCATCTTCTTCACACATTTTTGTTTTAGCTCAGGACAGATGACCCCAGAGCACAATAATTTATGGAGTAGCTCACAACTTTAATGCTAGTGGCTCACAAAGTAGAATTTTTGCTCACAAGATTCTGCAGCTTAGAGGGAACATTGAGTCCAACCCCCTTGCACAATGCAAGAACTTCACAAACACCTCCCCTTAAATCCACAGGATCCGCATTGCTGTCAGATGGCCATCTAGCCGCTGTTTAAAAAAATCCAAGGAAGGAGAGCCCCCCAACTCCTGAGGAAGCTGTTCCACTGAGGAACTGCTCTCATGGTTAGGAAGTTCTTCCTAATGTTTATTCAAAAATTCTTTTGATTTAATTTCAAACCATTAGTTCTAGTCCTACCTTCCGGGGCAACAGAAAACAATTCTGCACTGTCCTCCATTTATCTCCTTCCCTTTACTGAACTGTCTTCTACTTTTGTAACCCATTTTCTGTATTGTGGCATATCATGCCCTGAGCACCCTGACTTGGATGACCCAAACTACCCCATTCTCATATACATGTACATAATTTATTTCTATGGTCATTGACCAAATACATAGAAGAGGAGTAAAAGATCTCATATCAGCTGGTACGCTATCAAAATTCATACAGACATTATCAGCAATATCAGTCAATAAAACACCAAAAGTAAACTACTATTAAATAATTAAAATCTCTATTTAGGCTGACTAACTGTTGATAGCTTGTTTCCGGATTTTAATGGCCTGCATAGCAAATTATGCCATGTTTAAAGTGATTACCTGCTCTCTCTCAGCTAACACCTTGTCAAGATAAAATCTTTCATTGCTCCCAGGGAATTGAGAGCAGATCGGAGTGATACAACTGGCTGTAATCAGAACTCAGGACTTAACGCAAGGTCAGCTTTTAGAACTGCTTAGATGTAGGGATGCCAAGTCCAATTCAAGAAATATCTGGGGTCTTTGGGGGTGGAGCCAGGAAACTTTGGGGGTGGAGCCAAGAGCAAAGGTGTGACAAGCATAATTGAACTTCAAGGGAGTTCTGTCCATCACATTTAAAGGGACTGCGCATCTTTTTAAATGCCTTCCTTCCATAAGAAATAATGAAGGATAGGGGCACCTTCTTTTGAGGCTCATAGAATTGGATCCCCTGGTCCAATCTTTTTGAAACATGAGAGATATTTTGGGGAGGGGCGCTAGATGCTATACTGAAAATTTGGTGCCTCTGTCTCAAAAAACAGCCCCCCCAGAGCCCCCGATTGCCAAGGATAAATTCCCCATCATTCCCTATGGGAATCGTTCATGGAGGTGCATGATGGCTGTGGGGGCAGGGCTTCCCCCGCCGGCCAGCTGGCTGGGGGAGGGGGAAAGCCTGTAAAACTGGGGGATCCCCCTCTGGGACCTGGGGATTAAGAAGCCTACTTAGATGAGAGACCACCAAGGATATCCAGGGTTGTTCCATAGAGGCAATCAATCTCTAAGGATGGGCATAGACTGACTCATTAACCGGATCACAAATTTTATCACAAATTTTGGCCCGTTTGTGAACTGAAGAGTCAGCACGAACTTCCATGGATTTTGATGCAGTTTGTGAAGAGTGGTCAAACAGGGTCTTTTATTCACGGCCGGTGGGAATTTTCTAGGGTGCGCTCATTTTGGACAAAGATTACGACTAAAATTATAGAAATAGTTGGAATTATGAGACCCTTCGCTCCTGAATCAATTCTTTTAAATTATTGGCCCAATCACACTATTCATAACCTTCAAGCAGAGCTTATTTCTTTGTTATCAGTTGCAGGAAAGATGCTTTTAGCACAGCTTTGGGATACAAATGAAATCCCCACTGTGAAAAGCTGGTTTTCGAAGGTACGGGATCTATTAATACAAGATAAAATTGCAACACAAATAGTAATTTCAGAAAACGTAAGTATTGAGAATAATTTTACGGAAAAAAATGGATTAAGTTTTTTTGAATATGTAAATGAAAGAAGTTCAAACGAGAATGCAATGCCGCTGAAATATGCAGATTTTGTAATATACTAAAGTTGACCTGTATGAAGGAATACACCAAAACAAAAAAGGGGCATGTAATGCAATATATAACAATTTTATTGTTTAAAGCTGATTTTACTTTTTATTTTGTAATTGTCTGGAAAGTTGGTTGAAATAAAATTACTTTTCACAAAAAAAGAGAGGAAAAAGAGGTGTTCAAATGACTCCAAGCTCAAAGAAAAACCTGTTTCTGTAGGTCAGGGGTGACCAAGGGTAGCTCTCCAGATGTTTTTTTTGCCTACAACTCCCATCAGCCCCAGCCAGCATGGCCAATGGCTGGGGCTGATGGGAGTTGTAGGCAAAAAACATCAGGAGAGTTACCGTTGGCCACCCCTGCTGTAGGTAGCTTTCTCATTTTCCACCCAGCTGAAATGACCGTCTCAGGGATCGTCCCTTCTGAAATTCAGGCAGATCCAAGAAAGCAAACCCATTTCATGGGCAATTAAAATTCTTGACTGCACGGTAGGCAAAGAGAGACTTGAGTCTGAGTTTGAACTTCTCCCCCCCCCCTCCAAAATCCTTCCTAGCAGTGCATTACAGCACCATAAGCTTTTGGCACATGAGTACCCTTGCAAAGACCAACAACTAAGTCTTAGTGACGTTTGTTTGGACTGGCAGCGCTTTTGCACATCTGCAGTTGTCAACACATCCCATGCACACACACTCAACAGACGTTTGAGTCACTCGGCATTCAACCGAACAGAAGAGATGACAGGCCCCCATGTCTGGTCCTCAGAGACGAACGTGGGAAGTTCACCTGTTGAACTCAAGACAAAATCCACGGCATTCCTAAATGGCCAGATACCTACATCCCTGTGCCACTCTAGCAAAATTTGATGTCATGGTTCTGTTCTGCACACAGGCTCATGATGTCACGGTTCTGTTCTGCACGTGGCTGGCTATGAGTGACGAGCAGGGAGAGAAACGCAGAATGTAATGATATGCAATAAGTTCTGCTAGAACAAAAAGAGCCCCATGGCGCAAAGTGTCAAAGCTTCAGTACTGCAGTCCTAAGCTCTGCTCACGATCTGAGTTCGATCCCTGGCGGTAGCTGGGTTTTCAGGTAGCTGGCTCGATTTCCTTCTATCCTTCCGAGGTCGGTAAAATGAGTACCCAGCTTGCTGGGGGGAAAGTGTAGATGATTGGGGAAGGCACTGGAAAACCACCCCGTAAAAAGTCTGCTGTGAAAACGTTGTGAAAGCAACGTCGCTCCAAAGTCGGGAATGACTGGTGCTTGCACAGGGGACCTTTCCTTTCCTGCTAGAACAGGAGTCCCCAACCTTTTTAAAGCCTGCGAGTGCCTTTGGAATTCTGACACAGGCTGGTGGACACAACCACAAAATGGCTGCTGGGGAAGATGGAGCCACATGTACACCCAGAAGAAGTCCAAGTGCGGGGAAGAAGAGGCATATTTAAAAAAAAAAAAAACACTTGAAAAGGGGAATAAAACTGGGTCTCATTTTGGGCAGTGGCTCACAGGAGCGAAGATCTAAATTTTATTGCGCTCTTTCTTTCTTACCCCCCCCCCCAATACTTGCTTCTGGGCTCCATTGCTCAACCCCCCTGTGAGAACTTTGATGAACTCTAAGATCTGACTAACTTTCTAATATTTCTCCCCCCCCCCCACAAAAAATTGGGAAATAACCAGAACATATAAAGCAGACAGATGGAAATCTTCATCATGCCACTGTGACTGCACAGGAGAAAGTAATTTTAAAAGTCTGATGAGAGTAAAGTTTTATTACGACAATTCTAATTCAAGAAGCATTTTAAGGTAGATGCTGAGCTGCTGTAATTTAGTACATTTTCTGGTGATGTCAGGAACGTGTGGCATATGCAAATGAGTTGTGCTAATGAGCTCCGGCACATCTTGGAGAGTCAGTTTGGTGTAGTGGTTAAGTGTGCGGACTCTTATCTGGGAGAACCGGGTTTGATTCCCCACTCCTCCACTTGCACCTGCTAGCATGGCCTTGGGTCAGCCATAGCTCTGGCAGAGGTTGTCCTTGAAAGGGCAGCTGCTGTGAGAGCCCTCTCCAGCCCCACCCACCTTACAGGGTGTCTGTTGTGGGGGAGGAAGATAAAGGAGATTGTGAGCCGCTCTGAGACTCTTCGAAGTGGAGGGCGGGATATAAATCCAATATCTTCATCTACCTCACAGGGTGTCTGTTTGTGGGGGAGGAAGGTAAAGGAGATTGTCAGCTGCTCTGAGACTCTTTGGAGTGGAGGGCGGGATATAAATCCAATATCTTCTTCTTTTGACAAAATGACCCCTGATTAAAACCAACACTGCTGATAGCTGCCACTGAAGTGACATTATTTTTATCTGCACAGTCAATCGTATCTACAATGATAATGATGATTTCGGATTTATATCCTGCCCTATACTCTGAATCTCAGAGTCTCAGAGCGGTCACAATCTCCTTTACCACCCCCACCCCCATCCACAACAGACACCCTGTGAGGTAGGTGGGGCTGAGAGAGCTTTCACAGCAGTTGCCCTTTCAAGGACAACTCCTATGAGAGCTATGGCTGACCCAAGGCCATTCTAGCAGCTGGCCTATCAGCTGCTGTGCTAAGCAAGAGCCTCTCCTAGTTCCGCCAACTTTCTGAAAACACCATATTGGGGAGCCTCATGCTAGAGAGACAATGATTGCTAGAGAGACAGCAGCAACCCTGTGTTATGTCTCCTATTGAATTCATGGCAGAAGCAAGAGACGAACCAGGGAACTTCTAGTTTGCCCGCTTTTTATCTACGCCGCTCCACTTCATATTGGGAAGTGCCCAGTGGCTGGATTGAGTCTCTGGGGCACCAGCCCCTTACTCCTAGAGTACAGAGAAACAAATGAAGTACTCTTGTAATGATTCTTCCTACAAAATGGAGTGAAAATTGCATCCCCTTGGTTTCAACACTACATCATGCATGCCGGTTTCTTCCTGTTTTCTCCTTGATCTTTTGCACACACAAAAGTAATTCTGCCTTGCTATATTATTAAGTAGCTCTGACGTTCACACACATCTCCCCCACCCCGATGTGTGCAGGCATACAATCAAAGAAAGCATTCATAAACTGCACGGAGTAGACAGAATTCAAATATAAGACTTTCAGACCTTTAAAGGTAAAAAAAAAAGAAATATGGAAAAAGGTGAAAATTGAAGCAAGAAGCATGGCTTGCAAGAAAACTCATATCTGAAATTACACCTTAAAGCTGGAACTCATTCTCAGGAGCCAGCATTGAGAACTAGCATGTAAGAAATATTTGAGAGTTTTTGGGGAGGGGGGGAGCTTGAAACAGGGAACCATGTTAAACCGTCATAAATCAACAGGAGCCTGGAATTCTCAAGTCAATTTGGCTCAATGTAGCTTGCAACCATTCTAATTTACATTGTAATTTTTCTTTCAGCAGTGATGGAGATCATCGGATGGGGGATGGGGTGGGGGTAGAGAAAATAAATCAGTGGTGTAAATCAGTCGCGAAGAACGTACTCCACTCTGGCTTTTGGACTGAAACCACGGACTTTGGCAAGACGGAGATTTCTTTCCAAGATGCATCTAACTGGGTGAGCATTTTCCAGCGCACTGATACTATATTCTTCTACATTGTTTTAAGGGGCAGAACTAGCTATTTCAGGTAAAGGTAGTCCCCTGTGCTAGCACCAGTCGTTTCCGACTTTGGGGTCACGTCTCATCACAATGTTTTCACAGAGGAATTTTTATGGGGTGGTTTGCCATTGCCTTCCCAGACATCTACCTTTTCCCCCCAGCAAACTGGGGACTCATTTTACCGACTTCAGAAGGATGGAAAGCTGAGTCAACTTTGAGCCAGCTACCTGAACCCAGCTTCCGCCGGGATTGAACTCAGGTCATGAACATAGAGTTTGACTGCAATACTGCAGCTTTACCATTCTGCACCACAGGGCTTTCAGTAGGATTAAAAATTTCTACTCCTCAATGGCTCAGCCTAGCCCGAACTCATCAGATCTCGGAAAGTAAGTAGGGTGGGCCCTGGTGAGCACCTGGATAGAAAACCGCCCAGCAAGCCCAGGGTTGCTATACAGAGGCAGGCAATGGCAAAAACACCTCTCGTTCATCTCTTGCATTGAAAAGCCTACAAGAGAACAAGGAGTCAGTTGCAACTTGACGGCACTTTTCACCACTATCCGAAAAAGGTCTAATGAGGGAATGTTCACCTTTCTTCAATATTTAATCACAGCTAGTGGAAAGGTTTGCATTCAGACAATCACAGTAATGTGAGTTAATTTAATTAAGCCACCGTTTTGCACAACATCTGAACCAAACCTTAATGCTATTTTGTTAAACCGTACCAGCTGAGTTAAAGGTAGGAGTTTGTTAAAATCTGTGGATGCTTTCAAGTGCCTAAAGGTAAAGGTAAGTTCCCTTTGCAAGCACCAGTCGTTTCTGACTCTGGGGTGACATCACATCACAATGTTTTCACGGCAGACTTTTTATGGGGTGCTTTGCCATTGCCTTCCACAGTCATCTACACTTTCCCCCGAGCAAGCTGGGGACTCATTTTACCGACCTCAGAAGGATGGAAGGCTGAGTCAACCTTGAGCCAGCTACCTGAATCCAGCTTCCGCTGGGATTGAACTCAGGTCGTGAGCAGAGCTTGGACTGCAGTACTGGAGCTTTACCACTCTGCGCCACTGAAAATAAATCACAGTCAGAGGCCCCTTTTGGATCCTGCGCTTCACCACAGCAAAGCAAAGCAAACGGAATGAAAATCATTTCCTCCCATTTTGTATTCACTTACTTTGAGTATTTTCCACCAGAAAAGGCACATCTTTTAAAAATTTTATAGCCTATGTTAACAGATTTCTTACTGTGTTGTACAAGCTTGTCCCAAATGTGTACAACGAATGTATAAAAGGGGTATTGAATTCAAGAAACCAAACACAGGAAAAAAATGCAAACAAAATAAAACACACACTATGCTAGAAGGAAGCAAGCAGAAACGGAAACGTTAGCCAAACAAAGATGTTTTTAAAACAATGCAATACGATACCTTTGAATCTCCATCTGTCTTGGAAGGTGGCTTACAATAAGAGGGTGAACGATGTAATGATAAAGCAAGCAATAACTTTTTTTAAAAAAATGCAAATGTATTCCTCATATACCTAGCAATGGCTTCTTTAAAAATTGTGGGTTCGCACTGTTCTCCTGATGTCAGAAGGAGATCGGCCTTGATTCCCCCACCCCCCTTCACTGTAGCCTATGGACCAGCATAGCTTTTGATCTGCAAGGGTCCCGTTCACTTCAGCTATGTCGTTTCAGCCATCACAGCAGGTTGCTCAAGGCAAGGGAAGAAGGTATGGAAATCCTGGCTTCTGTGAGCAAAACATCTGCTAGATACAACCAGGCAGGGGTGGAATTCTAGCAGGAGCTCCTTTGTATATTAGGCCACACACCCCGATGTAGCCAATCCTTCAAGAGCTTACAAGGCTCTTTTTTGTAAGCTCTTGGAGGATTGGCTACATCATGGGTGTGTGGCCTAATATGCAAAGGAGCTCCTGCTAGAATTCCACCCATTCAACCAGAGTTTTGGGGGGTTTTTTAGCAGGAATGCACAGGAACACATTTCTGGTTGTCTCAGCATCAGGGGTGTGTGGCCTAATATGCAAATGAGTTCCTGCTGGGCTTTTTCTTCCAAAGAAACCCTGCGCGAAACAATGGTGATGCTGGCGGCGTGGCCTGCTAGGCAAATGAGTTCCTGCTGGACTTTACCCACAAAAAAAGTCCTCGGTACAACCCCCATTTTATCTCACAACTATTTTCTTTTCTGTTTAAAGGATAAATAACATAACAGGGAGAAGGGGAAATATTCTGGTGGTGTGAAGAGAAAACTGGAGCAGGGTTTATGGGGCATGGGGGAGGTATTACCTTACGGGATTCATGCACCTGGTATTTTCAGTTAATATTTCTTTTTCCTACGGAG